>NC_143012.1:173566521-174166521 GCF_055824585.1 Amblyomma mixtum
GCGGCTGCAATTCTCCAGCAGAACGACGAGGAGGTGGCTTGCGACGTTGACAGGTAAGGCATGACCGCACGTATTTGCGGATGAATGTGTACATGCCACGCCAATAATATCGTAGTCGGATGCGATCGTAGGTCTTGAACACTCCGACATGACCACACTCCGGGTCAGCATGAAAATGGGCGCAGACTTCCGAGCGAAGGTGACGGGGAATAACTAGCAACCACTTGCGGCCGTCTGAGGTGTAGTTGCGGCGATAAAGGAGGTTATCACGTATTGAGAAATGGGAAGCATGGCGGCGAAGAGCGCGCGAAGGCGAAGCAGCCGTGGGGTTGGTGAGGAAGTCAATAAGAGAAGAGATCCATGGGTCGGCACGCTGCAAGGAAGGCATGGCGCTGATGTGAAGCATCGGTGAGGAGGCGTCGAAGGCGAAAAGGCTAGAAATATTGGCTGGAAGTGGGCAGCGGGATAGAGCATCGGCGTCTTGATGTTTGCGGCCAGTACGATACACGACGCGGATATCGTACTCCTGGAGGCGAAGGGCCCACCTCGTGAGGCGACCGGATGGATCTTTCAGAGAGGAAAGCCAGCATAGCGCATGGTGGTCGGTCACGACTTCAAACGGGCGGCCGTAGAGGTAAGGGCGGAACTTGGTAAGAGCCCAAACTATCGCCAGACACTCTTTTTCAGTGACCGAGTAGTTAGATTCAGCCTTTGTTATCGTGCGGCTGGCATAGGCAACGACGTATTCGATGAAGCCAGATTTGCGTTGTGCGAGTACGGCGCCGATGCCTACCCCACTGGCGTCAGTATGGACCTCGGTAGGTGCGTTTGGGTCGAAATGGCGCAGTATCGGCGGTGCGGTGAGGATACGGCGCAAAGAATCGAAGGCTTCGTCACAAACTTGGGACCACTGAGAAAGATCGGAACTGCCTGCCGGACAGAAGTTGTGTCAAACGTGCAGCAATTGAGGCAAAGTTGCGTATCAACCTACGGAAGTAGGAGCACAGACCCAGGAAGCTGCGCAGATCTTTGATAGGAGTAGGTCGAGGAAACGCAGCCACAGCACGAAGTTTAGCCGGGTCCGGACGGACACCGTCCTTAGAGACAACATGGCCTAAAATGGTAAGTTGGCGGGCGGAAAAATGACACTTCTTTAAGTTCAGCTGAAGGCCGGCGTCAGAGAGGCAGGTCAAAACGTGCTTCAGTCGGAAGAGGTGAGTGTCAAAGTCAGGCGAAAACACGACGATGTCGTCGAGGTAACAGAGGCAGGTCTTCCACTTCAGCCCACGCAGAATGGTATCCATCATCAGCTCAAAGGTGGCAGGAGCATTACAAAGGCCGAAAGGCATCACAGTAAATTCATATAGGCCGTCAGGGGTTACAAAAACTGTTTTGGGGCGATCGGCCTCTTCCATGGGTACCTGCCAGTAGCCGGAGCGTAAATCTAAAGAAGAAAATATTTCGGCACCTTGCAAGAAGTCTAGCGCATCATCGATGCGTGGCAGGCGATATACGTCCTTGCGCGTGATCTTGTTAAGGCGGCGGTAGTCGACACAGAAACGGATGGAGCCGTCTTTCTTTTGACAAGCACAACTGGCGATGCCCAAGGACTGCTTGAGGGCTGAATGACGCCGCTCTTGAGCATTTGGTCGACTTGATCTTCAATGACTTGGCGCTCGGTTGTCGACACACGATAGGGGCGCTGCCGTAGAGTAGCGTGGGCACCTGTGTCGATGCGATGTATGACAGTCGAGGTTTGGCCAAGGGAGCTGTGATGGCAGTCGAAGGAGGCGCTGAACTGGTGGAGCAAGTGGAGAAGCTGCTTGCGCTGCGGCGGAGGAAGATCTGCGTCGATGGAGCGGAGAAACAGTTTTGTAGAGGAAGGAGTGGGCGTAGAAGATGGTGGGCTGAGGCAGTGAGATTGATGTGCGATGTTTCGTTAGTCTCCTCACGGGTTATAATAGACGCGATGGGTTGGACACTGCCGACACATTCGCCGCGGCGCAAAGCACTAGGGCAGGAGAACGGGTTACAGACCCACAGTACGGATAGGCCAGCAGAAATAGTCAGAACGGCGTAAGGCAGGGGAAGACACTTCCGGCGGAGAAAAGTATGAGCGGGCGTGAAAATTACAGTGTCATCACAGAGAGGGTCACAACAGAGGCGCACAAGGACGGAAGAGCACGGAGGCAGGTCGATGTCTTCGGCGACGAGGGCTTTAATACATGGCGACGAGAGAGCAGCGTCCGGCAGCGTTTGGGGCAAGGCAGAGAATCCTACTTCAGCGCGAGCGCAATCTATCACCGCAGCATGACGAGACAGGAAATCCCAGCCCAAAATAACATCGTGGGAACAAAACGGCAGGACGACGAACTCGATTGTATATAGGACGTCCTGAATCAAAACTCGTGCTGTGCAAGCTGCTGACGGCTTGATGTACTGAGCGCTGGCCGTGCGCAGCGAGAGACCGGCAATTGGCGTCTTAACTTTCTTCAAGCGGCGACAAAGTTGTGCGTCTGTTACTGAAATTGCGGCGCCACTGTCGACAAGGGCCATGACAGAAATTCCCTCGACCGAAACGTCAATAAGGTTCGCAGGTGACAGCTAAGGTCTTTGGTAGTTCGACGGGGACGCAGTTCTTGCCTTAGGAACTGCGGCATCTAGTTTTCCTCTTGCGAATTATTAGGACGGCGACGCATCGGAGAGATGGAACGGCGTCGCGGCGAAGGGGAACGGCGATCGGTAAGCGGTGAATGGTCGGGGGAGAACGGACGAGTCGACGGACGGGGCTCAGCAGACGCAGAGTACTGACGCGCTGGAGGCCAGTACCCGACCGGCGGTGTCGAGACTGGGAGACGGCGACGACAATAGCGGGCTACGTGCCCAGGCAATCCGCAGGTGTAGCAAATAGGCCGGTTATCCGTTGTGCGCCAGGGATCTCGGCCTCGTGGACAGGGTCGCATATAAGGTGCCGGCGCTGGTACGGGTACTGACACTGTAGGGTACATAGGCGGCTGAGTTTGAGCAACGACCTCGGCGTAAGTCAGTGGATGTGCGGCAGGTCTTGGGACGACGTTCGCATAACTCAGAGGCGTGGCGACAGGTCTGGGAGCGGCGTCAGCGTACGTCAGTGGAGCAGCGACATGTGATGGTGAATGGGTGGACGGAAGCGCCTCAGCAACCTGCTCGCGAATAGCATGTTGGAGAGCCGGGGCCAAATATGGTGGCGACCCCTGAGGGCTAGGCAAAAGAGAAAGCTGACGGGCCACCTCCTCACGCACAAAGTCTTTGACTTGCTGCAGCAGAGAGGAGTTATCAGCTGCGGGTGTCAGTCCAGCAAGTGACTCTACATGAGCTGAATGCTGACGAGTCAGGACCCGCTGCTTCCGCAGCTCCTCGAAGCTCTGGCACAGCGTGATGACTTCTGAAACGGTGCGCAAGTCCCTCGCTAGCAGCATTTGAAAGGCGTCATCATCAATACCTTTCAGGATCTGCTTTATCTTGTCAGCTTCCGGCATGCGGACGTTCACTCGGTTGCAGAGGGCGATTACGTCTTCTATGTAGCTAGTGAAGCTTTCGCCGACCTGCTGCGACCGTTCACGCAAGCGCTGTTCGGCGCGGAGTTGTCTGACGGCTGGGCGACCAAACACTTCGGGGAACTTCGTCTTGAAGGCCGACCAAGTTCCAACGTCCCCTTCATGGTTGCGGTACCATAAATTGGCGACACCGGTAAAATAAAAGACGACATTGTTTAGCTTAGTCTCGTCGTCCCATTTGTTATAGAGACTCACACGTTCGTAAGACGCGATCCAATCTTCCACGTCCTGCTCATCTGTTCCGCTGAAGACAGCCGGGTCCCGCTGGCGAAGGGAGCCGGCACAGATGACAGTCGGTGGGCCTGCTTGCACGGCTTGATTTTGGGTGTCCACAGGCATAGCAGGTGTTGGAAGAGTGCGGTTACGGAGCTCCAGAGCCGATATCGTTACCCCGCACCTCCACCAAATGTAAGACGGGGGTTTATTAAAGGCACTGGGACCTTATTAAAGGAGCAGGGCGGCAACAGTCTGCGGTCAGCCAAAGCGAGCCCAAAGCACGCGCAGCGATGGCACTGCCGCCGCTGCGCAGAATGTTCGTCTTCGTCTTTACAAGGCAACAACAACCAGTGTCACAGGTTCTCTTGACTCTCTTTCGTCCTTGTTGCTTCGCGCTACCGTTCTCCGCTATGACTGACCAACTATCCCGCACTAAGATATTAATCGCTACTACAGTGTGCTTATAGCGCACAGGACTCATTTACATGTTTCAACTTAGGCCTCGCTGCCCCAGCATACATCGCCAAACTATACGCAGTGTGTGTATGCAGAGCCAGAGTAGCTGAGTACTCCAGCGCGCCCATTTCTCCACGGATCTACAGCGCATGTGCTGACCCTTACAGCCCTCACAAGGGCATTCAAGAGGGATTTGCTGCATTCGTCGTTCAGAGCTTTGGCGACATGCACGATACCTAAAGGAGTGCTTATGTGTGGCATGCGGACGATACAGAAGCGAATATTAGCAAACCAAGGTCTACAAAAATGGTTGGCAACCTCACAACAGATGACGGGAGTTCTTGTGGACTTCGGCCCTTCTTCACCTTCCAGGAAGTCAGAGGACTGACGAGCAAGCTCGAAAGGCGCACTTTCTGAGCGACGCAAGCCTTCCACCGCAGCACTATTAGACCCTGGGAAAAGGACCGAAGTACTCCCAGCCGCCAGTAGTAGCGCCAGTGGAGAAGCTGGTCTTATCCAGGCACATATCCCAAATAGTCAAGAAAGAGCTTCGGCCGAGGTTCTAGAGGTAAAAGCGTCAATGCTTTGGGTTGTCACCGAGACGACCAAAACGATCGAAGCAAGGACATCCGTGCCCTCACCATAGAGTATTTCCACAGCACCGATTTACGACTTTATTTTATCAAATCAGGAGTGCGCTTTATCACAGCTTCCTTATTGACTGCTCTCCTTATCACAGAGAGTTTTCGCATGCTACTATTTCGCTTTATATATATATTGATCCTTTCACTACTTGTACAGCATTTTCCAAGTGTTTGTTACTGCCGTTAGCTGCATTGTTGCTGGGCCTTTTGAATGAATTTACGTATGTTGCCAGCGCTTTTGCTTTTCACTTTGCCTACCCCCCCCCCATACACCAATGCCCACTGGGGCGACTTGTACGTACGCAAATAAATAAATGAAGGGCATTTCGTAGTGATTCCTGAAGTGATGTTCAATGAAAAGGCTTCGGCAGCCGTCAGTAAATGTTTTAAACAGGCAAATGTTGATCACGTGGTTGTGAAATAACGCGCCATTTCACTTCAAATCATTCTAATTCAATGTCGTTAGCCACCTGTGTTAGAAAAACAGGAGTGGAATTATTATTTTTCTCGTCAAAACTCACAGAATTAATGTCCCCTTTAGGGCTATCATTTCCAAACCCGGCACCTGGCAGTATTTGGTCTCTGGCTGTCTGCAGAAGCACCTTTCATGTTTTGCGCTGGGTGATCGGTTTTCACTGAAAATTGAAGATGTACTGGTCATGTTCCTGGGGCAAGAAAATCCAAGAGGTGCCTTGGTTTTAGCACTGATATACATGACCTGTATGATTCTGTTCCGCATAAAGTCATGTTGAAAGCTGCACGCAAGTGCATAGTTGAAAGGGATGACGAGGCTGGCTTTGTGGGCCGGTGCGGCATTTTTATGTCTGCGTTCGTTGAACTTTTGTCTTTTTATCTGAAATCGACGTACGTGGGCTGGAAAGGGGATGTCTATGTACAAAAAAAGGGCGCATGCGTTAGTTCGAAGGTTCCTGCGGCCCTCAGCAATATTTTTCTTGCTTAGGTGGAGAGGGAAATTAAGAACACGATTCTAATACATTTGAACTTTTGTTGAACTTTTATTTTCATTATCAGGGACAGTTTCCAAATAAAATTAACGACATCCTAAAGCGTTTTTAAGAAATATGGTAACGGAATGTCTCACATTTAAGTTGCTTCAGGAAAAGCTCTCCGGTTTCTTAGTTTAAAGTTGTTGTTTTTTTTTTCAGGAAAAGCACGCCTTCTAGAGCGTTGTTTTGCCTCGAGACACTCGAAACTAGTAATAAATGGAATAGCGACGAGGAGCTTACGTTGAACCCTGACAAATTCATGCCATCACTGCGTAGCGGACAGCGTGTTTTTACAGGAATGTTGATTAAAAGCTCCAGGGTTTCCGAAACTAGTGATTTCAGCAAATTCCTAGAAGCATTAGTTTGATTTCAGCTAGTTGGTTGTAGCATGACATGTTTACGCAAAAACGTACTGGCGCTAAAAGACGACGACAATACACACAACGAGACAGGACTGGCGCCAACTTCCAACTTAGTTTATTCACGGAAAAAACTACTTACAACCACACGGCATGCAAAAATATAAAGGCAAACCAGATACAAGGGGTGATCTAACAAAGACACACGCCAAAAGGACAAAAGCGTTATAATCATTGCTTTGATCCCTTTGGCACGTGTGTGTTTGTTAAATCACCCCTTGTATCTGGTTTACCTTTATCTTCTTGCATGCCGTGTGGTTATAAGTGGTTTTTTCCGTGAATAAACTCAGTTGGAAGTTGGCGCAAGTCCTGTCTCGTTGTGTGTATTGTCGTCGTCTTTTAGCGCCAGTACGTTTTTTGCGTAAACATGTCATCTAGAAGCAATTGCGGCCAGTACGGGGAGATTTCTCCAAAGCTAGAGTAGAGAGCAAAAGATAGGAAAGATGCAGTTGTTGCGTTTGTGCATCAAACTGCTCAAAATGTTAAAAAAGTGGCAGGACGGCTTGACGTGAACGTGCTGTTTTCTGTACCACACAAGTTGGTGGGGGGGGGGTGTCGGGGGGGGGGGGGGGGGGCTTTGCCATCTGGTGAGGAAGTGTCATGACAACATACCAAGAAACAGCCCATTTCATTGTCCACTATCACATAGATCAGCACGTGTAGAATGTGTTAGATCAGTGGTGCATTAGATTTCCCTTTCTCGCAATAAACCTCATAGTGGTGAGACCGGCCGGTGTATTAATATTCGGCTTATGGAACATCTTCGATCACTTTTGGATTGAACCTATTCCCATCTGAAGGAGCACTGCCAGGATTACGGGAAAGAAAACGAAAAAGTATGCAGACCTTTAGTCGCACACACACGCATTTTATTTTTTATCCTTTCTCACAGAGATAAGACAACAAGTATGCCATATTCGAAAAACTCAGGATGATTGCTTCAGTCCACCTTCTTTATTGCTAGTCAGTAAAGGGGTTTTTTTCTTGGGCAACACGTGATGTGTTTTAGTGTTCCTGGTTTTTTTTTTTGCTTTTTCGTAATTGTTTCCTGTTTTTTTGGTTGTCGCCACTGTCCTTCTATCGGAGTGTAGGGGTTTTTATACACTGACCTATGATGTGTTCCTTCAATTGCACTCAGAGCATATGCGCTGGCATTATTATGTAATGTAATTGCTAGCTATAAGTATGAGTTATTAATAAGAATATAGTTGCAAGTCAGTGCTAGTTTATGGGTTTCCTTGTTCTCTGTCTTTCGTCCGTTTGCGGTGTTTTCTACCCCGAATGTATACACGCAACTTTATTCGTGCTATGCCTGAGGCGACGCAGACAGCGCACGACCTGCAGTGCTTGTTTGCCAGATGTTACTTTTCCTTTTCTGCTACATGCTGGTTTTGTAGCACACTTTTACGAGCACCGGAATTAATATTTTTACGACTTGTGGTGGAACGGAAGCGCTGCGCTTTATCACTGAAAGTTGTTCCAGTTTAATGAACACATAACTTTTTCTGCGCAGATTGACAAAGTAAAATTGGTGTTAAGTTATGACTAGCTTGGAGTGGGTACATCAAAACGAAATTCTGTCGGCTTCTTAGCCGCCCTAGTACTCAGTGATACCTTTTTTTAGGCGTAATCATTACTTGAACTTTTGAGCGAAAACCCGTGTGTTTGTGAGTGCGAGCGTGCGTATGTGTGCGTGCGCATGAGTGTGTGCGTGCGTGCAGGCATGTGTGTTAATACTCATGGTGCCTATAATGATGGCGTCCTCATGCAACCTTGCAGGTGGCCGTTAAATTAACGACTGGTGGCGCGGGTTGCTCGAGAACAGCAACCTGGATCGCACATTCTCCCAGCGATTGCAGCACTTGCCGCCCCGGAGAACAGGCAGTTAACTAAATGATTGGTTGCCCGTGGTTGCTTTGGAAAACAACATGGAACACATAAAACCTATCGCTAGTCGCCCCTGCCATCGCAGGGCCGTGGGGCACCGGTTAACCGCTGCACCTCTGCGCCAGGAGCGGTGTGAGGACTCCCAGGGATCAATGATGTAAGGTTGAGAATTTTACCACGCAGATGGTCGCCGCATCTGAATATAACCCGAATGCAGCACTTGAGGGAGGGGGGTGCGGCGGCGGCTGCGCAGAGCCATGCAGAGGTAGAATTGCCAGCTGTGTGACATCGGGTTACATTTCACCGCAGCGCGCTGCGACTAGGTTCGCAAAGAGAGCGGGCGGTCTTACGCCTTCTGGTCCTGGACCAAACGCAACGGTTTGGTCCAGAACCCTTTTCCGAATCATTTTATCCCAGAAAAGCCGAGCACGTGGCCGGGGCAAATCTTGTACCCACTAGAAAACCGGTGCGTACCTGCGGCACCGGGGATAGAAACCAGCACCTTCCGAATGCGAGGCGGATGCTCTACCACGATTAAGCGGGCGTACGTATATATCCAAGTCAAAACCCCACAAAAGGAACCGGAATCGCAGACGTTCGTGATTTTAAAATAAATACCGGGGTGTATTTTACTAAACAAGTTTTCATCCTTGTTTTGGTCTCTTTTTCCGAACCGCTACCTTCTCTAAAGCCTCCAGGCATCGAAGGTGTTGAAACAATGTAATCGATAATCAAGTTATAACTTTAGTTCCTGGCTGGTTGAAACCTAGCAAAAAGGTTAATGGCAACAGAAAAAGGATAGAACTGCTGACAAACAACCATCATAAGCAAAAAAAAACAACTACCATTCTTACCTATGCCTCATTTTACGCAACATCAAAAAGACAACGGCGCTATGTGATGTCAGGATTGCTTTTTCGCACGGAGCAAATATTCACAGCTTTGCGTCGTGAAGAGGAGAAAAAATTAAATGATAGAGATAATCGCAAACGAGTACGCCAACGTATGCAGAGAGTGTATTCCAGGATCGGTCAAGGCGATAAACCTCACATGCTGTAGTGTCTGCATTGGGCAAGCACGAAACCGATTTTAAGGAACAGGCCCGCGAATGCAGCCTAACTTTGCGAAGAATCTCAGGCGGCCATGCAGCGTACCATTGCATTTGTTGTTGTTGCCAGCCGGCAATTGAAAACACAATATTTTTCTACAGAAGTAAAGAGAGGACGGATAGGAAGACCGCAAGCATTTTATATCATAAAAGCTATGGAGAAGTTTCTTAACACGCCATTAATTTTATTGGCACAGCAGTAAATCGCGTTTTGAAAAGCTACTTGTAAGTTTCCGACAAGTTCACCTTTAAAGATATTCTCTCTCATCAACGCAATCATGTTCGTCTCGCTTTCTGCGCCTTGTTTAAAAACTATTCGCAGTTCAATCAGGGCCGCACGTGCCCTTGCGTGGTTTTCATTTCGTTCGTGTCTGTAGTGTTCTTTTTATAACTTGGTGTTACACTGTTTTATTCGCTCACCATCGTTTTTCCGCCTCACAAAGTAGGTGCGGGGTTCGATCCCCAGTGCCTCCGGGTACACCGGTGACAAAATGGGTACAAGCTTTCCACTGCCCGGTTCTTGGCTTCTTTAGGGTGAAATGCTTGGGAAATGGGCCTCTGACCTCACCTTGAATAGAAGAGAAATACCTTGTGCCTTGGTGCTCTTTGGCCATACGAGGGAGTACCCAAAAGAAACCGGAATAATTTTTTGAATCGGCACAGCTTCTATGGTACCGCGTTTTGCCGCTAGGAGTGCATAGAACGCACATTCCAGAGTCAGTAAGCCGAGTTCCGTCGCTGAAGGAGGTCAGACTAGTTTAGGCAGAGTTTTAGAGTGACGACTGTTTTCTGTGAGTGTCGTTTTTGCAATGGCTGATTTTCGTGAACAGCGTGCGCCGGTGAAATTCTGATTTTTTCTCGAAAAATGTGAAACGAAAACTCTTGAAATATTCAGAAAGACATTCAAGGACGATGCTATGGGTACAACTCAAGTGTTCCTGAATTAAATCCTGAATCAAAGCAACAGTCATGCCAATGGAAAACTTCAAATTCACCTCGCCTCAAGAAAGCTCGTCAGGTGAAACCGAACCTCAAAACAGTGCTGATTTGTTTTTTCGACTTGAGAGGAGTCGTCCATTCAGAATTTGTTCCGCAGAGTCAGACAGTTAACCAGGCTTTCTGCTTGGATGTTTTGAAAAGATTGGGCAACAGTGTTCGGTGGAAGCGGCCTGATTTGTGGCAGACGGGTGACTGGTTTTTCCACCATGGCAATGCCCCTGCTCACACAGCCCTGTCTCTACGACAAATTCGGACCAAAAATGGCATGACCTCTGTTCCTCAACCCTCATACTCACCGGACCTTGCCATGTGCTACTTTCTTTGTTTCGTAAAATGAAAAGACAGGTGAATGGAAAGCGTTTCGCTGATGTTGCTGAGGTGAAGAAAAAAACGACGGGGGGACTGTCAAGCATCACAAAAGATGAATTTAAACAATGTTTTGAAAAATGGAATGAAAGATTCGACAAACGTATCATTGTAAGTGGAGAGTACTTTGAAGGATATTGAAGGTCCGTGCTGAAAATGTGAACAAATAAGTTCAAACAAAAATAAGTCCGGTTTCTTTTGGGTACCCCCTCGTAGATGCCCCTACGCCATAAAAAAATTAATCATCATAATCCCCGTCGCTTTTACTTAAGCGACTTGTCAGTTTCGTTTCCGTTTTGTTCGCGAATTGCTTTTCCTGCCTCCCTTGTCTATGCTTTCTTATTCAACGTTTCAATGGACTGATATCTGCTCTTTCGAAGATTTCGCCACGGCTTCGGCAATCCTATAGCTGGGCTTCGGGTTTTGTTGTGTTTTTTGTTACCCGCCATGATAATTCTTACCTGCGAAGGACATGTACTTATATTTGTGTGACCATGCATAACTCATGTGTAGTGGTGATATCGTTTGTTCGTTTTTCTTTAGTATATTGCCTCTGAATTCTCTTGCCATGAAGAAACACCTGGAAACCCCGCCAGTGGTGTCATTTCTACCTCTCTGCCTTTCTATGTGTATTTTCCACAGTTTAGTTCCTCGGTAAATGTTCCTGGTGAAAAAACGCCTCAAACTGGAGGGTACGCACAAAAGCAGGAGCCAACCACAAGCCTGATCCGTTTCACTTCAATGAGCAATAATGGCCTGGGCATCCATCCCTCCTCAGAGGTGTGACATATAACACTGACATGGCACTGAGATACATAGTCAGCACAGGAAGACACCTTTAACTGCCTTTTTACGCGGCTGTTCAGAACAAGTTTGGTGCCCCGAAGAGCGCAGCGGGATGATCGAATCCTCCGCCAGGCGTGAACTTCTCGGCTATTCTTCCTTCTTTTTGCGTTGTTTTTTCAACATAAATATATACCAACTATTCGAAACTTCTGCGCTTCTACATTAAACGTTTTGTAAAGAGGAAGATGAGCAGCGGCGGCCGCCGCTCCGCTAGCGCGCGGCGCGAGATCGCTGGCTGGATGACCGAAGCTCGGACCGGCATTTTGGCTAGCTGTCGCTAAGTTCCTTCTGAGTCGACGGCTTGGGGAACTCAGCGACGGCACGAAGTTTGGCTGGGTCAGGAAGCACGCCGTCCTTAGAGACGACGTGACCTAAAATTGTCAGTTGGCGGGCGCCAAAGCGACACTTTTTGAGATTAAGTTGGAGCCCCGCGGCAGTTAAACATGTCAACACGAGCTCCAAGAGGTGAAGGTGCGTCTCAAAATCAGGCGCGAAGAGGACAATGTCATCTAAGTAGCACAGGCACGTGGTCCACTTCAGGCCGCGTAAAATGGAGTCCATCATTCGCTCGAAAGTCGCTGGGGCATTACAAAGGCCGAAAGGCATGACGGTAAATTCGTACAGGCCATCTGGAGTAACAAAAGCCGTCTTGGCACGGTCAGCCTCGGCCACAGGGACCTGCCAATACCCCGAACGCAGGTCTAAAGAAGAAAAGAACTCCGCGCCTTGGAGGCAGTCAAGGGCGTCATCGATTCGCGGCAGCGGGTAAACGTCTTTGCGGGTGATCTTAAGCCGCCGATAATCGACGCAAAATTGTATTGTGCCATCTTTTTTCTTCACTAGAACCACAGGAGAGGCCCATGGACTACTGGATGGTTGAATGACGCCTCACTGAAGCATGTCGTCCACCTGAGTGTTGATAATCTGGCGTTCGGCTGCCGAAACTCGGTACGGGCGTTGACGAAGCGGCAAGTGGGCTCCCGTGTCGATCTCATGGGTCACGGTAGACGTGCGGCCGAGTCGGTTTTGAGCCACGTCGAAAGAAGAGCGAAACTGGTTCAGTAGGTGAAGTAGTTGGGCGCGTTGCGGTGTGGCAAGACTGGCGTCGACGGAATCGGCAAAGGCATCGTCTGTGGCCACAGCGGGAGATGCGGGCAAAGCAAGAGAATTAGTAGTAAGAGAACATGATTCGGCGCATCGTTCCGGATTGACCAAAGAGTCGACGGGCTGAATGTGGCCAAGGCATTCGCCACGGAGAAATATGCAGGGGCTCAAAAAAGGGTTCGAGATCGGGATGAGGCTGCAGCCGTCTTGAACAGTGAGCAGAGCGAATGGCAGCGGCAGACCGTGTCGAGAGATGAAGACGTCGGATGGTGTAAAGACGACGGCGCCGTCAGATGCGGTGAGGCAGGAGACAGGGACAGGAACAGATGAGCACGGAGGAATCTCGATGTCGTCAGCCACAGACAGTTTGCCCCACGAAGATGACGTATCAGGCGAGGTAGCACTGCACGGAAGAAGTTCGAGCTCGGCACGAGCGCAGTCGATGAGGGCCTCATGTTGGGAAAGAAAGTCCCAACCTAAAATAATGTCATGCGAGCACGATGAGAGAACGACGAATTCAACAGTATATAAGGAACCGTGAATGATAACCCTGGCTGTGCAGGCCGCTAAAGGCGAGATTCGCTGCGCATTAGCTGTATGAAGCGAAAATCCGGATAACGGCGTCGTCACTTTGCGAAGTTTGCGGCACAGTT
This sequence comes from Amblyomma mixtum, assembly GCF_055824585.1. Lineage (NCBI taxonomy): Eukaryota > Metazoa > Arthropoda > Arachnida > Ixodida > Ixodidae > Amblyomma > Amblyomma mixtum. Next base: position 173,579,823 of record NC_143012.1, read on the forward strand.
TCTCATTCATCACAGAAACAGCAGCGCCAGTATCAACAAGCGCCAAGGCGGTGTGGCCCTCCACAGAAACGTCGAGCACATTCGCTGGGGACAAACGAGGCCTTGAACTTGTCGCCGAATACGCAATTCTTGCCTCGGGAACTGCGGCAACTAGTTTTCCTGGCGCATAGGGGAATGAGGACGCAGTGGCGAAACAGAACGGCGCCGCGGGGATGGCGAACGGCGGCGAGAATACGGGCGGCGACCGGAGGCATCAAGCTGTTCGGCAGCCGACGGACGTGGCGGGGGCTGTGGTACCGCGTAGACGTAGGTTCTGGGGTCATCCACGGGTGGTGGCACACGGCGTCGGCACAGGCGCTCAACGTGGCCAGGGACACCACATGCATAGCAAATAGGACGGTTGTCACGGGTGCGCCAAGGGCTGACACGAGCAGGAGGTGGTCGGGTTGGAAAGGCAGGCGGCGGCGTCGGAGGATAATACGGGACACACAGCTCGGCTCTTGGTTTTCGGACGGCGTCGGCGTATGTGAGCGGCGCTGCAGCGGGAACGGGCGGACGAACAGGTGGTAGCGCTTCGGTCACTTTCTCGCGAATCACCGTTTGTAGGGTCGGATCCAGGTTGGAGGGAGGCCTCTGCACGCCGTGAAGAAGTGACAGCTGTCGATCCACCTCCTCACTTACAAAGTCTTATCTGGTCGAGCAGCGAGCTGTGGGAGGTTGTCACGGCGAGGCTGGAAAGCGAGTCAGGCTGCACGGAAGGTGGTAGCACCAGAATGCGCTGCTTGCGGAGCTCATCGTAGCTCTGACACAGGTTGAACACTTCGGCAACGGTGGTAGGGTTCCGGGCGATAAGCATCTGAAATGCTTCCGTTTCGATGCCTTTCAGGACATGCTTAATCCGGTCCGCCTCGGTCATAGGCGAGTCCACCCTTGAACAGAGGTTGATGACATCCTCGATATAACTCGTGAACGATTCTCCGTGTAGCTGGGCTCTCACTCGCAGGCGCTGTTCAGCGCGCAGCTTGCGTACTGCAGGGCGCCCAAAGATGTCAGAAAAGGCTCTTTTGAAGGCAGACCAGGTGGTAAAGTCTAATTCATGGTTCCTGTGCCATAGGCTGGCCACGTCCGAGAGGTAAAACACCACGTTGTTCAATTTCATGCCGTCGTCCCACCGATTGTGGCCGCTTACCCGCTCGTAGGAGGCAAGCCAATCCTCCACGTCGTGATCATCGGACCCGGTAAAAATCGCTGGGTCCCGCTGTCGGAGAGCGCCAGGGCAAACGACGGGCGTAGGCGAAAGGGAAGATGACTGGCTTGCGTCGGTGGACATGGCTGGAGCGATCGTTCTGCTGCGAAGCTCCAGGACGTTGGCCAAAGGCTGTACTCAGCACAGCTCCACCAAATTGTAGCAGGATTTCCGGGGAAAGGAACTTAGCGACAGCTAGCCAAAATGCCGGTCCGAGCTTCGGTCATCCAGCCAGCGATCTCGCGCCGCGCGCTACCGGAGCGGCGGCCGCCGCTGCTCATCTTCCTCTTTACAGTTTCTCTTTACGAAGTCATCTAAATAATAAGTACGGACGGCGGAGGTGATCCGAACAGCGCGTGATAAAAAACTGTACTGAGAAATCATCTGAAGTAAGATTATTTGTTGATTGCACAACATAACGCCCATAGCCCTAACCGGGAGCAATGTAACCATGCTTTTGCCTGGATGCTTATCAAACGAGAAAGATCACACTCCATAAGCGTCATGGCATGCAAATAGGAAACCCCTAAATGGCGTGTTTTTCCCGTCCTGCACGATGCAGCCCGATGTTACGCTGCTACAAGTTGGAGTCGCTGGTGTAAAATTACTCTTCTATTAAAGATTCAAGAAGCGTGAGCCGCTTGTCTCGAGCAAAAGGGTGAATCACGTAACCCCTTGCTTGCAGGGATTCGACGTTGACCACTTGGTGAAGATGAAGGTTGGCACTGAAGACCGAGTACTCCATTTGCCCTTACCTATAGCATTGACATTCGCATCATCTCTTTCTACGCCCTGGCCGTGGAGAAGCTTCAGATCAGCCCAGACAAGGCACCACTGTTGATCATCCTCTTGACCGCACTTGAATAGTCAGAACCAAGTTGGTTGCGATATGTATTTTGTATTTCCAAGAATTGCTTCCTTTTCATTCTTTAGCACTCCAATATTTAGAAACACGTCTTTTTTTCTTGAAGATTAGTTTGCCAATGCATGTTTACTTTTTCGACTTTAGGGATGACTTGCTAGCTGCTTTGTCCAGTACGTTCCGATTGAACTTAAGTAGTGAAGCAACGCATGGAATCGAAATGTGGTGGCTAACGAAGATGGTTCACCTTCAAATAGTGCAACGAAACGAGCTGGAAAACCATTGGTGCGACAATAAGAGACAGGAAGAGAGCAGAGTAGGACAGGCAAGAAACACAGGTTAATTATAACCTAGTCGAAATCAGGAAAGAACGGGCTTGGGCAGAACATGCATCATGAAGGCAAAATAATCGATGGTCGTTAAGGGTAACGAGGTAGATTCTCAAAGAAGGCAAGCTTACCAGGTAAATGGGCGTATGAGGTTAAGAAGTCTGCGCGGTAATGGTGCCCGCGGCCGTGGACGAAGGGATCTACGGCATGGCGGACTTTATGCCCGTACTTTGCAGGTCAAACATCTATTAAGTAGTACTACTTAACTGCTTTTTATTTTCTGCATCCAGGGTTCAATATTAGATTGCAGAAATGGAGACATTCAATATCTTAGAAGAAACCAGTTTTTAAAAATATTTAAAGGTGCATTCCAGTTCAACATGAAAAACGTGGAATTATGCACCAAACTACCATACTGAAAAACACACGGTGCTAGATGCACTGACAGCAGTATAGCCCCGCCTCAAAACGGGGACTCGACCACGAAAAAAAGCCCGTCCACATTTTCATTTAGAAGAGGAGCCCCAGGCTCGTAACATTCCTCAGTAGATGCTTCCGACTAGGGCACTTGACGCGGCGTACTCATGCTGACGCATTCTACATGGGGCTTCTGCGGCATTCCTGGGGATATCAAAACAGAGCACGCTCTAACGGCTGCCACTCTCGGTTGCCGATTTCACCTACCGTATTTTCCGGTGTATAAGGCGCGGCTTTTTTTCAAAAATCTTGCAGATGCGTCCTATACAAGTGTGCGTCTTATACGCTAATTTTTCGTTTTTTTTTGCGAGTTCAGAAATTACTAAGGCTCTTGTTCAAGCTTTTTTCACCAAAAAAATATCACTACCAAGGACGCGGTTGTAACACGGTTTATGCTTCAATACGGGGACCGCCATGCGCCACTTTCTTTAAGTGAACATTATCATGAAACGGCGGGGATGACGACTTCCAGGATCAAAAACAAGTGACCGTTTCGGAGGCCCCAAGCAAAAGTAATGTGAAATGCCAAAAGATGGTGACAATCACTCTTCTCGCCATTGTCAGGACAAGCCAAGACAAGCCGGCGTTCTTTGTTTAGCCACTCTTTCCAACTTTCTTTGCTCCGTGTACGTAGTGAGAAGAGACTGTGTCAGCCGTTTTGCCTCCAGAAGTGGCCGAACTTTTTGATAGCACATTCGAAGATGAAGACTTCGAAGGTTTTAAGTAGAAATTAAATGTTGTTATGAACGTATGGGAGAGCTCTTTCGTTCTTTCTTTCTTTTTTCTAAAACGTGGGCGGGTATGGCGTGAGTGTTGCCTTTTCGATCACTTAGCTTTGCTTAAGAATTTCACACAGGTACGGTGAATTTCGCGATGGTCGCGCAAGCGTATTTAATTAACCCTCACTTGCCTAACTGGGTAAATTGGAGTGCGTCTTATAAACGGGTGCGTCTTATATACCAACTTTTTTAATGATAGCCTGCATATATGGGGTGTGCGTCTTATACACCGGAAAATACGGTACTCGGACTGTCGAACTGCGCTGCTGTACTGCACACCGCTTTAGTCGCCTAATTAATTGCCGAAGCACAACAGTTTTTCTTTGACTTACCGTCTTGTCTTTCTGATCGTCGCCTGCCGTTTTGATTTGGTTCATGATTTGCTGACGCCGGCACAACGAGAAAAGGCGCCGTTCGCCACAACGCCCAAGGAACCCTACTACGTTTTCAATGTGAAAGCATTACTAGTCCGGTTACGAGACAAGCCTGCGGCGTGTTCGTAGTAGTTAGCGTGCTGTCGTCGGTACAGGCAATCTTAGCGATGGCAAGAAGGAAAGGGTGAGGTCATCAGTCGGCCTTATGACGCAGACCCATCAAGCAAGCCGAGCACCACCATATTACACAATGGCATATAGATGTCGTTCTGCGACCTATACCCCGACTGGCTGAGCTGATTGTGGTGCCAGGCACGGCAGAAATGCCGCAGCGTCACATCGCGCTTATTATGCAAGCGTAACGTTCGCTTGCATAACCAGTGGTAAAAGAGAGCTAATTTTTTTTTAATCTAGGCACTCAGAACTGGCTAAATTTACTGTTCTTTTCTCCTGCTTGCGCTTGCGTACTTTACATCTCAGAAGGTGTTCATCTTGAAGAAGGACTTGAGCTGGGCTAGTTGGTGTGACATACTAGAAAACAGCCAACACATGGAAGCCACGCCGAAAGGAGCGCACACACACAAAGCTGACCAACAACTGAGCTTTTACTCAAGCTAACAAGCACATATTATTGAGTTGATGGGGAGGGGAAAACAGAGGGAAAGGTAAGTTGCGCAAAGCCGGGTGAACAGAAGAAGTCATTCAGAAGTAGAAAATCGTACGCCGCATACAACTTGCAATTATGATAGTGCGAGGCGATAAGTCACGGGTACGATAAGGCACGTGGTGTCACGTGGTGTGAAAATGTGGGCCTTACCTGAGGCTATAAACGTATGTGTTTTAGAACGCAACTCTTAGGTGTCTGTGTCTGCGTTTCGCGCCGTCGCCGTTGTCCGTTGTAACTAGGAGAGGTTAAAAGCGCAACCTCCTCCCCTCCATAGCAAGAAAGAAAAGAAAACAGCGCCGGGCGCGCGGCTCTCTCAGCGCGCGTCGTAAAACGGGGGAGAAGGAACCCCTGCAGAGCGACTAACCTCTCGCCGACGCGGCGCGCGGGGGGATTGCCGTCGAATGTTCTAGGCTGTCCGAGTCGTTTCTAGGCGATGTTGACAGAGAGGGCGTAGCCTTGGGTGCGCTAAGAGATGCCCTCCACGTTCTCACTCGCGCAATGGCGGCTGCGCCATGACAGAAAGTTCCAGATGCTCCTCGAAGCCACTCCCGGCCTTTGACCAATGAGGACGCGCTCCCAGCGCGAGAAGAAGGACACTGCACAGTCGACACTGTGTATATCTGCACGCCTGCCTTTGCGCGAAGAACAGACAGACGTGGAACGAGCCTAAGAACGGCGTTGACCGCCTGAGCCGCCGTTTAAAGGGGTGGAGACACCAAATTTGTGGTTCGCGCGTTCTTAGTTTCAAACGTTTCTTATGGCTCCAGGGAGCATGATACACACTCAAAGATTCATATATTCTCAGTGAATAATTTATTATAGCATTTTTAGGTGAGCGATTTTCGGTTTCGGAACGCCGAGTTGTACAGTGACGTCACAGAGGGGGAAGATCAACTGCTTCGCTTGGTCACGTGGGCCCACAAAAGTTGTGACGCACCTACTGCTGCATCGTCTGCTTTCCCACACATGTGCTGACCAGCGCATGAAAACAAACAACTGCACGTCTAGTCCCAGCAGCTCGGATTCTGACAGATGTGATTGCAATGAGTGAGGACATCGACTTTTTTTTTTGTTCGCACGCTAATATCGCCTTCGCGGGTTCGCGTGAGGATGCGAAACACTTTGCAAAATGCCAGTAAGCATCGCTGCGCCGCTCTACCCAAGCTGCGCCCACAACCGGTGTCACACTTCGCTGCCGTGCAGCAGTACCTGAGCGCTGCTTGGGATGGTGTACAAATATCACAAGAAAAGTCAAGATCGCCTTGTTATCAGAACTGCCAGCTATACTAGAGCAGCGACAAAGCATGTCTGCTTATGCTGGGAGCTTTCGGCAACGGCACCGCTCGCGGGCGCTCCGGGCGACGAGCTCTGCTGCTGCCTGGCTGCCGTGGTCGTCGCTAGGCCTATAGCCTGTTTACCAAGCGGCCGGCGCTTCGGAAGTCGCCTGCGCTATAATAAAAGGCCTACTTTTCACAAATAGCTGTAGTGTTAACAGAATCATCTCACAATAAAATAATAGTATGGTCAATCTCCTCGACGCCTTCTGCAGCGGAGCTAGCGGGCGCCAGGCGAGCCGGACCCCAACGTCGCGCCAGCGGCAGCTGCTAGGCGCGGTTGTGAGAAATTTGCTCATATCACAGTTGTTACCTCTACTAGCAGCTCAGTATTGGTCAGCGATCCTCAAAAATGACACTTTTTTCACATTTCTTGTCCCATGGTTTATTATTTACGTCAAGAACACTCTTTAGCTCGCTATTATGACGTCGGCAGACGGTATCCAGGCTGACCTACCGGCCGGCAGACTCGGCGTACTTCACGTCCGCACAAGAAAATACAAAACAGCCATGCTACCAGAAAGGATGCTTTCTAGATTCGAGATACGAGAGCATGACTGTGCTAAAAGTGGATCTTTCGGCAGCGACACTGCCTGCGGCAACGCCGGCCGACGACCTGCTCGCTGGTCCCAGACTGCCCTAGTCGTCGCTAGGCCTAGCTGCATTCGCATATCGACTCCGCAGCTGAGGGCACTTCGGGACTGGCCAGCGCTCAGAAACGTGCTCCGCTCGGCACCCCTTTACTGTGAACTCGTCCCATAATAAAAGATATGTTCGATTTCCACGACGTCTTCAGCAACAGAGCTAGCAGACGGCAGGCGAACCGCACCAGGTAGCAGCAGCACAAAACCCGCTGATGAAATTTGCTTGCATCGCAGTCATCACTTCTACCAGGAACTCGGTATTTGCCAACGATCGTCAGAAACGATGCATTTTTGATATTCATATATCCCAGGGTTTGCTATGAACGTGAAAAAACAATACAATCGCGTTCTTCAGATGCCGGCGTTCGGCACGAAGACTGGCGCAGACCGCCCGGCTGCAAGGAGTGCGCCCTATGTCATCATGACGCTGCCGCTCTCCGCGCTCGCATTGGCTGCCGCTTCCCGTCGTTGTTGCCGCGAGCGGCCCGCCGTTGACATCTAGCAGGCCGGACGCAGGCAACGAGCTGCAATCGGACGTTGCGACGCTGTTCGCAACGGCGCGCCGCAAACCGAGCGAGTGGCGGTTAGCAGCAAACGCGGCTCGCTGGTGCGTCGACTGCGCTCACGCGGCTGTGCCCCGCTCATCGTACGTCACTGTATTTTGGTATGACGTCACTAAAACTTTAATTTTTCTACACCCCTTGTGACGTCATGGTTGATGGCGCTAGCGATGGGTCTAGATCGTGAGAGTGAGCATTTAGGTAATCTTTGGAACCGAATTACTATATTTTTTAAACGTTTGTTGCGTCCAACACCTGGCTGTGAGTGCCCTTGCATACATAGGAATCCCATAGCAGGCTTTTTATAGCTTCAAAATTTGGTGTCTCCGCCCCTTTAAGCTTCAGTGAACAAATTCTGAGGAAAGGAAATGCTCAATATCTGTCTCCCTGAGCTGCGCAACCAATAGAGCGGGGGTTTGGAAAGCAGAGGGTAAAATTTGTAAATTGGGTTTTGAGGAAAGGAAATGCTCAGTATGTGTCTCACACATCTCGGTCGTCACCTGAACCAGAGGGAAGGCGCATAACTGCCCTCTTGGAACAGTGGACACCTCAGTCGTGCTTTAAGCTAAGTGGCGGTAGCGTCAGATGTGCGCTGTATGCTTTGGTACTGACAACGTTGTGCCAGAAACACTGCCACCTGCCAGGGTGGGTGGGTACTTTAATGTAGATATAAAGACAGGCGGGAATTTTCTACCACTGATGCGGGAGAACATCCCGTTCATCTCGCTCGTGACGGCTACCACAGCTGATACAATTTCGCGAAGTACTTGCGCAGACCTCGCCTTTGAGAACCAGACATTTGTGCAGCAAGTCGAGCATATATCCTCCTATTTCTCTGTCCACAAAGCTTCTTTCATGACAAACAAGAACTGTTTGGTGGAGTGTTTCTTGAAGAAGGAATATGTGTGAAAAATAACAAGTTGTCTGTAATTGTACATACATGTCTTGCTAGAATTCTTTGCCTCAATCTGTAGAAACGCTTGAACAGTCGATGAGCTGCGCTCAAATTTCGCATTAGGAAGTAGCGTAATCGTCAAGTTTTTTCTAGCAATAAACAGCTGGAAGTTGGCGCCTGTCCGTTGCCTCCTCGTCTCTTTTGTCCTTGTGAAATTATTTGCTCCAAGGTGGTTTTATACTAAGTTTCAAGATGCAAAACCAACTAGCCCGGCAGCATGCTTTACTGACATTATCTTGACAAAGATATTTCATCGCATCATGAAACCTTAAATTAAAGTGTTCGTGCTGAAATAAACAGACGTCTGAACTTTTCAGTTGTTTTTTCAATGCAGCATCATCGATTTATGCAGGCAACTTTGACTAAACTCTTCCAATTTCAACATTCCTGCACTGGCATGCTTGTTTCCCTGCAACGTTATTATATGACTGACACAACACTCTTTCTACAGTTTAATGGACTTGGATATAACAAATGTGTGCTGCTCCCATTTTCAGTCATGACGTTCAGCAAGGGCAGTCTCTTGCACTGGCCCATACCAGCTACAGTGTGTAATGTGTAATGTGGAATAGAATAGAATAGAATAGAATAGAATAGAATAGATACAGAGAGGGGGAAAAGGAAACGGGCGGTAACGACTTCGCCAGGTCCAAAATTCACTAAATTCGGTGTGAAAATCAGTCAGCTGTAAGGTAATTAGTGTTCGAGGCTTCCACCACTCCTGCAGCCGCAGCCACACTCGAAGTGCTCGTTTCGTGCGTAGTGACCAGGTGCAGCGACTTCAGCGGGCTGTGTTTTTTCACAACCTCACAGAAAGAACGATATTGCCACGTATCATTGTACTGTTTGTTCATTCACGCTCAAGCCTGCAGGAAAGGGTTGTTATCACTTTTGTTCGTGACGCGAGAAGCGACGAGACTAATCTCGATTGATCGCAGCCATGAAAGGCTGCATCTAGGTTTTTCTAGATTACTGTAGATGATCTTGTCCTGTTATCTGGAAGTTTCCTTGCCGCCTTTAATTTGAACGATGCCGCGAGCGGCGGACATTCGTAGTTCGACGACCGCCGAGCACGCCTGTTGCTTACGCCGCCGCCGAGTGATTCAGTTCTTTTGAGGGCGCAAGTCAGCCCAAATAAAGAGCTTCGTTTACAAGTCTTTCTGGTGTCTTCCTGACCGCTGGACTGCCGTCACTACAACGTGACAATATTCTTCCTTCTTCAGCATGGTCACGTCCAGGCAGAGGTCGCTGACGGCCGCGTGGCTCCTGAGCGCTGCTGTGACACACGACATCCCTGGTGGCTGCCACCATCTCTACATTGGCTCATCAACAAATCGCTCCACCGCGAACCGATGTAACTCGGCATTTGTCGCTACCAGCTTTGCCAGGAGACTGGCGTTATTTCCCTCACTGCCGACGTAGACTATGCGAGAGGTGATCTGCTCGAGGTCGGACAGGGAGAGCATTGCATTGCAAAGCTGCTCGCCGCGCCAAGTTGAGGACACAACTGCGCACAACTGTATTCGCTTTTTAGGAGAGTGCACTTGGCCACACCTTCACAGAAGATGGACAAGTACCACGGGGGATTTAAATGCGCCCCAATGTTCCACTCGGAGCGCGTTCACGCAGCTGTGATTCGTGTGCAGCCAGCGGAAGAGAACCGCCGCGCGTTCTTTGCGGCAGTCGCGATCCTGAAAGCTGTCGCCAGACGAGACGGCGGCGACGAGTTCTCCAGAGCTGTCCCGTACCCCGAGCTGCACGTTGACCTGATCCGAGACTCGGGTCCATTGCTCCAGCTTATTCTGCAACTCACAGCCATGACAGCTGCTTGGAATGCAGTGCGCCTTCAGATTGGCTCCGCGGCTCGACAGTATTGCCTCCAGCTCCTTTAGTCTGGCGTACGCTCTGCCGGCGGAAGAGAAGAGCTCCGGGCACAGATCTCTCAAGCAGCCGCATGCTGATACAGAGTGCTGTCTTTTGGATCCATCGTACCCTAAAAGAAAGCAGAGCGCGTTCGAATCAGACTTTGTGGCGTAACATGTTCTACACTAATCCACCATTTTATTTTCTCAAAGAAAAGAGAGCAAAAATAGAAGAGAGAAGCGCCATCAAAAGAAGAGCTGCCGTTGTATTCCTAAATTTCTCTACATTTCCTATCTCGCACGCGATGACGAAATATTTTGAAAGGGCCAACAAAGAATGAAAAAAAAAAGAAAATAAAGAATGTTGACCTTAGGATGTTGCAAGGAATGATTTATTCAAAGAACAATAATCTGTGCATGGCTCGCAGTGCAATAAAAATTACAGGGTATTTAGGACAGGCATGACGATAGAGCACAGCAGTGGTTGAAAGGACACAACAGGTTATAAGCACAATGGTGCCTCGTTAATCTGATCATGTTTGTTCCACAGCAAACGTGTCCATAAAGCAAGCCATTTAATAACGAATCGTGATGAAAAACATTTTCCACAGAAATAAGCACTTTATGCTTCAACTTTTCTTCTCTACGTAGCGGTCAAGGGTGAAGTAGTAGTTAAGACAAAATTATAGAAAAGTGCGACAAGCTTCACAGCGAATAATACAAGAAGAAAGCTCAAGTTATCAAAGCTGCGCATTATTTCAAAAGCATACGAGATGACCCGCAAGCGTCAGAAATGGGTAACAATGCAAAAAGTTTTTGTACTCGAGAGCACCAGTGCAAGAACGTGTCAAAGTTCTGCGGAGCCACAATGCGACCCTGGGGCAGAAATCTCTTACTACCAGTGCAGTGCCAAAGAAGATCTTTCAACACAGTGTCAGTGAAGCAAGAACATTACCTGTTCCCACTTCTGTCGTATAAGCACTTCACCCCCTTCATGCAGGACAGAACAGTGCAAACAGGCCTTCCACACGGAACAAGATTCATCCTAGCTTGGAATCAGACGTACATGCAACCTTTCTCGTACCCATAAAATTACAAATGGACTGGGTTAATGATATGCTGGTCGAAATCAATAAAAAATGAGCACTGGCAGGGCATGTAACGTGAAGGCAAGATGTGTTTGTGTCTCTTGGCAGACCGAAGCATACACAGATATTTAAATCCCCCCCCCCCCAACACACACACACGGGTGTTCACAGCATGCCAATGAATCCTGTCTTTCCCCGGTAGACTGATGAGCACACACACCCTAACAAGCCGCCATGGTGGCTCAGCGGTTATGGCACTCGGCTGCTGACCCGAAAGACTCTGGTTCAATCCCGGCCGCGGCGGTCGAATACCGATGGAGGGGAAAATCTAGAGACCCGTGTACTGTGCCATGTCAGTGCACGTTAAAGAACCCCGGGCGGTCGAAATTTCCGGAGACCTTCACTACGGCGTCCTTCATATCCTGAGTACACGCGTATTGTACGTTTTGTTTCCTGCACAACATATTTACTGCTGTCGATAAAACTCTACAATTTCTTCCCGAACAGCTTGTCCAGTGCCTAGCACAACGTCAGTGGTGTGCGTTCGCTGTTCAAGAACCATGCTGTTAGCCTCAGCCTCAGCATGCCACTGTGGGAGCACTTCATCTCGAAAATGATCGCATACGTTGTGCAAGACAAACCTTGCCTGGATGACAAGGCGAGCATTCTCAACTGTGCACTCCATGCGCTTCATAACAAAGCGGAACCTCGCCTTCGCCCTGTCAAATGCATTTTCCACTATCCGCCTGGCCTGGACTTTGACAGGTGATAGCTGAACGTCTTTTTTGCCTCGTTCAGCTGCCCTCGGTAGCTAAATGGCTTGATTAGGTTGGCAGTCAGGGGGAAAGCCTGGTCGCACAGAATCAGCGGTGGTACTGCTATGCCACTCATCATGGCAACTGGCGGCTGAAATAGAGGTCCATCGACGATGTCTGACAGGCTTGACCTGTGGTACACATAGGAGTCATGGTACCGTCCTGGCCTACCAACGCTTATAAACATGAACTGGTATCGGTGGTCCGCCAGGGCCAGAAGGATTGTGCTGTACCTGCCGAGTTTTAGGACAAGCGAACAGGTGAAATGAATACAGTGAAAATATAACAACTTATAATAGGTGAAAATTAAACATATACGGCCAATAGATGAGGGGAGGGAGGGACGTCATCCCTCTCCTTGTACGAGGACACGACATTAGCCCTATTTCTTTGAATTAAAAATATTCCATACAGAGTTAAATTGACCCTCCCACCCTCCTCTACTCCACTGCTTCCTCAAAAGAGTCCCAGCACGCCATGGGTCAGCAATGCCACAGAAATCAAGATGTGCTAGGAGTAAACTAGCTTAAGTGCAAGAACTGAGGATGCAGGATGCTTGTTTGTACGCGCTGTCGCTGCTTTTGTATCACACAAATTAGCGGCAATAAAACACAGCTTTTAATTCAGGTACTCAGTAGGAAGCCACGCGGCATAAAAGTATGCCTCTGCTGCATATCCAATCACAACCTCTTAAAACGAATATCATCCATTTTAACATGTGATCGAATTATAGAAACTGCTTACCACCCCTTGTAGTTCTTGTAGTCGCTAGCGTGTTCTCCCGGCGGCGACACAGGGAAGTGACACCCGTCCAAGGCACTCACTGCGTGCGGGAATGCAGACTCGGCGAAAAACTCTTGCATGGGTTCCTCCATGCCTTGCGCAGACAGCGTCCGGATCTCGGCGGCATGGAGAACTTCAACGACGACCAAAGAAAACTCGTGGGACACTGCATTTACCGACGACCGCCCGACACCGAAAACGAGGGCGACAGTCCTGTCTTCCCCCGAGAAGCATAACTTGAAAAGTCCGATGGCAACCCACTTCTCGACAGATATAGCCTCGCGCATATTAGTGTCCATGCGCTGCAGCATCCGCCGGCACTCGTCAACTATATAGTGAAACGTAGCGCGTTTCACACGGAAGTGCCTTTCGTTCGAACCATACTTCGTTGCGAGGGAGCATCCACACTCTCCTTTCCACTCGTGCAAATGCCATGGCAGCTCCGATGATCATGCCGTTGAGGAAATGTAGCCGCTCCTCAATTTCGTCGGCTTCCGCTTTTGCCGCTTCTATTTCAGAGTCCAGCTGCACGATGTTAACTACCCCTAAAGCTATCTGAAAATCTTCGTTGTCACTCATTTTCAAAAGGTTCAGAAAACAGCGAGCGACCCGCACGAGCAACGCAGTAGTGAATTAGACGAGTGTAGCCAACAAACCGCAGAAAAAAAAAAAAAAAAAATATATATATATATATATATATATATATATATATATATATATATATGACGTCACGCCCGCGCACTCTTGCCTCTTTTCTAACACAGAGGCTTTTAGTAAGAGATAACTACAAAATTTCCTTGGGAAAGGCGTTTTGTTGCAGAAAGGTGCAGTTTTCTAACGGATTGCAACTATACAAATTAAATGTTGCTGCTATACTTTTCAAAAAACTTGACGGCAGCAGCGCCCCTGAAGCATGGCGACAGAATACTGAAGCTTTCGAATGCGTTTCGAAACGGTCGTGTAGCACCGCGGGGGTCCGTCCTTTCCGAATGTCGTTCGACTCGAATGCCATTCCAACGTATCCGTGTAGTACAGGTATAAGCTACACGCTGGCACTACAGTCGAAGACATCCTTCTGTAGCTATGTAAGGAAGGCTAGGCGGAGAAGGGAAGAAGTCCAAACCATGAGGCCTTGTGCAGGAGCTCATTTCTTTCCTTTTATTTGGGGACGGACTACTTAAGCCTACTTAAGAATTCAACACAATGGACCTTTTCCAGTAATGTCCTGTGGATGCGCCAAGCCACTTCTGCCATTTTAACCGACCGCACCTACCTGCTAGGCGAAACCAGTAACCCCACCCTACAGTTGTAAAAGAATTCTCGCAGAAAAGGCGGCAGGAAGCTTAGGCGACCCAAACCGGAAACGCTAAATTGGTGGGTTACTGGGAAATGGTCCATTGTCTGACCCAGACATCCTTCTTTGCTCAATGACTTTAGAGGGGTTAACTTTTCTGTGCATCGGTCCCCCGAACTTTGGCCAGAAGGTTCTGGGTTCTGAAGGACTATGGGTCTACTTTTTGTACGCGGAAGAACGAATACTTTCGTGGCGCGTGCAGTTTACACACCTGGAGAGGGAATAGAACTGGTGAAGCAAGGAAGAGCTCAGGTGCCTCTCCCTTCGCGAGAATTAGCAGCGGGCCATTACTTCGCATTACTTCCTGTGTAGTTGAAAAAAATCTTCCTTTCATTTAATCGCACAGTCATAGATCTGGAGGAAAAACGTGTTCGACCAGCGCTGCCCCACTCTTTAAAATAATCTGGGAACTATGGTACACCCAGTGCGTCGTCTGCTCTTTTGGTCCGTCGCGTCCACTCAACGCCATCGGATCGCAGGCCACTTTTTAGTGTTGCATGAACACGTGATACGGGGGCGAACGGACCGTCATGTGAATCGGCCTTTAGCAGTGTCGCAGCGCGGCTGTGCGGGCAGAGCGAGGCGAAGACAGAGGCGGGTATTCGTCGGCGGGAACAGTGATGCATCGTGAAGTGTAATGTGACCAGGGAATCCGCAGATTTACGCGCTGTGTAGCTACGGGCCACCGACACAGACGTCCGCGTAGCGTTGGCGTGGCAAAGCGAAATGCAACGCAGAAACCGCGTTGGCACACGCGGTAAGTGGACGCAGATTGGCTGAAGCGAGCCGCTTGATATCAGGACTCGGTGTCGTCCCTCGCTCGCTTGGCTTTTCCCAGCGTGTCCCAGTATCGACCAAGATTGCCGGCACATGATTTCGAAAGGCGCTGCTATGCACAAAATGTGTACGAGAGCAGATGACGCAGTAATCCGTGCGTCACATCTTTTGGAACCCATGTGACCGGGGTTCCCTGATAGGACGTCGTAACAGAACCCTACGCACTGAAACTGAAATCGCTCAATGTAAACGATAAAATAATATATTATTTACCGCGCATATATAAATTCAGCAGCGTGTATCACGCGTCCTCGGGCAATGCGCAACGTTTGAAACGAAGAACACGCCAACCGAAAATTTGATGTCTCCGTAGAGACATCACCCCTTTAGGCCCTGAACCGCATTCCCGAAAGTAAGCCCTGGCGTGTTTCATTACGCCGGCATCTCTTCGCCCGTTTGCCCCAATGTATTGGCCAATTTGCCGTACGGGATTGTGCGTGCTCTTACGTATATCTACATTCGTTTACCCATACCCCGAGGTATTTGTGTTTGGCCACTCTGGGTATTTCATGGAGTTGAGTAGTAATCGCCTGATAAGTTATATCGTTGAAAATCAGCACATATCACTTAGTTGCGCTAAATCTGAAATCTGTATAGCGTCTCGACAGCAAATCACCCCAGTTTGCAAATCTTCCTGGCTTTCTGCTGGGTTGGTTGTGGAGGGTTTAACGTCCCGAGGCGATCCAATCTATGAGGAACGCCTTAGTGAAGGGATCCGGAATAGATCACCTTGGTGCTTTAACGTGCACTGACATCGCACAGTACATGCGCCTCTCGTATTCCGCCCGACGGAAATTCGACCGCCGCGGCCGGGATCTAACCCGCGTCTTCCAGGTCAGCAGCCGACATAACCACTACCTGCCGCGGCGACTCCAGGCTATCTGCTAACATTACAATAACGTCGTCAAAGATTAAACCCGGGAGCCGTTGCTCAACGACCTTTCCGCCTAATCTGTGCGACAGATTATAACCTAGATTACTTTTTGTAGGCCTATTTCCGTATTGATCATATAAAGCAAGAACTGCAGCGCTGATAGAGGACAACTTTCCATTAGTCCTTTGCGTACCTCGACAGTTATCGTACTTTTTGTCCCTTCACATGTAATTTAGACTATCATCCCGGTAAATTTGCCTTAGAAAATCAATTACTTCATGACCGATACCTTCATCCTTTCACAAGAGTTTCTTGTTCGCGTGGCTATCATCTAGGCCCCGTTAGCCAGCGCCGCGGCAGGCCGTTCCTACGGGTAATCGAGCGGCCGTGTCCGTGCTTTGCCCCGTACAAAATGTCAGTAAACTAGTACATACCGTCTTCTCCAGCACCCTCGGGCGCTCGCGGCTTTGTCTCCGGCCGCGTCGTTTCTGTCCCGCTCCGTTTTACGAAGCTGGGCCGCAACGCCGTCCAGTGTGTTTCCATGCATGCTTCAAAGTAAGCACCCCCCCTTACAAAAATGAACATTGAGATGCAATTAACTGTTTATAGAGTATTTATTGAGTCAATAAAAAGTCTATTAATACTCAAATCCTAATGACTTTGGTCTATAAAAAGTCAATATGTTCTTGACTGGTATGACCCAATATAAATTTAATTGACTACAAGTGAATTAAAACTCAAGCAACAAAAAATCAATTTACATCGATTTCTCACTATGTCATTAAAAAGTCAATAAGTTCTTGACTTATATGACCCAATATAAATTTAATTAACCACAAGTGAATTAAAACTCAAGCAACAAAAAATCAATTTACATCGATTTCTCACTATGTCATTAAAAATCAATAAGTTCTTGACTGATATGACCCAATATAAATTTAATTGACTTCAAGTGAATTAAAACTCAAGCAACAAAAATTCCATTTGCAGCCCATTTCTCACGACTCATTAAAAAGTCAATATGTTATTGACTGATATGACCCAATATAAATTTAATTGACTACAAGTGAATTAAAACTTTAGCAACAAAAATTAAATTTACAACAGATTTCTCACAAATTTTAGAACCAACCGCAACAACAGCTCAAACGATTCCCATTTCAGCTGAACAGCCTTTATTCATATTATATCTGCTATGGGAGAGGTCATGATGTTGAAGTTGGTTGTAGGTTGTGACTCGGAAAAACACTGCTCATGAGGTCGCTTCGCAGTGTAAAATTTAACGTACAACTGAACACAGTATTCTTTTTTGGTACCAAGTGAGAAATGTGGTATGAAACTATCCTTAGGTTGGAATTAAATTGCACAATGTAAGGGAAAGCTCACTTGAGTTACTGATTCATAAATGTGACAGCATAATGGTGCGGAGGCAGCATTACCTGAATACCGGGCGTTTCAGCAATCACCTTCAAAAATTTTCAAAAATAGGCTTTTTGGGGTAAAAATATGGTTTGTGCTATCACCAGTGTTGGCGGACAACAGAAAGCCGGTAAATTGTCTTCAGTAAGCTGGTTTACTAATTTTTAATAAATAACTTTTTAATCAGTAGAGTTAGGCGCCTAGTTGCAATCAGAGATTTGTAGCTGGTCGTAATAGCCATATCAGATTTTAGAATTTGGAAAACGCGATTACCCTTGGGGCTGCGGCTCGACAAAATTTGGCTTTTTCGACTAGTTACATGCACTGGAGGGCTTGCTTTGCCTGCATGCTTTCGAAACCGAATGTATTTTCGCACGATGCAGCCAAATTTTGTCGAGCCACAGCAGCGAGTGTAATCGCGTTTTAGAAATTCTAAAAAATGATATGGCTACTACTAACGACCGGCTACAAATCTCTAATTGCAACGAATTGCCTATCTCTGATAGTTAAAAAGTTAGAAATTAGTTTACCAGCTTACTACCTAAGACAACCGGCTTCCCGGTGTCCAGCGATACTGGTAATAATGTGCCGCAAAAACCATATTTTTACCCCAAAAAGCCTATTTTTGAAAATTTTCGAGTCTTCCCTGAAAAACCTGATATTTATTACGATTGAAGATGTCAATCCAATTGGGGATTTTTACAGGTGTGGGTTATAAGGGGCCGTACACATTTGCTCACAAAGGGAGCATTCACACGTATGTACACGAGGGTAACTAAAGACTATTACAACAAAAAGGAGGCAAACGCATGAAATAAAATGGCATCATCTTGATTGGACCATAGAGTATAAGCATACAGGCTGTTGAAATGCCTCGTGAGACCAGTATTCAACACACCTATTGAGAAACCAATATACAGCATATGTACAGGGTCAATCACACTTAGCGTGAACACGGCTCCGCGTGGCACCGCGCTCCGCGCAGCGCCGCTTGCAGCGCCCGCAGGAAGCGGCGGTGGATTCTCGGGCAGGCGCAGAGAGCGCGATGGGCGGGGCCACCAGAGCGTCGTCTGCTACTGTGCGTCGTCTGCTGTCGTGTAGAGTTTCGCAGCGAAGAGCGCTTGCCTGAGGTGCTGATAGGAAACCGTCGACTGTTTAAGACCGATCAAAATGCTCGTTACGCAGCACACACTTATCCCCAATTTGTACCCTTTGCTCCTCTGGGACACGAGACATTACGACGTGCTTCTGTGTTCACAGATTAACTGCTACTGCATTTAGGGGCTGGAATTTCTGACTGAAAGCTACCAGTGATAAGCCGATGACTGCCTAAAATCTCTGCAAACTCATCACGCAATCTTTCCGCGAGTGCGCCATTCTGCAGCTCATTGCGCTGACTCGGCTGGTCAGCCGTCAGCGGTGCTTGGTCTCGATCAGAGCGATAACCACCACGTCTCTTTATGCCACATCTTACGCCTAGCATTTGTTTCGTGCAAGCGCGCTACATGCAGCTACCGTGGTTTTCAAAGTGATCTAACCTCACCATTAGTGCCGGCTCCCGGCCGAGACAGCGCAATGACTTGAAGAATGCGGCACTCCGCGTTGCGTAATGATTTTGCAGATATTTTGTTCGGCCATTTGCTTGTCTATGGTGGCTTCTAGTCTGGAAACTCAGGTCGACTACATTCTCGTGTAACGACCACTGAAATGCAGTAGTGCAACTCGGACATAAACATGCTTCGTGTGATAGTTTCATGCACCGTTCTCGTTCGAAATAAAACAAAGAAGCAATTCGAACTTTTTTTTTCCCTCGCTGCTCTCGAGAGATAGGCATGGAAGGGAGCGCGGCATGCGGCTGCCATTCACTAGTCATTTCGCATTCCTACAGTATGAAGTCAGAGCCATGCAATTGCCTTATTACACGCCGGGAGAGTTTTAGTAATTGTGAGCTACCGTTTTAGAGAAGTGTGTGCTGCGTAACGAGCTTTTTGATCGGTCTTAAACAGTCGACGGTTTGCTGTCAGCACCTCAGGCAAGCGCTCTTCGCTGCGACACTCTACACGACAGCAGACGACGCACAGTAGCAGACGACGCGCTGGTGGCCCCGCCCATCGCGCTCTCTGCGCCTGCCCGA
This sequence comes from Amblyomma mixtum, assembly GCF_055824585.1. Lineage (NCBI taxonomy): Eukaryota > Metazoa > Arthropoda > Arachnida > Ixodida > Ixodidae > Amblyomma > Amblyomma mixtum. The sequence continues at coordinate 173,599,216 of NC_143012.1, forward strand.
TAATCCACCGCCGTTTCCTGCGGGCGCTGCAAGCGGCGCTGCGCGGAGCGCGGTGCCACGCCGAGCCATGTTCACGCTAAGTGTGATTGACCCTGTACCTTGCGCCCGCGCCGCGGACTTGCTAACGCCGTTCAAATCGAGCGCGCAGGCTGGCAGGTCACGTGACAAGACGAACACATCCGGGCACCACGCGACCACGTGGGTCGTTCCGGCGTGCTGCCGTTTGTGCTCGCCGCTCGCTCGTTGGGGCATGTTTTGTGTTGTATTTATTTCAAAATCGCTGCTTCAAACTAGTGTTTGGTTTGACTTGTGATCGTAGCTTTTGGCACCGCTGGCAGTACAATTTCCAGCCCTTCGTGTGCTTCGTGAAAAAGCGACCGCGCCGGGAACCCTGCTGGCTTTTCGTCATGACAGCACGTTGGACTTCACCGATGGAAGCTGCTGCGTCTTTTATCTACCGGAACCGCCTTACAAAAGAAGAAAGCGGTTACTGGAAGGCGTCGAGTCTTCGTTTTCAGGTAAGACCTGTAATAATGCGCAGGAATGCGCGCAATTTGCCACCACGCAAATTAACCACCTAGCACTAAGGCGAGAAGAAACGGAAGAGATGAGGCGCTGCCGCCATTGTGCACGGTTATTTCTGCGGTGGCAAAATGCACTCTACATTGAGTCACTATAACTAGCTGGCCTGTCTGTGTTCACAGTGTATCCGTTGCGACGCGAACGCCGTGAAAATAAGCTAAAATCATTGTTCGACGTGGTTGTGCACTGCTGCCTGCACGCATGTTTTTCGTCGCTATCCGCTCGCGGCGGTTTGACGATAGTGCACGCAACTTGACCTGTTTAGCGTTGCATTATGTGCTGCGCGTACACGCGTCGATACAATTTCTTGAAGTGGCTTCGTAAGCTTTGAACACACCTATGCGAGACGATTAAACCTGCTGTCGAGCTCTAGGGGTATGCTGTGTTCGCTCTGCATTCGACGCAGCTAACCCATAGCTGCCCGCCTCGGTGGCCCATAGTGCGTGTCATTCGGTCTCTGGCGCTGCATACTGCGCTACGCGAGTACGCGTCAGGGCTCGGCATTTGATATACTCTGCTCGATATGACATCGAGTCGTGTTCGCTGCAGCGGACTGTGTGGCACCAAACCCGCCGCGGTGGCTCAGTGGTTGCGGCGCTCGGCTGCCGGACCCGATAGACGCGGGTTCGATACCGGCCGCGGCGGCCGAATTTTGATGGAGGCGAATTCTAGAGGCCTGTGTACTGTGCGATGTCAGGGCACGTTAAAGACCCCAGGTGGTCGAAATTTCCGGAGCCCTTCACTACGGCGTCCCTTATAGTTCGGGACGTTAAACCCCAATAAACCAAACCAAACCAAGCGATACGCGCTACTGGCCACTGTGGCGGGCGGTTAATCGCGTTGGAGTCAAAGGCAGACTGCATACGTCGTCCTCCAAGGCTGAACTGTCGGTGCAATCGCCTTGCAGTGGTGTCTTACAAGCTCAAAAAGCCACATCCAGTAACAGGCTGTAACGCTATGTACTGTGTATATATATCTTGCAATAAAATTCCTGTATGTATGTATGTATGTATGTATGTATGTATGTATGTATGTATGTATGTATGTATGAACGCGTATTCGCGTAAATAGAGGAGTGATGCGGCTTCCCCAATAAGAAAACTGCCTGTTCGATCATTAGTGTAGCCGTAAAGTGCTTTTAGTGGCAGGCGACCGTGAAGAAAAATCATTGTTAGATGTTGAAGAATAACCAGTCCAAAAATAGGCTCGAGCACTTTGCAGCCTTTTCTAACAGCCCTTTCAGATTAATTATTTCTGAAGAACCCTAAACAGTGCAGCGCTTATTGTGGATTCAAGTGTGAGCAAGGTAACTTTTGTCTGTTTAAACTTTGCTTTGTGTTTGTGTGAAACTGGCAGTACGAATTCTTACCCATTAACACAGTCATTGTGGGTACGTCATCTTCCATAGATTGCACAGGTGAAATTCAAATTATGATGTTATGCAGGTGAAGTGCCTGCTGTCCAATGGTGAAGAGGTCTGAAAAGAGCTGTCACTGAAAAGGATGTCTCCGCTGTCCAACTGTGGGGCTGTCTTCCTTGTCTGTGCCCGTTCAACGTGTATTGCAGAACACATGTAAGTACTGAGTTTTCTAAAGTGCGTTATTCTAGAACTCTGTGTTGAGATCAGTGCGTTGCACCAGTGTGCTTTGAACCAGTGTTGACGGCATATGTTGGCATTTGCCTTTGAAATAGTATATGTGTGTTTCTTCTCAATAAGGCGTCATCCAATACTGCAACTTTGATTCTGGATTTGAAGTGGCGGGCTACAGAGCAGCATTTTAAGGCGATATTACAGCAGGAGGACAGCCTTGTTATCCTTCTACTGTAATACCTGTGTCACATAGCACTCCTCAACAGTTGTAGCAGTAGGATAACTTTCATTCTTCTACTGTAACGCCAGTGTCACATGACACTCCTCAGAGACCCATTGTAAGAGGCTGCGCAAAAGAAACCAGGATGAAAGGGAAGACACGTATACCAAAGGACGAGCGCTGAAGTACCAACTGGTAGTTCAGCACTCGTCCAACTACCAGTTGGTAGTTCAGCGCTCGTCCTGTGGTATATGTGTCTTCCCTTTCATCCTGGTTTCTTTTGCGCTGCCTCTTACAATGATGCTTAACCGACTAGCCCACACAAAGTTATTGATCCTCAGAGACCTTTCCAGCGAAGGCATCTGATTTCACTTGAGGAGCAAAATATGAAAGGTAAAATAGTAATTTAACTGTAAACCTTAAGATTTTTGCCATTTCGGTGAGTATACTTGCTCTAATTCACATATATTTGTCTAGGAGATTGTAGCGACCTGGTTGACTCAGATTTTTGGCTTGCTACCTGATGGCATGGCTAAACAACTCCAAAAGAATAGGATATAAGACATGAATGCATGCTGCACTAACAACTGTTTACATTATCAGTTTTCCACATTATATGGGTTGCACTGTATATACTCAGAAATAGAAAGGAGCCAAGTACAAAGAAAAGCAAACCAAACAACAAAGAGGTAAAATGCGAAATGTTACCCTCTTTTTCTCATGCACTTAGCAGCAATGGTCATAGTGAAAAATAGCATAGCAATAAAGAAGCACTTGGCTTGTAACATGCGCACCTTTTTGGAAATACTAGAGTGTAGTGGTGCTTTTGCCATTCTAAGAAACTGGCTTGTCTGGCATGGCTCTGCATCTTGATGTGACTAATTGCATCATGTTTTGTTATGAAGGCTAGTGCGTTTTAGTGCTGGTTATTGCATTACTATTTCTACTTCCTCTGTCTACTAGTGAGTCGTCAGTGTGTGTTACACTTCCTTCTTTATCACATTTAAATTTTTTAGGTATTGCACATTTCAGTGTTGTGTCAAGGGCATGTGGAAAAGCTGGAATTACAGAATTGCTCTTAGCAAGCCCAGCCTCTTGTGTGATATACAGGCAGTGCTCCTACTGTTGCATACTATTTTTATTTTTGAATATTTGCTATTACACACACTAATCTGTGATTTTCATCAGCATGAAATCATTTTCCTAAATGATTTGTGCAGTTAACGTTATAAAAAGGCAAAGTGCACAATTACCGTTTTCACTTCTTTCTTACATCGGAACCTACTACTATTGCATGACACCATCATTGTGAGGGTGTAAGTTTTGTGTTTATTTTAAACAACTACATGATTTCTGACTTGCATGCTTCAACAGGCATGAAAGCATGTTACCATATGACACTATGCAATCAACAAATGCAATTCGATCTTGGCCGCGCCGGTGTAATGTCGATGGAGGCAAAATCTAGAGGCCCGTGTACTCTGCGATGTATGTGCACATTAAAGAACCCGAGGTGGCCAAAATTTCTGGAGCCCTTCACTGCGGTGTTCCTCAAAGCCTGAGTCGCTTTGACGTTAAACCCGCAATTAACGCCTCATTCCTGGCTGTGACTATAGCATAGAAATTTTATTCCTGTGTTCTGTTTCCTGCAGGTGCATTCATTTATTGCTTCGAGATTGAAAAGGCTGTGTACAAACTCTGGACGGAACCCAGAAGGATGCAGTATTTCTGAAGCGGGCCACCACAACTGTGTGGTGAAGAGAAGCAGTGGTACAGCGCAGCTTCATTGGCAGCTGCTCAGGAGAAGGATATTGGAAGGCAAGGAAAAGGCTCTACAGAAGACACTCACGCAAGTGAAAATGGATGCACTCACAGGTGATTACTGGTTTTAGCTGGATTTAGCACAGAAGTATATATTCACTCCGTCAGTGTATTCGAGAATTGCAACTCAGGATTTGTTAGTGGTTTATCAGGAAGCACAAAACAAAGGGTAATAACAAATGTATGGGATGGAAGCTAGTGACCAATTCACTGTAGGTATGTCATCATGTGAAGGTTTGTGTAGAAGAGGTTAATTGATGGGCATAGTTTGTAGCTCATGTGAGGGACAGTATAAATAGCTTAAATGGCGAGGTTCTGAGACCAATGGGGCAGTGCATGAGCAGAAAAACTAGCCAGGAGTTAACAAATTTTCATGAATGCTCAGCTGTCATGCTTTAGAAATAAGGCTGTTGGTATTTGGCAGCCATGTGCTGTGAAGCTCGGTATTTTAAAAGTGTTGAGGCCTAAGAGATCTGATTCAGTGTTGGCATTCATGGGTGCTGTCACATTAGCCATCCTCCTTTAATGCAAATAGCAGCATTTGCTAGTTGTCTTTGCAATGGGATCATTGTAGCAGTGTATATCATAATAAATATATAATTTTTCTCCCTTAATCTTCAGGCACTGTCGCTACACACAAATGGATTCAAGCTGCCATCAAGGCAATGAAAGATAATCGACTTTCTCGGAAAAGATGCACGCTATGACGCGAGGGGCCTCCAGTGCGACTCATTCGCTGCTTTTGTCTACTAATAAAGCTAAGGTTGCTCTTAGGCAAATGTGAGCATTTTTTTTGTTCTTTCAATACATACTTGCTCTTCGTGCTTCTCAAGAACATGAATCATGTAATACTTATTTGCATGCTGCTACGTACATACTACCGTGCTCAAATTTGAGAGACCCCTGTGAGTTCTTGCCGATTTTTACCAAACTGCATGTGGGCGCCGCCTGACGAAGCAATCCTGTTGTCGAGACCGATGCCCATATGCAATATGGCACGTTTCAGCATGCACTTGCATTGGTTTCTTAATTTTGCTCACGATAGTATGTCCAAACATTGAGCATCACTATGAAGACATGTTAGGTAACAAATTTGTTTCTGGATGGTTCACCCTTCCTTTGACATCATCATCCCGGAATGCTACACCAACCGCACCAGGAAACAGTAAACCAAAGCACACCAGAGCTGGTATCAGCCGGCTGAGTCACACCAGATGAGAACACACTATGCCATGTCACAGAACTCATTTCTGAAAATCTGGTCTCGAAACACCAGGAAGGGTAATCGCCAATTTCCTTTTGTGCGAGTGTATCGCAGTGTTGTGATTTTGAGATCACCACACGCGCATAGCGGATGCACTATGTAGCTCGGAACACTGTGGCAAGGTAATAAACAACCAGTAAACTTTCGACTGGATGTATTTAGATCTTTTAATAAACAGTCAGTTAAATGTGAACTGCAGGTCAATTAAATAAAAATGCCAAGTAATAAACTGGCAATTAAATGTGAACTGCAGGTTTATAAACAGTCAGTTAAATATGTATTGCCACTCAATAAAATCTCTATTTAGATCTATTGAGTTAAATTAATAAACTGCCAATTGGAATACGGTGGCCAATTTTAAATTGAAACTCAACACAAAAAGTCTATAAACTGTCAATTAAACCACAAAAGAGTTCATAATAAACTGCCAATTAAATGTTAACTTAATATGAATTCAGTGTTAATTGACATGCAATTAAATGTGAACTGCAGGTATATAAACAGTCAGTTAAATATGTATTGCCAGTCAATAAAATCTCAATTTGGATCTATCGAGTTAAGTTAATAAACAGTCAATTGGAATACGGTGGCCAATTTTAAATTGAAACTCGACAAAAAAAGTCTATAAGCTCTCAATTAAACCACAATACAATTTATTGCCGAGAGTCAATAAGTATTTAATTAAAACTGGGTAGAAATTTTTGTAAGGCCGTGATCAGCTGTCCTTTGTGCGTGTGCGCATATACTGAAAGAATCTTGACAAGGCCTGAGTATTCCTCCCGTGACGTTACGAAAAGAGGCCCGGAGTCGCCACCACTTATGGCGGAGTTTAAGGAATCGCGAGTGGAATCAACTAGCAGCTTCCATTTACCGGTCCACATTTTTTCTTTAGTTATAATACTGGAATGAATAGCAGACACTTTACGCGGAATTTATTTTGGGGCGCTATCCGCAAACCATCTCTGCAAAGATTGTTTAAGCACTGATGTCAGCATCTCTATCGCATTGCGCTTTCTCAGTAGATGTTTTTCTTTATGCGTTACTTGAAATGAATTTGCCAATGTTTTAAAACTTTTCCTTTTTTCACCTAGTTTTATGAAGCACAGCGATAATGAAGAATTAAACACTCTCGATTAGCTTCAAAACTGCGTATGTGTATTTTTATTGGAGGTACATGTATTTTTTCTAAGATCATATTTTAAATGAATACGATACATTGAGGTGCTTGGTTGAGAAGTATAAGACGGGCATCCCGGAAACTTTGATGGGATTGCGCCTGGGGGAAGGCGCAGATGCGAAAGTGGTGCAGTGGTGGTGCGCCCTGTAACCTCGTCGATGTGGTAGGCCTCTCTCCCGATGTCAGCCTCAATGAAGTGAAGCTCGCAAACCTAGAAGGAAGTTAAATTTTTGTTTAAATAGCAGCTGTAGCTTGGCAAGAGAGTTTTCTTGAAAGTCTGCATTCGCTACCTGCAGTGCTAACCAGCTGCTTATATTAAATACTTTTTTTCACAATGCATGCGCTTAAGCTTATGTCGACTAGCTAGGTTGACTTATTAAATGAAACCGAGAAAGCACGAGGTATACAGGTCTGCAGTCTCAACATGTGGGACGATAGAGCATACCCGATCGCTAAGTGCAAGAAGAAGAACGACGGGATGCACGACGCGAGGCAGCTTTTTTCCCATGTCGAACCTTTGTGATGTGCCTGCTCTCGCCCAGCCACTTCAGTGCGGAGAACGCCGAACACTACTGGACACTGAAGCCATGCAGTTACTTTAAATGAGTCATGCAAATGCGATCTTCACTGGTAATGTCTGAAAAAATGCTTTCTTATTCGCTTGGCTTTAAGAGAGGTGCACAGGCGAATGGATAGAATTTTACCTCGAGCTACAACAATGTTACGTTTGCTCTGCAGAGCTAAATATTTTAAGTCATTCTGACTGCAGGCCTTATTCTGTTTGATAACTGGTTTTTGGTCTAGTATTTGCTGTTTTCGCCAGGTTCTGATTGACCAGTAATTGTAAAATTCAGGTAAAATGGGAAATAACACTGCATGATTTTGCCGATACCTTAGCGACTTTTAACCGTTTTCTAGCATAGGTGGTGAAGAAACGTACAATTTGAAGCGCGTGGAAGCGAAAATATAGAAAAAAACTACGTGTCGTATATTCGTACTACCGTACTACGGTGCTGCTTCAAACGTCCCTCTTAGTGGCCCGATGAATGCTGAAGGCGACTGGCAGCAGCTGTTTTTTTTTTTTAGCGCGAACAGATGCCCGAGACGTAGTCCGGGTGATTGTCACCTGAAAACGGTCCCCTGCGTTCAATTTACGGCCACACCCACATGGAATGTCGAGTCCAGACTTCTCATAATGTGAGCCCGACAGAACGCGAACAAGCTGCAGACGCTGATTCTTGCACTGTTCGCCGCGCGACTGAAGAGCAAACATGCGTATTAAGAGACGCAAACTATCATATTTCGACGCAGAAATGCAATGCTAGCCGCGCAGCCGATCCGTCGCCGAACTTTTCCCGCTCCACGGCCGCTGCGCATCGCTTTGGTTCATATCTAAATGCGATAAACTTGTGGAAACTTGTGCCGCTGCCTTTCTTCAGCATTGCGGTTCAACCACTCGCACCATAGCTTGCCGGAATAATGCAAAATGCGTTCAAAAACGCTCAAGCGCGGCATACCCAAGGCACACGGTACCGGCTTTTGCCTACACAACGAAAGTCACTGCTGACTCCAGCGCCGCCGCATCTCCGTGACGTCACGTCCTGACGCTTGTCTATATGGCAGTAAGGGAATAGCGACGCGCACGTTGGCATTTATCGTCGTCCAAGATGCCCAAATATTGCTCTGTACCTTGCTGTACACAAAGAGGGCTCAAGGATAACCAAGGAAACAAGGTAAGAGTGCTAGCTTCGTGAATTTTTTTAAATTTTATTTCTCGCCTAGAGCACGATGCGAGGCAGCGGGAAGCCTCTTGCGGGTGTCGAGTGCTTTTCGAGTTATTAATTAGATCGTAGACGAAGTCCCAACACAAATAACATTTGCCGAATTAAAATGGTTAATAAGTGGGCTGTTTGCTTAGCTTGTACTTGCCGAGGAGCGCTCCTGCCTGCTATCAGTTACGGCGCGCTGCGTCGGTCAGCTAGTAGTTTCTCACGCGGGATTAGTTTTGCGTCTGGCGCTTGGCTTCATGCGGCCGTTTCTTTTTTTTTTCGTTTATCCTTAACCTTCGGTTTGCTTTTATGCAAGTCTTATACAATCTTAAATCTGCGAAGTGTCACAGGCGAACGGATCCGCAACGGACCTTCGCGTAGCCCGTGTTAGTGACTTGCGTACGCAGTAGGCAGCGTAAATCGATCTTTTACCGTTCGTGGTCGGCTGTTCGATCGTCGCGTATTATGTGAAGATCGTATTTTCCAAACTATAGTGTGACCCACAGTGCAGCGTCGGCAGTCATGGTCGGGCCATCACTTTGCCGAATATCTATTATCGTGGGGCGCAGAAATGCGAGCAACGCAGATGTTCAGGTCGTTTTTTTTTATTTTAACGCGCCGAAGCTACACCTGGGTATGAGGCACGTAGTAGCGGAAGGCATCGGACTGATGTTGACTACCTGGGGATCTGTAATGTGCGCCGAAACCTCGATACAGTGGCGTTTTCGTTTTTCGCCTCCATCAGAAAAACGGCCGCTGCGAGATCGAACTCACTTCCTTTGCGTCAGCAGCACAACGCCTTAGCCACTGAGCCACCGAAACGTGTTGATTAAGTGGCTGCGCTATCACCAGGCATTTTATGCTTTATGTAAATTTGAAAACAGCTCATAACGTCCCTAATGCTCGACTTATTGTTGTTCTGACATTGTTCAGATAACTAACCTCACTGTAGCATGGTACACGAAGTTTTCTTGCAATTGTGCATTAAGCAGCAGTTTTAAGAAGAAAAAAACTACAAAATCTCTTCTTAGTTCCAATGTAAACAAAATGTTGAGCAAAGCATGCATTGAGCAAAATGCAGAAGAAAATATTTCCCGGTATGCAGCACATTTTACTGTGCGTCTTTCTTTTGCAGATGTCTTTCCACTGCATCCCCGATTAGCCGAAGATGTGCAAAGCATGGCTAATCGCCACAAAGAGGGATCCCCCGTTCAACATTGCGACTGCCCGCATCTGCTCAAACCATTTCACAGATTTCACCAGGGCGCAGGATGCTAACCGACAGAGAATGACTTTCTGTGGAACAGAGCTAGTGGGCGCAGGATGCTAACTGACACGGCTGTTCCATCAGTGTTTGCATTCTCCAAGGCAAAGAAGACACGAAAGCCACCAAAAGCTCTCAAAGTGAAATCACTTAAAATAAAATAAAAACTTATAATAAAGCTATCGCGCACGATCCGTACCAAGCAACTATGTTGACTCCATGACCACATGCCCCCAACATGGTGTCGCTTGCTCGTTTCGGTTTTCTTCCGGTAGATGGCAGCAGTTTGGCATAAGGTCTATAGTTCTCTGAGCATCAACGGCCAAGGATTGCCCGTGGAATTCTACAGATTTCCTGGACATGTCCTACATTCTTGGTGAAAAAAAAATTAATATTGGAAAACTAACGTACAGTAATGGAAATATTGAAGGTAATGGTCCACCCTTTCTATATGTAGAAAAATCTTTAAAAACTTTTCATCGCTCGTATCGAGCAGTAGACGATAGAAAAACGTTAATACGAAAAAGAAATGCCAGCCTATCGATGGGAGATTGCTATAGTGAAATCTTCGAGCATATGAAAAAAAATGCGTTCATACACTCTTTCCTTATATTGAAATCAATTCAAGCGCACAGGAACACGCACACAAGAGGAGGAACACACAGGACAGGCGCTAACTTCATCTGATTTATTCGCAGGTAAGAGAGCGAAAATATATACATAAAACGAGACATGCGCAGTAAAGAAACAGATCGCCATATCAGAATGCGTGCTCAAGGTATCTATACGAGGGGGGACCCAAAAGAAACCGAACTGAGAACGCGCTACCATTCGTAGACGTAGTAAAGAGTTCTACCGCTAGATGGGGTTAGCAGAGACCTTCACGAAACAGCTGTTCAGACGACATAAATTTGTAGGCAAACATTTGAGCGTAGTGTTGTGTTTCGCTTGCAGTTACTTTGTTCCGCCTGCGAAATGTTTATGGCAAATTTAAAATAACAGAGAGTGTGTTTGAAGTTTTGTTTCCTGCTTGAAAAATCAAGAACGGAAGCTTACCAAATGTTGCAACATGCTTTTAAAGAGGGTGCTATGAGCCGCACACAAGTTTCCGAGTTATTTGGGCGCTTCAAACGTTGTGAGATGAGAGTCGAAGACCATGTTCGTTGTGGGCATCCTTCAACGTCTCGAAACGATGAAAACGTTGAAAAAATCCGCCAAAAAGGAACAAAGATGGTCGTTTCACGATCGACCAAATTTCAGAAGAGACAGGGGTGAGTTGGAGCTCCTGTCAGCGAATTTTGACTGAACAGTTGCAAATGAGACGTGTTTTCGCTAAATTTCTTCCTCGCATTCTCACAAAGAATCAAAAGAACATCCGATTAAATTTGAGTAGGGATTAAAAAAAAGAGATTGAAAGTGATCCAAACTTCTTCACCAAAGTCATTACAGGTGATGAGAGTTGGTGTTAGGGGTATGATCCAGAAACTAAGCAAGCGTTAAGCCAGAGGAAGTCTGCCAACTCCGCGATACCAAAAAAAAAGCAAGGCAGTTGAAGTCGAATGTGAAGACAATGCATGATCATTGTCTTTTGTGATGTTCGTGGAATTTTGCACCAGGAATTTCTTCCCCCTGGCCAGACTGTTAACAAGCACTTTCATTTGGAAGTTTTAAAACGTCTGCGAGAAGATGTGCGGAGGAAACGCAAGGAACGTTGGCGATCAGATGACTTGTTCCTTCATCACGACAACGCCCCCGCACACACGGCCTTACGAGTGACCCACTATTTGGCCTATCAGGTATGGACTGTCGTTCCCCACCCTCCATATTCACCAGACCTAGCCCAGTGCGACTTTTTCTCTTTCCGAGAATGAAGAAAAGTATAAAAGGGAAGCGTTTTGGTGATGTGGTGGCCGTACAAACAGCTTCGCAGAGGGCATCGGACGATATCAAAGTTGAAGAGTTCCAGAGATGCTTCAAACAGTGGGAAAAAAGACTTGATAAGTGCATCGCATTTCATGGAGAGTACTTTGAAGGTGACTGAAGGAATTTTGTGCAAGATTTAATAAATAAAGTTTTTATACGAAAAATCCGGTTTCTTTTGGGTCCCCCCTCGTATTCTGCCTGCAAAAGGTTAAATGATGTGTCACTCACACAGTCATGCCCCCTCTGTGCCGTCTTATCACCACCTCTGCCAAGTATCTTTATCTCCCTGACCCACGGCTCGCACGCTCTGCAGTTCGCACAATGGTCTGCCAAATGTGTCCCTCCACCCCTTAACGCCCGCAAATGTTCCCCCGCCCGGTCATTGACACACCGCCCAGTCTGGCCTATGTAAGCTCTACCACAGGTCAAAGGTATCTCGTAAACGACATCGGACCAGCAGTCGACATACTTCTTTGAGCGATTCTTCCTGCAGCCACTCTTCTTTTCCGCGCACGAAATGCGTGAGCAAAGTTGGGCGAGTTTCCTCGGTGCGAAGAACACCACAGGAACGCCGTGTCGGCTTGCCGCTTTCTTCACATGATGGGCAACCTAGTGGATATACGGAACCGCTACTGGTTTGAACGAGTTCCTTTCCAGTACGTTCGCTTTGGCGAACATGATCTGCTTGGTTTTCCGAAGTAGGGCCTCGGCCACAGACCCAATGACCGCGCAAGGAACCCAGCCATAAGTAGCCGGTGTACTTGCTTATTCAAGCTACACTGCATAGCATGCGGGCACGACTTCGAGAGAGCAGACCCCGGGCATAGGCCGGCAATAGACCTCTTGACGGTTTTCGAGTGAGCAGAATCTATGAGGAACGCCTTAGTGAAGGGATCCGGAATAGATCACCTTGGTGCTTTAACGTGCACTGACATCGCACAGTACATGCGCCTCTCGAATTCCGCCCGACGAAAATTCGACCGCCGCGGCCGAACCCGCGTCTTCCAGGTCAGCAGCCGAGCGCCATAACCACTACGCGCCGCGGCGACTCCAGGCTATCTGCTAACATTACAATAACGTCGTCAAAGATTAAACCCGGCAGCCGTTGCTCAACGACCTTTCCGCCTAATCTGTGCGACAGATTATAACCTACATTACTTTTTGTAGGCCTATTTCCGTATTGATCATGCAAAGCAAGAACTGCAGCGCTGATAGAGGACAACTTTCCATTAATCCTTTGCGTACCTCGACAGTTATCGTACTTTTTATCCCTTCACATGTAATTTAGACTTTATCATTCCGGTAAATTTGGCTTAGAAAATCAATTACTTCATGACCGATACCTTCATCCTTTCACAAGAGTTCCTTGTTCGCGTGGCTATTATCTAGGCCCCGTTAGCCAGCGCCGCGGCAGGCCGCTCCTACGGGTGATCGATCGGCCGTGTCCGTGCTTTGCCCCGTACAAAATGTCAGTAAACTTGTACATACCGTCTTCTCCAGCACCCTCGGGCGCTCGCGGCTTTGTCTCCGGCCGCGTCGTTTCTGTCCCGCACCTTTTTACGAAGCTGGGTCGCAACGGCGTCCAGTGTGTCTGCATGCATGCTTCAAAGGAAGGACCCTCCCGTGATCAGCTGTCCTTTGTGCGTGTGCGCATGTAGTGAAAGAATTTTGACAAGGCCTGAGTACTCCTCCCGTGACGTCACGAAAAGAGGCCCGGAGTCGCCACCACTTATGGCGGAGTTTAAGGAATCGCGAGTGGAATCAACTAGCAGCTTCGATTTATCAGTCCACATTTTTTCTTTAGTTAAAATACTGGAATGAATGGCAGACACTTTACGCGGAATTTATTTTGGGGCACTAGCCGCAAACCATCTGTGCAAAGATTGTTTAAGCACTTATGTCAGTACCTCTATCGCATGGCGCTTTCTCAGTAGATGTTTTTCTTTATGCATTACTTGAAATGAATTTGCCATTGTTTTAAAACTTTTCCTTTTTTTCACCTAGTTTTATGAAGCACAGCGATAATGAAGAATTAAACACTCTCGATTAGCTTCAAAACTGCGTACGTGTATTTTTATTGTAGATACATGTGTTTGTTCTAAGATCATATTTTAAATGAATACGATCCCTTGAGGCGCTTGGCTGAGAAATATAAGACGAGCATCCCGGAAACTGATAGGATTGCGCCTGGGGGCATGGCCAAGATTCTGGTTCATGCGCCCCTAGTTCACAAATCTGCCACCACGCGCCGCATGAAGTTGAGCTCCTCCTTCTCCTCTTACATTCCTCCTTCCTGGTTTTGGAGAGATACCGTCACCTTCCCCCATTCTCCACTTTGTGTGCGCTCCCCTCACGTGAACCCAACTTTTCGGGGCCGCGGCAGAGATTCTTTTTATTCTTTTGTCACCTAGCGTATTCAAGGCGCGCTGATTGTGTCGCTCCCGTACTCGCGCCATTCTTTGCTGGGGTGAATGAAAAGTAGCCGGACCGTGGCTAGTGTGGTGTACGCATGCCGACTTCGTCAAAAAAATTGGGGGCGGTTTAGCCCTGATAACTACGAAATATGTTTCGAAAGCAAGTTTTTCGTGTGGTCCCGACGCGCTCGCTCGCTCGCGAGCGCGTCGAGACCGGCCGTGCTATGCTTTGGTTGTTTGCTTTGAGAGGTTCAGTCGTGCTGCATGAATGCGCACTTTAATCAAAAGTGCTCCCATCGGAGTGAGGCTATACCATGGGCTGCTGAATAAAGTGCGACAAGAAAGCGCGCCCGGGGTGGATTAGCTTCAAAACTGCGTACTTGTATTTTTATTGTAGATACATGTGTTTGTTCTAAGATCATATTTTAAATGAATACGATCCCTTGAGGCGCTTGGCTGAGAAGTATAAGACGAGCATCCCGGAAACTGATAGGATTGCGCCTGGGGGAAGGCGCAGATGCGCAAGTGGTGCAGTGGTGGTGCGCCCTGTAACCTCGTCGATGTGGGAGACCTCTGGCCCGATGTCAGCCTCAATGAAGTGAAGCTCGCAAACCTAGAAGGAAGTTAAAGTTTCTTTAAGTAGTAGCTGTAGCTTGGCAAGAGAGTTTTCTTCAATGTCTGCATTCGCTACCTGCAGTGCTAACCAGCTGCTTAGTTTAAATACACTTTTTTTTTCACAATGCATTGAAAAAGTAACTATTCTAGGAAGTAGTTTCGAACATCTTACCCAGGAGTGCGGTGATATAACGAAGTTCTGTCGTGGTATTGCCCTAATCCAGGCGTTCTCTTCTTCATCTCGGGGAAACTTATACCCCTGTCACACGGCCAGTTTCAATGGCCATCGAGATTTTCGATCGTCATCGAGCTCGAGGGAGTTGTGGAGCTGCTACACGGCAAATCTGAATGGCCATTGAAATAGTTCTCGCGTCTTACGCCAAGCTCGTGTGGCGCCACAATCGCTACGTTCGATTTCGCGCAAATAACAAAAATATATTGACGAAACTTTAATAAATGTTGAAATACACTTTTTTGCAGTCATAAGGCGTGTTCACAATTGTTCAAAAATCCGGCAAGTGAAGCGGATTCGCTCGCCGCAAAAACTAGCACCTGTTCTCATCTGTTGACGCCCGGGCGAGTTGGAACGGCCGCGCCGCTGCTGCTTCTCGCTGTGCGCACCACGTCGCCGCTCGCGGCGTACACAGATACAGTGAGAAAAGAGCATAAATTTATGCTGTCTACGTACCACGAGCGCATGCACGCTTACGTACACTAAACGCAGCCACATTCCCACATTTAGTTCAGCGTATGCTAGCAGAGACGCAAAAATAAACTCAGCGTCTAGTGGCGCCATCTGGTTGTAAAAACGGGAACCGTTACTGTCAATAAACCGACTCCCTGAGGCTTAGCAGCGGCAGGATCGTCACTCTAAATAAAAAATAAAGCAAATTTATCACTTATACGTTTTCTTGTAGCCAAGATGAGACGAAGCGAAAGACCGGTGCCCCATTTATGACCAGTGAACGGACAGAAAAAGGCATCAACAACGAGAATTCAGTCCGAAGCGAGGGGTCCGGCTTTGAAGGGCGCCGCCATGTTTGTTGTCGTTCGAAGCAATGCTAGCAACCTTGGGCAACGCTCGAAGGCCCTCGAAATCTCGATAGAGTTCCCGTAGGGTCCCTAGAAATAGTTCCGGGCTCCTCCGTCGACTCGATACTCGATGGCCATTCAAAGTGGCCGTGTAGCAGCGCTCGATCGCCTTCGAGTCGACAGACTATCGGTTCAAGGACCTTCGAAATGCCCGTGTGACAGGGGTATTAAAAACGTGGCTTTTGGACCGCGATTTGTAATTATTCCAGCAATTGGGCACGCAGCGCTTGTTAGGCATATCCTGGCCGAAGCGTAATCCACATTCCACTCCAGCGATGGCACTAGAACATCGTGTCGGACACAACCGCACGCGCAGCACGAGGTGTCAACGTCTAGAAAAAAATATGCGTTCGGAAGCATGTCGCGACAACACATGACTTTCCCCCAGGCAGTGAAAGGAGCGTCACGTGTTTCCAGAACCGATCGCATTGTCGTCGCCTTTGTTCCCCACTCTGACTTCTCGGCATAGGTGGGGTTATCCATTGTGTACCTTCCAGGGCTCATTTCCAACCCGAGTGCGCCGCTCGTAGCTTCGAGACGTGCTGCACGGAACTTCTATGTAGGCCTCTTTCGCGTGACGTAGCTCAGGGGGGAAGTAATAGCCAGCAGACACGATCAACACCCTCTAGAGAAAACTTTAGAGGGTGTTGGCCTGATACTGTTCGAGGTGTGTGGGGGGGGGGGGGAGCGGGAGGAGGGGCACAAAGAAAAAAGGGGAGGTGTCAACCGGTTACGGCGCCTAGGCGAATGGGCCGCGCGTTTCCTCCTTTCCTTTGCGAGGATAAGCACTTGCCCTCTCTCACTTTCGTCTCTCTCTCCACCCTTGTCAGCGGTGAAGCCACGTAGCATGCACACCATTCGGACAGTTCTCAAGCGCGGAAGGCCAACGCAAGGCAAGCCTGTCGTGTTCGCGATGCTGACAAGCGGCGACGTGAAGGATGCTCTGAGTGCTGAGGTGCTCTGTGCGCATTGCGGCATTGACGCTCGTGGTTCACGTCTGTAGTGGACTCCGTTGGCGAAACACGTGCATCCGCTGTCATAGCCACGAAGTGATGCCCAGGTTTACCAGCCAGCGCCTACTGTGGAACAACGTGGAGTACACCTGCTTCCCTGACCATGCCTTCTCCTCACGTGAGTGAAACAACCCATTTATTGTACCGTAAGCGTTATTATTATTGTGAGTGTGAAAGTATTAGAAGGCTATGTTGACGCCTGAGGTGTCCGCAATATGTGTCGCCGTAAGATGGTATCCTGTGCTGGCGTCGGTCAAATGGCGTCATGGGACAAAAGAAGCTAGAAAAAATTCATTAAATATAAGAATGGGGTCTAAGGGGCAGTCGAAATCTGGCCGCCGGCGTGCGAGCAGACATGACACGATGAGGCAAGATTTACAGAGTGGTGACATCATACCCGAGCGTGTTCACAATCGCTGCCACGTGGAGATAGCAGAAATGATAAAGTCGCGCGGCGCAAAACCGCGCCCGCCGAAGCGACGACGCTTCTTTGAACAAGAGATACCGCGGGTGTAGTTGTTGCGACTGAAGGTAGGATGAAGAGGAAAGTGCACGGGCCTGCCCACTGTCTCGAGCCGAGCAACAACCGCTACCACGGGCCGACAGAGGAGAGTTGAAAAATGTGAGGAGAAAGATGAATGCACACACGCGCGTAGTCGAGAAGCGCCGGGGAACGCGACTGAAGTGGTTTTTCTGGTGTGACAGGATCGCCAACCGGCGAAACCACTGCCCGCCGACGGTGGTGTCGACAAAACGGTGGTGTCGCCGGTTGGCGATGCTGTCACACCAGAAAAACCACTTCAGTCGCGTTCCCCAGCACTTCTCGACTCTTGCTTGCGCTCTGTGCACAGCCGCAGAAACTGGAGACATCTTGCGCTACCGTAGCTACTGGCGGTTTTGCGGAATTTCGGACGAAATATAACCATAACCGTGCGCGGCTGCTTCGGAGCAGCCATGCTGCTACACTGCGCCGTCGATTCCGTTCCACGATCCATTATTTCACTACATATCCCGCCACAATCTCGGCAGATTCATCGAATTTGTTCCCCATTCTCAGAGTACTAAATGTATAATAGACAGCTATAGTATTACGTTACTGGACGCCGGATTTTCCGGTTAGCGCTGGGCACGCTAGAAGACGTTTCAGCATACCGTCTCTCCCGTAACAGGTTACCGTAAGGCGAAAACGAATGATAAATATGGCAGAGGCTCCAGCATTAATTACAGACAAAACTGCGCATGCATTGCAAGAATTTCTTTCCAGTGGGATGCTACATGTTCTTTATTCATCTTGTTCTCTGTATATAAAGTCGCGCGCACTACTTCAAAACATACCCTCACCAGTAGACAATTTTACTACACAGAACGCTACGCTTGTTTAGATGCATGATTTGATGATGTAGCCTTCCCTCCATAATGGGAGGGCGCCTAGGGTGCCCTGGCTGGATACACAGACATAAAGACAATAACACTATCAAACGCGAAGCGGCAAATACACACACAAATACCGACGAAACAGTATCAATGAAAACAGTTCTAGTGTCGCACCAGCGTCCACCACTCAGTCAATCGGCGCTTCGTCGCTGCAACTCCCGCATAGTTTGCTGCATCCGTCGTGCAGCCCTCGTTCGAAGTGCGGAAACCCAGCGCCTGCGGAAGCGTAGAGCCCTCCTGCGGTGGCGTTGGCAGCTTCTCGCAGAACAGGACGATGTCCTCCGTTGTTTCTTCGAACGCTCCACAGCCTCTACAAAGGGGGCATTCGACTGTAGTGTCGAAGCGCTTTCGATGCGTAAGCGCTGGCATGGCACCTGCGCCTGCCTCAAACAACAGGCCGCTGCCAACTCTTCTCGTAGAGGCTCTCGACGCAGATGACCTGCTTGAGTGCCCGGTACACTTCCAGCGTCGACTTCCCCTCTATGGCAGCCATCCACCTCTCTCGCACCTGCGCACGCATTTGGGCATCAACTGCCTTGGCTCATTTCCTCGCGCTCTCGGCTTGCACATCATTGCTGTAGAAGCCGAACTTGCGACGAACGTGTTGGAGTCGCTTCACCCATGCAGTCCGCAGGCGGTTTTGGCCGACATCAACAAAGACTCTGCGCGCCCATCTATCTTTGTGCCTCAGGCGCAACCTGCCGTCGTAGGATATTTTGCTCCTTGCCTCGCGAGCCTCGAAGTTAGACAAAGCGAGGTTAGCCTCGTTAGCCACCCACCAATGGCACCCGGTGCCAGATGTCCCACCGCTCGTGGGCCACGCTCAAGCCATTCCTTCGTGGGCGATGTCGCGAAAATGACAGTGCGGGCGCATGTACTGCTTTCCACAGCTCGATAACCATAACAAATCGATTGCAGCCCCATAGGCACCGCCTTGGCAGTATGTTTCCCGCTCGCTGTGAAGCTTGTTTCAAGTGCTCATGTTCTGCTGCATATTCTGGCTCAGTGCTGAACCTAACGCCGAGGTATCGGTACTCCGTTCCCATCTCGAAGACGTCCCCGTTAGGTAAGTGGACCAGCTGCTCGGCGTCCAACGGTGCTGAGAAACACAGCACTGCCGAGTTCTTTGCGTTGAAGTTCAGTCCAGGTGGTGCCATGACTTCAGCGCATGCGTTAATGAGCTCCGAAGCTCATCAACGATCAAATCCTGGAGCTCCGGATTTGTCTCTGCCATTAACACTACATCATCGGCAAAGACTAGGCCTGGCAAGATCCATCGGTCCTTCACACCACCGCTGATGTAGCTTAGCGTGAACCCCAACTGCGCATCCAAGAGCTTGCGCTCCAAGAGCTTGCGCGTTCACATCCGACTCTGTGGTTTCGCGCGGTTAGACACAGTGCGCCACCAGAGTCAGTCGACGCTTGGTTCGCAGCACTCCCTCGCTCTTGTCCTTGAGTAGTGCTGCAAAACTATCGATAGTACTATCGATAGTTGTCACTATCGAATTATCGATGGTAAAAAGACTATCGATAGCCGTATCGATACTACTTTTTATATATAGTACTATCGATACCATAAAATCAACCACGCGTGCACACTGCGTCCTAAACTTGGTTTCCCGAGTATGTGGTAAGGAGGTGATGGTATGAGTTGCCGAAAGTACTCCCCCCCCCCCCTTTTTTTGGCGGCCTACTCGTCATCGAGCTCTGCAGACGTTCCCTACGTAAGTTGCTGGATAAAATGTTAGCTTGCGAATGTTCAAATTGCGAAGCATGTGCGCGAAAACCATTTCTGCAGCGGTGACGTCAGCAAGCCAGCACAACTTGTTTTGTTTGTTCTTTCATCGGAGCAGTTCCAGGTATTTTTCCGAACTGTCCTAGTGCACGTTAAAGAACCACAGCTGGTCGAAAGTTACCCGGAGACCTCTACTACGGCATCCCTCATAGCTTGAGTCTGAGGACATTAAAGGGGTCCAGAAACACAATCTTAGTTGACTGTTTTGCCTGTTGATCGCGTACAGTGAGTTATAATGGTGCTATTAGCGTCGGTAATACCGCGTATATTGCTATTAGCGTCGGTAGTACCACGTATATTCCTTTTTTTAATATTTTAATGTCCTCCCAAAAATAAATTCATGGCTCTGATGGTGTCCCCACAGAGTGGCGGGTTTTAGCAGCGGATATGACATCACCTGACGCGAGCTTGATGATTGGACACAGTAAATATACTGCAAATTGTGTGAATAGACGCATTTTCTCACCTGTCGGTGTTTTATATTAGATCAACAAAAACAACTTGCTCGTTTTAGATAAAAGCCCTGTAAAGCAAGTAAAATAAAAATACACCACCAGGGGCTCTGGCATGGAAACGACGCTGCCAGTCTCACCAAGAACGAGTTACAGAGAGCAGGCAACCATGGAGTGCAAACTTTAGCGACGTGCTCTGGCAGGCTGTTTTGATTGGTTGCGCCAGGTGCCGTCATTGGGAGAGCGAAATAGGAGTGGCAAGCCCCGCCGAAATCGAGTTGAGGGCAGCGTTTTGTTTGCTTCTCATTTGAAATTTCTTCTTGAATAACACCCGTTCCTGTGCATCGATTCCTGTAATTCTTTTTAAGAGCGTTCACCAGTGGCAGTGTCCATAGGAAATACATGGGAACTTTCAGAAGCTGTACCGTGTCTGTGACTTACCCAACTGCGTATCTAGCTCTATTTGTCTTTTCGCTGATGACTGTGTAATTTACCGTAAAATAACTAACGCTTCTGATGTGACTTTACTTCAGACTGACTTAAATAATATCGCTTCTTGGTGCTCCCTTTGGCAGATGAAACTGAATGCTGCAAAATGCAAAACAATGCGAATTTCCCGCAGTCAATCATTATGTCCAAGCTACTGTACTAATGATTCTCCACTCGACTCCGTTTCAACTTATAAGTACCTTGGAGTACACATTGCGAATAACCTTTCCTGGAAGTTTCATATTAACTACACAACAGCCAAAGCCAATCGCATGCTTGGGTATTTGGGTATTTGAAATTTAACTTTTCACTAGCTCCGTCTTCACTTAAAAAACAGCTATATACTACCTATGTACGACCCACTCTCGAGTACGCTTCATCCATATGGGACCCTGGCCATGTATCACTGAATAAAACCTTGGAGAGCGTACAAAATCGCTCTGCTCGTTTTATTCTCAATAATTACCACCGCATAGCAAGCGTCACTAGCATGAAACTAAGTCTAAATTTGCCCCCTCTCACTGTCCGTCGTAAGATTTCTCGTATTTGCCTCTTCCATAAAATTTATCATCTTAACCATCAACTGAGGACGCGCCTGATCAGATGCTGCGCATGTTTCTGCCCGTGTAGATCACTGCTACAAAGTCGCCATACCTCGCCACAACACCATGACATATGCACATTCATTTCTACCAAAAACATCCCGTGACTGGAACCATCTACCTGCTGACCTGGTCGGTATCACCGACAGCCACCGATTTCGTACTTGCCTTACTAATATATTTTGAAGCCCTTTTTTATTTTCTTTTTAAAACTTGCACTGGCGCTTATCATGATCTGTATGACTGTTCCTTCATTTTATTTTATTTTTTTTTACGTTGATGCTCTACTCTGCTGCATTCTGTTCAACCAAACTATTGCACATTTGTAACCGACCCACGTGCTTTGAATACGTGCCGTTTTTGTTCTTTTTTCGTCGTTGTTGTTGTTGCCTTTAAATTTTTTTTTCTGTTTCCTTTTATTAACCAAATTGCATAGTGTCCCTTGTATTTCTGCCCCTCCCCTCTACAATGCTTTTGTAAGCCCTGAGGGTAAAATAAAATAAAAATAATCATGGCTCGATTTTCATGAGCTTTGTGGCAGCGTTTTCTTCTTGAGTGAATAGAGGAAATGACGCGAACTGCTTTTACTGTTTCACTTTCATTTTTTTACCAATTAAACTCGAAGTTCCAGAAAAATGGTGCTTTTAAATATGTCGAACTTTCATGTCATCTCCGGAAGAACCTAAGCCAAATATCAAAATTTCGTCCGCAACATTTTCTCCCTTTTTCTTTCTTGATTGTTAAGCCGCAATTTTTATCCATATCGAACCTAGTGCTTGCGTTTTACAGGCTCTGAAAGTTGTGTATGTATTTTCTGCGGGGATTTGAATTTCACGCTAAAATTGTACTAGTGAGACGTGGCTCCACCTGGCGACAAATTATTTTGTCGCTACTACACTCTACCACCAACTTCTTGCTTGTCTGTGTTCGTGCGCACACTTATCTCTTAGAACCTCGACGAACTTGATTTATTTATTTTCTTTTTTCTTGCTTCGGCTGTTTTTCGAAAGGATTTGTGCTTTTATTTCTTTCTCGACCTTGTGTGCGAAAAGGAAGCGGGATGCAAGGCCACACCCAAAAGCACCTCACCCCCCTCCCCCGCAGCACACACAGTAAGGCATTCTTCGCACCAAAGCACACGTGAGTCGAGTTATCGGGTCAAAAACCGGTTACTGGGTTCATGTAAACGCGCCGAGTCGAGTCAAGGGGTCGCTACCAGTACACTCCACCGCAAGAGGTAGGTTGACTCCCGTGCCTCCACCACGGCCGCTAGATACAAAGCGAGGTGCGGCCCGCCACGTCGCACAGAAGCGGCGTCTTGGGTCTAGTTCTCCGTGCGCCCACCGTGGCGCCACTGCTCGGGGACAACTAGGGTGCCTCGATGCCAGCGCTGCGACGGCGGCGCTGGCATCGAGGCACCCTAGTTGTCCCCGAGCAGTGGCGCCACGGTGGGCGCACGGAGAACTAGACCCAAGACGCCGCTTTTGTGCGACGTGGCGGGCCGCACCTCGCTTTGCGCTTTGTATCTAGCGGCCGTGGTGGAGGCACGGGAGTCAACCTACCTCTTGCGGTGGAGTGTACTGGTAGCGACCCCTTGACTCGACTCGGCGCGTTTACATGAACCCAGTAACCGGTTTTTGAGGCACCCTAGGGACAACTGCTCGCAGGGAAACGCCGCGACAGCTGCGTCGGTACGCCCGTTGCTCACTGTTTGAGGGCGTAAACAGTGCGCTTGCTAGTGCCTCATTAAAGACTGCATGTTTCAGTCGTCATTGAAAGCGCCGATTATGCCACAAATCACCGCAGCAGGTGGGAATCCCCCTTCTAGTGTATGCCTGAACGCTGCCCATAACGGCCGGGCCAGCAGCTCTACCTCAGGATGTAGCGTTAATGCGCCTGAAGCTTTGATTCTATTAAGGCGAAAGCCTTTTTATGGCTCACGACTCGCCAGCGTGTCCGTCCGTCCATGCGTCCGCGGCAGCTGTCAATAATGGTTACTTGAAAAGTCAGTAATGATAGTTAATGGTGTAGTAGTAGATGTACGAACTGTAATGATGATTAGTTAATGATACCCACTAAACGCGCACACTGCGCATGCGCAGTGCCCCATGCGCAATTGCCGCCGCGGTGGCTCAGCGGTTATGGTGCTCGGCTGCTGGCCCGAAAGACGCGGGTTCGATCCCGGCCGCGGCGGCTAGAATTTCTTTGCAGGAGAAATTCTAGAGGCCCGTGTACTGTGCGATGTCAGAGCACGTTAAAGAACCCCAGGTGGTCGAAATTTCCGGAGCCCTTCACTACGGCGTCTCTCATAGCCTTAGTCGCTTTGGGACGTTAAACCCCATAAACCAAACCATGCGCAATTATCAGGTGGTTTAACAACGGCGCATGTGCACTGACGTCAAAAGTTTGCACAATGGTCTTATCACCCAGAGCTCTCTCAGGTGCTCTCTGAACGTTGATCGAGGAAGGATGCAGCCCGCGCGCGCTCCAATGTCGCCTGCTACGAAACGCACTCGCGATCCCGTACGGAAGCGTTCAAGAGTCGCCAAACGATCTTCAACAGTCGCCAAGCAGAGGGCAGCGACAGAGGCGGTTAAAGGCTTTCGCCTCTTCGCACTTTAGATCGCCAAAGTGCTCCCTGATTTTTATTCACTTCTCGCTACTCCATGAGACGGACACGCACAGCTGGTCACACGCAGTAGATTTCCGCTTCGTGTCACGTCGAATTTTGGCTCTTGTATACACAAGTTATTGCAATTTATAAAAAAGAAAAAAACAACGATCATTATAGCTGAAGTTGTGGAACTTCATAAGCCCACCTGCAGCCGAGAAAACCACAAAGTACTTGACACTTGATATTGCATGGTTAAACAAGAAAGGAAGGAACCATTCACAGACGAACCTTCCTTGACCTTACTTTTTGTAGTCATTCTCTGTAAAATGCAAAGAACATACCAGAGACCTGTCGCTTGGCACCCACTTGCTTCCTTTCCCCGACAGTCCTTGGCGAGCGATATTTTCAGCCACACTTATCGACGCTGTAGTTCGGAGAAAAACTCGTGATTTCTCACAGTTGGCTGTTTTCTGGAGTTTGTGACGGGCAGTGGCACACAGCAGATGCGCGGCATCGTGCCCCATACACGTCCCTGACCTCCACACACGCATGCACGAAAAGCCCAAAGCGTGCACGGCAGACGCGAGGCAAACATTCATTCACGCGCACACGAAAAGTCCAAATCCAGCACCGCAGATGCAAGGCAAACGTGCTCACTCACGCGCACAGCAGAAAATCCAAACAAAGCACTGCAGACATGAGGAACGTGAGTAGTAGTAGTAGTAGTGATTTTTATTTTGCATTGAATATGCAGGCAAATGCGGTTTTACACGAGGCAAACGCGCTGGAACACGACGAGGCAAGGAGCGCTTCGGGAGCCCACTCCCGGGAAACCGGGCGACCTGGATGGATGGATAGGAGCGCCCTCTTTGAAACGGGGTTGTGGCAATTGCCTCCATGCTCAGCTTTTTTTATATATTTTTGTTTACTGTGTTGGCAATCCTCATTAAGAATCACCATCATCTTTACCTACGGTTTCCTACAATTCTAACCTTATGCCACATCTCTGCTTTTTCGCCACCAATCCTCCAATCGCTTTTTGCTAACTTCCACTGCAGATTTATTTACATGACCATTGTTATCTTTAAACCCTAAGGCCTCAGGAAGAGTGACTGCGCCTGCATCGACATCCGGATGGATACCGTCACATTTGACTATGAGGTGTTCAATTGTTTCCACAGATCTACCACACACGGCACATGTGTCATCTTATTCGTTAAATTTCTTTTTGTAGCTGCGCGTTCTAAGACACCCTGACCTAGCTTCTAAAAGTAGGGCACTGCCTCTTGAGTTATCATAGAAAAATTCTTTCCTGATCTGCCTTTTCCAGTATCGATATAGTTCTACACTATGTTTCTTTTCCATTGAATTCATCCAATTTTTAACTTCCGCGTTTTTAACCTGTCGTTTAATGATCTTTCTTTCTCCATCCTCATGACCGGCATACTTACTGGTGAGTTTTCTAGTTCTTTTCCGCCCCTGTGAGTCAACGCTCTTTCTGTATAAATATTTAAATACCTTAGCTGCCCACCTGTTATCGTCAAATTTTCTCAGGCGTTTACTCTATAGTATTTTACTCTTTGCTTCCCGTGCTTCGAACGATGTCCAGCCCATATCCCCTTGTACTGCCTCGTTTGTGGTTTTGCTGTGGGTACCTAGTGCTAATCTTCCAACAGCTCTCTGATTTAAGTCTAATCTCGACTGAAGTTCTGCCCTTAAGCACAGAACCGCATTGCCGAAAGTGAGTCCCGGCACCATTATTCCTTTCCAAATACATCTTAGTACTTCATATTGGTTGTACCCCCATAATGCCCTATGTTTCATTATCCCAGCGTCTCTTCGTCCTTTTGCCCTAAGAGCCTGTTCGTGCTTTTCCATGTATATCTTCCCTTCGTTTAGCCATATCCCGAGGTATTTGTATGCGGCCACTTTGGGTATTTCGTGGCCTTGTATTGTAAGCACCTGGTCAGTTGTATTGTTAAAAACCATCACACCTGATTTAGTTGCGCTAAAACTGAATCCTAGAGCGTTTCCTTCGTCTCCACAGCAATTAACCAAAGTTTGTAAATGAGCCGCCGCGGTAGCTCAGCGGCTATGGTGCTCGGCTGCTGGCCCGAAAGACACGGGTTCGATCCCGGCCGCGGCGGTTGAATTTCTGTGGAGGAGAAATTCGAGGCCCGTGTACTCTGCGATGTCAGTGCACGTTAAAGAACCACAGGTGGTCGAAATTTCCGGAGCCCTCCACTACGGCGTCATAGCCTCAGTCGCTTTGGGACGTTAAACCCCATAAATAAATCAAATCAATCAAAGTTTGTAAATCTTCCTGGAATATCTGCTAACAGTACAATATCGTCCGCATACATTAAACCCGGGAGTCGCTGCTCAACTACATTTCCGCCTAATCTGTACGACAGATTATAACCTAGATTACTTTCTTGTAGCCTTCTTTCCATATTTGTCACGTAAAGTATGAACAGCAGCGGTGATAGAGGACAACCTTGCCTTAATCCTTTGTGCACCCCTACAGATGTGGTACATTTTTTCCCTTGCCATGTAATTTCAACTTCATTATCTCGGTAGATTTCCTGTAAAAAATCAATTACGTCATGACCGATACCTAAATCTTTCAATATGCTCCACAGGAGTTCCCTGTTCACGTTATCGTATGCACCGCTTATGTCCAGAAAGGCTAAAAACAGAGGTCTGTTTTCCGCCTTAGCTATTTCTATGCATTGGGTAAGCACGAACAGGCTATCATCTAAACGCCTACCCCTTCTGAACCCATTCTGAAGTTCTCCGAGTATCCGATTACCTTTCCGATTACATTTTTAATTTCACCGCCTGCATTGCCAGCCTACATAACAGACGTTATCGTAATCGGACGGTAGTGTATCGGCTGTCACAGTCGATAGAACATGACAACACGGTTGCAGGGCAAAGGAGCCTTCGTGCTTTATTGCGCGCTGGTTTTATAGCCACCACTGGAAAGAAGGGCGACCTCCTCTCCCCAGAAGCCGACTGTGTGCGCATGTCCCGTGGCTTCCGGGACGATGACTTAGCTACCGATACATCCTCCTTCGTTTGGAAAAAAAAAGAAAGAAGAGGAAAAGAGAAAAGAGAAGAAAACTCTGTTACAAACAAATCTGAATGGTGTATGGCCCTCGCACAGACGCCTTGTTGACTTCACTTGCATTGGAAATTTAGGGCACCTGTACAAAGTCCTTGTTGTACGAGAGCCGCCGAGGCGGTGCTATTTGTCTTGTTGATCTCCTTAGTGCTGGTGCTGGCGAGGCAGTGCGCGGGGGATCCTGCGTTGGAGGCGCTGTGCCGAGCTGTGGCATGATAGTACGCGACTGCGGTGGACCAGTGCGGGCCGAGGTTGCCGAATTGTGCGAGCTGTTTTCGTCGTCGACGAAGTCCGGCAGCTCCCGCTCAAAGGGTTCACTGGTCGGTAACAGGTGCCGCCGGTTGCGTCGCAGAACTCTTCCACCTTCGGTGAGTACGTCGTACGACCTGGGAAACCTGGACTGACGCAAGATCCGAGCTTTCGGTGACCACGTGTTCTGCCTCACCCGAACGACGTCACCTTTCTGCAGTGGAGCCAACGGCCGCTTGAGGCTTTCGGTCTGGCGATGCTTGTACACCTGGTAGTTGGCACTACAGCGCAAGTCCGGCAATGTGGTGCGAAGCTCGCGGCCTTGCAGGATCTCTGCAGGGGTTCGACCGCACTCTAGAGGTGTGGTCCTGTAAGCAAGAAGTCCCAACCAAAAATCTTGTTTAAGTTCGGTGGTTTTCTTTAGGATGCGCTTTACAATTTGCACACCCTTCTCCGCGAGACCATTTGATTGAGGGAATCGTGGACTCGAGGTGGTGTGTTTGAAATCATATCGCTTTGCAAAGGCAGCGAAGTCGTTACATGCGAACTGCGGACCATTGTCTGTGCATACCTCCATTGGTATGCCGTATCGTGCAAAAATGGAGCTAGTTGATTCTATGACGCTCCTCGCTGACAAGTCGTTAAGCAGTTCTACTTCGGGGAAGTTTGACAACGCATCGTATAAACACAAGTAGGATTTCCTACCATACTGGAAGATGTCGATGCCCACTCGGTACCAGGGCTTTTCAGGCACAGGACGCATTTTCAATGGCTCTCTTGGTTGGCTGTAGGCGTACTGCATACATACGCTACACTTCTTGACAAACGCCTCAATGTCCGAGTTCATTCCAGGCCAGAAAACTAGACGCCGTGCCCTGAGTTTGTTCTTATTAATGCCCATATGACCATGATGTATTTTTTCTAACATTTCCCGTTGTAAAGTAGTTGGTATTATAACCTTGCAGCCTTTTAGCAGGACGCCTCTAACTTCGGACAGTTCGCCCTCGCTTGACTTCAGCGGCCCTTCGATAGGAATACCATTACTTAGGCATTTTAGAACGGAGCTCAGATAAGGATCGTTCCTCGTCTCTACGGCCAGTCGCTTCCACGTGTCGTCGCTGACAAGTGAGCCAACCACACTTACGGCATGAACTTCCACGTCATCGCTCTGGATGCTCTTATCGTCCTCGGCGGGGGCCCTTGATAGCATGTCGGCGAGCAGAAGTTTTTTTCCTGGAACGAAGAATATTGTGATCTCATAACGCATCAGCCTAAGAAAAAAACCGCTGCAGCCTTGGCGGCATATCGCCAACTGCTTTTTTGTGGATGGCAACTAATGGGCGGTGGTCTGTTTCCACAATAACCTGCCGGCCGTAGACGAAGTGGTGAAACTTTTCGCACCCGTATACGATAGCCAGTGCTTCCTTCTCTATTTGAGAGTACCGCTGCTGCGCGTCAGTGAGCACTTTGGAAGCATAAGCCACGGGTTTCCAGGAATCGCTATGACACTGCATTAAAGCTGCAGCAATCCCATTCTGTGATGCATCACAGGACACTTTTGTTGGTTTTTTGGGGTCAAACATTGACAGGAGCGGTTGTTGGCTCATGCTATGGCATAGCAGTTTCCATTCACTCGCATGGTTATGTCCATTCAAAAACTGCATCTTGTCTGATTAGGCTCCTGAGAAGAGTCGTTCTTTCCGCCAGCGTGGGTAAAAATTTTGCGAAGTAGTTTGCGACCCCCAGCATTCGCAGAACTCCCGATTTGTCAGAGGGGGCGGTCATTTCCAACATACTTTTCACTAGTGAAGGGCTCGGTTTTATACCTTCTGCACTGATAACGTCGCCCAAGAACTCAATTTCTTGAACGCCAACTGTGCACTTCTCACGATTAAATGTGAGACCGGCCTGCTCAGCTGCTTGCAGAGCTGACCGAAGGCGTACGTCGTGCTCCTGCCGGGAAGTGCCCCAGACTAGTATGTCGTCGACGTACACTTTCACGCCGGGAAGAGATTCAAAAACTTCATTTAGTGTTTTCTGAAAGACTTCAGATGCCGACGAAATACCGAAAGGCATCCGTAAAAAACGATATCGACCGAACGGTGTTGCAAAAGTACAAATCCTGGAGGTTTCTTCGTGCAATGGGATCTGATGGAACCCCGAGTTTGCGTCAAGTCTGGAGAACACTGTTGCGCCCGCTAGCTCGGATTCTATATCTTCTCGCCTTGGCATTTCGTAGTGTTCTCGCTTAATGCATTCGTTTATCTTTCTAGGGTCCATGCATACTCGGATATTGCCGTCTTTTTTGCGAACGATAACGAGAGGACTCACCCAGTCTGTGGCTTCTGTGACTTTTGTGATGATCCCAGCCTTTTCCATGCGTTCAAGTTCTAGCCGAAGCGGTTCTCGCAGAGCCAGAGGTACCCGTCTCGCTGTTTGGACAACAGGTGTGGCGCCTTCGCTCAGGGCCATGCGGTATTCGCGTCGAACACAGCCTGTGCCACTGAACAGGTGTTGGTAATCTTGAATGACTTTATCAGAACTGTTCACTGTTACGTTGTGAACTTCCCGCGGCAGAAGACCCAGTTCTTCGCTTGCTTCAAAACCAAGGATTGCTTGATTTCCTTTGCGCACTACAAAAAAGTTGCAAACGCTCTTTCGGTTATTCAGCTCCACTTGAGTTCTGAGGACACCCATATGTTTGATAATGCCGCCGCCATACGATCTCAGGATCACACTACTCGGCATTAATGATGGCTTGGGATTCATCTTCCTGTAAAGACCGAAGGGCAACAGGTTAGCTTGGGATCCCGTGTCCACTTTCAACTTCACCAGCAAACTGTTCATGCATACTTCAACGGTCCATTCACGTCGACTGCTGACGCTGCTAACCGACACGTCGAGTACGTTAAAGTCTTCTTCGGATTCTTGCAGTGCGTCCACCTGATTATTTGCCTTGCAGCAGACCACGAAATGGTTCCTTGCTTGACACTTTCTGCGTGTACAGGGTCAATCACACTTAGCGTGAACACGGCTCCGCGTGGCACCGCGCTCCGCGCAGCGCCGCTTGCAGCGCCCGCAGGAAGCGGCGGTGGATTCTCGGGCAGGCGCAGAGAGCGCGATGGGCGGGGCCACCAGCGCGTCATCTGCTACTGTGCGTCGTCTGCTGTCGTGTTGAGTATCGCCGCGAAGAGCGCTTGCCTGAGGTGCTGATAGGAAACCGTCGACTGTTTAAGACCGATCAAAATGCTCGTACTCGGCACACACTCCACAATTTGTACTCTTTGCTCCTCTGGGACACGAGACATTACGACGTGCTTTGTTCATAGAGTAACTGCTACTGCATTTGCATTTAGGGGCGGCAATTTCTGACTGAAAGCTGCCAGTGATAAGTCGGTGACTGCCTAAAATCTCGGCAAACTCATCATGCAGTCTTTCCGCGACTGCGCCATTCTGCAGCTCATTGCGCTGACTCGGCTGGCCATCCGCCGGCGGCGTTTGGTCTCGATCAGAGCGATAACCACGACGCCTCTTTATGCCGCATCGAGTATTTACCCTTAATAGCAACGCCCAGCATTTTTTTCGTGCAAGCGCGCTACATGCAGCCACCGTGGTTTTCGAAGTGGTCTAACCTCACCATCAGTGCCGCCTCCCGGCCAAGACAGTGCAATGACTTGAAGAATGAGGCACTCCGAGTTGCGTGATGATTTTGCAGATACTTTGTTCAGCCATTTGCTTGTCTTTCGTGGCTTCTAGTCTGGAAACTCAGATCGACTACATTCGCGGGTAACGACCACTGAAATGCAGTAGTACAACTCGGAGATAAACATGCTTCGTGTGATAGTTTCATGTACCGTTCTCGTTCGGAATAAAACAAAGAAGCAATTCGAACTCTTTATTTTTCCCATCGCTGCTCTTGAGAGATAGGCGAGGAAGGGATCGCGGCATACGGCTGCCATTCACCAGCCATTTCGCATTCCTGCAGAATGAAGTCAGAGCCATGCAATTGCCTTATTACACGCCGAGAGAGTTTTAGTAATGTTGAGCTACCGTTTTAGAGAAGTGTGTGCTGCGTAACGAGCATTTTGATCGGTCTTAAACAGTCGACGGTTTCCTATCAGCACCTCAGGCAAGCGCTCTTCGCGGCGATACTCAACACGACAGCAGACGACGCACAGTAGCAGACGACGCGCTGGTGGCCCCGCCCATCGCGCTCTCTGCGCCTGCCCGAGAATCCACCGCCGCTTCCTGCGGGCGCTGCAAGCGGGGCTGCGCGGAGCGCGGTGCCACGCGGAGCCGTGTTCACGCTAAGTGTGATTGACCCTGTACGTCCGAACGCTGGGCAGCTGCGCGGCGCATGAGTTCGGCCGCATTTTCTGCACTTGAATTGCTTTGATTGCGCTTTACCCAAAAACGGGCTTTCCTTTCGCACCAAGTCCACCGTTTGCTGCTGGCGCTCATTCCATATCTTTTGGTGTTCAGCTGCGCTCTCAGCGGCTTTGCAGATTCCTTCTGCTTTTTTGAGGGTGAGCTGGCTGTCTGCGAGCAACTTCTCTTGTACTTTGCTATCACTGGTGCCAAAAACTATTTGGTCTCTAATCATTGACTCCGTCAATGAGCCGAAATTGCATGAATGGGCTTGAGTCTTCAAATCACGCAAAAAATGTTCAAAGGGCTCACCGGAATCTTGCATCCGTTTCCTGAAGATATACCGCTCGTGGACTTCGTTCCGTTGGGCAGCACAGTATTCTTCAAACTTTTTCACCACCGTCGCATAGTCGAGCTTGTTCTCGCCATCCGCAAAGGTAAACGTGTTGTAGATTGCGATGCCTTCCTCACCTGCGATGCTCAAGAGCAGCGCGGCCTTCGCAGACTCTGGTCGAGGTTTTTCGGTTGGCTCCGATGCAGTCAAGAAGAGCTCAAACTTCTGTTTAAAGAGCTCCCAGTGCTTGCTGATGTCCCCTGTCACACGCAGCGGCTCCGGTGGCTTTAGGAATTCCATCTTGTTGGTCGGTGGCAACCCACTTCTGACACCATGTATCGGCTGTCACAGTCGATAGAACATGACAACACGGTTGCAGGGCAAAGGAGCCTTCGTGCTTTATTGCGCGCTAGTTTTATAGCCACCACTGGAAAGAAGGGCGACCTCCTCTCCCCAGAAGCCGACTGTGTGCGCATGTCCCGTGGCTTCCGGGACGATGACTTAGCTACCGATACAGGTAGGATTTGATGTTCATCTTATCTCCTTTCCCTTTATAAATCAAACTCATTTTACTCTGTCTCCAGCTGTGCGGAATTTGCTGATTTATGACCGTCTCCAATGCTTTTATCAGCGCTTCCTTGCTTCTTGGGCCAAGTTCATTAATCAGCTTAAATGGAATTTCTTCTATCCCTGCGGATGTGGTTTTAGGAATATTCGCTTCCACCTTTTCCCAGTTAAGACTAGTCAGTTCTAAGCTGTCCTCTATTGTGCTGTCCTGTGTTGCCGCCTCACTTGGGGAGGTTACCCCATTGTTGTTGCTAAAAGACGCAGCTATAAATGATGTAATGTAGTTCACAGCATCGTCTCCCTCTAAACATTTTCCCTCAGCATCTATAATCTGTTCCTGCGTTCTTTTATTTGTTTTTCCTAACCAGCTTATACGGTTCCAGAATTTTCTTCGCCCCCCTTTATTTGCCTCGCGAACATCAGCCAGCCATTTATCAGAGGACTGCTTCATTTTAGCCTGGACTAGGACCTGAACTTGCTGTTTCTTTTGTCGATAAGATTCCCATTTTTCGCCTATTTCCTCTTCAGATAACTGCGCCTTCTTTGCTTCTCTGTGTTCCCTTGAAGCCAGCCGTCTTTGTTCGATGGCGTCCTTAATTTCCGTATTCCACCAGCTTCGTGGCTCCCTCAATCCTCTCCAGCGGTTTACTCCTTTCAATTGTTTCATTTTTATAGCGATGAGCAGTTCTAACTGATTAACAGTGGCGCCCCCAGCGAAAACAGCGGCCGCGACTGTAAACTCCGACAGGACATGCTCACCCATTGTGAGCGGCGCGGCGTGGCTGGCCGCACCTCACTTTGCGCTTTGCATCAAGCGGCCGTGCCTCCACCATGCCCCGATGTGCTTGTAAACGCTGCCGGACTGAAAAAACGGGGGGGAGACGATAGATGCAAACTTGTTTTTCACTTGCGCCGTCGCACCTTCGAAGCAGCGGTGGTGTGCCTCAACCTTGGATGCTACCACTGTTCGCTCGCAATGCGGTGCTCGACGCTTGGTGTCGCTGCTGATGAACCGGTCTCGACTAGCTAAAATCGAGTTCATGTAATTACGCGTTGGTCGAGTTGGGTTGACTTCGCACAGCCCGACCTCCGACTCAACCTGGCGTTATTCGTTCATGTACACAGAGCTAAGCAAGAACTCGCTTATGCAATGCCAAAGTTTGCTTTCAGTCACCATGCATAGCTACAGGACGCTCTCGGTGCTTTTGCAAACCACACTTCTCGTCCTTTTAAGTTTCATCCAACTTTGATTTGCTTGGTGCCTTGTTCGTGCTTGATGCCTTGTTGACACGCTCTTCCTTGACTTTGAAAAAGCTTTTGATAAGGTACCCCACAAAAGATTACTACTAAAACTTTCACGTCTTAACCTTAGCCACTTGTTGTTAAAATGGCTACAAAATTTTTTGACCAACAGAGCAATTTGTCTACGCTAACAAATCATTGCCACCTATTTCCCCCGTTACTTCAGGTGTACCACAAGGCACAGTGCTTGGACCCTTGCTTTTTCTAATCTACATTAACGATCTTCCCTCTAACGTCAACTCGAACATCCGATTATTTGCCGACGATTGTGTAATATACCGCCCTATTACCTGCAGAACCGACTCTGACACCCTCCAGACTGATCTAATTCAAATCGAAACTTGGTTTAGAAGAACTTTTTGTTGGGCTAGATGGTGCATGTTGTAAGAAAGGACAGTAGTGCAACCAAGACGAACACAAGAGAGGACCACACAGGACTAGCGCTAAACTTCATCTAACTTTATTCACTAACAGCGCAGCAAATATAAGGAAAAACCAGGATACGTGCCGACAGATACCAGTTTCCACATCACACTATCTACTGAACCGTTCAAGATACGCCATCTCCGATTTGTAGAGGTTCACTGACGTATCGCTAACACACGATACACCTCTCTTCCTTATATGATATGCTTCCAATAGTTCCCTCGCCCTTGTGTCTTTGCTTTTACCTAAAATCTTTATCTCATGAAACCGTGGTTGGCACTTTCTGCAGTACTTGCATCTTGCCTGTGGCAAATGTTCTGCCGCTCGAGGGCATTCATAACACTCAGCGCAGTGCTGAGAAAGGTGTGCACCACTTCCGTCTTTCACTGACCGGGCGCGCTCACCTGCCCTTTCATTAATGCACCGCCCTGTTTGGCCCACATAGGCCTTCCCGCATGACAGCGGTATTTCGTACACCACCCCGATGCAGCAATTCACGAACTACTTTGCATGTCTGATGCGGCACCCACCCTTGTCTTTGCTCGCGATGAGCGCGCAGAGCTGTGACAGCTTGCGTGGGGCCGAGAAAAAAACCGGTACGCCATGTTTGTTGGCCACTTTTTTCAAGTGGTGGGCTACCTTGTGCACATATGGCACGACTTCAGGTTTCACAGCCGCTTTCCTGTTGTAACATGGCTGCTGCATCTTGACGGCTTTCATCTTGTTCAACAGGGCTTCAGCAACCGCTGTGATGATTGTGCCAGGAAATCCTGCCGAACGTAATCTTTCCACCTGCTTGTCATAGCTCGCTTGCATGGAATGACAACACGATTTCATGAGAGCCGATTCCAGGCAAAGCGTGGCAATGGCGCGGTTCAGTTTTTGACTGGGCCGAAGCATACGGTAGTAGCTCCTTCTGTGCTCGCGGTGCATATTGCCAACAAGAATGACCTTCACCCACAGTGATGTTGATGTCTAAAAACTGTAAAGAACCCCCCACAGGCAGCTCATGCGTGAACCTCAATCCCCCTCCCATTTCTTTAAAAGTATTTAACACCGAGCTCACGGCGTCTGTGTACGTCAATTCATTCTGCTTTTCTCAGGAAAAAGAGAGACCCATTATTGCAAAGCTGTTCAACGAAAAAGAAGTCGAAACGCTTATGAGTAAGGGCTATAAACTCAAATATACCGATGTAAGGTATCGGTAGCGTTCGCGGGGGTCATCGGAACGCGGCTGGGGGCACTCAAAGCGGAGCGTCTCCTTTCTTGGAACGCGGCCGCTCGCGAACGCGCCGGGAAGTACGGGTGTCCACCCGACACGCGGTACCGAGCACGAATGTATATTTGTGTTTATTTTCATTTGACACGACCGTGCGTTTGGGTTTGTGGAAAGGGCGTTTTGCCCTACGGAAGCTGGAGGGCTGGCCATGCCCTGGATGAACCAATGATGTTAAGGCCGCAACATGATTGGAAGTTACCGAATGTGGGCTGGGCCTTTAGGGCTTTAAAACCGGGCCCCGGAGCTGGAAGGGGGTTCTGGGCTAAGGTGAGATGCAACGCATCTTCGGCAACGCCGAGTAGGGGCCTCCCCTAGTGTTAGCCAGATCCACCTTTTTGTTGTTTGTCCTTTTTGCTGCTTAATGTGTCTAGTGCCTTAACTTGTATCTATTGTAAATACTGTACATAAAATTTGGAGTGTTCGCCTTACCCCTGCGTCTCAACTGAACACAAGACCGTCTCTGACGGGCACCCCTGGTGCGAAGAGCTTCAGTCTTCGAGTTGAAACCAACCCGTCTCCGACGGGGCACCTATGGTGCAAAGAAGAAGAGGGAAAAGAACCTGAAATTTTACTGGCGCAGTCGACAGGATCCTGCGGCCATCGGAAGACGGCGCAGGAAGAAGACAAGGCAGGGAGAAAGGTGACGACAAGGTGACAGGTCAGCGTTCGTGAACGGACCTGCGGAGACACGGCGGCAAGGACGCAAGGACCACGGCAGTAGTCCAGCGACGCGGGACTGCGTCCGGTCAAGGAAGCAGCGCGTCGGGAACTTGACGGTCACCGGCGGCGGACCAGCGGCGTGCGACAGCTCATCGCAGCGTCCGAGGAAAGTGGCGGTGGACTCCGACGCCAAGGAGCTGGCAATGCGGATCGACGCATCGAAACCGTGAGTTTCCTTGGTCGCATTGTTCACGTCCCTGTGTTCGAGCCGGTAGGACAGCTGATGGGTACGGAAGGCGGTATGGAGAGTTATCCAAGCCGGCCCTCACTTGATGTGAAGTATCGAGTAGAACTGGCGAAGGCGCGGTTAGCGTACTTTCAGGCTGAACTTGCGAAAGTGAATGGAGGAAGGGCGCCGCTGTGCGAGGAGAAACCTCAGGATGTTAAGTGCGTCTTGGAGGAATTAGAAGCAAAGCGCCAGCAGCTAGCGCTGGAGCTCGCTGAGCTCAAGGAGTCTAAGAGAGCTAGTGAACTAGCGAGGGACAACTACTCCGAGTCGCGAGAGGAGAGGCCACCTGTGCTGGAAGGTAAAGCGTTATGCTTGTCAAGTACAGGTCAAGAAAACAGCCGGGCAAAAGTACAAAGTGAGCCAGATTTCTGCGAAGCTAGAATCGCAGTTGAAAGTATCGTGACGGAACGCAGCGTCGCGGTATTAGAGGCGGTGAACGCGCACTCCGAGGATCCGGCCGCCCAGGTTAGCTCTACCCCAAATGACACCAGGGACGCGGACGCGAGTTCAGGATTGTTGGAAATCACTCTAATTCCAAAAACTCGGTCTCAAGCGAGCTGCGAAAAAGAGCATTTCGTTCAGCAGGGGGCGGTCGGTGAGGACAGACGTCAGATCGGCGAGCGAGTGAAAGAAGGAAGTCTGGCGTTGCCGCAACCGCACACAGTGTCGGTCATAGGGCATGAAGGGCCCCGTAGCGTCATTGATGGAAAGAGCGTTCCATGCGAGCCAGGGAACGGAGGCGGGCTTGCTGGGCCGACCGGGCAGAGCGCCACACAGTTGTGGAACGCACCCGATGTGTGTCTGGCCAGGTCATTTGAGTACCCGGAAATGGGTGGCGACTTGCCGCAAGGCAAGCTCGGGTCAAGCGACGGCGAGTCAGCTCGTTCAGCAGACGATGCCACGAAGCCGGCCAGCGTCTATCAAGCAGGGAGCGGCGATTTAAATGTTTGCCCGTGCAGGAACGGTGCAAATAGCTCCAAACGCTCCAAAGTACCAGGGGACAGGCGCATAGCCTTCACAGTGAATGTCGGCGCGTGGAACAGTACGTTCCGTGCTGCGGTACGCCAAATTATGTTCAGCAAAGCCGGCCGCACTGTTACAGCTGAACTCGGCAAGAGAGATGTTCCTTACGCAGCACGCGGTTCGTACCGGCGCGCCAGAGAGAGCGGGCCCTCAGGTGGGTCGTGTAGTGAGGGGTTTGGACCCATCAAAACCCGGGACGTTTTTGATCCTGGAGGGCACCATCTTTTCAGTTCGCGCCCCGTGTGGCGCCAGCCTAATGAGTGAGTTACCGTTTAGGCGTTAATTGTGTTACTGACAACACGTGGTGGCTCGAATGTACACAGGGACGCTCGGTGCGACTAAGGAGGCTCACGTGGGCATTGGGCGAGTGCTGTGAACGCTCCAGTCGCGAGTGTCTGTGTCTGTGTGCTCATTCGCGAGCAGGACGACGGCGTGCAAGCAGGCGAACTGGGTGCAACGCACCAACTTGGACGCTGTGTTACGGCGCACGGCAGGCATGCCACTGTGTGTATTTAAGTGTGCATTTTGCGTGATGTCGTGTTGGTGCCCGTGTGCATTTTGTTGTTTTTGGTTTTGTTCGTGCAACTGGTCGCAGCGCGACAGCTTGGACTTCGGTGAATGCGCTGGTTTTACAGGTGTGAAACGCGCATTTGAATGTGTACGTTTTGTTTATGTTATGTCACCCGAAGGGTAGTTTCGTGTCAGACACCGATCCCTTTTGTTTGTAATTCTAAAAGTGGCATTTGAGCCCTTTGTAGAATCTTGGGAAGGGCGTGTAAGGTATCGGTAGCGTTCGCGGGGGTCATCGGAACGCGGCTGGGGGCACTCAAAGCGGAGCGTCTCCTTTCTTGGAACGCGGCCGCTCGCGAACGCGCCGGGAAGTACGGGTGTCCACCCGACACGCGGTACCGAGCACGAATGTATATTTGTGTTTATTTTCATTTGACACGACCGTGCGTTTGGGTTTGTGGAAAGGGCGTTTTGCCCTACGGAAGCTGGAGGGCTGGCCATGCCCTGGATGAACCAATGATGTTAAGGCCGCAACATGATTGGAAGTTACCGAATGTGGGCTGGGCCTTTAGGGCTTTAAAACCGGGCCCCGGAGCTGGAAGGGGGTTCTGGGCTAAGGTGAGATGCAACGCATCTTCGGCAACGCCGAGTAGGGGCCTCCCCTAGTGTTAGCCAGATCCACCTTTTTGTTGTTTGTCCTTTTTGCTGCTTAATGTGTCTAGTGCCTTAACTTGTATCTATTGTAAATACTGTACATAAAATTTGGAGTGTTCGCCTTACCCCTGCGTCTCAACTGAACACAAGACCGTCTCTGACGGGCACCCCTGGTGCGAAGAGCTTCAGTCTTCGAGTTGAAACCAACCCGTCTCCGACGGGGCACCTATGGTGCAAAGAAGAACCTGAAATTTACTACCGATTTCAGCATTTCGCGAGATTACTCGAAAACGATTCGTGAGAAACGCAGCCAACTGTGGAAGTATGCCAAATCAGTAAAAAAAGAAGGTGACAAGGTCCGTTTGTCTTTTGATCAACTGCTTATCAATGGTGTCTCGTATTTCTGGGATGATCAAACCAGTAGCGCAGTGCGCGTGTCCCTTGCCTGACGCATCCCTTCCACTTCTCGTAAAGTGGCTGGCAAACCATCCGGGCGGCCAAACGCGCAGCGTTGCTCCAATTACGATGTCAGTTTTCTGTACACTAACATAAGGAGTGTTCTTTCTAAAAACGTAGCTCTTTCTTCTTTAATTGATTCATGCTGCTCCTCGGTCATCGCGCTTACCGAGACTTGGTTAAATGACATGGTTCCTGATGTCATTTTCGCCTGTGACTCCGAATTCAACATATTTCTTTGTGACCGCACGGGCCGTAGAGGTGGCGGTGTTCTTCTGGCTGTCAATAAAGTGCTCACTGCTGTGCCTATCGAGGTCACGTCGTACATAGAATCGGTATGGGTTCGGTTGAGTTGTGGTCCCACGTTCGCCATCATTGGCGTCATTTACCGCCCTCCGGACAAGAATTCTTCATTCGCAAGTCAGTTTTCTAATTTACTAAGCAATCTTACTTGTCGTTTCCCGAATTCAAGCTTACTTTTACTTGGTGACTTTAACTTTCCGGCTATTAACTGGTCGTCTTTAACAGCTCCTGCCAATGATCCCGAAGCTCAGGCTTTCCTCCAGTCCTGTCTCGATTTCTCTTTGCAACAACTTATTTCTGAACCTACGCGTCGTTCCGCCACTACAGCCAATATTCTCGATCTTATCTTGACAAGTGATCCTTACCTTTGCTCCAACATTGCGCTCTTAGAAGGCCTTTCCGACCATTCCATAATCACGGGTAACCTGAATTTTGTGCCCCATAAAAATGTAACTCGTACTAGACGAATAAGGTGCTACAACCGAGCAAACTTCGGCGAAATAAACGCTCAGTTGTCAGTCCTTGCTGATCATTTTCTTCACGATTTTTCGTCACGCTCCGTGGAAACGAACTGGAACCTGTTAGCGTGAAACTGGCTACTCTCGTTGACAGATTCATACCCGTCATCAGTATCCCTTGCACTAACATAGCGCCTTGGTTTAATAGGCATCTACGTCGCCTTAATAACAAGAAAAAGCGCCTTTACAGACAAGCCGACAAGAACAGACACTCCGAATCTTGGCAACGGTACAAACTATGTGATAGGGAATATCAGTCTGAGTTGATATCTGCACGTAGGCACTTCTTCACACACGATCTACCGGCAATGCTAACAAACAATCCACGGAAGTTCTGGCAGATAATAA
This sequence comes from Amblyomma mixtum, assembly GCF_055824585.1. NCBI lineage: Eukaryota > Metazoa > Arthropoda > Arachnida > Ixodida > Ixodidae > Amblyomma > Amblyomma mixtum. The sequence goes on from NC_143012.1 coordinate 173,639,760, forward strand.
ACCCCGCTAATCATCCTGACATTACTCTTACTAACGCGGAAGGCAGCAGTGTTCCAGTGGCCGAATGCGCCGAACTTTTCAATAACGCATTCACATCCGTTTTTACCCGTGAAGATCTCCCTCTATCTCCTATTTCTGTCAGCACTTCTAATACATCAATGTCCGAAATATTTATCAGTGAGACCGGTATCTTATCCTTACTAGGGAAGCTTAAAACAACATCAGCATCAGATCATCTTGGCTTTAATAACAAAATACTCAAAAATTCATCTGATGGTATTCATCGCATCTTGTCCGCTATTTTTTCACAATCTCTATCATCAGGCGTGATTCCGCTGGACTGGCGCCTAGCTAAAGTTGTGCCAATTTTCAAGTCTGGCGATCGTTCCTCGCCACTAAATTACCGACCCATTTCATTAACTAGCACTGTTTGCAAACTTCTTGAACACGTAATTCACTCGCAGGTAATTAACTATCTTTAAGAACATAACATTATCTTTAAATATCAACATGGGTTCCGTAAAGGCTACTCTTGCGAAACGCAACTTGCCGGATTCATTCAAGTCATACATTCATCGATTGATGCTGGCATTCAAGTAGACTCCATATTTCTTGATTTTTCTAAAGCTTTTGACAGAGTACCACACAACCGGTTATTAATGAAACTAGCACTGCTTAATATTAACCCTCTTGTCATTGCATGGGTTAAAGATTTTCTCTTTTCCAGGTCTCAATTTACAACTGTCAATAACCACAATTCGTCTTTCAGCCAAGTACACTCTGGCGTCCCACAAGGAAGTGTGCTTGGCCCCTTACTTTTCCTAATATTTATCAACGATTTACCGGATTCCATTTTTCCCATATCAGACTTTTTGTTGATGATTGTGTAATTTATCGCAAAATTTATTCTAACACCGATTGCCAATCCCTTCAATCTGACCTGGATTCAGTAACAGCATGGTGCTCAACCCGGCTTATGCAACTTAATCATTCAAAAACTAAATTGATGTCCTTTACTAACCGAAAGTCTCGAAATCAAATAGCATACTCCTTAAATAATAGCTCACTCGAGCTAGTCACCACGTATAAGTACTTAGGACTTCACCTTCATTCAGACTTAGCATGAAACCACCATATTAACCTTATGCTTGCATCTGCTAATCGGTCATTAGGTCTCTTAAAACATAACCTAAAGCATGCTCCTCCTCACCTCCGTGCTCATGCCTATACCACTCTAATTCGACCTACAATTGAATATGCCTCGGCTATTTGGGACCCTTACCAATCTTACCTAATAAATAACATTGAATCATTGCAGAACCGCGCCGTTCGTTTTATTTACTCCGATTATTCACGTAAAACCAGCGTCACAGCCTTAAAGAAACGCGCAGGTCTCCAGGATTTATGTCTCCGCCGTAAAATTGCACGACTGTCACTTTTTCATAAACTTTATCATCATCCATCACTTCATAACGACTTTTTTTCTTTGCCTACTTCGATTTTTGACCGCCGCGATCATCCCTTTAAAGTTAGACGTTTCACGTGCAGAACATTTATCTATGCGCATTCATTCTTACCACGCACAATATCTGACTGGAACACTCTGCCTTCACATATCGCAACCACCACTGATCCTGATAAATATTTTAAACTTATATCTTCAATAACTACTGCTTAACCCTTCGCATACATTATTTTATTTGTTCATGGCTTCCTTTTTTGCAGGGTTTGTGATTAAAAAGATTCATTGTATTAGTGTTCTGTTTGTATAATTTTAATAATGCAGTAATCTTCGTTCTTTGCCGCGCTGCCATTCTTTTGATTCTTTTGCTTACTTATATGTCATGCAAAGTGTCTTATTTGTGCTTTTGATTGATTCTTTTGCTTACTTATTTCATCCAGTGTGTCTTATTTGTGCTTTTGTTTGTTTTCTATTTGTGGTTTTTCTTTTATTCTGTTCAATTGCCTGTGCCCCCCCCCCTATGTAATACCCTCTCGAGGGCCTTTAGGGGTATTCTGTATAAATAAATAAATAAATAAAAACTACTAGGAAATCGTCAACATACCTAAAAACCTTCAGTACCCCCTTCCCCGTTAAACTTAGTTCAAGGGCGCGGTCAATAGATGTAAGAAAAATATTAGTCAGTGCAGGCGCTACGCAGGATCCAATGCAGATCCCTTGTCTTTGGCGATAAAATTTATTGTCGTAAGCGACAAACGTCACACCAAGGTAAAACTCAAGTATCTTCATAAAATTATCTATTGAAACCCCTGACGAGTTCTGAAATTGAACAGCACCGCTCCCTTCTATAGCTTCTCTTACAGCTGCAAACAACTCACTGTGGGGCACAGAACAAAATAAATCTTCCACATCGACGGAAAACACATACCCAATGGAATCATTTGCTTCTAGAAAACTGATAACATCTTTTGAACACTTGGTACGAAAAGGATCAACTGCAGGAAGATTATTGAGGTGTTTTTGCAGAAATCTGCTTAGATTAAGCTGCCAAGTGTCCGTCTCGCTAACTACAGATCTAAAAGGCACTGACGGTTTATGCGTCTTCGCAGTAAAAAACACTGTAAGCGAATTCTTTTTACTGTTCGTAATGCTACTCGCAAGTCTGTCTAAATTCAAGTCTTTGCACAACTGGGCTGCCTTGCCTTTTACTCTCGTGGCACTGGATTTCACAGCAACGAAGTTCTTGGCAATAGCTTCAACGACTCTTACTCCGAACTCTTCCTCGGTGAACACGACAAAGCCGCCCTCCTTGTCGGCTTGGAGAAGCTGAAGGTTCTTTTTTCTAAAGTAGTACACTACTTTCGTCAAGGTATGCTTCCCAGTCCTTGTGCCACTGTTGCACGTAGATCTTGTTAATGCATCCACTCCATCCAGTAGGCATCTTGCATTGTTATCTTCAGACGTCTTACCTGCTATACTCCTATTCAAGGCCAGGAACTCATGTGCTTCAACTTGCGGCTCATGGCTGAACTTAGGTCCTTTGCTCAAAAGTTGGTTTACTTCACTAGGAAGCTCAACTTTCCCCACGACAGTCACCGACCTCTTTGGCTGCGTCTTGCTCTTCGTCACAGCAGTCCGCGTCACTTGGTTGAGTGTGTGGGCCCACCAAAACTCCGTCATCCTTCCAATTAGGCGGCGAATTGCTTGGAGCTTGGTCTCTGCTAGCCATCTCGGATCCATGGTGTAGCATATTGTGCGCACATGGTCTTCGCACCTTCTAATTTGTGCGGTGGATTAATGAAAGGGCAGGTGAGCACGCCCGGTCAGTGAAAGACGGGAGTGGTGCACACCTTTCTCAGCACTGCGCTGAGTGTTATGAATGCCCTCGAGCGGCAGAACATTTGCCACAGGCAAGATGCAAGTACTGCAGAAAGTGCCAACCACGGTTTCATGAGATAAAGATTTTAGGTAAAAGCAAAGACACAAGGGCGAGGTAACTATTGGAAGCATATCATATAAGGAAGAGAGGTGTATCGTGTGTTAGCGATACGTCAGTGAACCTCTACAAATCGGAGATGGCGTATCTTGAACGGTTCAGAAGATAGTGTGGTGTGGAAACTGGTATCTGTCCGCACGCATCCTGGTTTTTCCTGATATTTGCTGCGCTGTTAGTGAATAAAGTTAGATGAAGTTTAGCGCTAGTCCTGTGTGGTCTTCTCTTGTGTTCGTCTTGGTTGCGCTACTGTTCTTTTCTTACGAAACTTGGTGCAAGCATTGGCTAATGTCCCTTAATATTACTAAAACATGTATGATTTATTTTCATCGCCGGCAATCCCATATTCCCTCAAAAAATGTTCTTCTCGGTTCTGAAGTATCATCTGTTCTTTCCTGTAAGTAACTTGGCATCACCTTAACTCATACCCTAACATGGTCATCGCATATCACGAACATCGCTAACGACGCTAACCGCACCATTGGCTTCCTACGTCGAAATCGTCGTTTTGCTGCCCCTTCTATCAAATTAATAGCTTATAAAACATTCGTCCGCCCTAAACTTCAATTCGCATCAGCAGTATGGGATCCTCATCAATCTAACCTTTCTATAATCCTTGAAAAAGTTCAAAACCGCGCTATCCGTTTTATTTATTGTGACTACTCTTACTATACTAGCGTGTCCTCTTTAAAATCCAGAGCATCCTTGCCTAACCTTGAAACTAGAAGAAAAATATCTAGACTATGCCTATTACACAAGCTCTATCATTCACCTTTAGGATCATCTATCATATCAACAGCTAATCGTCCTTCTAGCCGCAACAACCACATCAAAACCGTATACCCACCCGCTGCAAGAACTACATCTCATTTCCGTTCTTTTTTTGTCATATCATCTCGGGACTGGAACGATCTGCCGCCGGAAGCCGTACTCATCGTCAACTGCATCGACTTCAAAAAAAAAAGATTGAGGCCATCCTTATGTAATCATTAATCTTTATGTATCCTCATCTTTATGTACTCTGTAATCTTTATATAATCTGCATGTAATCCGCCTATCCCTCATGTAATGCCCCACAGCCGGGGCCTTTAAGGTAATAAATAAATAAATAAATAAATAAATAAGAAGCGGAAGATGGGTGTTCGGGGCTGGGAAGGCTCATACCAGGCTAGGCAAATCAAGCTACAGGCTGTCACTACAACCGAGGACATGCTTCTGTAGCTATGTAAGGAAGGCTACGCGGGAATGGGAAGAAAACCAATCATAAGGCATTGTGATAGGAGCTCCTTTCTTTCCTTTTGAAGTCGAGAGTTCGACGAAAACTCGCCTGGTCGGGGAAAAACATATTGACGATGAAGAACGAACGCCGACCAAAGAAAAAACAAAAAAACAGACGTTTCGGCTCCCGTAACAAGGCTCCCGTACGGGAGCCTTGTTCACATTGAAATGAAGCAAGCAGCTCAGTGACATTACATACATCTATGCTCGAAAAGAGGGCGCAGAGAGCGTGCGTAGATTGCGTTAAGATTTCCATCGTTGCGGTTGAGGGTGTGAATAGTAGTTTGGATGATTAATGATTCCAAGTGCAGGCGAGGGCAGAGCTTCTTTTCCGTTGAAATCACGTCTGCCCGACCCCAGTCGATGTCATGGCCTGTAGATACTGCGTGCTCGGCGATAGCATTTGAATCCACTTTTTTTGTTACGTACATCGTTACTATGTTCTTTTAGCCGCCTGTCGAAATTTCCGGTTTCGCCAATGTATGCGTAGTCAAAGTCGGAACAAGGAACCTTATACACTACGCCAGGATATTTTTCTTTGGGAAGGGGGTCTTTGACATTTACCAACGCATGGCGCACTTTTCTTGTCGGAACGTGGGCGATATGGAAACCAAAGGTGCGCATCATGCGCGCTAAAGCCTCGCTTAGTCCGGGAGCATAGGGCACGGCAGCACGTTTCAAGGGTGACAGAGGAGTATCGCCTGCTGGTAGACATCACTGTTTTTCCACAGATTGCACAAATGAGGTCGGGTAGTTGTTGCTTGAAAGTTCTTGTCGTACAGTTTGAAAATCAATGGTCTGGTCTTCAAGGGAGCTGCAGATGCGTTGCGATCGTTTAAACAAGGGCATAGCGACTGATTTCATCTGTGTAGCAGGGTGAACCGAATTAAAGTTGAGGTGTCTTCCGGTGTGGGTCGGTTTTCTACAAACGCTGAAACTGAGCTTATTTCTTTCCCGTCTTAATAATACATCCAGAAAGGGCAACGCACCATTCGCTTTTTCTTCGGTAGTGAAGTCTATTGCTTGTTCTATAGAATTCAAATGGTGCGAGAAGGCGGCTAAGTCAGAATTACGAATCAGGTAAAAGCAGTCGTCAACATATCTCAGGAAAATTCTAGGAGGTGATGCAAACGTTTCAAGGGCACGGCGCTCGACGGATTCCATGCAGAGGTTAGCGACGGTCACTGATATAGAGGCGCCCATTGGTGTGCCCTGAAGTTGACGGTAAAAGCGTCCTTGGAAGACGAAATAAGTATTATCCAGGCAGAACTGCAGGAGTCTACGGAGATCTAGAACTTCAATGGGGGTTCGTTTAGGTAGAGACTTGTCAGCTTCGAGAGCAGCAGAGCAAACTTGTACGGCCAGGTCGACGGGAACGCATGTGAAATGCGACTTGACGTCAAACGAGACCATGAGCTCGTCATCGTCCGGTGCTATGTCGCTGACCTTCTTCATGAAATCAGTCGCGTTGCGAACGTGCGTTGAGCCAAGGCCGACAAGAGGGGAGAGGATATGGACGCATCAAACGGAGGAACCGTGGAATAACAGAATAGGACTTGCATGTCAGGTTCAACTGAATAAGGCCTTTGAACAAAGAGATGCGGGTGATCAGGGACACGTACTGGCGGATGCTTCTGACGATGGATTGGCCGTACGCCCGGCGAAGATTGATGAAGTCGATAGTTCGACGAAAACTGGTCTGATCGGGGACAAACATGTTGACGATGATGGAACGCCGACCAAAGCTCCCGTACGGGAGCCTTGTTCAAATTGAAATGAAGCAAGGAGCTCAGTGGCATTACATATGCTTGAAAAGAGGGCGCAAGGAGCGTGCGTAGATTGGGTTAAGATTTCCATCGTTGTGGTTGAGGGTGTGACTAGTACTTTGGATGATTAATGATTCCAAGTGCGGGCGAGGGCGTAGCTTCTTTTCCGTTGAAAGCACGTGTGCCCGACCTCAGTCGATGTCATGGCCTGTAGATACTGCGTGCTCGGCGATAGCACTTGAATCCACTTTTTTGTAACGTACATCGCTACTATGTTCTTTTAGCCGCCTCTCGAAGTTTCTGGTTTCGGCAATGTATGCGTAGTCACAGTCGGAACAAGGAACCTTATACACTACGCCAGGATTTTTCTTTGGGAAGGGGGTCTTTGACATTTACCAACGCATGGCGCAGTTTTCTTGTCAGAACGGGGGCGATATGGACACCAAAGGTGCGCATGATGCGCGCTAAAGCCTTGCTTAGTCCGGGAGCATAGGGCACCTCCATCGTATCCTCTCCCCTCTTGTCGGCCTTGGCTCAACGCACGTTCGCAACTCGACTGATTTCATCAAGAAGGTAAGCGACATAGCACCGTACGATGACGAGCTCACGGTCTCGTTTGACGTCAAGTCGCTTTTCACATGCGTTCCCGTCAACCTGGCCGTAAAAGTTTGCTCTGCTGCTCTCGAAGCTGACAAGTCTCTACCGAAACGAACCCCCATTGAAGTTCTGGATCTCCGTAGACTCCTGCAGTTCTGCCTGGATAATACTTATTTCGTCTTCCAAGGACGCTTTTACCGTCAACTTCAGGGCACACCAATGGGTGCCTCTATATCAGTGACCGTCGCTAACCTCTGTATGGAATCCGTTGAGCGCCGTGCCCTTGAAACGTTTGCATCACCTCTTAGAATTTTCCTGAGATATGTTGACGACTGCTTTTGCCTGATTCGTAATTCTGACTGAGCCGCCTACTCGCACCATTTGAATTCTATAGAACCAGCAATAGACTTCACTACCGAAGAAGAAGCGAATGGTGCGTTGCCCTTTCTGGATGTATTTATAAGGCGGGAAAGCAATAAGCTCAGTTTCAGCGTTTTAAGAAAACCGACCCACACCGGAAGATATCTCTACTTTAATTCGGTTCACCCTGCTACACAGAAGAAATCAGTCGCTGTGTCCTTGTTTAAACGATCGCAACGCATCTGCAGCTCCCTTGAAGACCAGACCATTCATTTTCAAACTGTACGACAAGAACTTTCAAGCAACAACTACCGTACCTCATTTGTGCAATCTGTGGAAAAACAGTTATGTCGCCCAGCAGGCGATACTCCTGTCACCCTTGAAACGTGCTGCCGTGCCCTATGCTCCCGGACTGAGCGAGGCTTTAGCGCGCATGATGCGCACCTTTGGTGTCCATATCGCTCATGTTCCGACAAGAAAACTGCGCCATGCGTTGGTAAATGTCAAAGACCCCCTTCCCAAAGAAAAATATCCTGGCGTAGTGTATAAGGTTCCTTGTTCCGACTGTGACTACGCATACATTGGCGAAACCGGAAACTTCGAGAGGCGGCTAAAAGAACATAGTAATGATGTACGTAACAAAAAAGCGTATTCAAATGCTATCGCCGAGCACGCAGTATCTACAGGCCATGACATCGACTGGGGTCGGGCACACGTGCTACCAACGGAAAAGAAGCTAAGCGCTCGCCTGCACTTGGAATCATTGATCATCCAAACTACTAGTCACACCCTCAACCGCCACCATGGAAATTTTAACTCAATCTACGCACGCTCCCTGCGCCCTCTTTTCAAGCATATGTAATGCCACTGAGCTGCTTGCTTCATTTCAATGTGAACAAGGCTTCTGCAGGGGAGCCGAAATGTATGTTTTTGTTTTTTGCTTTTCTTTGGTCGGCTTTCCTTCTTCATCCTCAACATTTATTTCCTTTTATTACGGACTGACTGCATAGGTGTTCAACACAATGGAATCTTTTCCGGGTAATGTCCTGCGGATGCACCAAGCCTCGCTTCCGCCATTTTAACCGACCACACCTGTCTGCTCTGGCGAAACCAGTAACCCCACCCTACCATTGTAAGAGAATTTTCCCAGAAAAGACGGGAGGAAGCTTAAGCCACCCAAACCGGAAGCGCTAAATTGGTGGGTTCCTGGGAAATGGTTCATCGTATGACCCCCACTTCCTTCTTTGCAGAATGGCTTGAGAGGGGTTAATTTTTTGTGCTCTGGTACCCGGAACCTTGGCCGCATACCTACAGAAAGTTCTGGGCTCTTCTTTTTGTAGTGATGGTTCAACAGCGGAAACACACACAGGCCAAGGAGACAAGACACACACAGCGTTTTCAGCGCTGTGTGTGTCTTGTCTCCTTCTTGGTCTGTGTGTGTTTGCGCTGTTGAACCATCGCTATGAATCTACACCAACTAGCCCAATCTGCTGTTCTTTTTGTACGCGGAAGAACGCATACTTTCGTGTCGTGGTGTAGTTTACACTCCCGGAGGGGCAATAGAACTTCCCTCCTTTTTGGGTGCTCAGGTGCTGCCATCTAACGACAGAAAAAGTTCAAATCTGCGTTGCCTTCTAGCTGGTGAGCACTCTTAAGGTAAGGTGGCTACTTAAAGGGCCACCGACCAGGGTCCAGACATTTTTGAAAAACAAGCCCACTGCATAGATGAGGCATCGAAGATAACCTCTGCAAAATACTATAGCCATGCGCGCCCCGAAAAGCTGCAAAAATTCAAATCAAAGCCCGCTTGTTCTTCCCTTAGGTGCATCCTTTGGTGCAAAAGCACTCCATTGGTACATCGTTCTGACTGACGGGAGAAGGTTCGGCGTAGCCTTGGCGTCGCGTCGTCTGCGCAACGCTTTCCGCAGCGCCTTCTGTTTTGCCACATGCCTACAAACCCGCATGAAGGAACAACAACAAAAAAAAAAACTGCGGAGGGAGCGTACGGCGACAGCCTTGAACCCTAGGTACAAAAAGTAAAAAAATAGTAAAACTGAATGAGTTGGTTCGTGATCACGTCACGAGACGCTCTGCGTGCGCGCTGCCTTCTCAGTTTTTTTTTCTTCTATGCAAGCCCCCTAAAACAAGGTCTTAATTACTAGTGCAGCAGAGCCTTTCCCTCGCTCGCCCGCTTGACCGCTCCGCACACACACCGCTTATCCTTCATGCATCTTGCGTACGCCTTGACTGCAATGAATGACATGGGCTTTGGAGCGGAGAAAAGACGCAAACACACAGAACACAAACACGCATGGAGAAAAGCAGACGGGCAGTTGCCGGGTCCGCGCTTCGCCGTGAGTTTCGAACACAATTGACTTCCGCCCCTCCGCTCGTGAACGGTGGGGAGGCCTAAAAAAAATGAAAAGGTGGATCGCTACCTGAGCATGACAAACAGATGAAGGATGCGCTCGCTAACAAGTCTAGCGGCGAGACACCGCGAGGAGACCCAAAAAGCAAAACAGAGAGGGTTTTAAGAAACCTACAGCGCAAACCAGTAGCAAAAAACAATAAAAGACTTCTATTGAAGGCGTGGCCATGACGTAGACATGTGACGCACTCCACAGACACCACGCCTCCGGCTAAGATCGGAGAACGAAGGGGTGATTTTGCCTTGCCGAGCCTACTCGACGAGGAGCGGGAGAGAAAAATATCGAGGGAACGGAAGGAGAGGAGGCTCGCTCCGAGAGGGGTAGATGGTGTTTTCGACCAGAGGGTGATCACAGGCCCTTTAAGGGGGAGTACCACGGCGGCCATTTTGGACAAGACGTTAGTTCAACCACCAGGGCGGCTCCACTTGTCCGTGGAAGCGAAAAAGCGCTCCTCCTCTCTGCGTTACCTTGACCTCCTCTCCCTCGAATTGTGGCAGAAGGAGGCGGTTAGCCACGGAGGGGGGATAAACGCCCTGACAATGACGAGGTACTATTAGGAGGTACTATTTCGAATGTGGAAATTTTCTATATCTTTGACATTTACAGAAATCATATTTTGTTTCAATTTTTTCTAGAGTTGTACACGTTGTTTTATAGTTATTCTTTTCTCACGACCCTGAACAATATTTTGATGACCAGCAGCGGCAGCCAAGGCAAGCAATATTACAAAATAAAGCTTCGTAGGTTCCACTGGCATCCATAACAAAGGGCCACAAGACATCTATGGGCTATGGCCTTCGTAAAACAATATGGATGATGTCGAAATGGATGCAGCGGAATAGTAGATTACCTCTTGGTTTCAAAGGGCGGTTGCCATGTGTGTTTTCACAGCCTTTTCTGCCGTCAAAGGCGCGTGACGCTACGCAGCTGCGGGTGTCGTGTAAGACGTGTGTGCTATTGATTCCCGTTCGTTATTGCAAACGTTTATTTCGCAATTCCAGGAAAAATACTTGCAGTGAAACATCAACCCGAGATTTCGAAGCATGGCGAGTGTTTTTATTGTTTACTCACACACTGCCAGTGCTATGTAGAATTCTAAGAGAAAGCTGATATGGTAACAGTAAATACGAGAAAACGGACAGAATAAGGCATATCAAAATGGTACAAACATATTGCGTTCAAGTACTAACGTTGTTTAAAAGCCCCAAAGAACCTCGCGCGCTGTCTTATTCGCGACTGCTGCCAAGAACCTTGATACTGTCAAGCGCCGGCTCACATTTCCACTCTGCGCAGTGAAGGGGTAAATTAGATCCAGTTCCCTTTTCTAGCGATTTTGAGTGCTCCCATGCTGCGAAGGATTCACCATGCCTCTTTTCGCACTGGTGCTTTTTTCTTCGCCCATTACGTGTGCACAAGCCGCTGAGCTGTCTCGTGGCCGAGAAACAGGCATGCCATACCTGGCAGCAATATTTTTCAGGCTGTGTAAAAGCAAGGCTTTTCCCTAGTTGTCTAAGCAGGGATAAGATTCCTTATACAGTGCTAGCATGCGTCAAGGTGCGGTTAGCTCGTCAACATATCTAAATATTCGCAGGACAGAGTCGTCGTCAACCGAAGGTGCTAAGGCACGGTCAATGGAAGATAAAAATATATTGCATAGCACCGGTGCAACACCAGAGCCTACGCAAATGCTATTTTTTCTGAACAGACATGTCTGTTCCAAAACAAACAACAGTGGAGCGAAGGTTTAAGTCTAAACACAACAAGAATCTTTCTACACTAATACCTGCTGAAATTTCAAAGTATGTAGCCCCATTGAAATAAGTACACTCGCGTATACTGCCTAAGGCAGTTCTGCGCGTGGCACAGACTATAATAAACCTTCAACATTAACTGAAAATAAAAACGCAACATCCATCTGCTTTCTCAAAAAAGCTGTCACATCTGTCACATTCTCGGTGGCTAAGAGAAGAACACAGCTAATTTGCGGTTGACATGAATTGCGCTCGGTAACAATACACCTGAAAAGCACATCGGGCATATGCGTTACCTCTAAATGACCCTTCTTGCACTTGCTTGGGCTCCATATCCTTACACAGGCGTATCGTTATGGTCTTCACTCTGCAGGCTTGTCTGCTCACCTGAACGAAGTTTTTCTATAGCGCGGATTTGTTGTGATGACAGCCCCAACCTCCAACAAAAAGCCCTCCCTATAGGCGTCCTATAGGGAGGCCTTTTTGTTGGAGGTTTTTGCTGTCATCACAACGAATCCGCGCTATAGCGCTATAGAAAAAGTTCGTTCAGGTGAGCAGACAAGCCTGCAGAGTGAACATCATAACGATAGGCCTGTGTAAGGATATGGAGCCCACTAGGTATAGGGAAGCCTTTTTGTTATATAGTTTGGGGCTGTCATAGACTGCCTTTCTCCCAAAAGGACGGTAGGCAGGGAGTAGTTGTAAACTACTTCGAAGACGACAACCTATGCCTTCTTTATGCTGATAAACAAGACGATTCGGGGAGATGACAGCCCCAACCTACAACAAAAAGGCGGCCCTTTGTTGTACGTTTGGGTGATCATCACCAAAAATCCGTCTTTTTTACTACCATGAAGAAGTTATAGGTCGTCGTCTTCGAAGTAGCTCACTACTTGCTGCCTACCGTCCATTGGGAGAAGGCCATTCTGTGCGGTTCGCGTTAGGCGATTACTTCCGCCAAAAGCTTCAGGACGGCGTCCAGCCGCCGGGCCGCTCCTATCCTCCTGAAAGAAATAACAGTCGTTATTTTGAGCGGAAAATACTGACATCTTTACTTACCTTTCGTAAAGACAGTATTTCACGCGATTTTTGCGCAGTGTGAAGAGGCGGTGTAACTGCACTGGCACCACATTGTCTGCGTAGAAATGAAAGCAATCATTATATTTTAACCGTGGTTCTGTTGAGTTATCCACGTGTTTACTACCTTCAAAATGCGCCAGTGGGCGCTGCTGTGGGCGCCGCCACTCCACAATCTCCCGCAGGGTGGCCACGAGCCGCCTTGAGTCACCCATGGTACGCGCCTGCAAGAAAAAAAACAGAAATGAGTTTGCATGCATAAATGCCGATGCCGTAAACAAGCGTACCCTGGTAAGGTCGTTTGTGCCAACCAGGACGGCGACCATGGGCTCCACGTGAGCCACCCTGCGTAGTTGCCCGAGCAGACTTGCCGCAGTCCCTCCCGGCATTAGGGTAGGACTTTCTGCGCGGCGAAATTTACAAACAGTTAGGCACTGCAGTTTCAGAAAATGAACCATATTGCGTCTGTGGCCATCCTTACCGATCTGGCTTCGCGGAAGTCCAGAAGCACGCTCTGCCAACCGCAGGAGCATGCTGTCTCCAATGAGCTGATGCTGTTAAAGTTGCGCGGGTTGGTTTTGAAACATCTGAGTCACGAAGAGAAAAATCACTCTTAGGGAATCTCCAGTTATGCCGCGAATATATGGAAAAGGCGATACTTAATGCTGATGATCGAGGATCCTTGTGACGGGATGACGGGTCGCAATGCGGTTGCTACGCTGCTGTCCCTTAATTTATGCTGATGGGTGCGCCTGGTGACCTCTCTCAGCTTACGTCATCAGTGCACGTGTTTCCTGTCTCGTGTACAAAACTGGCGCTCTACCAAGAAGGCTCTTACCGGGAAAAGAAAGGTTGAGAGGCGTCTCTACTCGGGGACAAAGGTGGGGGGTGATCGCTCCACACCCGCAAATTTTTTTCAGAACCGAAAGCGGACAATTTTGCCCATCGGGCCACACCTTTTTGATGGCACACTGTTTTTACCAGGGAGGGGTCTATTTCGATACCTCATGGCCGTTTGTCGCAAAACCGGATGGAAAGAAGGGTCGAGGGACGACGCACGGGAATGCGAGACTGACAGAGGTTGCCAAGCCGGCACGAAGGTACGGAAGTAGTCTGCATAAAATTAAACGGAGGCGTTCTGCTCCAAGACTATTCTGTGGCGGAGCGACAGCGTCTCGTGTACCATATGTATTGAAGGAGACTGGTCTTTGTCACTGGGCAGTGGCAAGTTGGCTGGTCATTGTTGGGGCTACTGGTACGAAGTGGTGAAGGAAAGCAGTCGGGGCGACGGTTAGGGTTTAGTCTAATTTGTCAGTCAAAGTTTTATATGCGCTGATTATGGGGTAAACCACTCCTGCCGTCACGAGAGCAAAGCCAGTTTCTTGTCCTTTCCTGCCTAGCCTCTGCTGCCTTGCTGCAGAAGGTAGGCTGCGAACCCCTAAATTGTACTATTGTACTTTCTCGACAGCTCCCTAGGAGTACTTTCGAAGTCACATGACGACATTCCAAAGGTTTTTCGTCAGCGGAAACATGGCTCTGTTCGTTTCCACAAAAATGCGATAGTGTCTTCCAGGAACGAGACCTTCTCATTGAAAACAAGCCTTCCCGAAAGCTCACCTTCAGATTTGCGCAAATGTTCCATTCATCTTGCAGTTTTGCAGGGTGCAAAATGTCCCATTATCTGAAGTGACCATGCACTGTAATGGGCGTCGCGCAGGGAAGCCAGTGCTTTTGTAAAGGAAAACTTCAGGAACCGAAAAGCGGGGAAAGTGGGAAAGCTGCTGTGTGCGCTAACGTAGATGCAAGATCAACAAATAGCACATGCCTGCAGGCAGGCGTGATGCCATCTTCAACTTTTCGTATCAATACGTGGCTTGTTTGCTCGAATCATCGGCAATTAACTATAGGCTTCACAAAACGTTTGACGCCGGGTATAAAAGCTAACTTCATTGGCTCATACTTGTCATGTTGGGTATTGTACAATCATAACGAATCGCTGCACTGATAACTGGGACTGCCGGCTTACAAAAATTTGCAACCATGCTGAGCCTCTCTGGCCACGCACCGCAAAAAAGAAAAACGTATATGGGTGCTTCGCTGCCTTACTTGGAGGTTTCAGTATACCAGGCATCAGACGGCATTACACCGCCTACTCCTTGCTGTTCATTCTTCCATCATCCCCTGTCCTTTTCAGTTAATTTTCTTTTTCCGTACAGTGGTCCATTCTGCCATCTTATTGATTATGTGAACGCGTAGCACTTTTCTGACCTCACACGTTTGCTGGGTATCGCTTCCTCGAATCAACATGGTAACCATCTTTCGTCCCAAGTATTCGTTACCTCTCCGACTCAGTAAAGCCGGCACAGCTGCACCGGGTCCTCACCTCCTGGAATATCTGACGATTATGCCGGAGGCTGGATATCCACGCATTGTGCATGGGCTTGCAGCACGCTTTGACAGAGCTGGTTGTCCTGCAGCTGCGAAGGTTGCCAGAAGCATTTTGAGGAACAGTAACCAATTTTTATTCAATTCCACAACTGTGGTAGAGGAAAAGCCGCAAACTAAGCTACCTCGCTGCACATGACGCGAGCGCTAAACAGCTTGTACATTCCGTTGGGGAAACGTTGTGAGCGACGTTTACGATAAAGAATAAATGTCCGGTTTTTCGAAATGTCCTACACGGTTCTCTGCATCCTGTTACGATTGTGTGAACACGTGCGCTCTCAGTGGAAGGGAACTTGTTCGTCAACCGGAGTCGACTGGAGCTAACATCCTTGTCCCGGCCAGCTGAGTTAAATAGGGTTCGGATTCACCAGATCCCTGACTGGGGAATGAAGTTCGAAGAGCGCTGTCTAATCGGATGGACAGAAGTGGACGCTGGTGTTACCACTCACGGTAGGGTCGGTGCTGGCTGTTCCGCTCTCTCGCAGCTCGGTCTATGGGAAGGAGTAAAGGCTGAGTAATCAAACACGGCTGGAAATGAATCTCCCGCAGTCTACCAGCAGGTGAACGAACGTGCTTCCCCGCCGGATGTCCAGAACACGAGACCTCTGTCGAGGACACAGCCGCGTTCAGTTAACAGCAGCTTGACTTTGCACAGCCCCACTTCGCCGTCCGGCGACCCGAGGGGCTGACTCGGCCTTACGCCACCCTCGTCGGCCGCTGCTTCCGTCGCTACTAATCTTCACCAGCCCTTGTCGTATCTTCGGCCTTCGCTGGTGTTCGACCTTCGTAGCTGCTGCCGTGGTCACCTCCGGTCATGGAAGTCCGCTCCACTAATCCACTTAGGCTAGGGGGCATCACAAGCACTACACTGCACCGCCGCCTTCGCGAGGTTGTCGGCCTTATTGACCGTCTTCGGTTGCTGCTTGCTCGAGCCCACGTGCCCGGAAGTACGACCATGACACTGTGGATTATTGTACTTTGACCACCACGACTGAAGCTGACAGCTTACCAGTGTTGTTGGTGTAGCTGATGCGCGCTCTTCAGTTGTTAGTCAACATCTCTCCCGTCTTCTATTTTGTCCTTGTTCCCTATTGAAAAATCCGGTATGAATTATAAACCGGGACCACACACCAGGTTATTATACAGATTTGCGATACCCGGATACCGGAGTATCCTGTATAAAACGCGACAGTCCTTATTGTACAGGAGGCCCCTGTATCACAGGACAAAGGGAGGAATAAAATGCTTCAAATATATCCCACTTGTACTAAATCTGCACAAAAACTGGGGCATTTCTCCAACAAGTGCCGTAAGTGTACATGCCAAATGCTGCAATATACAGAGCCTCAGAAACTAGTAACCTGCGATTATCAGCGACTCGCATTGCAGTCGATGTGCAATTGTGCTTGCTCACAGCTTTCACCAAGTGTTGGTAGCTTGGTTAGTATTGTAATGTATCAAAAACTCCAAAAGATGTTTATTTTTTCGCATGTCTTGAACCAGCTCACTGAGGTAATAATTTAACTTTTTGCGACACTCTGCCGACGCTGGGGTATCTAGATTGCTGGCCAATGATATAGTGAAAAGCACCTGCAGAAAAGAAAATATGATTGCTAGTACATAATGCCCCCCCGCTGATCATTTAACTGGGCACTGACTCACAACATAATGCATGGAGAACTGTGACATGCAGCTTACGGCCAATGGCTTGTAGCTTTTGAGGCGTCATTGGCTTTCTGCACACTGTGTAGGCTTCTGACTTCAGGTACCGACGGCAAGCTTGCCCTGCCACCCACTTTTCCAGGAGTTGTGGAGTCGTCCATAGGCTGCGGGCTGCGTCCTTGCAGAAACGAGAATCTTTCGGTACCACCATAACCGCTGCCCACTTTGCCGAAGGAATAAAAATTCCATTCCCGAGGTGGACCTGTATACAATAATCACAAATGCATACCCCAGTAGCACAAACGGGGCTCTGAATTGCGGACCCTCGTGGGCCCGGCACGGGCAGCCCATGGGGACCCGATGTGGGATATGTGCGGGATTTGCTACACATAGACCAATAAAGAGACAGGACACACACCAGCGCTCAATTCAGCGCGGTCCTCTCTTTCTTGGTCTGTGTATGATTGCGCTGTTGAACCGCCATTATGAATCTACACTAATTAGCCCAATCTGCACTTCTTGCACAGGCAAAACAATCCACTTTCGCTTCTCACCCGATTTTCCTTGGGACGATCGCTCCCCCGCCCATTTCTTCTCCCGGTGACACCTCGGTGCGCACTATCTTTTGCTCATCGAACCAGAAACATAACATAACAAGGACCGTAACACAAGGGCATAACATAAAATTATGTTGGGTTCCAAGCCATATATATTGGAACTGATGGTAACGAGAAAGCGGACGCATGCGCTGCTCAAACCCACAACAAAGAAATACAGAAAATAAGCATGCCACATAATAATTGTATGAAGCTAGTTCAGAGTAGACTGAGAAACAAATGGCAGAGCATATGGAATAGTCAGGTAAATAACAAGCTACACTTAATGAAACCAATATTAGGAGAATGGAAATCATGCACTCATCAGGAACGCTTTTTTGAAGTTATTTTATGTCGTTTACGTATTGGACACACACACCTTACCCACAACTTTCCACTAACAAAACAAGACAAACCTACCTGCGAAAAATGCGGAGATGAACTCACAGTAACTCACCTCTTAATCTCGTGCAGAGAACTTGAAACTCTGAGAAACAAGTTTTTTACCCCGTTTTATAACCAACAAATCCCTTTTCATCGGTCATTGATTTTAGGTGAAAAAGCTCTTATCGATAAGTCAAGGGTTTTTAACTTTTTCAAAGAAGCCAGTGTACTCGAACCCAGCCCCAATGCGCCAGGTGGGCACGCAACGGGTATGCCACGAAGGTTTTTTTTTTTTTTGTTCTCCCATGCCTAGCCGACGAGGGTCCCATTCAGGCACGAAGTGGGCTGCCCAAGCGTTTTGTGCCAGCACTGTACCCACGGGGGACTCTAGCCGCCGCGGTGGCTCAGTGGCTATGGTGCTCAGCTGCTGTCCTGAAAGACGCGGGTTCGATCCCGGCCGCGGCGGTTGAATTTCTTTGGAGGAGAAATTCGAGGCCCATGTACTGTGCGATGTCAGTGCACGTTAAAGAACCCCAGGTGGTCGAAATTTCCGGAGCCCTCCACTACGGCGTCTCTCATAGCCTCAGTCGCTTTGGGACGTTAAACCCCATAAACCAACCAACCACGGGGGACTCATGTGACTTTATTGCGGCCAGCCAAGAGCCTCATTGCCCATGTCGGATCCGCATGGGCCCACCACCTTGGGCTACTGGGGTATCTTTAAACGGAGTATAACAGAGCAATATACAAGGTGTCCTAGCTGGCTTTAGCCCTTTTTTAAAAATATGCCGCTGCGCTCTAAAACGACGGTACCAAATGCATGTTGCTGGCCATTGCATGGAGCAACTCACACCATTTTTTCTATTGGGGCTTCATTGAATTATAGCAACTTCATAATAAACGAAGATACAGTAAAAGGTCGTTAATTCTAACTTCATAGGACCGGGAAAAAGTTATAATTATCCGATGTTCGAATTATCGAATTACCGCGAAAAAACTGACAAGAACCATTTGCATTAGTGTATATGTATTGTATTTCCTCGCGTAACAAACCCACTCGCATAATGAACCCACTCACCACTATTTATGCCTAAGAAATTCAAAAGAAAAAGCGCCAGTCGTTAACGCTTCCTTCCGTTTCGCACCGTCACGGTCCACAGCGCATTTCTTGGCGCCGCGCCATGATTCTGGGCACCGATAACATCGCGGTGTGTTTACTTGACGTTATCTCTAGCAAGGAGGGAAGCGAACCTGGCAGAGTGCTAACGCTTGTCCGGTTGTGCAAGCCTCTTTACACGCCAGCTTTTGATGCTTCTCTTTTTCCGTGGGGCAGCTTCCCATCCTTAATTGCTGGAGAAACGCGAGCGCCTCATCATACAGGAATTGTTCTGCAGGCACGTACGTTTTAAGAATGAAAAAAAAAGTTGAACAAAAACGTGTATGTGTTGATTATCGCACTTATGCACACGCTGCCCCCTCCCCCCCCTCCCCCTAAAAAATATCTGCTGGCGTACAACAGCCAATCTGCAGACCAAGCACCAAAACCAAGCAGCACATATCGCTCTGAGTACAGGCTGGTCTGTCCGGTTCGAGCTCCGTACCGGACTGATCTGTCCGGTTTAGCTTCGAACCGGGAATGATCTGCCTGGTATGAGCTCCGTACTGGAGCTGTCTGTCCGGTTTGGGATCGATACCGGACCGGTATGAACCGGTATGGCCATCAAACAGGACGGGTCTCGCCGGTATGAGAGTGATACCGGACCGGTATGAAACCGATATGTTCCTGTAAAATCCGTTTTGCCGAGATACCGGATTTTTCAATAGGGCAGTTGCTACGCTGTTTTCTTCAAGTATGCTTCCTTCCGCCTACTTTGGCCATGCGCCGTTGCGCTGGAAAACTACAAATTTGCACGTCTAGAAAATGTTTGTCACCTGGTACCCTCCAGCTGCTCACGATAGTGGTCTCTTCTAATCCATAACGTTGTTACAAGCGAAGCTGCATCCCAACAGAAAAAGAACAAAAAAATTCCTAATGTAAGCATCTTAGTGGGTACACCTCTCATAAAAGTTACATGCTCCTCAATGAACAGACACTAGACAGTTCTGTACAGAGAATTTGTCCCATCACTTGGCTGAAACCAAAATAGGGAAAAAAAACCGCTCGTCCCTACCACCGTGTGCATATTTTAAAAGCCTGAGCAACAAACTGTTTTGAAAGTGGTTAAAAAGTGCATTAGTATTTAAAAGAACTGTCAGAACCCAAATCTGAATCCTTCACTTTCTCTGCGGTAGCGTCCCTTGGCCCGACATAGAACACAAAACTGTGCTTGAAACCGGGCTGCAGCTTCCTCGGCTTCCTCAGCCCTGCCACGATGCTCAGAACCAAAGAGGGCGGCCACTACCCGGCTCAAAACAAAAGCCAGTGCTGTATGCCGCGAACACGGCACACATGGTACCGGTCCACAGCAAACACCTCCAGTTTCGGTTCTCGCTGAGCTGTCAGGAAGAAGTGCTAAAATATAGGCATAATTTTGAGCAGGTGGGGCGTACAGGCCATTACCATTCAACACCAGAACTATTGCATTTATTCTGTACGAGCTATGTAAAATTTAACGAAATAGGCATAAGAAAAAGGGCAAGGTTTTTGAGGCCACTGGCATGCACCTGTCATGCATCTGAGCCAAACTAAGCAGGTGCAGTTTCATCACATGCAGATGAAAAGAGGAAGTTCATTGAAAGAAATATTCAAAATAGTAATGGCGTTTGTGCAAAACTAGAGAGGGCGCTATCTTTCACCCGTCTTATGCAGACTGCTGATGCATACAGCTGCAGACATAAGAATGTGAACAGAGTTTAAAAGAACACCAAGGTCAAAGTGAAGTATGCCTATATTGACTGGATAGTGTGTTCTAATAAGAAAACAGCAACTTTTAATGAATAGAGCTTTAATAAGCTGGAAATGGCCAAGAAACTAAATACAGCTGTCACTGCCACAGGCCATTTCCACCAGCCAACTGCAATGATATGATCCTTCTTTTTTATACCTTCTTCAGGCACTATGTCCACCTGCATTGATATGATCCTTCTTTTTTATATGTTCTTCAGGCACTATGTCCACATATGCAAACATGACCGCAACGGTATCAAATCTCGCGTATCAAAGCAGCAATTTCCACAAACACGGAGGATGTAATTAAATGTGCTGAAATCATTTGCGTAAAGAGATACCACGTCATGTATACGAAACATATGCCGGAATTCATTAATTTTGGAGAGGAGGATTAGCAGCGAAGAGGACAGGACGCTCGTCCTGTCCTCTTCTCGTGTGTTCTCGTTCGCTGGCACTGGCTGCCAACCACAGCCTCCGCAATTCTAGGCCACAAACTGCCTCACACACTGTGTCAACTATCGAGGAAGTGCAGTTCTGATGCATCCCAAATCCTTTGTATTCGACCAACCTCAGACCAGACCACCGAGTTTGCTTGTCTTTGTCCTGCTTCAAAATGTGTAAGTGTAATGAGGTTCCACAACAACAATGGTCACTCAGGAATGCATGAACGGCTGCCAACCGATTTGAAATGATGTTTTCACAACATAATAGGTATTTACCCAGAACTCGCGAAAAAAACTTTAAAATGGGCTGTGTTGAGTACTGGCAATGTAGTTATTTTAGTACCTTAATTAAACCTTGTGTAAAAGAACAAAAATCCGGCTCCAGCTTACCACTGAAGGCACCTCATATCTGCGTGCAAAAAGAAACAGAAGTGTCAGAAGTGCTCCTAGAAATGAAGGTTAGGTACGCAAAACTGCTGAGAAAAAGCAGAGGCATGTGAAAATGAAGACATGCATGGAGACTAGAATCGAGTGGCTCTTGGTACTGTCAAATGATTTCTAGTACCAGCAACATAAAGAAAACGACAACAAAAACGACAAGAACAACTGCGAAAGTCATGCAAGCTGTCCAGCTTCATTGCTGTCTGCTGGCAGTACACTGCATTGGTAGATTTGCAACACTGCCTCAAGAACAATGTGAACCATCCTAGGCTATACATAGCTTGGACATGACGTCACGTCATTGAGATCGCTGCTTTGGCGGCCATGTTTACGAACCACTTGGCTGCCGCGCATGATTCAAGACGAGGATAAGAGATGCGTTTTGTGCTACAACGAGCTCCTTTGCTCTCTGTGAGTGGAAATGCCTTCTCCTCTGAATGCACAGTCCTTACACAACGGCTGCAAATTGCAACTGATCGTGTCAGTGCACGTTCAGTGCGAATAAATATTTCGGCAGTGCAAGAAAATCCGCCCCTCATGACTGGAAGCAGAGAAGAGCGCAGGCGTTAGCCTGTTTGCGGACATTAAATACACATATTGTCAGCTACCTTGCGACCGTCGATTGAAAGTGCACAGATCACCGTAATCGCACAATTCCTATGTTAGTGCGTAAATGAGTGCTTCTCAGCAAAGCAGACTCAAGGAAGATTGAGTCCTACCTCAGAGGTCAGCGGGAAACTTTCTTTACTTTTAGGCTCTTTGAGCTGGGTTAACTCATCTCGAGGCGTTTATGTTGCACCGCCAGTAAATGTTGGTACATTTTCTGCTGCAAAAAAAAAGCCAGCTCGCACAAACATTTATTTCTGCTGTGAGCTGTGGGCGGGATGAAAAAAGATCGGCGCGTGGCTAGGGTGCCTCGATAAGTCGATATTGTTGCGGGAAAGAATATATTTAGTTATTTACACAAGCGAAGGAAACAGCTGCGAGCGGCACCGGGAACACAGCGAGAACATCGTTGTCCTCTTCGTCTCCTCACCCTCGTTCCATCTGTCACTGTCGTCGTCTACCCGCTTTAATATGGAACGATCCATCAAGGCAGCCTTCGCACGGCTCAGTAGGTGTTCCCGATATGTTGGCCTCCGCATGCTGTTTCTGCATGGGCCTCAGCTTGCCTCTTCTCAGTGTGTGCTGGTGTTGTGCAAAATCTTCATGCTTGAAGCTTTGCCTCCGCGAGCTGCTTGGGTCGTCACCATTTCAACTAAACACATCCGGTTTAGCACTGACGCTTTTCTTGCTTAACCATTGTCACATACTTGACAGTCGAAATTGCGAATTTATCAGTTATGAAGAATGCAGCACATACTTGTTGTTAGCGGTTTCTTGTGGTCAAAGTCGGCACGTTAAGTGCTTCGTTCGCTCACATGGGGAGAAAATGAGTTTGTTGGGTGTTTCCTACCGCAGCTACCGCTGCGATTGGACTGCCGAAATATAGCGTGGTGCCGTGCTGAACTGATGCGGAATGCATACTGCAGGAGCTCGTTGTTGAGAAACATGGCGGACGCATTTCCTAGAGTTCCTTTCACTGACGTCAGTGCAAACTATGAATAAGTAGTACAGGACAATTCTGGAATGTAAAACACGCTTACGTCAACATTGAGAATTGTGGCACCTAGCCTGGAAAGGCGCCGCACCAGAAGCTTGTTCAGGTAAAGGCGGTCAGCTTCCTTCTCACGTCCCAGTTCGTCCCCTCGGGGCAATATTTTGAAGACGAAAATGCGGCTTGCGTACTCTTTGACTTCTGCCACAATCTCCTGCATAGAAAATATTGGATAATGAGCATTGAACAACAATGCTTTGTTTTTGCAAGGCTATTTTTACATCGGGAATGCAGAAGAATGCAAAGTGCAAGCACGTGTTTCCCACATCTGCCTCTTCAGCACTTCCCAGCATCAATGGCATGCACAGACTGACAGTTCGCGGCTTTATTTCAAAGTTCTATACACAGTCAGACCTGCAGTTTCAAATACAAGTATGACACTAAGCTGCACTTTCACAGCACTGCGAAAACAAGCTCCCGCATTGCGGATCACCAAACACAAGCAGACGTTTAATATGAACTTCCCCAGAAGGAGAAAGGTTAGCCCTGTCTGTACACTGTAGCAACTTGTAAACCAAGTTCTATCGCGGAGAAAATGTGTGCTTTGCTTTAAGATCTTGTAGCCTCTGTCGTCGATATTTGACAGCAAAGCAGCATGCCCCTAAACATAAAACAGATCCCACACACTTCACTTCCAGACTACAAAACGCGGCACACCATGAAGAACATAAGTAACAGTGGCTTACCTCGAGGCGTGCAACGATCGTTGAGACTGTACCGCTGTTTCGAACAAACAAATCGTTTCCGCCGGTGTAAACAGCAGTGAAATGTAATTGAAGCTGAAGGCGAAGTCCCCGGACAAGACCCTGCAGTGTGTGCGTCGTGGCTCCGCCGAAGTTAAAAGTGACGACTTGTACCGTGCTCTGCAGCGGAATTCGGACTCTCTACAGAATCTTCACCTGGCTGTCGCCAACGACAACACCGCGCACGCTGTCTGACATGTTGTTGTTTTTGCTGCGCTCTCGACAAAGGCAAAAGTGCCAAAAGGCCAAAAGAAACATCCTGGTGACAGGATAGACCTAACTAGGGACATGACTGTCTCGTTTTAGGTTTTTTTGAAAACACATGGAGTCTGATGCACCTAGGGAGACCCAGGGGCAACCTCAAACTCCTATTAGCGGCGGATTTTAGTCTCGTGCCTTGGAACGAGTGGTCGGGGACAAGCGTAGGCAGTTAGGTAGGTTGGAACGCTGATTAAATTAAAAAACGTGACGTGAAAAGCCGCGTGATATTTGCTGACGTCATGTCCGGTTGGGGACAGGCGCGTTTTCCTAATGTTTTTTCCCCGTATTCCCCACATTTTTGAGACCGCGTACGAATTTAAAGAGCGCACCTGACGCGCTGCGCTCTCACACTGCAAGCCTGCTTCAGTGCATTTCCTAAAGACTCCTTCCTGTCATACGTCACTATACTTTTTAGCCGAAAGGCTTCTTACGCAGTTATTTCAAGGTTTATTTCTATGTACAAAGAATATGTTTGTACCAGGCGCGTGAGCCCGAACAAAAGAAAACTGTTTTTATTTTCCTTAACTCCTCAGTATTCCTGCTTATCAAGAGCTGGGCTTTTATATGCTGCAATACAACTTTTTTATGGCATCACATCTGATGCTTCCATGTGTTTGGTACACATTCATCTTCAGACGTTTGTCTGCGAGGTCAAAAAATATGAAATAATAGTTTACTGCATCAATTGTGACTCAGACAACTAACATCACATATAGCATGCTCTTGAAATTACTCTTGCTGTTGTACAGAAGACTGTAATTGGCTTCATTGTAGCTTCAGACACGTAGTATTTAAAGTCTGCACTTCTCTTTTTTTCAAAAAAGGAAATGTGGTTAGGTTCCTAAATAGAGCTCTGCACGGCCGCAGTTTCTATCCCTTGGGCCCAATACTGGCCCTGGCCTCTTGTGAAGTTACGCGTCTTCCAGTTTAACACAACCCGCATCCTTAGCCCAAGTGGTATCGCAGGTAATCGGCGCGTTCATGCGTAGCCGGGGGAAGAAACTCCCAGGCTCCTGACGATACGCAGCCAAGCTCATGCATTCTCTTGCAACCGATCTATAGTTTTTCAAAACGCGAGCCTTTGAATAACCGCATGACACAAACGATTTCCCCACCTCGGCGTTAGCATTAAAATTTATTACTTTCCATGAAGTTACAACTGGTACTTTTTTCATTTCTTCTGTGTATCTCCGTGTTCACGTGCTGCAGAGAATGTGGAGTCCATCATAACAACGTCGCTGTCTGCTTCAACGGTGCAGTAATGTGCCATACCAAGATATCATCGAAGTATTCATTAACCGACACCAACGTGGTCAGACGGCGTCTGGCAGTTAGCGCTTGAAGGTGGCTGCCTCTGTTTAGAGCGCGAACGTTTTGGAGGATACTTCTCATCCTCTGCCGGCGGCGACAGTGATAGTAACAGAACATTCGTTTCATCGGTACGCTATGCCAGGTTAAAGAACGCAGTGCAAAGAGACAGGGACAACCGAAGAAGTGGACAGGACTGGCACTTCTTTTGCCCCTGTCTTTTCGCGCTGCATTCTTTAACCATGATCACTGACCAACAAGCCCAAACAGCCACTTTCGTTCATCGCTATGCCAGGTTAGACTTAATTGACATGGATTGTTCCTCAACCTTAAAGTTTCTGGCGGTCATGAGAAGGTGTAGACAGTGCAGTCATGAAGAACCATGGAGCGTACTTTGCAATGTGAGACAGCAGCATTCTGCGAAGTCTTCGCAGACGAGGTTTTTAATTAGAAAAAGTGGCGGATAGGGGGCCTGCTGTAGTGCAGTGCAGTGACAAGCACAGTCTACAGTAGTGGTGCTTGCATTTCGCGGACCAACAGGCAGATGCAGTTTCGCTTAGGAGCACCGCGGGCAACCGTCTTGTGGATTCCTCTCTTCTTACAAACTCAACAAACATGCACTTTGAAACAACTATTGCTCATGTTGCAGATTGTTCATTCCTTATGCATGGAGCCTCATGCCATGGTGCGGTTTACTGACACTTTGCAATGTGAGACAGCAGCATTCTGCGAAGTCTTCGCAGACGAGGTTTTTAATTAGAAAAAGTGGCGGATAGGGGGCCTGCTGTAGTGCAGTGCAGTGACAAGCACAGTCTACAGTAGTGGTGCTTGCATTTCGCGGACCAACAGGCAGATGCAGTTTCGCTTAGGAGCATCGCGGGCAACCGTCTTGTGGATTCATGTTGCAGATTGTTCATTCCTTATGCATGGAGCCTCATGCCATGGTGCGGTTTACTGACACCCGTGTAGTGTCATATGTGCATATAAGCTCTGGAACACTTTCCATAGCGAAAGTTCCTAATAACGAATATGTACTGCACAAACCAAATAAAGAGAGCCTCATAAATGCAGGGCAAGAAGTTGAGCACTCCTGTGAGTGTGTACTTAATAGAACGTGTGTTCCAAGGCCCTGTGTTGTCGACTGGGTATTTTTGTCTGCGCCTGGCCAGCGCATGCACCTTTAAGTCATTTTGAGAGTGCTAGCTGGCCACCTTCTGACGGAACTGCTGCAAGTTATACTTGACAGTTGCATTCTAGGTGTACATAAGAGCAGTGGAATTATCCTAGCCCTGTGGTTCACGCTGTTTTGTACAGTGCCGTGCTTGCGTGGAATGCACGGTAATTCCAAAAAGCCGAATGCAACAGTGATCCTTTTGGCTTGTTTTTGAAGAGGAGGTATTGCTGGGTGTCAAAATATCGGGTTTCATAATTGAGTAATGCGTCAATGCTAGGAATGATAGAGATACAAAATAATTGTCGGTGGGAAAAAAATTATTCCCCAGTTGTACTCGTTTGCCGGGCTATCATGCACGTGCTGACCTGTAGAACGATACAGGACAGCATTAGTGCAAGTAGTGCAACACAGGCTTCAGTCAAATGCTATTTCTTAGTGAAAGGTCGCCACTGCGTTGAAAACATGATGCATAATTAGGCGTGATCAGCTAATGCTATTTCAATTAAAGCAATGCATTGTACAGTGTTATAACCGTAGTGTGCATAAGCATGCTCGAGGGATGAAGGAAGTATGAAATGTGTTGAAAATAGAAGTTAGGTTTTTATGCAAAACCATAGCAGGGCAAACAAAACGACAACACAGAAATAACTGCTCGGCTTTAGTTTTCTGTCATGAACCAACTAACCCGAATTGCCACTCTTCGTCTGTTGTTTTTTGTCCTCCACTGCAGCAATTATCACAGAAATGAAATTTCTGTTTTCGATTTCTCGCTACGCAGAAAAAAAAAAGATGCTTTATGACAGACAAACACCGCATCTTCAGTGCCTCTATCATACCTTCATGCCATGAACTGGCGACAATGGCCGTTGGAATGGCCCTTCACCCTGTAGTCTTCGCACTGCAATACTTTCCACACCTTCCGGTGGTGGCGACGTGGCGGCATGAAATTGAAGTGGTTCCTGAATGTCGTTCTCAGGGCTAATGACACCGATTTAGCCAGGGCTTTCACCCCGCAGCCTTGGGAGACGTGGTAGCCATCTGCGGCGTACAGGGCACGTTTTGCTTGTCCCGTTGCAACAAACCGCCCCTGCAAATGCACGAATAATATGTACACTATAGCAACATCTTACATAATGTGAAACAGGTGAAATGAGCATACAACCAGCATGATGGAAATATGTGGGCGCAAAGTAAACGAGGCACAAAGAAAAAGGAGACACAGGACACGCGCCATAAAACGTATATTTCAGTCGCAATCACATGCCCATGTACATGTCATGCGAGCTGTGCAGCTAGATCAGGGCACCAAATGTGGCCGAATGGTCTGAACCTGGGCCATCCGAGCGTCTCTGAAAGGGCCCGTTGAGCTAGGCTCAGGCCGAGAACTGGTAGCGGCAGCAGAACACACCATTAAGGATTCAAAAAATGGTAACCCAGCCTACAAGTGCGCAACACATGTAGCGTCCTAGCGCTGTGCTTCCGTTGGAAGCCAGACATTGCTTGAATTCCTAAATGCAGCGCACAGAACAGATGCAGATGGCTATTTAAAATACGGTGCGAGCTCTGCAGCCAGGCCAGGGCACCTAAAGTAGCCGAATGGTCTGAACCTGGGCCATCCGAACGCCTCTGAAAGACCCCGTCGTTGAACCAGACAAAAGCTAAAACCTGGTACAGGCAGTTTAACTATAGCACTGTTGCCTTTCATTCTGGTGCGCCCTGGTTGTCGGCAGTGTCCTGCATGAACCGGGCCAAAAGCTATGCGTGCCTCCTCTCTGGAACATTCTTCATTAGGTGGGCTGCATGTAAAAAAAAGCAATTCAAGGTGATTAAGGTCATAAATGTGCCTTTTCGTGCACATTTGTTTGTTCTGCGTTGTGTCCTGAACCATCTGCTTTGTACACAAGGCAAGAAGCACTTCGCCCTGGGTGGGCTCGGTGGTCTGCCGCTTCAGTTTCGGCACTCGCCGTCCACGTGCAACACCTCCGCCTGGCGGCCTCTTTGCACCTAGCGGTGAGTCCTTGGAGGGGCCAGCTGCCGGTTCCAAGCGGCCCTGCTGAAAGTTATTGACATACTTGTGCTCTTGGTTTTGGAGCAGACTATGAATATATGGGCATGATTGAGAATACAGTTAATAAAACGCAGTGCTTTATCCTGATGGCAGGGTTTCAATCAGTAAAAGATTACTTATTAGTGGTTCTGTTTCACTTTTCTATATGCAGGTGATCACGATTCCCCAGCCCAACAGTTCTATCTCTTTCGTATTGTTATTGCAGATCTTTGTATACACAGAGGCAAATGTTTGTACATGCTGAATGAAATCTAATTACCAGCTCCTCCATGCAGTCTGAAGTGAGGCTACTCACGTCATGGTCATCGCAAGTGACCTCATTTTAGCTCGGATTGTCCAAGCTGTTGACCTATTGTGGCTGGTCACTGCTGCAGTTGAGCAGTGAGGTGCCCTTGCTCGACGGTTCACAGTCTGACTATGCCATGCAGTACAGCTGCAGAACAGTTGGAATAATATGCAAGCCTCACTAACAATGCAAACAAACAGTGCATTGACACATTGAGATTTGTAGGAAGGAAACAATACCTTCAGCAGTGTGAAGCATTTCTCCTGTTGAGGAAGGACTGAGGTCCAGAGACGCATGCCGCACGCAGGTTTCATATAAGTCTCTCCTGAACGAAACGTGAGGGTGGCCAAGTTTGCTTTCTTTGGAGTGCAGAACTGACTTGTGCAACAGGTGCTATTATCATGCTTTTTCTTCACTGTGCACCTATATTTAAATTCATTTGCAACTTGAAATGACTGCTGCATACATATTCTCTGTATGATGTAGACACCAACACACAACTGCCTAAAAATTACAACCGCATTGCAATGAGCATTGTATGTACATGCTGTATACGTAGGGACATATTTGTATTGTGTGTATGCGTCATTTTTTTCTGAGCTGTCACTAAATGTAGATGTAATGTTAGACGCCATGCCGCTTTTACTTACATACCTCCGACCCGTGGCGTGGTCAAGCAGAAAAGACATGACCTGGAAGTATGCCCAGCACTTTGTAGAACTGCCAGCTAAGCCAGTCGTCGGCTTTTTGTTTGCAACTTTCTGAAACTTGTCGCGTAGATACGTCCATTTCCTTTTCCACAGCTCAGCTAAAAAGAAGGCAGCAGAAAAAATACGCCATGAATGAATCCACGATTCCTTATAGATTACACAATATAGATTACCCATAAATGTTAGACTCCATGCCGCTTTTGCTTACGTACCTCCGACCCGTGGCGGGGTCAAGCAGAAAAGATACGAGCTGGAAGTATGCCCAGCACTTTGTCGAACTGCCAGCTAAGCCACTCTTCGGCTTTTTGTTTGCCACTTTGTGAAACTTGTGGCATAGATGCGTCCACTTCGTTTTGCACAACTCAGCTAAAAAGAAGGCAGCAGAAAAAATACACGATGAATGAATCCAAGGTGCTTCTCTTTCCCTGCACCCAGCTGTCACTCGCCAAGATAAAGCAATCGGTGGCGCTGCGCGTGGGTATGCTAGAGTTTTGTTTGACACATGTGCCAAACGAAACACTAGCTACTTGATTTACCACGCTGCGTCTCGAGAAACGCATGGCTGTGTTCCATCCAAGCTGGCTAGCCCTTGCGTTCTTTTTCGCTGGCACAAACCCCGGGAATTTGAAAGTCGCCACATGAAAGGTCGCCCGAGTGGGACGCAGTGACATGGCGTGCAACTTCAGCATCCCAGAAAAATATTAACGTGGTGCTTTTTGCACTTTCTAGGATAGGTGAGCTGCGATACAAAAGCGTATGCGGCTGGCGAGGGCGGGCTGTCCACGAGGCAACAAAGAAGACCCAGAGAACGTGAAATACATGTACAAGAAGGATATATACGAAACAACGTTCAGCTGGCCTAGTTGTGTCCAAAGGACGGGTGTGTCCGGTCTTCCACCCCCCCCCCCCCCCCCCCCCCCCCGAATCAAGGCATGTGTCAGCTGTGATGGCTAGCAAAGAAGAATGTGCAGCGCTCTGATGGTATGCACACGACGTGTAGATGTGCTCCCGCTTTCGTTACCTTGCTGCACATGTACGTTACCTGTACGTTACCTGAGTTCACAAAGTGCGATGGGTAGCTGTTCATTTGGCCAACAATTATCGGACATTTTCATCCCCGCAGGGAGGCGTCTGCAGCATGCAGACGTTGGTGAGTGGCGACACCACGGGGTTAACCTGAGCATCCGCAGGGACATCCCCGCAGGGGGATGATGGTGAACAATGCGTCACCACGGACCCGAGCATCCGCGCTTAGCCGTGCGTGGCATCGCCGTGTCCGGGGAAAAGGGGATCCTGGTGGTTGAGCCGATGCCGAGCGTTTGGACCCTTAAGGCCCCTCGGCGGAGGCAACACACCACTTTGGCCCCAGCTTCCTGTAGACGGCACCTCCGGCCTGACCCGACCGGGGGAAATCGGCAGTCGCCTTTTCCTGTTCTCCTCTCCATCTTTCACTTTCCTATCTCCTTTCTTACAACTCTCCTGTATCCTCCTCTTTTCTTCGTTTTTTCCTCTTTTTCCTGGCGGCGAGGGTTAACCGTGTGTGACCAACTACCCTGAGTTGAGTCATATTAGGTTATAGTTAAGGTGTACAGCTGGCGTGGGCAGGACTTGCTTTCAAGTTCCTGTCGCGTCCCCCTGTTGGACTCCATGGTGGGTGGCCGGCACCATGACCGAAAAACCACAATTTTTTATGGCTCCCCCCCTTTCAAAACCTGATCGCTCTCTTAAAAGAGTGCGGAACGAGGCAGCAGACATTTTTCGAAAAAGAAACCTACATTCACAAAGTTTCATGTGATACATAGCAACAGTGACGAAAAGCAAGCTCGAATAATATCCCCATTCCTTGTAACCAAATGTTTAACAGATACCTTAGGTCCCCGCAGGGAGGCGTCTGCAGCATGCAGACGTTGGTGAGTGGCGACACCACGGGGTTAACCCGAGCATCCGCAGGGACATCCCCGCAGGGGGATGATGGTGAGCAATGCGTCACCACGGACCCGAGCATCCGCGTCTAGCCATGCGTGGCATCGCCGTGTCCGGGGAAAAGGGGATCCTGGTGGTTGAGCCGATGCCGAGCGTTTGGACCCTTAAGGCCCCTCGGCGGAGGCAACACACCACTTTGGCCCCAGCTTCCTGCAGACGGCACCTCCGGCCTGACCCAACCGGAGGAAATCGGCAGTCGCCTTTTCCTGTCCTCCCCTCTATCTTTCACTTTCCTATTCCCTTACTTACAACTTTCCTGTATCCTCCTCTCTTCTTCGTTTTTTCCTTTTTCCTGGCGGTGAGGGTTAACCGTGTGTGACCAACTACCCTGAGTTGAGTCATATTAGGTTATAGTTAAGGTGTACAGCTGGCGTAGGCAGGACTTGCCTTCAAGTTCCTGTCGCGTCCCCTTGTTGGACTCCATGGTGGGTGGCTGGCACCATGACCGAAAAACATCAAATTTTATGGCTCCCCCCCTTTCCAAACCTGATCGCTCTCTTAAAAGAGTGCGGAACGAGGCAGAGAACTTTTTTTCTAAAAAGAAACCAACATTTGCGAAATTCAATGTCGTCCACAGTGAAATTCAAGATAAACAGGCCAGAATTCTATCCCCCTTCATGGTATCGAAATGCTTAAGAGAAGCTTTGGGCCCCGGCTATAAAGTATCGAAAATGACTAGTGGCGATTTATTGCTAGAACTCCGAGAAAATGTCCAAACCACCAAACTCTGTAACATAGTGTCTATTGGGGACACACCTGTCTCCATCACTGCACACCGATCCCTCAACACTGTCCGTGGCGTCATCTCAGATAATGATTTTCTACATCTCACAGAGAAAGAAATGCTGGAAGGCCTTTCCGATCAAAACGTCATTGATGTGTACCGAATCAAAATCCGCAAGGACAACAAAGATATAGATACTAAACACCTGGTCCTGACTTTCAACACATGCACATTGCCAGAAACCATTGACATTGGATACCTCAAAGTAAATGTTAGACACTATATCCCTAATTCCCGAAGATGCTTTAACTGTCAGAGGTTTGGTCACGGCTCACAGAGTTGCCGCGGCCGCAAAACTTGCGCGAAATGTGCATCAAAAGACCACCATTCTGAGGAATGTGACGCAGCTCTACGCTGCGCTAACTGCGAAGGCGACCACGCTGCGTACTCCAGGACATGTCCGTCCTGGAAAAAGGAGAAAGAAATCATCACCATTAAGACCAAAGAAAACATTTCCTTCAAAGAAGCCAGAAGGCGTTTTGCACTGACAAATACATACTCTTTCACAGCCAAACCAAACTATGCTGACGTGGCGCGCAGAGGCGGTGCACCACGCAGCACTCCGGCATCTGCCGCGGCCACTCCCACCGCGCCTGTGGTAGTGCCATCAACGCCCCAGGCAGAGACAGCCAAGGCTGCTCTGCCAACTCCAAGCCAGGGAGTGCCGGCCCATGGGCCAGCATCCCGCAAGACTTCCCCCCGTCGGGGGAGGCCTGACACCAACACATCCGCGGCTTCGCGGTCCTCCAGCACCTCTTGTGAGGTGATGGATACAACTACCACTCCGCCCGCTTTGCAGCGGCGGACCGGCTCTCACGAGCGAAGAAAAGATAGAACCCCGGTAACGGGCCCAGAACAGTAAATTCCTTCAGTTCCATTCCCACCCAAAAAAACAAACATGATATTTGCGATTCAATGGAACTGTAGAGGAATGTTGAGGAACTACAGTGATATAACACATATTCTAGGGTCCGTGATGCCTCTAGCTCTATGTCTCCAGGAGACCAATCTTGGTTCACAACATTCAAATATCTTAAAGCATTATACAACTTTTAGGCGTGATCGCGAACATGCAAGTAGACTCTCGGGAGGCGTCGCAATCATCATCCAAAGCGGCGTCCCGGCTCAAGAAATCAAACTGAAAACAAAACTTGAGGCGGTTGCGGTTAGCGTCATCAGCTACAAAACCATAACCATATGTTCTGTATATCTTCCCCCACACATCACATTAACATGCCAAGATCTAGAAGGCCTGATCGATGAACTGCCAGAGCCATTTCTGGTAGTTGGCGATTTTAACGCTCACTCTCCGTTTTGGGGAAGCGAACGCTGTGACTCTAGAGGCCAAACAATCGAAGATTTTTTACTTTCGAATAATGTCTGTCTTTTAAATACGGGAAAAGCCACATATTGCTGTCCAAGCTCAGCAAAAATGAGCTCTCTCGATTTAGCCTTCGCATCACCATTACTTTTTAACGATTTTAAATGGGATGTTTTAAATGATCCCATGGGCAGCGATCACTTACCTACCGTCATCAGGCTCTCATCATCCACTCCAATCATCCCCACAAGGCCACGGCGCTGGAAAATTCAGCTTGCCGACTGGTCACTCTTTACAAAAAGTGCCACTCTGGAAAAGGAATTTTGTGACGACCTTAGCAGAGATGAAATTAATCAGAAGTTTACTGAATGCATAATATCGGCCGCAACACTCGCTATACCACAAACAACAGGACTTGCACAAAAGAAACACAAAGTGTGGTGGACAAGAGAATGCACATTAGCAAAAAAACAACAAAACAAAGCCTGGAGCACTCTGCGTCGATATCCCACTGCAGAGAACTTACTTACCTTTAAGAAGGCAAAAGCCAGAGCGCGGTATGTCCGAAGAAACGCAGAAAAAACCTCTTGGCAGAAATATGTCTCCTCAATAAACAGCTCAACAACATCAAAGAAAATGTGGGAAAAAGTTCGTAAATTTACTGGTGACCATACCCCCCTCACACTTCCTCTCTTGACAGCACCCGGGACACAAACATCTTTAGAAGAACAGGCCAACATCTTGGGCGAACATTTTGCTGAGATCTCAAGCTCATCCAATTACACAAACACATTTCAGAAACACAAAGCAATAGCTGAAAAACAAAAATTTCCATCTGGAGCAGGTGTACATGAGGATTACAACCAGCCTCTCACACTACAAGAAATAAATAAGGTATTATCTTCTGGAAAAAAGACAGCACCAGGACCAGACAACGTGCATTACGCTATGCTTGCACATCTCTCCGAGGCTGCTGTAGAGGCACTGTTAAAATTCTTTAATAAAATCTGGATAACTGGAAACATACCTGACGAGTGGAAAAAAGCAGTCATAATACCTTTTCTCAAACCCGGAAAACCACCAACAAGTCCTAGCAGTTACAGACCAATAGCCCTCACCAGCTGCATTGCTAAATCTTTCGAAAGTGTAATAAACATTAGACTAACCTTCGTACAGGTCGATCCCAGTCTATACCTGAATCACACTGCGCTACCAATTAAACAAGAACACAAATTTTTAGGCCTAACTTTCGACAAGAAACTCACATTTCTACCACACATTAACAACCTTAAAAAGAAAGCTTCTCAAGTCCTCAATATCTTAAAAGTGCTCTCACGGAAGCGGTGGGGGTCCGATAGAGCAAGCCTTTTACAAATATATCGCTCTCTGGTGCGCTCCAAGCTGGACTACGGGTGCATAGTATATGGTTCGGCAAGAGCATCCTACTTAAAAAGATTAGACCCCATTCATAATCTTGGTCTGCGCCTATCATCTGGAGCATACAGAACGTCACCAGTAGCCAGCCTATACGTTGAAACGAATGAGCCCGCTCTTGAGGACCGAAGAATCGCACTAACATGCACATACGTCTTAAAAATCCGTTCTTTTCCGAAACATCTCTGCCATCCAGTTGTCACCAAGTGCCCATCTAAAAGATTATTCATCAACAAACCACACTCTATCAGACCATTACTACTGCGCTTTGAAGATAAATGCGAAGAGCTAACAGTGCTAGATGCCCTACCAAATATTGCACAAAGGAATGAATATTTGCCACCATGGTACAGCCTGCCTTCAGTATGTGACTTCACAATGACACATTTAGATAAAAAGCAAACGCCAAATGAGTACATATTACAGGAATTCTTTGCACTACAAGAAAAATATGACACCTACATTGAATTTTATACCGATGGCTCAAAAACAGAAAGTCACGTTGGAAGTGCAGTAATCCAAGGAAAAAATAAACAGATAATGCGACTACCAGACTGCGCATCGGTTTTTACTGCTGAGTGTTATGCCATCTTTGTAGCTGTAGATAAAATAGTAAGAGAGAATATCAAAAATAGCATCATTTACACCGATACCCTGAGTATGCTTAAAGCACTGCACTCCAGAAATGCAGCTGAACCTATAATAGGAAACATCATACATAACATAGTTAAAATCACAAAACAAAATCGTAACATTAAATTCTGCTGGGTTCCTAGCCATGTTGGAATTGTAGGTACTGAGAAAGCAGATGTATGCGCTGCACAAGCCCGGAATGGCCAAATAAAGCAAGTGAACATACCGCACAGGGATTGTTTAGAGTTTATATACAGTAAACTCAAAAGTAAGTGGCAGGCTGCATGGCAAGAGCACGTAAACAACAAACTACATTCTGTGAAACCAATTTTAGGGGAATGGCAATCATGTAGGCATCAAGAATGTTTTACCGAAGTTATTTTATGTCGGCTCCGCATTGGACACACCCACCTCACGCACAGCTTTCTACTAACCAAACAGAACAAACCTCTTTGTGACATGTGTGGTGCTGAACTCACAGTGAACCACATTTTAATTTCATGCATAAAACTAGAAGAACTAAGAAAGAAATATTTCACAACATTTTACAGGGAATGCATCCCATTACACCCCATGCTACTCTTAGGTGATCGAGCACTGGTTGACATTTCATGTATTTTTAGGTTTCTCAAGGAAGCCAACGTTTTAAACAAACTCTAAGTATTTTTAAAAAGCTTCACCATTAACAAAAACTCTAACCTTGAGGTTGGCGCAGCATAGCCTCAGTTGCTTTTGCGCCATAAAAATCAATATAACTAACTAACTAGTAAACTCAGAAATAAGTGGCAGGCTGCATGGCAAGAACACATAAACAACAAACTACATTCTGTGAAACCAATTTTAGGGGAATGGCAATCATGTAGGCATCAAGAACGTTTTACCGAAGTTATTTTATGTCGGCTCCGCATTGGACACACCCACCTCACGCGCAGCTTTCTACTAACCAAACAGAACAAACCTCTCTGTGAAATGTGTGGTGCTGAACTCACGGTGAACCACATTTTAATTTCATGCATAAAACTAGAAGAACTAAGAAAGAAATATTTCACAACATTTTACAGAGAAAGCATCCCTTTACACCCCATGTTACTTTTAGGTGATCGAGCACTGGTTGACATCTCTTGTATTTTTAGGTTTCTCAGGGAAGCCAGTGTTTTAAACAAACTCTAAGTATAAAAGCTTCACCTTTAACAAAAACTCTAACCTTGTGTTTGGCGCATCATAGCCTCAGTTGCTTTTGCGCCATTAAAATCAATATAACTAACTAACTAACTGATAGCCTTATCTGCTTATGCGCCATTAAACACAACACAACTCAGTAATGATGTAACGACAGATGCTTTGTGCGGGATGGGATGGTTCGAATCTAAATGTAGGTACCGTCCTGTGTGGGTTGGCTTCCTGTGTACCGAGAACCGCAGGCATTTGTCGTGCCTTCAGCTCTGTTGCTTTTCTTGCTATCGCTGCCAGCTTTCGGCGTAGTTTCTACCTGTTATGCATACAGGCGGTGCGCGTGTTATTAGGTTGTACTGGAGTGGCTGCGAACGCGGACCCGCTGAAGAACCGGGCATGTCCCATCGACGCCTCTGAAATCCATGCGAGAGAATTCTGTTCGGAGACGGTACGTTTTCGAAGCTCAAGTCGACTTCCGCTCCTAGAGCTTCAACCCCCCTGCGCCAACCCCTGCGCAGGAAGATCAATACCCCCCCCCCCCCCCTTCCCCCATGCGAACTGCACAGGGCCCACCCAAGACCAGTCCACTTGCCATGGAGCCAGAGACAGGACTGCTGCGGCCTCAGCCAAGATGCCCGGACACCTGGTGACCACGTCCACTGCGTGCGCGGCGCAAGCGATAACTCCCCCCCCCCCCCCCCCCCCGCCACATCCCTACTCCCCTTCCTCGTTCCAAGCAGTGCCCCCACAAGGGCGGCAGAAGCCGAGCTACACCGCCCTCCCCCCCCACGTAACCACAAGCATTGCCGCAAGTAGTAGTTTCGAAGCTTGGCGGGGAGACTGGAGAACGTCGTTGTGAATGCAAAGCGGAAGCCGGAACAGATGGCATGAGTGTGCACGGCTCCACTCTTGTGTCTAGCCTGTTTCGCTCAACAGAAACTCCGCAGAAGAACTTTGTTAGTGCTAGACAGCCCCTAGCCTATACCAACACCCCCTCCCCCCTCCCCTCGCGCAAATATCTCTTCCAAGAAACAGGAAAAACCACAATCTTCCTCGGCGGGACGGGAACGGTGTTCGCACTGTTCTTACAGCGGACAGCTCGAAAAGCTCACTCGCCTTCCAACCACCCCTTCTGAAGTGAAAAAATAAAAAAAGCGCACTCTGCGCTCCCAGAACCGGTACTGCAGTAGTTGTGGTAGTGGTTTATTTTTAAAAGAAAAAAAAAATAAATGTGAAGCAAAAGTGTTGCCGGGCCGCGGCAATTGCTGTCTAATATCTTAAAGGTGCACTGAAGAGGATTCTGAACTTGTCTTTTTGCCGCGGGAACTCGATCTACACGTTCCTAGCATTCTTAGAAACTGCGACTTATTGCCCTCTATGGCCGATTTCCCTAATTAAATCGAATTAACATCCGGCTCCCGCCTTTATTTTTTTAATTCTCCGCGTACGGTGGGCGGAGTCGACCAACGCGTGAAGTGCCTTTGAGCCAGCTCCATGGAGGCTTTGCTTTCGCTTTATTTTGTTTTTTAGGTTTCCACGAATAAATAGTTTCATTAGCAGATAATATAGCCGCAAAATAAGCCCGCACAAATAAAAATACGCGCGGACTATTTGCTATTGAAAGGCGCTACACGCGTTGGTCGACTCCGCCCACCGTACGCGGGAGAATTTTAAAAAAAGGCGGGAGCCGGACGTTAATTCGATTTAATTACGGAAATCGGCCACACAGGGCAATAAATCGCGGTTTCTAAGAAAGCTCGGAACGTGTAGATCGAGTTCCCGCGGCAAAAAGACAAGTTCAGATTCTTCTTCGGTGCACCCGAGCTGCAGCCGGCGGAAATTAAAGGCAAAGAGAGAGGATAGTGAGTAGAAGTGTAGTGGGGAGCGACAGCAAGAAAGGACAGGGAAGAGCTTTGTACAATATTAACAAAACAGTTTGCTCCACAGTTCTTGACATGTGACTGCGCATCACTTCCTCCCCACTTCTGCACGCAGACACGGTACGTTACCGTCATCACCTGATGTTGCCTAAAAGTCCGCCCCGTTTTTACGAGTCACTCTTCGGAAGGTAGAGTGAGAACGGTTTGGTTGTAATCCAGCTACCCTCGTTGACTCCAAAATGACACATGTACTTGTGAAATGGAACGAAGAGGAAAAATGGGATGTTTATGCGGTCCGTGCCATAGGCGCCGATGCTGGTATGAAGCTTTTAAGGAAGGAAAGCGCCATAGAAAAACTGCGCGGCACAACAGTCATGGTGGAATGAGAAGCCGGCCAGCCACCAGTGCCGGCAACCCTTCTGGATTTTGGGTAAGTGTCATCATTTTCTTTTCGGTCACATTTATGAACGCCAGGACTCTGTCATGATTTGGTGCGTCGCATGAAATGCAGGCACGATGCGCGCGATGGAGCGCCAAAGGACTCGTCCAGGAAATTGAAGTAGGCGCCGTCCCGGACAACACTCCCGAGAGTGTAACAGAGCCGCCACCGAAGAAACAAAAAGTATGTGTGGTCATCTCCAACCTTCTCTTCACCTTCGGTATTCAGTAACGCTATTAACATAACGTGTGCTGCCTGCCTCAGGCAGTACATAAATTCAGTGTTGAGAGACGTAGACAACGTTTTTTTCGGGAATGGTAAGCAATGTGCACTTACGGTGAACGAAATGTTGTCAGACTGGTTTACGGCTGTAGCGAGTAAATCACGATGAGTGGAGGTTAAGCGGCCGCGGAGAGGCCCCTTAGATTACAGATATCATCATCATCATCAGCCGGACTATACCCACTGCAGGGCGAAAGCCTCTCCCATATTCCTCCAATTAACCTGGTCCTGTGCGAGCTGCATCAACTTGACCCCTGCAAATTCTTGGATTCCAAGGGAAGAAAAGCGTAGCAGGCGGCGGTAGAAAATTAGGTGGGCGGATGATGTCAGTCAGCAAAAGCTCGAGCTAATATGTAATACAGACAAAAGAAAAAAATTAACTCCTCAACAGCAGGATTTTAGGAAAGACAGTATATTCTGCTGGCGGCCAGCT
This sequence comes from Amblyomma mixtum, assembly GCF_055824585.1. Lineage (NCBI taxonomy): Eukaryota > Metazoa > Arthropoda > Arachnida > Ixodida > Ixodidae > Amblyomma > Amblyomma mixtum. The sequence continues at coordinate 173,679,903 of NC_143012.1, forward strand.
GAAATTCTGGGTTGGAATTCGCGTTCTCATTGTCTACTCAGGATGCCATAAGAAGAGCTTTCCTGCGGTGGTTTGTGGCATCGAATCAGCCGGAAAAGTTCGTTTTCGCCGCTGCCGTAAGCAGTACCAGACTGACCCACCCTTTGCCAGTGGTCGGCTACAGCTTAAGAGTAGTCCATCCATTATTTCTTCCGGCCATCCTCCTCTAGTAAGAAATTCGGAGTGTCAATATTAAATTACCATTGGGGTTGGAGGCAGCCAAAAGCGGAAGAATGGATAATGGTCTGCGCCACGACAAAACGCTCATCGTAGTGGTCCCATGCCAACAGTAGTGCAAGTCTCTAGCCTACTAATTTTCCTAAATACTTTAGCGCGTTGTCCCCCTTCTTCGTTTTCTCTTTTACTCTATACTATTTTTTTGTTCAGTGCGCAACCCATAAATCGCACTTTTTTCGATGTTCAGTGAGTACAAATTCCACGCCGTGACCGCTGGGTGTTATTTGGCTCACAATAGGTCGCTGCCTGCAGGCGCTCACTGCCCAAGCAGCAGTCAAGTTTCTGTCGATTATGAGAAGAAGAGCTCTGCGAACGGCAGCTTCTCTTGATCGAGCTCCTGCTTTTTCGAAATAATTTGTGCTTCTGTGGCCTTCAAGGCAACCTCGCCGTCCCAGGCGATGGCGGATGACCCGCCGCCTCTGCTGCCTTCTGTGGTTAGCAGTGTGAACCGCACAGATCAACCCGGATGCAGTATGGATCTTCCCTCAGAGCTCCCGGGGTCGTCTAGCTTCTCCGACTCGGATGACATGGAGTTCGACGGTGGCTACACCGAGATTGTGAGTCGGCGCCTGAAGAGGAAGCTTTCCAAAACACCGACTGAGTGTGGGCCCAGTGTGCGTACGAAGCGGGCTAACAAGTCCATTGTGACCACGAAGATGCCTAACCAACACAGTGTGAGCAAGAAAACAGCTAACGAGGCCAATGTGAGTGAGCAATCCCTCGCTTACACAATTTCATACATGCCTGTTGAGGATATAGAGAATCTCAACTCCATCAACAGGCAGACTTTGACTCTTCTTCTTGAACGACTGGTTCCGGGCCAAGTAAAAGAAGTGCGTATTAATGCAAGAAGGAATATCCTCTCTGTTGATGTCTCTAGCCGGGCCACCCTGGAGAAGTTGAAGACCGTGTCTGTCCTTGGCAACATACGAGTCCGCTCGTTCTTCGCTCATGGACTTAACACTACTGCTGGTGTGATTTCTGACGTGGACAGAGAGATCAAGGATATGGACTTGGTGCAACTGCTATCAAGTTCTGTTCGCCTAACTGACATCCATCGTTTCGGCCAATCACGGTGTGTCAAAATAGTGTTTGAGGGTACTACTTTACCATCCCATGTGAAAGTGGGTTTTGTGAGGCACCCAGTGCGTCCTTATGTGCCCCGACCGGTGCAGTGCCGAAAATGCCAGAAGATTGGACATGTAAGTGCTGCGTGTACGAGCACGAAAGCATGTCCGCGTTGTAGTGGCGTGCACGAGGGACCTATATGTACGATTGAGCCTCCAGTTTGTGCCAACTGCAAAGGTCCTCATGAGGCAACGCCTAGGGAATGTCCGAAGGTGAAAACAGAGATGAAGATCTTGAAGAAAATGGTGAGAGACCATTCTACTCACCGAGAAGCAGCAATCGCGGTACGTCGCTCCAGGAGGAGGACACGAAACCGGCAGAAGAAATTGAGCTCAGTAAATGAAGTGTCAATACATCAGGAGGACCGAGACCGCTCTGCCGCGCAGAAGCCACCGCCTCCAGCTCCGCCAGAGCCAAGACTGTCAACCACCCAGGAGGACTCCGCAGAGCGGCCACCTCTACCATCGCGTACTGTAAGCTCTGTGACACACCCGCCTGTGCGTCCGCCGGATGTGTCTACGGCAGATGATCAAATCAGGGCGATGCTGAAACAGCTGATAGGCACCTTACGGCTGATAATTGCTGGAGTGGACACGCCAATTGCTAAGGCTGCTGTCCAAATTTTAGACGCTATTGAACCGGTGCTTGCCACCCTTTAGTAGCAGTCAAAAATTATGGCTCTACCGTCGTCAGCACCCTCACTACAGGAAAGAATCTCTGGATCGGCAGTATTACAATGGAATGCTCGAGGTCTGCGAGGCCGCCTAGCAGATTTCAGGCAGAGGATTTTCAAGTACCGATTTCCAGTGCTTGTAATATGTGAGCCTAACATCACATCTCCTTTTCGACTGTCCGGTTATGAAAGTTTCCTCTCTGAAGCGGCTGGGCATTTGAGCAAGGTACTACTATGCGTCCGCCGTGACCTCACGTTCGGCATCAAATTCCTGGGGGCAGTAGCAACGAGTATGTAGCAATCACTATGACTTTGAATGGGCGTACATTCTCTATTATAGGTGGCTACATACCACCAAGGGGTCGATATGATGCCCTACGACTACAATCGCTACTCGACAGCGTTTCGGAGCCCCATATAATAGTAGGAGATTTCAATGCGCATCACCACGGCTGGGGAAGCGCCGTTACGAACGTTCGAGGACGGAATATAGCCATGTTCGTGGACAATGCAGGTCCTGTTTTGCTCAATGATGGCACGCCGACATTTCTACGCGGGACTACCTACAGAAGCTGCCTGGACTTTGCATTTGTATCCAGGCGCCTCTCATAGCTCGCAACGTGGTGTGCTGATATTGAAAATTATGGAAGTGACCACATACCAACGTATGTGCAGCTACAGTTGTTTCACCGTTTTCCAAATGCCAAAATACGTTGCACCGACTGGAGTGCTTTCCGCATTGTTCTAGAAAAAACCTGTGGGAACCTCGCTGATCCAACAGATGTGGAACAGCGTATTATTTCGGCCATGCAAGATACAACGAGCAACATCTCAGCGCCCAATTCCACAGCTACAGTGGATGTGATCTACGCGCAGCTTCGGGCGATTCGTCGGCGCGCAGAAAGAAAATACCGGAGGACAAAGGATGTCTCGGATCTCCGGGCCTCTCGACGTGCCCAGAAGCAAATACAGCGCTATTTGGAGAACCTAGGCAAACAACGGTGGAGGTCATTTTGCAGCAGATTGGATCCCCGCAAACCACTCTCCAAAATCTGGCACGCCGTTCGAGCACTGGCGACATTTCCCCAGCAGAAACACCCTTTCCGTGCATTGGCACTTTATGAAAGACGGCAAGAACTAGAGGTGGCGGAGGATTTCTGCTCGAGAATTGCCGGAAGCGCTTCTTCACCTCGGCAGCATCGATGTGCTCCCCCCACGATGGACGATCGACTGGACATCCCCTTCACAATTCAAGAACTGAAAGCAGCTCTTTCTGCTTGCACGCATCCTTCGTCCCCAGGACCTGATGAAATAACATACAATGCGCTTCGTCATCTAGGCCCACAGGTAATGGAAGCCCTCTTAACATTGTTCAACCACTCCTGGGCCTCTGCCACTGTTCCACAGCAGTGGAAAAGAAGCCGCATTGTGGCCTTGCTCAAACCAGGGAAATCGCCACTCGACTTAATATCCTACAGACCAGTAGCTCTGGCAAGTTGTATTGGCAAGACGATGGAGCGTATGGTGCTAACCCGTCTAGAATGGTTCCTTGAAAAACGTGGACTATACCCTTCCACAATGACGGGTTTCCGCAAAGGCCGGTCTGCCATCGACAGTGTAATTGATCTCATGTCAACAGTAGAACATGAAAAACGCCGTCACAGGTTGACTGCTGCTCTTTTCCTCGACATCAAGCGCGCATTCGATAATGTTCAGCATGATGCAGTACTAAATGCACTCGATGAATGTGGTATAGGCGGACGTCTACACAATTGGATTGCAAGCTATTTGACAAACCGGACAGTCTGCATGGGGACTCTTGAAGGAGACACAGCAGATCATCATGTTGCTTGTGGTGTTCCTCAGGGAGGAGTGCTCAGTCCAACGTTGTTCAATCTCGTGCTCATTGGCCTTTTCAAACAACCACCGAAGACTGTTTCGATATCCGCCTACGCAGACGATATTTGCATATGGACATCAAGTGTCACGCGTCCCCAAGTGCAAGCAAGATTGCAGCGTTCGGTTTCGATTACGTCTGCGTACTTGCGCCGTCAGGGGCTTGAACTTTCGCCAACTAAAAGCGTAACATTGGCTTTCACACGCAAGTTAATGGCGTGGTATCCGGTCACAATCGACGGGCAAATTGTTCCATACGCAACACATCACAAACTCTTAGGTGTTACGATAGACCGTGACCTGTCCTGGACGAAGCACATTTATGTGCTCAAGAAAAAGCTCGACAGCTTTGCAAGCATTGTGCGGTGTATGGCAGGAAAATGTTGGGGTCCCTCTGACAGATCTTTACTACACGTGTACCAGGCGCTGGTAGTCGGTCTTCTCAGATACAGTGCACTCGTTCTCTCGGGGGTCAGACTATCAGGCCTGCGTGTGCTTGAAAGCGCGCAGGCTCGTGCTTTAAGAGTATGCTTGGGTTTGCCATGTAAAACTTCTACATGGGGCACATTTTATGAGGCCCGCGCCTGCCCAGCACGAATTTCTTTTCAACAGGAGCCACTTCGTGTGCATTTGCGGCATCTGACCAGGCATCGTCATCACCCCCTGACCAACATTAGTGCGGTTCGTCCAGATGCAGCCTTTTCCAGAGCCCTTTGGATGCAGCGCAATGCGGTGCCTTCGATCTACACGCCACACCAGATTGCGGAGGTGCCACTTTGGGCAGTACCAAAACCATCTATACGGACAACAATCCCAGGGATAACAAAGAAGACGCACATTTCAACAGTCGGACTGAAACAGCTGGCGTTGTCATACATTACAGCGCCAAAATACACTATGTATACTAACACCCAGCATGTTTTCGTGGACGGATCCGTGACGACCACTTCTTCAGCTGCAGCGGTGATAGTGCCAGGAAATGCCTCATTTCACCGTTTCAGGCTCATGCACAAAACGTCCTCTATGGCAACCGAATTGGCAGCCATACGAGAAGCCGTCCTTTATATTGGTCACCAGCAAGCGCAGCAATGGACTATATTCTGCGACTCGAGATCGGCATTGCAGGTCGCACAAACGTATCTAAAACCAAGGGCGTGCGAACAGCTGGTTCAACAGATTGTGCTTTTGTTAGCCGAAGCTTTCCACCGCGGCCATATCATAAAGTTCCAATGGATACCGAGCCATTGCGGCATAGCGGGAAACGAGCGTGCTGACGCCGAGGCTCGGATGGCACATAGTGATGGTGCTTTCATTGAGATAGCCTTTTCTAGATCAGACATTGGAGCCTTGTTGGCGCATTTAATGCAAGCGGCAATGCAGTCGCACTGGCATGATTCGAGTCATCAACAGGACCGCGTCTGTAAGCTTGACGCTGGCTCACGATTACATTTGCCATCTACGAGGGGGTACCCAAAAGAAACCGGACTTATTTTTGTTTGAACTTATTTCTTCACATTTTAAGCACACACCTTCAGTCTCCTTCAAAGTATTCCCCACTTGCAATGATAGGCTTGTCGAATCTTTCATTCCATTTTGCAAAACATTGTTTAAATTCATCTTTTGTGATGCTTGACAGTGCCTCCGTCGTTTTTTTCTTCACCTCAGCAACATCAGCGAAACGCTTTCCATTCACCTATATTTTCATTCTAGGAAACAAAGAAAGTAGCACGGGGCAAGGTCAAGAGAGTATGAGGGTTGAGGAATAGGGGTCATGCCATTTTTGGTCCAAAATTGTTGTAGAGACAGGGCTGTGTGAGCAGGGGCATTGCCATGATGGAAAAACCAGTCACCCGACCGACACAAATCTGGCCGTTTCCACCGCACACTCTTGCCCAATCTTTTCAAAACATCCAAGTAGAAAGCCTGGCTAACTGTCTGACCCTGCGGAACAAATTCTCAATGGACGACTCCTCTCACGTCGAAAAAACAAATCAGCATTGTTTTGAGGTTTGGTTTCACCTGACGAGCTTTCTTGAGGCGAGGTGAATTTGAAGTTTTCCATTGGCATGATTGTTGCTTTGATTCAGGATTCGATTCAGGAACACTTCAGTTGTCCCCATAGCATCGTCCTTGTACGTCTTTCTTAATATTTCAAGAGTTTCCATTCAACTTTTTCCGAGCAAAAATCAGAATTTCACCGGCGCGGTTGTTCACGAAAATCAGCCATTGCAAAAACGACATTCACACAAAACAGTCGTCACTCTAAAACTCTGCATAAACTAGTCTGACCTCCTTCAACGACGGCACTCGGCTTACTGGCTCTGGAATGTTCGTTCTATGCGCCCCTAGTGGCAAAACGCGGTACCATCGAAGCATTGCCGACCAAAAAATTTAGTCCGGTTTCTTTTGGGTACCCCCTCGTATGGTGGTGCGACGTCATGGGACTTTACTCCACCGGCTACGGCTTGGCGTTGCCTACACCAAACACTACCTACACAAGATCAGCATCGAAAGTAACCCAAATTACGCACAGTGCCACACTCCAGAGACTATTGGACACATTTGCGAGTGCCCGAACTATACTGCTGCAAGAAGAACATTGGAGGCGACCGTGAAAAAACCGGACTCTAGCCCTCTCTCTGAGGAAACTCTTCTGGGCGCCAGGACGGGACGTTCTGATTGCTGGCGTGTGATAAAGGCCCTGCTCAATTTTTTGTGTGAAACAGGCCTGGATACTCGTCTGTGACTGCCTGTGCACAACCTACATGGTTAATGACATGTGTCGGTGTTTGTGTTGCAGACACCAGTTTTATGAGTTTTATGTGCGTCTACTAACCGCGATGCGAGTGCCAGCCAGTGTGGTTTGTGCGTGTGCGTGTGCGTGTGTGCGTGTGCGTGTGCGCGCGTGTGCTCGTGCGTGTGTGCGTGCGTGCGTGTGTGTGCGTGTGCGTGCGCGTGTGCGTGTGTGTGTGTGTGTGCGTGCGCGTGCGCGCGTGTGTGTGTGTGTGCGCGCGCGCGTGGCGCAGTGGTTATGGCTCGTGACTGCAGACCTGAAAGACGCGGTTTCGATCCCGGCCGCGGTGGTCCAATTTCAATGGAAGTGATATTTTAGAGGCCCGTGTACTGTGCGATGTTAGCGGACGTTAAAGAACCCCAGGTGGTCGAAATATCCAGAGGCCTTCACTACGGCGTCCCTCATAGCCTTAGTCACTTTGGGCTGTTAAGCCCTATAAAACAAAACCGAACCAAACCTGATCCATACTGTTGTGTTAATTTTGCACTCCGTATATCAAAAGTTTGCTCTAAGCTTTAAACTAAGCACAGCCGAGAGCGGCCGGCATTCTGTTCGACGACCGGCGAGCACGCTTGTTGCTAAGCCGCCGCCGAGTCATTCAGTTCTTGGCGGGCGCAAGTCAGCCCAGGTAAAGAGTTTCGTTTAAAAGCCCTCTTCACTGTCTTCCTGCTCGCTGGTCTGCCGTCACCACTGCGAGACATCAGGTGGAGGTCCTGGGTGGCCGCCCCTGCACGCCGTGACGCCAGCCCTCTGCGCTTCACACTGGAGGACGTGTCACCAGTTCACCGAGCCGGCCGACGTCTCCAAAGGGTGGAACCTGAGTTCCAGACCCTGCCGGAGCGCACACGACAGCGAAGAGACGCTGCTACGTGCGCCATAACCTCGCCACAGATGTCGACCCTGATCATCCTGCAGCTGCCGCGTGTGCCGCCAACGTTCAATGGATCGCGTAGCGAAGACCCCGAAAAATTATTGGACCAATTAGAGGGCGTGGCATCGTTCCAAATTAAGGATCATGCGATAAAAATAGGACGGTTCTTTATTCTCACTGGAAGGCTCGGCACCTGCCGTCTTTGCAAAAGGTAACAGAGCAACCGCGCAGGCGGCCGCAGCGGGCTTCCAGCCGAGCGACGGCGATGCTGCCTTCGGCACTGGCCGCAGCTTTCCTGCTGCGAGTGGAAACTGGCAGACGTAAGCCAGCGCCCTCGCTCAGTACTACAGCGCTCTAGAGGCGCGAAATTGCTCGTCGCACATACTACCTGCTGAGGAAGGAAGCTGAGAACGCGGGCTTATGTCACCGAGTTTACACTCGCAGCCGGGGAGCCGCGGCCAGCGAGACGTATACCGCAGCGCCGCCACTCGCCTGAGAGCCCGCTGCCGCTGGCGTCGTGGTTGTTTGGTTACTTTTCGCAAAGACGGTGCGTGGTATGCAAACCATGATTCTCATCTAACGGCATGGGTCATCTTCAAGAAGCAACTATTGAAGGCATAAATTCACGAGCATTGTGAGGAAAGAAACAGCCGACCGACTCCTTGAGTCTATGATCCAGCACCCGAAAGAGTCCGTATTGAGTTGCGTCGAAGAAATGACGCGCCTCTGTCGAGGCGCCGGCCCTGAGATGATCGAGGAAAATAAAGTTTAGTTTCTAATGCGCGGCATCAAGGAAAAGCTGTTTGCAGGCCTCGACCGGCATCCGCCAAAAACCGTCGCGGAATTCACGCAAGAAGCCTGCAAAATCGAGAAGACCCTCTACATCCAGACTCGGCAGTACAACCACCCGGTTCAACAGTGTGAAATTCTTCCGGACAAGATGACAACAACAAGCGAAAACTATTCGCGAAAGCGTCCGCGGGGAGTTACGACGGCTCCTGCCAACTTCACCACAGCCGCAAGCAGCGACTCTCATGGATGTAGTACGAGAAGAAGTGCGAACGGCACTTAGCACCCCGACTCGGCTGGAGTATGCACTCCTCAGCACCAACAAACCCCCCTACGTCCTCTTGGACATGAACCACTTCTTCCAGAACGCCGCTTCCCTGCCCCCGCCTGCCCAGCCTACTCGCGACGCTGAAGCTCCACGAAATGCGACGCTTGTGGGACTTCCGAGAACCAGCCACTTGCTTCTATTGCACTCAGGCCGTCCATTTTCTTCGGCACTGTCCTTAAAGAAGAAACGGCCTGCATGTTACTGAATTAATGCCCCACGCCCCCACCCCGGCTAACGACATCGGTAGATCTACGAGTACCTGAGCCAAGAGGAGCATGTCTCATCGAGCCGTCTGTCCCGCTCATCATTCCCGTTCACACCCCGTCTTGCGTCGTCGGACCGCAGCCACGCAGCGGCTGTTTGCGGTAGGTCCCCTAGCCCCCACAGGAAAAAGTAAACAAAGCAACCGTAGGAGGTGAGGTTGCTCTCGAGCGCAACGACGAAGATCCTGCACCGGCTACGCCACATGAATACGCTGCAGATAGATACGAGCTCAACCACGACACGATCGGGCTTCAGAATGACTCCGCCAACCACAGAAGGCCCGACGACACGACCTACCCACGATCGACATAACCGACGAAGCCATAACCCCGCACCGAAGACGACGTGCAATGCAAGAGCCAGGACATCTGAATCGGACCTTGACGTGGACTGCTCAACATCCGTCATGAGCTTTTCTAGGCTTGAGCCGCCACCGCCCTTCCTGCCGACTCCTGGTCGTCCTGCTCTTCCATGGGAGCAATGGGAGCTGGCGTCCCGGAATTACATGCTGGCCTCTGGTGCCTCTACTCTGGGCGCGGACAGTCGGAAGGGAATTGGCTGAGGAGGTCGCCCCAGTACAGCGTGTTGGATACGAGCGCGGATCGGGACAAGCACCACCTCAGGCCCATTGCTGCAAGCGCCAAAGTCACCCATCGCAACCTTCTTCTGCAATAGCCGAGCGAATGTGCTACCGTTGTGGTCCTACGGCCCACCTGGCGAACAACCCTGCATGCCGTGCCCGCAACCGCAAGTGTCGTCGGGGCGGCAAGATGGGCCATTTAGACTCTCTCTGCAAGTCGTCCGAGCGTCCGATTCAAGTTCTGCAAGTCGCAGGTAATGCTGACATCGTCGATGACGGATGACTTCAGCAGTGCGTCTGTTCTCAAGGTTGAAGGTCAAAAAATGGAATTTTTGCCTCGGTCCTCATTGAGAAGAGTTTGAAAATTCTGAAAAGTTTATTCGGCCATATTTCCATTATGCTTCCGGGAAGAGGCAAAATGACGCAGACAAAGCATGCCTCCTGACGATGCCTACACCCAGGCTAACACATCAGAACACAGATGACTAAACGGCAAATCATATCTGCAATAAAAAAACTCACTTTACAAGAACAACATATTTTATGGTAGCAAGGCTAATCACGAAGACAAAATAGAAAGTCGTTAATAAAATCATAACAAAAACAGAAACACGACACCGTTTGCCCGAACTGTCTAAACGCAAAAATACAACACAACTAATACTAACAAAATGAAAATCTTTTGCAAAATTGACAACAGACATGGAGTACAAATATACAAGGAAGAGAAAAATCCACAACACTGATAAGAAAACAAAAAAATAAAAAGAACAAAAAAGGAAAGTCCATGCGCTTTCTAACTGACACCGGCTAATCCATGTTCATTCTTCCTGAAGACCTGTACCACCGATTCTTCACTGATACTTTCCCGCTGAAATCGCCCGCAGTTCAACACTTGGACTATTCTAAGTCTCGTATTATAGTCGAAGGGTGTTTTGTTGCCGCAGCAAAGTTTCACGACCGTATCACCTGCATCCTGTTGTACATTGTCTCGGAAGGAAAAACCCTGCTTGGTCTGGATTTCATTGCAGCCCTACAAATGAAAATCAAAGCTGCATCCTTGGAATGTCTTTTCATGACACATGATGCGCCTCTGTTACCTCCTGAGCTACGCCCACACTTCGAACATTTCTTCTCCAAGGAACTCGAGTTGCCCGTGGCTACCTGCACAAAGTAAGAGTGCAGGATTCCGTTTCTTCGGCTGCTTGCAAGTTCCGACGGTTGCCGTTTGCCATTCGACAGCAAGTGTCCGAGGAACTTCAGAAGCTTGAAGCTCAAGCCATCATTGAAAGGGTAGGCGGTTCCAAGTGGATTTTTCCGATAGTCGTTTCCCGGAAAAATGACGCCTCCATCCGAATGTGCGTGGATTTGCATGTCCCAAACAAGGCTACTGTGGTTGGCAGTTTTCCCTTGCCTTAAACAGAAGAACTTCTACATAGCTTTGCCGCGTCAAAGCGTTTTTCAAAGTTGGGCCTCGCCTCGGCTTACCAGCAAGTACCGCTCATCCCTGAGAGTCGGGAAGTGTCCCCATTCATTACCCATGATGGCCTCTTCCGCTTCAAGCGAGTTTATTTCGGCCCTGCTTCGGCGCCTTCGGCTTTTCAGAAGACGATGCACTTAATTCTAAAAGGGTGAAAGGGTGTCCTCTTCTACATCGATGACATCCTAGTCCATGGCACCACCCGACAGGAGCACGTGACCAATATTTGTGCTGTTCTCGAGCGCCTGTCCAAAGCAGGACTCAAGCTCAACCACAAAGGTGTCTTCGATGTTCCGAAGCTCACTTTCTTGGGGCACGTTGTCAGCGGTGAAGGACTGTTTCCGCTTTATTCTGCCCTCGAGGCGATTACGGAGGCTCCGGTTCCATCTAACATCGGTTAGCTTCGCCCCCTCCTTGCACTTGCGGGTTTCTACTACAATTTTATCCCTCATTACTCCGTCGTCATTGAGCCTATGCGCTCCCTACTTCGTGGAAGCGACTCAGCCTTCGCTTGGACCGCTGCTGCGGATTTAGCAGCAAACTCCTGAAGTCTATGTTGACGTCATGCGACATGTTGCACTTTTTTGACCCTGCATTTCTCGTGGTCGTAACGACTGACGCTTCCGGATATGGCCATGGGGTGGTGCTTCAGGAAGACAACGGCTATTCCCTGCAAACTGTTGCGTTTGCCTCCCGTACCTTGACACCCCAAGGAAGAAAGCACTCTGTTGGCGAACGTGAGGCCCTAGCTTGCGTTCGGGAGTGTGAACGCTGGCACGTGTATTTGTGGTGCCGGCCTTTTATTCTACGCACCGAGCACAGTGCACCTGTCAATTTGATGTCGACGAAAGGAACGGGACATCGGCCGTTGCGAGTTTCACGTTGGGCGGCTCGCCTGTTGTGCTGCATCTATACTGTAGAGTACCGTAAAGGCAATGAGAACTCTGTTGCGGATGCAGTGTCTCGCTTTCCCTTACCGACCTCATCATGCAGTGAGCCAAGTGGGTTCGACGCAAGTGGCGGAGATTTCTTCTGCTTGCTATCCCCGGCTCTGATTTTAGAAGAGCTACAAGAGGCAACTTCAGCGACGCGGTAGCTGCGACATGGCCGGGCAAGAAATCTCTCCCGGATAAATTGAGTCCATACTACCTCCTCCGCTCGGAGTTGTCCGTCGTCCAGGGCGTCTTGTACCGAGGTGAAATGCTCGTCGTTCCCGAAAGTTTGCGACCACGACTCGTGGACATTGCTCACGAGTCACATCCTGGAATCAGCCGCACGAACAGTCGGCTGTGACAGCTGTGTGGGTGGCCGCGAATGGACGAGCACGTCGAAGAATTGGCAAGGTAGATGTACTATGGTAGCGTAGGCTGCATAGAAGCCCATACGTTCAAAACATGGCGGCTTGTGGTGCGCAGCCAGCGCCGTCTTCGAAATGCGTGGACAACTAGAAAGTGTCGTCATAATTAAAACAAAAACGCGGCGTCAAAGTCACGTCTTTTAGTGACGTCATATTTGTGACGTCAGCGTCACGTGCTGCTTGGCGGGAAAAATTAACTGCTGAACGCCGCGACGCTTCAGCGCGACACCCGACACGAGAACGAAGAAAGAAGACACGACGAGTGCCGACCACCAACGCTATTTTTAGGTAGTCAGTTCTCGTTGTGCCTCTTTCCTTCGTCCTCACCTCAGGTGTCGCGCTGAATGTCGCAGGTGTCGCGCTGAAGCGATGAAATGTGACGCCGCCAGACAGGTTATCGCTCGCACATCGTGCAACCGCACACCTCTTTTTTGCGTACGGGGGCCCCATGGCCACAGACGATGCCCTTTTGGGGCAAAAGCGACATAACCGCACCCAACCGAACGAAACTACACAGAAGCGCTGGCAAGAGGGAAAAGCGGAAACTGTACACAAACGATGCACACCAAGAACTCGAGCAACAAGCAACGAGGAAAAAGTAGGGCTAGCAGAATAGAGTTTCAAACAAAAGCAAGCAGAATGGTCAAAAGATATGACATCAGAGCACCGTCAACCTTGGCATCGTCCCGCTGCCATTGACGCTGCTCTGAGCGAACGCTGTCAAAAATTTTTACAAAGCAAGCGCTATACTTTCTAAGAAAATGGACACAACTAAAACATTTTAAAAAGTAATCACTGCAATTGTTTTTGAATGCTTTTGAAACACAAAATATGTCCTAATTATTTTCCTCTTCTAGTCGTGTTTGTCCACTCATTTCATTTTGGCGCTTTAGTTCCACCCCTAATTTGATGTCGCTAGCACTTGGTTCTGGACCGCATTCAAGCTCCGGCTTCGCGACCTATTTCAATTGACCTTGGAATTGGTACGGACACGCCTCATGTGCCAGTCCTGCGACAAGTCGCCTCGTCCGGTAGCAGCTCCTCTGCAACCTGTCGCCTTCCCAGAGAGACCTTTGGAAAAGGTTGGCATAGATATCGTAGGCATTTTCGACTACGCTCCTAGTGGCTGCCGCTTCGCGATCGTTGTTCACAACTGAAACAGTTCAAAAATTTTTGCTAGGCCTTTTTGTTCGTGAGGGTTACGCTCAAGAGATTGTCTGATCACGGACCGCCATTCTCATCGGTTCCCACGCAAATTTTCCTCCGCGAATGGGGGATAAGGCATTGCTACTCGTCGGTGTATCAACCCAAGCCAAATGACTTGTTGAACGATTCAATCGAGTGCTCAAGTCTTAAATTCAGCTGGCTGTGTGCGAGCGACGCGACCTACATACTGGTATTGTGGACTACCTCGGTTTCCACCGCTGTACGCCACATGCCACGACAGGAATTGCACCAGCCGTCCTTCTTCATGGTCGGTTGCCCCGCACAAGACTCAACTTCGTAGGCCTGCCGGATCAGTGCTTCCCAGTGGATCCGATAAAAGCGCTTAAGCTTTCGCGGCAGAGGCTTGAGGAGTAGAAGCTTTATGCGGACCAGCGGAGTGGCGCCAAGCGTCGTGACCTCCAGATCGGCCAGTGCGTGTGTGTTCGCAAGTCCACTGTACTAGGCAAACTGTCAGCTCGGTTTTCGTAGCCTCAGAGGGTTGTGGAGCAACGTGGACCTGCATAATATCTGCTGGATTATGTGATAGTGTGGCACTCGTCCAAGTTTTCTGCGGTTCGTCTAAAAGTGGTTCAGCAGCAACTGCCCTCCCCAGCTCCAGCGGCCCTTTTCGCTGACATTTAGCCGCCTATCTACTCCGCCCAATTGCCGCCGACCAGTCCAAATTCCGTAACCATGGTCCAGGGTTCATCATGGGACGAGCCTTCAACCCAGCTGATGTCAGCCGCTGATATTAGCCCGGGCCCTTCATCGCTCCTGGTTTCGCCCACTCCGGAACCACCGGCAGCCACTCCTCAACCCTCTTGTACATCAACTGCGGCAACTGCAGCTTCACTTCTTGCACCGCCTCGCACGCCAAAAGAAGTACACGCCAAAAGAAGCAGCCCGCAAGGTCAAAAGACTATATTCTACATTAGGCTTCTGATTAGGATATTCACTAGAATTTTTTTTTTAAAGTGCGCCGGAAATGTCATAGATGAAGTGTGGCAGGTGCGCTGCACGCACTCGCGCGCCCGAGAGAACGCGAGGAAGTAGAGAGAATACAGATCGGCTCTACCGTATGCTGCGTGTACTGCTTCTTAGTTTCTAATTAACCCTTCGTACGATACAACAATAACTGTTAAGAAAATTTTTCAGTAGAACAGTCAGGTTCAATATACAACTGTATACCGTCATGAGAATAAAAATCGTAGTCCGCAGTCAAACAGAATAAAAGGGATTGTAAGCAACGAAAGAAAATAGGCGGCGAAGCATCAAACAACAAATAAGAATGGAAGGCCCATCATACAAAAACGGTTTGTGTGTTAGTGATAACTGAGATAAACTAGAATATTTCGCCGAGAGGAGAGAATAATTTTAGGGTAGCTAACCTTAGCTTCAATTAGCTGGTTTAGTGTGAGCGGTAACTGATAATTAACCATTTAACGGCCACAGTTGGCTCATGTAGAGGTAAAAACCCACTGTTTTTATGACGGTGCGGATAGGGCCGTTCAGATTGATGCAAACGGGCCAGAGAGGAAATGGTATGAATACGTCGCTTTTGCTCGACTATATAGGCGCAAGAATCCATGAGCATAGAAATTTAGTATATGGTAATGAAGCCGTCGTGTAGTCTACGACTTAAAAGTTGTGGACTATACGAATAATTTTTTTTTGAAGCACCAATATCTTTTGTAACTTAGAATGTTGGCCAGTTGTCAATTTTACTACGCAGTAAGCTTGCGTACTTAGCGCTCATTGCGTTGCGCACGCTGTAAAGAGCACTACTACGACAACTTCATTTCGCCGTGCCTCAGCGTTGTTCCTTTGGATCTTGGATGCCGGGTTTGTATGTGTATCAGGAGAGGGGAAATACGAGCTGGTTGATAGATATTTGGAGAACTGGCTAAAACAGCGCAATGAAACACGAGAAAAGACAAGCGCGCAACGAAACGCGAGCCAAGAGAAGCGCTGGTGTTTGTCCTTCTCTTGTCTCGTCTTTCATTGCGCTGTTTTAGCCAGTTCTTCAAAAAATGTATGCATAAGTATGCAAATACAGTAGCGTCATCTAGTGAGAGTAAGTCGAAGCGCTTCAATTCTGGGCTGGAGAATCTCCTTTTCTGCCTTTCCAGACAAATATAGCAAGGACATTACCAGGCTGTTTGGCTTTTTTCAAGGAAGAAAACTTTGAAAGTAGAGGAAAATGGTAAACATAGCACAAAGGTGAAAATGATGTACACGGTAGAGCAGTATACACATGGCGTATACGCGGTGGTCCCGGGTTCGAACCCCGGACCAGGACGAATTTTTCTTTAACTACGAAGTTTCTGAGAAAGCTGTATAGCTTTCCTTAGTAGCCGTATGGCTGCGCTCGGGTGCATGTGAATGAGTTATTAGTCCCTTATGCTAAAAGAGGAGATGAAAAGAAAAATAAAAGAGATAAAAAAGCCGCAAAATACGCCCTGTTAGAAGAAACAAGAGGCACGTGCAGAAGTGTAGGAACTACTCTGATCAACTGCTGTAAAAATTATAATTTCAGCGAAAATACTGGCCTCCCTTCTTGGGGTGCGTTCCTTTTTTAAAGCAGTGCTGCCCAAACATACAAGTGCAACCGCGCACGCTACTGTTTCTGAGTGTTCAAAGTGAATAAGGAAGAGCGCTTAATTACTCAAAAGGAGAAATAATAGAGTGGAATATATATATTTATTGCCAGAAAAACAAGACCATGAGGGTCTCGAGTGTTAAGTGACACATTCAATTCGCGAAAGATGACTGTGCCGTCTGTGCTTTCATGAGTACCGTGGAACTAACGTGGAGCAAGCAGCACGCCAATAATTAGAATAAAAATAACACAAGGAGCTGTTACGCTAAAGATACACAAGAATTACAAACAGACCAGTGAAGGTTCAGTAAAGAGTGGACAAGTCAGACTACCTTCTTGGAATTGGGGGAGCTAAGGAAGAAAGGATTAACTACGAATCCAATATTTTTGCCACGCGCAAATATTGGCGCGAGCGCAGCCAACAGAAAATGGCAGCGCAACGAGGCCAGGAGGACCGTCGGGGCTCTCCTCGCAGACGACGCCTTCCCGGACAACACCGGCGGCTCTCGTGAAGGCGTTCATCTCGCCCAGATCGTAGATATTTCTTCTGGTCGTCTCCTCGGCTTCTTTTTGACCGACTGACAACATTCTCGAACTTTAGAGACTACCGCGGGGTCTGAACCGAGTAATTCGAGAGCATTTTGCGCCCCCTTTGTCGACAGTGCGGCCAGTAGCAAACTGTGGGGCGCGGAACGGCAGCGCAGTGTTGCGGGCTAGGATTTCCTGAATTTCGTCCAGGTCTCTGGCTGCAGTATGTAGTCCAGGCGCCTTCACCAACAGTATGGTGCCGTTGGTCTTGATAGGCTTGGCGAGCATGCAGAAAAACACCAGAGACGCTTACCCGCTGTGAAGGTTGTACGTGAAAGCACGAAGCCTCTTGCTCGAGCAGGCTATGCGATGAGAAGTCTTGCGGTTCTGCCGCACAGACACCAGCCCTAAACGACGAGGAAAGTGATGCTGATGTTGTGCATGAGTGCGTCGAGCAGCACGCCGGACACCAGCATCACGGTCCTCGTGATGTTGTTGTTGTGCCTGAGTGCGTCGAGAAGCACGCGGGACAGCAGCATCACGGTCCTCGTGATACTGGCGTCGTGCCTGAGTGCGTCGAGCAGCTCGCGGGACTACGCCTGTTTAGCTAAGACGTTCATTTCGACCTCTCAGCGAATTGGTCTCCATTAGGATACGAGAGAGAATTTCAGCCTGGTCTGCTTTAATTGTGTTCACTGAGTACGAGTTGGACACCCTCACGGTTGACAACTCATGGAACATTCTTATCTGCGTAAAACGGCAGAGCATTCCAGCAGTGGCTTCTGTTTCGACGACAGGCGTGCAGAAGCTACGAACTGTCTCTCCCTCTAACATGCTGTCCGACAGCGGGTAGTAGTCATCATCTCTTTCGATTTTCTATCCGTTGCCAATGCCGGTGTCGCGAATGACGGGGTACGGCTTCCTGCAGCCATCGAAGCGCACCTCTTCGATGGAGCCATTTTTGTTCAAAGCACCCTGCACTGTAAACAAAAATATATCCAAAAGGGAGTAAAAATGGTGGCGGCCACCCTTTTTACTCCATTTGTGAAAACATTTACTCCATGAGTGGGGAGTAAAAAGGTGGACTGTCCTCCATTTCACTCCCATGAGGGAATAATGGAGTAAAAACGAGGATTTACCAGTATCTACTTCAGTCTGAAAAGGGAGTTAATTGTGCCAAATACTCCACCAGTGCCAAAATGGAGTAAAAAAACACCATTTTGTGCAATCCGCCCCGCCGCCTAGCGTCTCGTCTGCTTCTGGTCAGTTGTCGGATAATGGCGGCGAGTGACGACCGCTTGGTTAATATTGTCGCTGGATCTCTGCTGACTTCTGCTCCTTCACGGGCGCCTACCGCGGTACAAGATATCGACTTGTCGCCTTTTTCCGCTACAGTACGTTACAGAACTGAATTGCTCCTGTGAAGTCTCCAGTGTTCTAACGATACCTGACTTTCCTTTGTTGGTGCCGCCACCCCGCTGCAGCTCCCGCTTAAGCCTAATTCTCACAGGCTTTTTTCAGTGTGGTTCTCGCAATGTGTTGCAGCAGATTATGTGTTGCATGAACATGGAACTGCGGTAGAACATAGTGTCAACGCTGAGCTCTTGATTGAGCTCATGAGGCCACATTTTTCCTCAGCCATGTTTAAAATTCAAGCCTTAATGAAGTGAATATGAAAGCAAACACTGCCATTCCAAACTACCATCAGGTGTATTTTCTTCTTTTCTGCTCTGGTTTTGGGTCAAATATACCGTGGTGCATGACCGTGAAAACTACCCAGCATCTCCTTTTCAGTTTTCAACTATTGATTATAATGTTACATCCCTTTATCTAGGAACATAGCTAACCAAACGAGCTCGTACAGCAAAAGGAGACGACAAGAAGACGACTCCTGCCGCGTACGCCGCCGCTGGGCTAGCAGACGACGGGAAGAATGCGTGACGCGCGGTCACATTAGGGTAGCGCAGTTTCCCAACTTGGGTTGCCGGCGGCCCGCAGATTTACTGCCCGTTTCCGCCGCTGTCACTGCTGTAAGAATCAGCCTGAATGAAGATAAATAAACATGACGCCATTTTTGGGCTCCATCTCTGTGGGTAGTAAAAAATTTACTCCCTTTTCACTCCAAAATAACTCCCTTTATACTCCAAAATAACTCCCTTATATAAGGGAGTAAATAAAAACACCATACATATGGAGTAAAAAAGCCTCCTTTTGGGTGTGCGTTAGAGGACAAGCCATTTACTCCCTTTTGGGTGTTTTTTTGCTAACAGTGTGTTTTCATCCAAGCTGAAATCGAAAGGCAACCTGAGCTTCCGCAGCGACGTCAGGGTACGCACCACGTGGAAAAGGGGCTGGTCCCTAATGCAAACTCGAGGGTGTAAGTCGCATTCGTAACCTGATACTGAAATTAGCACACATGTCCCTTTTGAGAACTAGAAAGAGCATGGAAACGATCGCCAGCTATTGCACTATCCCGGCACCGGATAACGGCTTCGCCGGGGTCCAAAACTCATCGACTTCGGCGTGAAAATCAATCAGCTGTAAGCTAATAAGCGATCGACTCTTCCATCGCTCCTGCGTCACAGCTACTCTCAAGGTGCTCGTTTCGTGCGTATAGTGACCAGGTGCAGCCACTTCAGCGAGCTGTGTTGTTTCACAGCTTCACAGAAACGACGATATTCTTCCTTCTTCAGCATGATCACGTCCAGGCAGAGATCGCTGACGGCCGCGTGGCTCCTGAGCGCTGCTGTGACGCACGACATGCCTGGTGGCTGCCACCATCTCTACATTGGCTCATCAACAAATCGCTCCACCGCGAACCGATGTAACTCGGCATTTTTCGCTATCAGCTTTGCCAGGAGACTGGCGTTATTTCCCTCACTGCCGACGTAGACTGTGTGGGAGGTGATCTCCTCGATGTCGGGCAGGGACAGCATTGCATTGCAAAGCTGCTCGCCGCACCAAGTTGAGGACACATATGCGCACAACTGTATTCACTTTTTAGGCGAATGCACTTGGCCACACCGTCACAGAAGTTGGACAAGTACCACGGGGGATTTAAATACGCCCCAATGTTTCACTCTGAGCGTGTTTATGCAGCTGTGATTCGTGTGCAGCCAGCGGAAGAGAACCGCCGCGCGTTCTTTGCGGCAGTCGCGATCCTGAAAGCTCTCGTCAGACGAGACGACGGTGACGAGTTCAGCTGTCCTGTACCCCGAGCTGCACGTTGACCTGAACCGAGACTCGGGTCCATTGTTCCAGCTTATTCTGCAACTCACAGCCGTGACAGCTGCTTGGAATGCACTGCGCCTTCAGATTGGCTCCGCTCGACAGTATTGCCTCCAGCTCCTTTAGTCTGGCGTACGCTCTGCCGGCGGAAGAGAAGAGCTCCGGGCACAGATCTCTCAAGCAGCCGCATGCTGATACATAGTGCTGTCTTTTGGATCCATCGTACCCTAAAAGAAAGCAGAGCGCGTTCGAATCAGACTTTGTGGCGTAAGATGTTCTGCACTAATCCACCATTTTATTTTCTCAAAGAAAAGAGAGCAAAAATAGAAGAGCGAAGCACCATCAAAAGAAGAGCTGACGTTGTATTCCTACATTTCTCTACATTTCCTATCTCCCATGCGAGGACGAAATATTTTGAAAGAGCCAACAAAGAATGAAAAAAAAAGAAAAGAAAGAATGTTGACCCTAGGATGTTGCAAGGAATGATTTATTCAAAGAACAATAATCTGTGCATGGCTCGCAGTGCAATAAAAATTACAGGGTATTTAGGACACGCATGACTATAGAGCACAGCAGTGGTTGAAGGGACACAACAGGTTATAAGCACCGTGGTACCTCGTTAATCTGACCATGTTTGTTCCACAGCAAACATGTCCATAAAGCAAGCCATTTAATAACGAATCGTGATGAAAAACATTTTCCACAGAAAAAAACGCTTTATGCTTCAACTGCGTACTGTGCGATGTGAGTGCACGTTAAAGAACCCCTGGCGGTCGAAATTTCCGGAGACCTTCACTACGGCGTCCCTCATAGCCTGAGTATACACGTATTGTACGTTTTGTTTCCTGCACAACATATTTACTGCTATCGGTAAAACTCCACAATTTCTTCCCGAACAGCTTGTCCAGTGCCTAGCACAACGTCAGTGGTGTACGTGCGCTGGTTGTTCAAGAACCATGCTCTTAGCCTCAGCCTCAGCATGCCACTGTAGGAGCACCTCATCTCGAAAATGCTCGCATACGTTGTGCAAGACAAACCTTGCATGGATGGCAAGGCGAGCATTCTCAGCTGTGCACTCCATGCGCTTCATAACAAAGCGGAACCTCGCCTTCACCCTGCCAAATGCGTCTTCCACTATCCGCCTGGACTTTGACAGGTGATAGTTGAACGTCTTTTTTGCCTCGTTCAGCTGCCCTTGGTGGCTAAATGGCTTGATTAGGTTGCCAGTCAGGGGCAATGGCTGGTCGCACAGAATGAGCGGTGGCACTGCTGTGCCACTCATCATGGCAACTGGCGACTGAAATAGAGGTCCGTCGACGATGTCTGGCAGGCTTGACCTGTGGTACACATAGGAGTCATGGTACCGTCCTGGCCTACCAACGCTTATAAACATGAACTGGTATCGGTGGTCCGCCAGGGCCAGAAGGATTATGCTGTACCTGCAGAGTTTTAGGACAAGCGAACAGGTAACATGAATACAGTGGAAATATAACAACTTCTAAAAAGTGAAAATGAAACATATACGGCCAGTAGATGAGGAGAGAGAGAGACGTCATCCCCCTCCCTCTACGAGGACACAACATTAGCCCTATTTCTTTGAATTAAAAATATTCCATACAGAGTTAAATTGACCCTCCCACCGTTCTCTACTCCACTGCTTCCTCAGAGAGTGCCAGCACGGCATGGGTCAGCACTGCCACAGAAATCAAGATGGGCTAGGAGTGAACTATCTTAAGTGAAAGAACTGAGGAGGCTTGTTTGTACGTGCTGTCGCTGCTTTTGTACCACACAAATTAGCGGGAATAAAACACAGCTTTTAATTCAGGTACTCAGTAGGAAGCTACGCGACATAAAAGTATGACTCTGCTGCACATCCAATCACAGCCTCTTAAAACGAATATCATACATTTTAACATGTGATGGAATTATAGAAACTACTTACTACCCCTCGTAGTTCTTGTAGTCGCTAGCGTGTTCTTCCGGCGGCGACACGGGGAAGTGACACCCGTCCAAGGCACTCACTGCGTGCGGGAATGCAGATTCGGCGAAAAACTCTTGCATGGGTTCCTCCATGCCTTGCGCAGACGGCGTCCGGATCCAGGCGGCATGCAGAACTTCAACGACGACCAAAGAAAACTCGTGGGACACTGCATTTACAGACGACCGCCCGACACCGAAAACGAGGGCGACGGTCCTGTCTTCCGCCGAGAAGCATAACTTGAAAAGTCCGATGGCAATCCACTTCTCGACAGATATAGCCTCGCGCATATTAGTGTCCATGCGCTGCAGCATCCGCCGGCACTTGTCAACTATATAGCGAAACGTAGCGCGTGTTACACTTCTTTTAAACTCCAGTTCGCTGAGCTGGGGCACAATTCGTTCGAACCACACTTCGTTGCGAGGGAGCATCCACACTCTCCTTTCCACTCGTGCAAATGCCATGGCAGCTCCGATGATCATGCCGTTGAGGAAATGTAGCCGCTCCTCAGTTTCGTCGGCTTCCGCTTTTGCCGCTTCTATTTCAGAGTCCAGCTGCACGATGTTAACTACTCTAAAGCTATCTGAAAATCTTCGTTGTCATTCATTTTCAAAAGGTTGCAGAAAACAGCGAGCGACCCGCGCGAGCAACGCAGCAGTGAGAAACCAGTGTTGCCAACAAACTGCAGAAAAAAATTATATATATATATATATATATATATATATATATATATATATATATATATATATATATATATATATATGACGTCACGCCTGTGCACTCTTGCCTCTTTTCTAACACAGAGGCGTTTAGTAAGAGATAAATACAAACTTTTCTTGGGAGAGGCGTTTTATTGCAGAAAGGTGCAGTTTTCTAACGGATTGCAACTATAAAAATTAAATGTTGCTGCTATACTTTTCAAAAAACTTGACGGCAGCAGCGCCCCTGAAGCATGGCGACAGAATGAATACTGAAGCTTTCGAATGCGTTTGGAAACGGTCGTGTAGCACCGCGGGGGTCCGTCCTTTCCGAATGTCGTTCGACTCGAATGCCATTCCAACGTATCCGTGTAGCACAGGTATAAGCTACACGCTGGCACTACAGTCGAGGACATCCTTCTGCAGCTATGTAAGGAAGGCTAGGCGCAGAAGGGAAGAAGTCCAAACCATGAGGCCTTGTGCAGGAGCTCATTTCTTTCCTTTTATTTGGGGACGGACTACTTAATTAAGCCTACTTAAGAATTCAACACAATGGACCTTTTCCAGTAATGTCCTGTGGATGCGCCAAGCCACTTCTGCCATTTTAACCGACCGCACCTACCTGCTAGGCGAAACCAGTAACCCCACCCTACAGTTGTAAAAGAATTCTCGCAGAAAAGGCGGCAGGAAGCTTAGGCGACCCAAACCGGAAACTATAAATTGGTGGGTTACTGGGAAATGGTCCATTGTCTGACCCAGACATCCTTCTTTGCTCAATGACTTTAGAGGGGTTAACTTTTGTGTGCATCGGTCCCCCGAACTTTGGCCAGAAAGTTCTGGGTTCTGAAGGGCTATGGGTCTACTTTTTGTACGCGGAAGAACGAATACTTTCGTGGGGCGTGCAGTTTACACACCTGGAGAGGGAATAGAACTGGTGAAGCAAGGAAGAGCTCAGGTGCCTCTCCCTTCGCGAGAATTAGCAGCGGGCCATTACTTCGCATTACTTCCTGTGTAGTTGAAAAAAATCTTCCTTTCATTTAATCGCACAGTCATAGATCTGGAGGAAAAACGTGTTCGACCAGCGCTGCCCCACTCTTTAAAATAATCTGGGAACTATGGTACACCCAGTGCGTCGTCTGCTCTTTTGGTCCGTCGCGTCCACTCAACGCCATCGGATCGCAGGCCAGTTTTTAGTGGCCGCATTTGTTTTTCCAGTCCCGGACTACTTGCTGGCAGGTCTCGGCTTCCGCTCGGACAGGAAAAGCGTCATGGTCACATGACCTACTTGCCATAGGCTGCTTTCGAACACGGCGCCAGAGCCGGTCTCCCCCTCGGTTACCGTACAAGGACGCTGTCATCTGCTAGCAGACGATGCAAGCCACGGCCACTACGACGCCGAAGCAACGCCGAAGCAACGCCGTGCGCTCGATCTTGATACTGAGTCGATTTAAAGACTGTACTGTCAGCTTAGCGTAGGTGCATTACAGAACTCTGCTTCGGAGGTATGCTCGCCGCTACTGCTTGCGGCGAAGTTCGCACAAAGTAGCCCAACTCGTTGCGGAAAGGCGGATAGACGAAAGCCTCCGCAAAAATGTTGACAACAAGCTCTATAGCTGCTCCAGTATACGAGTGGTTCACCTGCGACGCTTTCAGGTAAGCGTACAGACAGCATGTGGCAAAACAAGCGAACAAGAACCTCTTGACGACACGAGCAAACAATACGCGCTCGCAGCTCCGAACGCGCGTCCGTGTGCGGTGGATTTCAAGAAAATAAACGAAGATGCAAGAACAAAAAGTCTTGCGATGGCTCAGAGAGGAGCTACGGAGCTCATGTGAAGGTTTAACGCATGATATCGACCTCCAGGAACACGTAAAGCACTCAAAATGCACACGGAGTCTAACTTAATATGGCTGCCAGCGCGGCGCGCAGCTATCGTCTGCTGCCTTCTCAGCAGCCCCAAGCAGCCCGCGAACTGCCATAGGCTAAAAACGAACGCGTTGCTATGGCGATGCAAGCAGGTGGGCGGAGCTTTCGGGCTGCCCGAGAAAAACAAATACCGGACTCGAGTCCGCAAGTAGTCCCGGACAGTCCGGGACTGAAAAACAAATGCGCCCAGTGTCGCATGAACACGTGATACGGGGGCGAACGGACCGTCATGTGAATCGGCCTTTAGCAGTGTCGCAGCGCGGCTGGGCGGGCAGAGCGAGGCGAAGACAGAGGCGGGTATTCGTCGGCAGGAACAGTGATGCATCGTGAAGTGTAATGTGACCAGGGGATCCGCAGATTTACGCGCTGTGTAGCTACGGGCCACCGACACAGACGTCCGCGTAGCATTGGCGTGGCAAAGCGAAATGCAACGCAGAAACCGCGTTGGCACACGCGGTAAGTGGACGGAGATTGGCTGAAGCGAGCCGCTTGATATCAGGACTCGGTGTCGTCCCTCGCTCGCTTGGCTTTTCCCAGCGTGTCCCAGTATCGACCAAGATTGCCGGCACATGATTTCGAAAGGCGCTGCTATGCACAAAATGTGTACGAGAGCAGATGACGCAGTAATCCGTGCGTCACATCTTTTGGAACCCATGTGACCGGGGTTCCCTGATAGGACGTCGTAGCACAACCCTACGCACTGAAACTGAAATCGCTCAATGTAAACGATAAAATAATAGATTATTTACCGCGCATATATAAATTCAGCAGCGTGTATCACGCGTCCTCGGGCAATGCGCAACGTTTGAAACGAAGAACACGCCAACCGAAAATTTGATGTCTCCGTAGAGACATCACCCCTTTAGGCCCTGAACCGCATTCCCGAAAGTAAGCCCTGGCGTGTTTCATTACGCCGGCATCTCTTCGCCCGTTTGCCCCAATGTATTGGCCAATTTGCCGTACGGGATTGTGCGTGCTCTTACGTATATCTGCATTCGTTTACCCATACACCGAGGTATTTGTGTTTGGCCACTCTGGGTATTTCATGGAGTTCAGTAGTAATCGCCTGATAAGTTATATCGTTGAAAATCAGCACATATCACTTAGTTGCGCTAAATCTGAAATTTGTATGGCGTCTCGACAGCAAATCACCCCAGTTTGCAAATCTTCCTGGCTTTCTGCTGGGTTGGTTGTGGAGGGTTTAACGTCCCGAGGCGATCCAATCTATGCGGGACGCCTTAGTGAATGGATCCGCAATAGATCACCTTGGCGCTTTAACGTGCACTGACATCGCACAGTACATGCGCCTATCGAATTCCGCCCCACGGAAATTCAACCGCCGCGGCCGGGATCGAACCCGCGTCTTCCAGGTCAGCAGCCGACATAACCACTACCTGCCGCGGCGACTCCAGGCTATCTGCTAACATTACAATAACGTCGTCAAAGATTAAACCCGGGAGCCGTTGCTCAACGACCTTTCCGCCTAATCTGTGCGACAGATTATAACCTAGATTACTTTTTGTAGGCCTATTTCCGTATTGATCATACAAAGCAAGAACTGCAGCGCTGATAGAGGACAACTTTCCATTAATCATTTGCGTACCTCGACAGTTATCGTACTTTTTATCCCTTCACATGTAATTTAGACTTTATCATCCCGGTAAATTTGCCTTAGAAAATCAATTACTTCATGACCGATACCTACATCCTTTCACAAGAGTTCCTTGTTCGCGTGGCTATTATCTGGGCCCCGTTAGCCAGCGCCGCGGCAGGCCGTTCCTACGGGTCATCGAGCGGCCGTGTCCGTGCTTTGCCCCGTACAAAATGTCAGTAAACTAGTACATACCGTCTTCTCCAGCACCCTCGGGCGCTCGCGGCTTTGTCTCCGGCCGCGTCGTTTCTGTCCCGCACCTTTTTACGAAGCTGGGCCGCAACGGCGTCCAGTGTGTCTGCATGCATGCTTCAAAGGAAGGACCCTCCCGTGATCAGCTGTCCTTTGTGCGTGTGCGCATGTAGTGAAAGAATTTTGACAAGGCCTGCGTACTCCTCCCGTGACGTCACGAAAAGAGGCCCGGAGTCGCCACCACTTATGGCGGAGTTTAAGGAATAGCGAGTGGAATCAACTAGCAGCTTCCATTTATCAGTCCACATTTTTTCTTTAGTTCAAATACTGGAATGAATAGCAGACACTTTACGCGGAATTTATTTTGGGGCACTAGCCGCAAACCATCTGTGCAAAGATTGTTTAAGCACTTATGTCAGCACCTCTATCGCATTGCGCTTTCTCAGTAGATGTTTTTCTTTATGCATTACTTGAAATGAATTTTCCATTGTTTTAAAACTTTTCCTTTTTTTCACCTAGTTTTATGAAGCACAGCGATAATGAAGAATTAAACACTCTCGATTAGCTTCAAAACTGCGTACGTGTATTTTTATTGTAGATACATGTGTTTGTTCTAAGATCATATTTTAAATGAATACGATCCCTTGAGGCGCTTGGCTGAGAAGTATAAGACGAGCATCCCGGAAACTGATGGGATTGCGCCTGGAGGCATGGCTAGGATTCTGGTTCATGCGTCCCTAGTTCACAAATCTGCCACCACGCGCCTGCGCCACGCCCCCCTACGGTCTCTGCTCCCCCTGGCCCCTCACGACGGAGGTACAGCGAGAGATCGTCGGCATCGCGGGAAAACGCAGCACACCACTATGTGCAGTGCAGCAGCTAGCCGGAGCCGTCATCTACGAGCAACTGCGCGACCATCTGCTTGTGTTCACTGACGGCTCCGTGGTGAGCGAAAACTGCTCGCTCGCCGCAGCGGCCACCATCCCCGCCCTGCAGCTGCACCGCCAGCAAAGAGTGGCTTACCTGGGCTCTTCGACCACGGCGGAGCTACTGGGCCTTCGCCTGGGCTTGGACCTGGTGCTCACCCTTACTCCGCCGCCACCCAGGTGTGCTCTGCTGTGTGATTCCCGTGCCGCCCTCAGCCGCCTGCAGACACCCGCCCGTGGCACCCCGTTGCTGTGCGCGTTACGCGAGCGCATTGAGCGCCTCGCGGAGCGCAGATGCAGTATTCGCGTGCAGTGGGTGCCCGGTCACTGCGGCATCCGCGGCAACGAGCAAGCCGACGAGCTCGCCACCGCCGCACATCAGCTTCCTCCCAGCGACGAACCGCTCGCCCTGGAAGACGTGCGTGCGGTGATCTACGACCACCTCCGTCAGCAACACCCGGACCCTCGCATCGCGCGAGGAGAGCGCATTTCTCTCGTCGGCGCGCGCTCACTGTCGCGCCTCCAGCGGGCGATGATCATCCGAGTGCGCGTCGGCTGCGTGTGGCCCGGGGAAAGACGGGGGCGCCACGGACTTTCGTCGAGCGACGCGTGCGCTGACTGCGGCGCAGTGGAGACATTGGAGCACATGCTCCTTCGCTGTACCGCTTCTGCAGTGCCGCGTCGCGAGATGCTCGCGGCCTACAGGGCGCTGGGAATCATCCCGGACAGTCTCGAAGCGCTCCTGTGGCCGCGCGGCAGTGCGCGCACCCGTGACAGAACAATGGTGAGCCTCTGTGCGTTCATCGAGCAGGCGGACTTGACTCCCCGCTTGCTCTACGCCAGGTAGTGCACGCGTGACACGAACGCTCCGTGGGTGCTACCTCGGACGGTATACGCGGCCGGGCGCCCCACCCCGGCCGCTAGTGCAGTGTGCCGCGCGCTCGATTAGTCCGAGACAGGACGCTTCGTGCACGCGGCTATGTACATACAGTTTACTTCTTGTGTAAGTGATTGTGCGCAGTGGCCGCTCGCGCGCACTTATTTTCGGACAATGCTTGGACATTAGCGCGCGAGCGGCGCGAACTTGATTACTTTTGTATTTTGTAAATAGTGTACAAAGCTCTACCCTGTCCTTTCTCGCTGTCGCTCCCCTCTATACTTCTCCTCACTATCCTCTTCCTTTCCCTTTCGTTTCCGCCGGCTGCAGCTCGGGTGCTTAAGATATTAGATAGCAATTGCCGCGGCCGGCAACACTCTGTTGCTTCACTTTTTATTTTTTTTTTAAATAAACCACTACCACCACCACCACCACCACGCGCCGCATGAAGTTGAGCTCCTCCTTCTCCTCTTACATTCCTCCTTCCTGGGTTGGGGGAGAGATGCCTTCACCTTCCCGCATTCTCCACTTCGTGTGCGCTCCCCTCACGGGAACCCAGCTTTTCGGGGCCCCGCAGAGATTCTCTTTATTCTTTTCAAGGCGCGCTGATTGTGTCGCTCCCCTGCTCTCTCCCTTCCTTGCTGGGGTGAAAGAAAAGAAGCCGGACCGTGGCTAGTGCGGTGTACGCATGCCAACTTCGTCAAAAAATTGGGGGGCGGTTTAGCCCTGATAACTACGAAATATTTTTCGAAAGCAAGTTTTTCATGTGGTCCCGACGCGCTCGCGGGCCGTGCTACCTGCATGAATGCGTACTTTAATCAAAAGTGCTCCCATCGGAGTGAGGCTATACCATGGGCTGCTGCATAAAGTGCGACAAGAAAGCGCGCCCGGGGTGGATAGAGGAGATTACAAAGACATATTTGCGTGATAGGTACATTTTTTATTAAGCGCGTGCAGTGACCACATGGGCATAAGTGACACTGATATTGCGTACGCATTAACAATACAAAAGCAATGAAACTTCCAGGGACACTCGTTCAAGCAGTGAAATGCGTAATTCCCGACGCTCATACTTAAGAGCTCACTCACGAATACTTGTATGTGGCTCTTACTCTGTGCATTAAAAATATTAAAATCGTGTATTAATCACTGCATTTCAACACTCATATTATCGGCCTCGATAGCAGTCAGCTCTTCGAAACTTCTGTCGATGTGGTGCATATGCAGTACGAATGCGTTGAGTGAGCAAGTGCTGCAGTATAATAAGCGGGAACACCTAATGCTGCGCTTCATGCTTGTTTCACTGACTCATTGTGCGCGGTACGTGATTTATCCAATGTAACAATTAGTAGTGTGGTAGTTCATATTTTTTCTAGGTTGGTAAAGTGCCTCCGATGATTATTCGTTCACCGTCGATAAGGGCTTTACCACTGCTGCAAGCGATGCTACTTTTGGAAAATATGCCAGTGGTGTACGCAAACTATGAAGACCTAAAGAAGACTTCATAGAACGGCATGCTGGGAACTATTCCGAAGCGTTTCCCGTCTGTTCGGCAAGAAACTACGCCTTTACCCACAGCAGCACACAAGAGTCAAACCTTAGTTAAATGTTGTTGATTATGATTTAAATTTCTTGAGAAATGAAGAAAACTGGTTGGTTGGTTTATGGCGTTTAACGTCCCAAAGCGACTAATGCTATGAGAGACGCCGTAGTGGAGCGCTCCGGAAATTTCGACCACCTGGGGTTCTTTAACGTGCACTGACATCGCACAGTGCACGGGCCTCGAATTTCTCCTCCAAAGAAATTCAGCCGCCGCGACCGGGATCGAACCCGCGTCTTTCGGGCCAACAGCCGAGCACCATAGCCACTGAGCCACCGCGGCGGCAAATGAAGAAAACTATTTTTAGATAACACCACGTTTAAAAGCTGACTGGGTTTCTCAAGCGCGGCGGCTTGGCGCTCCACCCCGCCCGCTTGTGCAGTGGACCGCTCGCGCGATTCATTAGCGAGAGGACGCTACGTGCGCGCGGCCCTGAATATGCAGTGAATTTACCCGTCACGGATGCGAATACGTGCAACAATACCTAGGCGCTCGCACGCGAGTGGCGCGAACATATAATTTTTTTTTTTCATTTTGCATATGTTGTGCAAAGCTACCCCTGCCTTTTTTCTCTGTCGCTCTGCTACGTACTTCTCGCTATCCTCTCCCTTTGCCTTTGATTCCACCGGCGGCAGCTCCAATGTTTGAGGTCATCATCATCATCACCATCATCAGCCTGACTACACCCACTGCAGGGCAAAGGTATTAGATAGCAATCACCGCGGCCGGCAACATTTTTAATTTCGTTATTGTATTTTTGTCAGCTGTTGTTGCCTCTAGCAAACCACTGCTACTACTACTCCTACTACTTCAGGGAGGGACTGCAGGGGAGTTGCAGGTTCTTTTTAAGCCCACAAACGCGGGTTAAGAAGAGGGAGCCATTTTTAGGGAACGATTAACATTCCCCCGCGACTTTTAAATCAGCCAGGGCAGCAGCTTGGGCATGTTGGTTACTCATTTGTGATGGAACAGCGCAAAAACCGGTGTCCCGGTGTTTTACTCTGTTCCACTAAAAAAAAAATTTAACTGTGCCATGACTTAGGGCCGTTTCACATGCATGCGATTCTCGCCTGCGACGCTGTGACTGGGGAGGGCCGTCGGTCAGACGCCCTGCGACCAAGTCAAGTTCCGTCCGGTTGGAATTCAGTCGCAGCGTCGGTGTGTTCGCTCTGCGACTGACCAATGGGCAGCGCCGAGACGGCGCGTGACGTCACGTGGGAGCTGTTGCCGCGGCCACGGCCGGTCTCGAGGCGCGCGCGTCGAGACCGGCCGCGACAACAGCTCCCACGTGACATCACGTCACGCGCCGTCTCGGCATGGGGTCACGTGGGAGCTGTTCCCGCGGCGTAAGCAAAACTGTTTATTCTAATCACAACATACGAAATATTGCCTTGCATCTAAAAACACGCTGGTCATAACATCATCAACACGTTCCGTGCAGTGCGAACATCGAGCAACCTTGCCTGTCCCTCCGACCGTATTCGCTGGGTTACACTGCGGCGTCACCGACTAGGCCGACTATTTTCGTTCTAGTCGCAGCACGTGAAGCCTCCTGCGCAAGTTTGGCTCGGACTCAAGCACAATAGTTCTGTTGAAGTCAGTCCTGTTGACAGACGCCTCGAGGGGCTAGGCCACCGCGCTTCGCTCTACGTTCATTTGTTTGACGTAAGCATTGTGCTGCTTCACCTTTCCCTCATATTTCACAGCCTACGACACCAAGCACTTGAAGCAAGGTATTACATACCACGCCTTAGGCCTTTTCTTTAGGATGACTGTCTTTGGGACGGTGGAGGAGGCGTCCGATAATGGTGGCCGGCTTGTGTGTAGTTTACATCCCTTCCTTTTTGAGAACACTGGCCAAGGTTTCGCTGACTTCGTCTTAATCAATACTTGCTTGCATTTCACTGTACCCTTCGGACATGACTTTTTGGCAGTGTTATTCCCACAAAGGCTACAAGAACAAGACGCACTGTTCGAAACATCACACCCTACTGAAAAAAAGTTCTATGATGCAATAACCTCATAGAGGCTTCATCATATAATATCGTGCAATTTTTATGATATATCACACAATTTGTATGATATTCTATGACATCTCTATAATGACTGTATGATTTTAAAGAAATGTATGACATTTCTATGATAATTTCCTATGATTTGTATGATAAGTATATGATATTTGTATGACAAACTGTATCAGTTTATTGCATCATACAACTTTTTCGAGCAGGGAACTGATGAAGAAGGGGGAGGTGTAGTATCATGAAGGGCGAAGGATGATGTGACTCGTGTGAGCTGTTGCATAGGTAGACAGAAATTGGTGTTATTTTTTAAGAGCGGTTATTTTACAACGGGGGATCGGTGGTGGGTGGTAAGGGGGCGGGAGAGAAAATGACAGTAGGGGGGTCTCCTGTTGTGCCTTTGCCTGCCTTTCTTTTTTCCCCCTTTTGCTTTTCCTCGAGTCGTAGAGCGCAGACTGTGGTTGCTTTTGGATTGCGCTGTTTTTCTGCTCCCTACAGTGAAACAGGACGGAGTCAGCGCCTCTGCGAAAACGGCGCGGAAAGGTCTCATACATGGACGCACTCTTGTCTCTAGGCTGTCATGAAAAAAAAAACTTACAACCCGTAATGTGTCAGTCCTGGCGAAGGGTCACTCCATGCGCGAAAGAAATCTCCCAAAAATGATATCAGAGCTTTTGCAGAGGATCAGTTACATTCTTTAATGCCTTCCACCAGCTTAAGGACTTCCACCAGCTTTGTTAAAAGCAGAGCTCGTGGTACGAAGAGTTGCACAAAAACAAATTTCGGACGATTTAGCGCGGTTACTCCACATGCGCAGGTGCGCCCGCACTTCGGTTTTCACTGCGGTTGCGGTGTTCGGATCCATTGCGCACGGATGCTGTTGATGAAGAAATGATATTCAAAACACAGCGCAAGAGACTGGTAGTTTAGGATGCGGGATGCTCGGTTGCGGCGATGTAGTTGTCTAAATCTGTTCGCGCTGGTCCGGGTTCGAAACCCACTCGCGACCGTAAAACATTTTCGATTATTTTATTTCAGGTGAAGCAGGCTTCAGACATAGAGACAGACCACGTCGAAATCGAGAATTCAAGCCTTAGTGCCGCACCAAAAAATGCGACCCCGTCAGCTGGCTGTTGTTTTACCAGTTTCTGGAGGTGGCGGTTGATAAAAAAACGGCCGCTCGATGGAACCGCATCACCGAGTGGCCGTGGTTCTCGTCTGCTCACTTACTGAAAAATACGGCACGCTGAAAGGCTTTTCCTAGAGCCTTTACTTCGTTCCTTCTCATGAAACGTGCGTGCACTGTGTTATTATGGCTTGTGTGCAGTATCAAATAAAACAAACCATTGTGAACGGACGAGACCTTTCAGCGGCCACGTAATTGGTGAAACCTTCAAAAACCGCGTGTTCTCGCCTTGTGTGGCTAGAAACCAGTCGAATGTAGCAAACTTTCCGTTTCTCCAGAGATCATCTGGCGACGACAAAGCGTCGAGGCTCCAATGTCACTATATCAAAAACAAAAAGAAAACGCTCAAAGTAGAACACAAAAATCACAGGACGTGATTACCACTGTAGAACGCGAGATTTCAGGTGATGAAATTCGTATTTCTTATTTATTTATTTATTCACATACCTACAGCGCCCTTGCGGGCATTAGTGTAGGGGGGAAAGAAAAAAACAATATAAGTGCACAGATGATATAATTCAGCAGCAAATTGAAAAGCATGAAACGTCACTATTTGCATCCCTTAATCACACTGTATTGTGGTAAGGGAAACACAGGTATGAGAAGTTAAAAGAAATGCTAAAACCCATTAAAAAGAATATTTTTGAGATCCTGGATAAAAGACGAAGGGGTCCCGGAAACAATTTCGGCAGGCAAACCATTCCACTCGTGTACTGTTTTAGGGAAGAAGCTGTTCTTAAATAAGTTTATTCGACAAGCTTATTCACGCACTTTTCGGGAATGGTCCGTTCGTGCAGATACATAAGTTCGTTTTTTTTAGATATTTACCTTTATCAATGCCTGTTCTAGTGTTAGGAATATTGTAAAATAGCGACAAGCGCAGGTATTTTCTTCTCGTTGCTAGCAGCGGCCACCCTAGGTTTTTGGAAATATCGCAAGATCTTTTTGAAAAGTCGTAATTACCTGATACAAAGCGAGCAGCACGTGCCTGCACGCGTTCAAGATTTGCGATGTTACACTGGGTTGACGGATCCCAAGTACTGCAAGCGTACTCAAGAATAGGACGCACATTTGACATAAATAATGTTTCCTATAGCTTTGTTGGTGCCTGATTAAAGTTTCGTTTGAGGAAATTTAACATTCGACTAGCCTTCATAGTTACGTTATCTATATGAGCATTCCATGACAGATTGGAAGAGAACACAACCCCCAAATATTTGTATTCTCTTGCGACCGACATGCAGGTTCCATCCATAAAATAATTGGTAAGAATTGGCTGTTTTTTAGTTGTAAACCTTATAAGATTGCATTTGGATAAATTAAGAGACATCTTCCAGGACTGACACCACAAAAAAACGGAGTCCAGGTCGTTCTGTAAATGTTGACAGTCCTCCGCACTAGTGATTTTGCGGTAGATACAGCAATCATCTGCGTACAATCGTACACGGCTGGTGGTACGGTCAGTAAGGTCATTGATATAAACAAGGAAAAGTAGAGGGCCCAAAACTGACCCCTGTGGGACACCAGATAACACAGGCACACTTGATGAGCACTCACCGTCCAGAACCACGCACTGTTTTCTTTCAGAGAGGAATGCTTTAATCCATGCTAAGAGATTGGCCGGTATATTAAGAAGGGACATTTTGTGCAACAGAAGTGCATGGCAAACGGAATCAAATGCCTTCCGAAAATCTAAAAATATACAGTCAACCTGCGTGCCTGAGTTAATTGAGGCTGCAATATCGTGAGTAAATTCAATTAATTGCGTATCGCAAGAAAACCCAGCCCTAAAACCGTGCTGCGTTGGTGAAAAGAAGCTATTACTCTGTAGGTGATTAATTAGGTTTGTGTAAATTACATGCTCTAGTGTTTTGCATACCACGCTTGTCAATGAAATAGGTCTGTAGTTACATGTTACGTTCTTGTCACCGCTCTTATGGATAGGAATAATGCTTGCATTTTTTCAGTCAGGGGGCAAAACTTCTTGCTCAAGAGAAGTTTCAAAGAGTAGTACTAAAAAGGGAGCAATAGCTAACGCGCAGTTCTTGAGGACAAAATTTGATATGCCATCTGGACCAGGGGCAGAATGTACATTAATCTTCTGCAATAAGGACACGATACCACATTCGGATAATGATACCTCATTCATTTTTGTTAAGTTGGTAACGCCTTGCGAAGCGGTGAATGCAGTTGGAGGTTGTGAGAAAGCAGATTGAAAAAAATGCATTAAACCTTTCAGCCTTTGCCTTTTTATCGGCATTGTAGTTTGTACCATCAATAACATATGGAATAGATTGCCTGGTATTTTTCTTGTTTTTGACGTATTTCCACAATTCCTTTGGGTTGGATTTAAGTTTATCGCCTAGATTGGAAAGGTACGTATTATGTGCTGTGCGCATCTCTTTTGTAATGATCTTGCTCAGCTCTTTCATTTGTGGGCGCAGCTTTAGATCAGGAAACTGACAATATCTACGAAACAATCTATTTTTTCTGTTTATCAACGTGCGAAGTTCTCTTGTTAGCCATGGCTTATCGCTACGGCGCTTGGCGGAAATGACACGCGAAGGAATGAAGGTTTGTGTTAACGATATCAATTTTGTTTTGAATAGATTCCATAGCCCAGTAATATCAAGGCGTGAGATGCGTGATCGGAAGTGGCGAAGAAATGCGTCAAGTTCGGCGGACAGTAAGGCGTAGTCGCCTTTTTCGTAAAACACCTTGCGTGGTTCTGAAGCGCGGCAGGTTTGGCCTGTACAAGATAACTTAGTGACAACCACATCATGATCACTGATCCCAGGCAATGTGGCAACATTTGATATAAGATCGCGGTCATTACAGAAAAATAAATCCAGTACATTAGCGGTAGTACCGCTCGTCCGAGTCGGCGTGTTAACAAACTGTAGCAAAGAATGGACAGTAACCATTTCCTGGAAAACAGTGTACAGTAGGGATGCATTATTAAGTACAGGCTTTACCGAGGACCAATCAATGTTCGGCAAGTTATAATCACCAGCGAGTATTATATACGTTGTTTGTAAGCTTAACAGTATATTGCTCAACTCAAACAGAGGTTGGGGACTGCTAGAACCCGGTGATCTGTAAAATGAACCAACTGCAAGAAAGGTGTCGTTTTTTAGAAGAATTTTGCACCGCACTGTTTCACAGGATTCGGTTTCAAAGTCTATCGGCATGCTAAGGATACTGTAGTGGGTAAGAACAAATACACCACCGCCGTGCACGTTGCGGTCTTGTCTATAAACGACATAATTGCGCGGAAAGGTTTCATTGTCATTAATTGTATCGTCCAGCCAAGATTCCATTCCGAAGACAATATGCGGCTTCGATGATTCGAGGAGTGAAGCGAATTCTATCGTTTTATTTTTAAACTTCGACAATTTACTGTTATAGATACTAGGTCATGAGCATCAGTTATTCTTATTTTGTTGGAGGGCGCATTCTGTAGTGGCTACAAAGCAAATAGATCCACAGTGTCTGTTTGGCTGTTGTATATAAAAGTTTGGTTGCGCATTTTCAACTTATTGAAGTTAATCTTGAATTCGCCGCCACGTTTCTGAGCAAACTGAAATAGTTTTTGCTATCAAGTCGTACTTTCCTTGAGTAGTCTTCACTACTCAAGGAAACTACTACTACTACTACTACTACTACTGACTACAACTACTACTCACTACTCAAGCCATTTATTTTCATATTGCTTTCAATACGCATGGCCTCACTATTCTTTCACTCGTGATGTAACTGTGCTCGTACCTCTCAGACGTCAACGCCAACACCGACGATGCACAACCAAGAAACATGCCCTCAACAGCTGTCGATGTTAATACGTCGCAGAGCGTGCACTGAGAATGCAGACAACGAAGGCAGCTCCGTGGAAGATATCCGCTTTCGCTGTGGGTCGCTTGGCGGCCTTGATGTCCGCTGACGCACCCTAGCATACTCTCGACGTGCCTGCATTCATTGTGTCTGAGGTGAATGGACAACTTTCAGAATTGCAGGAAAGCTTATTTACATGAAGGTCTCTTCAAACCAAGAACCCTCGTTCACAGACCGCGTTTCCACTTCCTGCTAGGCTGGCTCAAGGGGTTAGCGCCAAGGAGGATGAGTCAGTAGCCCTCCATTGTATCGTTCTTGGAAGAAGGTGAGGGGGGCTGCTCCCTAATATGCCGGAACCTGAAGCCTCGACGCACGCCTCCAGCCATCGAGATAGTGTAAAAAGAAGTTGCCGAAAGGTTACCATGATGCGTTCTCTTGACAAGTACCTGTCTCGACCCGCTCCTCACATCCTTTCCACAACTTCTGTCTTATATTGACAAAGGGACATTTCCCCCCTCATTTTTCGAACGAGAATGTTCGGTTGAAAAATTGTTGAGGGCACTCGATATTCTGAAAATGTGCTCCAAGGGCCCTTCTTTGGTGCACGCGCTCAAGGTGGGCGCTCTTGGAGTACCACAGAACCGGTATAAGCATGCGCACTACAGGAGACGTCACCGGACCACCACCGGAACGCACGGGCGCTCGCGCACGCATAGGAAGCGGGGTCCGGTTTACGACATTCGGAGGACGGCGGGGCTCTCGGCGACTCTTTTCTTTAAGGCTTGAAGCTCTTTCAGGTTCCCAGAACTTTTCGCGGTTCGAGTTGCCCTTCAGAGCACCCAATCTCTTTTCTTCACGGCTCGAAATTAATTCCCTCGGCTTGAGAGGGGGAGCCAGCCAGCACCAAGAACATGGAGGTGCATGCCCTTTTTCGGCGCCCGTTCGGCGTACGGCGTCGCTGTACTGCTCGCAGCATCGGTTCATGTTTGGTAAACTTCGGTATGCCAGGCACTCGTGCAAGTGGTCTGTCAGCGGAACGTTTTATCATATCCGTTCTAGAAGCCGCGCAGCAGCTGCGTGAAAGTGTGGAAGTTAAGGTGAAAGCGATCTGGCTCCCGTGAGAAAGTCGGAAAGAGGAAAACACATTGCGTTAGAGCTGCGCTGGCTGGACTGTACAGAACAAAGACCCACACGTACTGGTAGTACACGAATCCGTGTAGGCCGGTTTATTGAAGTGAGCGCCAGTTGTAACATTGCAATCGCACCAACTAACCCTGTTACAAGTAGAGATGCCGTGTTTTCGGTATCCGTTAAACTCCGTTAAACTCCGAAAAATGCCCCCGCGGCATTTTGATGTGAATGCTGGAAAACCAATAAACACTGATTTTCAGCTGTCATTGAAGAAAAGAATGCCAGTTTCAAGTGAAGAAATGTACTCTACATTTTTTTTCTCTAGTTCACCCGGAACACAGCCGCACTGAACTGTCCTTGGTACCATTCTTTTCAATCGAAACCAAATTCTGTTGTCGCGTTCCTTTGTCTTCTCTTTACCAGCGTGACGGTTTTCAAGTGTGTAGGTCAGGCATAAGTTTCCTGTAACGAGGAACGCAACAGGACACGAGAGTACCCAGGACAAGCTCCCCACCCGACAAAATCTCCTGCTCTTTCCGCTCAGCAGTGCTTACAGGCTCCAGGGGAATACGGCGGGATTTTCACATTGCCTGCACGTTTCTCTCATTGCCAGTTTGGCAACTTGCCACTGTGGTTCCCCTGAGAGCTGGTACTTTTTTTTTAGCGTTCATTCATGTTCTTGATTTCTGGAGAGCAATCAAACAAAAGGTGAAAAGCTCGAGAGCCTGCTAGCAGTACTCGCTATCCCCGAAGACATGACTGTATATATAGTTTTTGTGAAGTGTAATCACGTGGTATAGAACATCGAAGCAATAAACACAGCAATAAAATCATTGTAATCAGAGGAGGCACTTGTCTGCCGCGTGTAATCAATCCTGGTTCATCTAGCCTGCCCCTTCACTGGTCAATCAATACCTTCTGTGAGGATCTGTGAGATTGCAGGTCTTATTTTAAACAAATACAAAAGTACAAACAATAAACGAGGTGGCTTTTATCGGAAAGGAAACCAATTTCAGTATGAGAGTGAAAAAAAGGAAAGGAACAAGAGGGCAAGGCAGCAACACACGGGAAAAACACACGGGGGAACAGAACAAAGTGCTTACGAAAAATGCAGAAAAAAGAAAGTCAAAGAGGAAAGTCACACTACTTGTCTTATTCGAGCAACGAGCGGGGAGGACTGGCTGGGTGTCGGGCAGTCAGGGAGTCTCTGGGCGTTCCAATGTTGATGCGACGCTACCGCAGCGTCGGCGTCTGTGGGCTCCCAGCACGGTTCCCAGGTCTGGTATCCCGGAAAAGCCACGTAGGCGCCAGAAGCGGCCTGTGTGGAGCAGCTGACGGATGGACGGAGAAGAGTGTCGACGATGGATGTCCAGGTCTGGTGGCCCGGACGTCTGCGGCTAAGGCCCAAGCCCGGAACTCGGGGAGCCAGCAGAACTCGTCCACGTCCGTCGCCCACCGCGCTTTTCTCTTCTCTGCCCCGTAATCCTCTTCGACCTGTCCCGCGTTCCCCTCCGTACGCGCTCCTCGTGCTTTCAAATCAAATCAAATCGTCTTTATTTCTCTCTCAAGGAGAAAAGGGGGTGACGGGTAAAAGCCGCATGACTGCGGCTTGACAAAGCCCGGCCCCCTCTATGTACAGTTCGGCAGTATTGCTCGTGCACATACAGAATTAAATTTCACACTTCCTCTCAGACCTAAAATTTTTTTTTTTTGCACCCTAGAGAACAAGATCACTCCAAATGAAAGCACATGCAGTTTTAAATACATTCGAAACACACATTCTAGAACACATCAGGTTTTAAACATGAAAATTTCAAACACACTCAGATTAAAAACACGTTCAGTTCAATAATTTTCAATCTTTTAAAATTCTGGAAAAGACGTTACCTTTAGTGGTCTTCTCCTCACGAACGCCGCTGGGTGGCGCTATCTCCTTACAGAAGGCCCCCTCTTCGGAAGTTTTTTCCAAGGGAAAGAACTCAACTTCAGGAGAGCGACACCAGACGCGTTCGACGATCGCAACACAGAACACCGCACCACAGCGCGCACACTACACACCACACACAATACGACGGTCGTCAATGTTCGAAGCGTTCACAGACCTTCGCACACACAGCACAGAGAGCACATGGAAAGTCAGCGTAAAGCGTCCATAGAGGGCGAAGAAACACGGAAAGCATAAAAAGTAGATAGCCGACACTCAAAAACAAACATGAACAAACAAAAACAATTCCAACAACAGGTGTGGGCTACATTCTTCTGTATTCCATTGTTCACATCAAACCACTTCACCGTCGCGAGAACTTTTTCGGCTAGTACTTCCGTTTTCCTTTGTGAAACCGTTTTCTCCAAACCGAACTCGGTTTCCACCATGATTTTACATGTTCCCGTCCTACGATGTTATTCACTCTGTTCTCCCTTGCCTTCGACACAGTCTGCTGACACATATCACACGATCAGACATAACTCTTAATGTCAGCCTGTACACCGGGCCAGTAAAACTCACTGAGCACCCTAGCTATTGTTTGCCGTATTCCATGATGGCCGGATAATGCACTCTTATGTGCCAACTTAAGAACTTGCGTGCGTAAGCCCTTCGGTACCACCGCTTGCTCAACGACTTGGCCGGGACACACTTGGTATGTCCGGAAGAGAACACCTTCATCTGTATCAAAAGAGTGGGCGGTCTGTCCCTTGCCACGAAATATTTGCCCCAACTTCCTGCGACACACCTCTAAAGTCGGGTCTTCTTCCTGTTTCAGGCGAAACTCCGGCCGTGACAAGTGGAGTGTGTTCAGAGTGGGGTTTTTACTACTCACTGAAACCTTTGCTGTCATCGTGAGGGAAGGAACATCGACCGAACTCGTCATGGCAAGGGAAACTGCCTGATCAGTTAGAACTGGCGGGTCGACAGAGAATGGAGGTTGTAGAATGGAAAGTTGAGCGAGTTGGTATACGTTCATTTTGGGTGGAAAAAACAGCGCGAAAGGGACGGAAGACAAAGATGAAGGTGAAGGACAAAGATGAAGGTTTAGCCCCGGGGACATTGCCTGTTATAATGTCGTACAAGGGTGTAGACAAGCAGCGCGCGATGGCCTTACCCGAGAAGTATGGAGAAGAAATCACCACCTCCGCTTCCGGAACTTCTACACGGGTCCCATTGGCCAAGAATAATGTAGCCTTTTTCCCTGTTAGTGCCGCTGGCGGTACAAGAGACTCACGCACAACAATACCGGTGCTGCCCGTATCCCGTAATACCGAACCAGGCTGGCCGAACACCTCACCGTGCCCCACGGGCATAGCAGTTTCCACCGGGTTGGAAGGACAGACCATCTCCCCCAACTGGCCCTCTACGCGCGTTACCTCTGCAGGGTTATCGGGATGTGAATATCGAGGTGTCATGCAACAGGAGGACTCCTCACGGTCTCCTGGCCTCTTAGCTTTGCACGACTGGGCATCATGTCCTACCTCGCGGCACCAGGTGCAATACGATTGCTTCGGCTTCGTCCGACAATCCGCCGCCTTGTGCCCAGTCTTCTCGCAAAGAAAACACCGCAGGCGAGATTGTGAACCTGAAACCTCGTCCTTGGCTTTATTCATCGTATGCTCCCCCTGTTCTTTGATGAACAACAAGTTATTTTGCCGCTGTGCTTCGAGAAAATGATCGGCAGCCTCCGCCAGCTTGGAAACTGTCTTGCCCTCCCGCTCACGTAAGAAAAGGGCTAAACGAGAATGACAGTTGTTCAGAAATTGCTCGCTCACGACCATCTCGCGAACCACCTCAAAAGTGCGGCCTTCTCCCCGCATCTTGACCCAACGGTCAAAGAAGCTAAACAACCTGGCAGCATATTGCGAGGCCGTTTCTCCATCCTGGGGCTTGCTCTGGCGAAACTTCTCTCGGTACCCTTCCGCGGTGAACCTAAACCTCTGAAGCATGGCAAGCTTCGCTTTATCATAATCCACGGAATCCTCAGGCGAGAGCCGACCGAAGACCCTAAGTGCTTCGCCGCCAAGGCACAAGCTCAACGCCGTTGCCCACTTTTCTTTTGGCCAACCCTGCCCCGTGGCCACATGCTCAAACCTCTTTAAGTAGGCATCGAGGTCATCCCGCGCTTCATTGAACTGTGGTATGAGGCTGTGCGGGTTAATGGAGCTGGTCGATGAGACGATACGCTCTCCACTGTCACTCGGAGGATTTGCGCCATCCTCCTTGAGCCTTATTTGTAGCTGCAAGTTCTGCGCCTCTAACTCCAATTTCTGTTTCTCCGTCTCTAAATTCCGTTCCTCTAAATCCAATTTCTGCTTCGAAGCTTCACGCTCCGTCTCTAAATTCCGTGCCTCTAACTCCAAATTCCGTGCCTCTAACTCCAGCTTCTGCTTCGCAGCTTCACGCTCAGCGGCTCTCTCTTCCCGTGCCTTACGAAGCTCGTCCTCCACCCACGCTCGTAACTCCGCGCCGCACAAGCCCATGCGCTCGCCTAAAGCAACCAAATCTGAAGCGCTCATATTGTTCCTAAATTAACACAACAGGCAAATAAATAAAAACCGACCTCGTCCTGTCGTAGTGGACGCCAAATTTGTGAGGATCTGTGAGATTGCAGGTCTTATTTTAAACAAATACAAAAGTACAAACAATAAACGAGGTGGCTTTTATCGGAAAGGAAACCAATTTCAGTATGAGAGTGAACAAAAAGGAAAGGAACAAGAGGGCAAGGCAGCAACACACGGGAAAAACACACGGGGGAACAGAACAAAGTGCTTACGAAAAATGCAGAAAAAAGAAAGTCAAAGAGGAAAGTCACACTACTTGTCTTATTCGAGCAACGAGCGGGGAGGACTGGCTGGGTGTCGGGCAGTCAGGGAGTCTCTGGGCGTTCCAATGTTGATGCGACGCTACCGCAGCGTCGGCGTCTGTGGGCTCCCAGCACGGTTCCCAGGTCTGGTATCCCGGAAAAGCCACGTAGGCGCCAGAAGCGGCCTGTGTGGAGCAGCTGACGGATGGACGGAGAAGAGTGTCGACGATGGATGTCCAGGTCTGGTGGCCCGGACGTCTGCGGCTAAGGCCCAAGCCCGGAACTCGGGGAGCCAGCAGAACTCGTCCACGTCCGTCGCCCACCGCGCTCTTCTCTGCCCCGTAATCCTCTTCGACCTGTCTCGCGTTCCCCTCCGCACGCGCTCCTCGGGCTTTGTCTTCTTCTCCTCACGAACGCCGCTGGGTGGCGCTATCTCCTTACACCTTCCTGAATGGTCAGCGTTTGGTGCGAAGACCGATATATTCGCTACTCGACAAGCTATGAAGTCCGCGAGAAATATATGCGCAGCTTCCGCGAAAACTCACTTGATAGCGATGACTTCTGGCATCAAGTGCAAGTTGTGGGCCCGTCCATAGAGCAGGAATTGATGACAAAGAAGTCTTTAATGGATTATTTTCGCCTGTTGTGAGCTCTGCAGACCACCCGTCTTTGAAAGAGGGATCTCAGAATAATCGCTGTTCAAAATTATATCTGCTGACGTTTGCTTTGACAGCTTATTATGGAGAGCGCGCTGTAAAGAATGGCCGGTCTTGTTAAAACCATCTCTTGATTTTCTTGCCTGCCCCCCATCAAGCGCAAATGTAAAACGTGTGCTTCCTGACCGCATTCTTCCGATGGCTGATAAATCTCTCAATGTACGTGTCCATTTTTTTTT
Organism: Amblyomma mixtum; assembly: GCF_055824585.1. NCBI lineage: Eukaryota > Metazoa > Arthropoda > Arachnida > Ixodida > Ixodidae > Amblyomma > Amblyomma mixtum. The sequence continues at coordinate 173,723,606 of NC_143012.1, forward strand.
TCACTACGTGTAAATATAACATTTTATACTCTTTAAAGCCTTATAGTTCCATTACGAGAAAATCCGGCGCCGTGCGTTCGTCGTTCCAAGTATTTGCGTGTGTATGTACTACATACTCTACAGACAATCCAAGCGATGCCATCACTGGCAGAGGCTCAATGCGGTGGCAGTATTCCCAACTACATTCGCGCCAAAATTTTGAATAACCTTACGTCGTACAGCGTTCCGTTGCTGTCATAGCATTTCTCTCTTTTTTTTACTCGTTTGGGCATTAATTCATTGGGTAGGGTGTTTGGTATGTGTTTAATAAAAAAATTCAGGTGCGTTATATTTTCTCCAGTAATTATACAGCCGCTTTACAACACCTATCCCGATAAACGCCGGTTTCTCTCCGGCATTGAAAGTAGAAAGCGAAAAACATCGAACCAAAGAGAAAAAATAAACACCATATAACCCCCAAATGGAAAAAAAAAGAAATACTGAAGGAACCCTAGGTTTTTTAGTGAAACGCCTTAGCAACGAAATAAAGCACCCAAGCGCTCTCCATGAGGCGCCACATGGTGCGTGTGTCATTATTCCAGAGGACAAGGCAAGCACAAGGGCGCCTGCCTCATTCCAGATGGACGCAATTGCAGGCCGAATCTATTCAGGGTGTTTCACGGAACTTGAACCAAAGATTACAAAAAAAGGGTTGCTGCGTAGCTAGGCGAAACCAACGACATGTTGCTCACTGTGTGGCGCTTCTCAGAGTATTTCTTATTTTCGCTTAATTAGTTACTTATTTAAGATCAATTATACATAACTTCAACGTTTACGGTAAGGGAACGTGCATTTTGTTAAGTTGTACAGGGGCGTTACGAAAGAACCGATCCAGTTTTTTGTAGCAACGTACGTGGCCCTTTTTTCGAGTTTTCATGGAATGCTCGCTAAATATGGAAAAGAAAAAAACACTTCATTGCGCTCTTGCGCTACTGCATTGTAGCGCTGCCAAGCGCGTTCTGAATGAAGCGTGCGCGCTCACCTTCTGGAAGTGAGCAGTCGACGCCGCTCTTAGCATAATCTTGAAAGTGCGATCAGCACATTCTTCCAGCATGGAAAGCGCACGGCGTGATCTGCCAATTGCGATAGGGCTTTTATGAGACATCGCGCAGGCAAACCAAAAAATGAAGTGAAAGTAGTGAAGTCGTGTATTCCAGGGTAGTCTTCGTTTTTTTTTATCCGGTGGTGAGGCTTCTTCTGCTTTGGGTAGGCTTTGGGTATCTTCTGCATCAGCTTGCAGCCGTGATCAGTGGATTCGAATATCGAAACCGCAGTGTTGACACACCTAATTCGCATTTGCCGTAGCCACGACAAATGGACCAAAATTTGTTTTTGTGCCACTCTTTGTGCCTTACACTTCGCTCTTCAAAAAGCTGGTGGCAGTCCTGCGTAACCAGGACGTCAAAGAATGCAACTGATTCTCTCCAAAAACTGTGATGTGATTTTTCAGAAATGTTTCACCGCTTCAGGACTGACCCTTCGCCAGGAGTGACACATTAGCCGCTGTGAGGTTTTTTTTTTTTTTACGTGAGCCGGCAAGGCTGCGTTCATGCATGAGACCTGTCAGGACCGGTTTGGCAGACGCGCCAGCTTTGTCGTTCTTCAGCGTCGGAAGTAAAAAAACAGCGCACTTTAGAAGAATTCGCGGCCTGCGGTCCACGGCTCGAGGAGAAGTAAAAGGGGAAAAAGAGAAAGGCGCACACAAAGGTACAGCAGGAGACAGCACCCTCTCCCTACTGCCCTTTGCTCTCTCCTCTCCCTTACCCGCGCAACCGGTCACCCACGTACCCCTGTGTCCCTGCTCACATCCTTCTTCGACAAGCGAGGAGACACAGACAAGCTCTAACTTTCAACAGACGGTTTATTGCAAAATCGGGAGCATGTATAGACCAGATTTTTTTACCCTCACACGCAGGCTGCGGGCGCGCTCCTACTCTAGACACCAGTCGCCATCTGTCGGCGCGCGCGGCCCAAGGGACTGCGGGTCGCGCCGGCGCCGCGCGTAAAACGCATGTTTACGTGCTCGCTTCTGCCGTTGTTGTGCTCCATCAGCTAACGTATGAGGGTGTGTGCTGTGCGTCACTACTCACATTTTCCCTCTTCCAGACAGTACTGCGGTTATCTTGTGCGCAGTTACTCGTTAACGTGACCTACGAGGGTAGTCGACCAGGTAGTGTACGGAGTGGAAACCGTCACTTCTAAGCAAATTTCTGCGCTGTCGTGTCGTTTGTTGTCGCCTTTTACGTGCGATATCATCTATGATAATTTTATGCATCAGAATGTAGATCTATCGATTTGACTCAGTGGAGTAGTAACTGGAGAGGCGAGCTGCAGACTGAAGGTTGTCCCGACGGAGCGCGCGTTTTCGATCACAAGTACGTGTTCAGCATCCTTGCGCTGAGCTTGCTCTTGTTCTCATTAAACACATTTCATGCACAAGATTGTAAGCACGACCGCTACCGATTTCAGCTGCTTTTTCCGCACGCATGTCAGAGGGATCTGGGGGGTAAAGGTTTATCTATAGTATCTTTCTGCTGTTGGTATCTAACCGCTATTGAGCTTTAAGACGTAGCCATTAATGCGATAATTAATACCTAAGTTTCGTTGCTTTGTATTGTAAATGCGCACGCAATTCCACTATCACTCATCCTCAAGTAGCCACTGTATGCGTTTGCAATAGTATTTATTTACTGAGCTATTTATTTATTTATTTATTTATTTATTACCTGCATCGCCTGTTTTAAGCATTACAGCAGGGGGGACATCATGCAACAAAAACTTCGAAATCACATGCGCAAAATGTATCTGTAAAGCTCCAGAGTTTCCTTATAATTCTCTCTAATACCTATACATGGCGAGCGCTTTCTTGTAGCGGCCCATCCCTGCTGAAAAAAGTTCTGTGATGCAATAAACTCATACAGTTTATCATACATATATCATAGACTTATCATACAAATCATAGAAAATTATCATTCAAATGTCATAAATTTCTGTAAAATCATACAGTCACCATAGAGATGTCATAGGATATCATACTAATTGTATGATATATCATACAGATTGTATGATATTCTATGATGAATGATCTATGAGGTTATTGCATCATAGAACTTTTTTTCAGCAGGGATGTTTGTGTCCCTACATCCGATGGGGACACTTTTAATAAAAGCGCGCATTCACAAGGCATGACTTGATCCCCCTAAAGCAAGCAAAAAAAGCGTAGACGTGCGCCTAACCAAACGCACCGAGAGAGGGCGCCACACGTTTCTTGCCGAGGCTGAGGATGCATGATGAATAGAAATATAGCCAGGGAAAACATTTGCCTGTTTTAAATGTAAAATACTTTACATCTATTAAAAGAAGGGGCATTTCGCTACCTAAAGCTCCTTGAGCAGTCCGATATATTGGAAATCAGGGCAGCCGTGAGTGATAAAGTGAGGAAAATTGGGGGTTTTTTCGCGACCTCGTCATAGGCTTCATGCGAGCGTATCTCATCGCGCAGGGTAAACGCAATATTTAAGCCACAGTGATGAAACTTTATAAAAGAAACTTTATGAGGTATTTAACCCCTCAGGGTCAGAGCTCGCTTGTAACTGTTATGCGTGACGAGATATTGATTTTTTGTTTTATGCGAAGCATACTACTTTAGCTACCACTTCAGCCCTTCACCGTGGTTATGCGCCTCCAAATCACGTGATACATGACGTCACACCACGTGACACGATGACGTCACGACAGTGGAGAAACGGGGGCCCACCTCGCGCCGTCGCTGTGGTTGTGCGCCTCCAAATAACGTGACACGATGATGCCACACCACGTGACACGATGACGTCACGGCAGTGCAGAAACGGGGGCCCGCCTCGCGCCGTCGCTGTGGTTGTGCGCCTCCAAATCACGTGATACATGACGTCACACCACGTGACACGATGCCGTCACGACAGTGGAGAAACGGGGGCCCACCTCGCGCCGTCGCTGTGGTCGTGCGCCTCCAAATCACGTGATACATGACGTCACACCACGTGACACGATGACGTCACGACAGTGGAGAAACGGGGGCCCACCTCGCGCCGTCGCTGTGGTTGTGCGCCTCCAAATTACGCGACACGATGATGCTTCGCATTCTCCAGGCTTAACCAAGTTAAGCCTCAGCCATTTTTTCATCGCCATTCAGTTACGCGCCGCCGGCTGTCGCGAGATGGCGCGACCGGTTTTCCGAGGCGCATGGGCCGGAATCCTGGGGATGAAGGCGCAGATGCGCAAGTGGTGCAGTGGTGGTGCGCCCTGTAACCTCGTCGATGTGGGAGACCTCTGGCCCGATGTCAGCCTCAATGAAGTGAAGCTCGCAAACCTAGAAGGAAGTTAAAGTTTTCTTTAAGTAGCAGCTGTAGCTTGGCAAGAGTTTTCTTCAAAGTCTGCATTCGCTACCTGCAGTGCTAACCAGCTGCTTAGTTTAAATACACTTTTTTTTCACAATGCATTGCAAAAGTAACTATTCTAGGAAGTAGTTTCGAACATCTTACCCTGGAGTGCGGTGATATAACGAAGTTCTGTCGTGGTATTGCCCTAATCCAGGCGTTCTCTTCTTCATCTCGGGGAAACTTATACCCCTGTCACACGGCCAGTTTCAATGGCCATCGAGATTTTCGATCGTCATCGAGCTCGAGGGAGTTGTGGAGCTGCTACACGGCAAATCTCAATGGACATTGAAATCGCTCTCGCGTCTTACGCCAAGCTCGTGTGGCGCCACAATCGCTACGTTCGATTTCGCGCAAATAACAAAAATATATTGACGAAACTTTAATAAATGTTGAAATACACTTTTTTTGCAGTCATAAGGCGTGTTCACAATTGTTCAAAAATCCGGCAAGTGAAGCGGATTCGCTCGCCGCAAAAACTAGCACCTGTTCTCATCTGTTGACGCCCGGGCGAGTTGGAACGGCCGCGCCGCTGCTGCTTCTCGCTGTGCGCACCACGTCGCCGCTCGCGGCGTACACAGATACAGTGAGAAAAGAGCATAAATTTATGCTGTCTACGTACCACGAGCGCATGCACGCTTACGTACACTAAATGCAGGCACATTCCCACATTTAGTTCAGCGTATGCTAGCAGAGACGCAAAAATAAACTCAGCGTCTAGTGGCGCCATCTGGTTGTCAAAACGGGAACCGTTACTGTCAATAAACCGACTCTCTGAGGCTTAGCAGCGGCAGGATCGTCACTCTAAATAAAAAATAAAGCAAATTTATCACTTATACGTTTTCTTGTAGCCAAGATGAGACGAAGCGAAAGACCGATGCCCCATTTATGACCAGTGAACGGACAGAAAAAGGCATCAACAACGAGAATTCAGTCCGAAGCGAGGGGTCCGGCTTTGAAGGGCGCCGCCATGTTTGTTGTCGTTCGAAGCAATGCTAGCAACCTTGGGCAACGCTCGAAGGCCCTCGAAATCTCGATAGAGTTCCGGGCTCCTCCGTCGACTCGATACTCGATGGCCATTCAAAGTGGCCGTGTAGCAGCGCTCGATCGCCTTCGAGTCGACAGACTATCGGTTCAAGGACCTTCGAAATGCCCGTGTGACAGGGGTATTAAAAACGTGGCTTTTGGACCGCGATTTGTAATTATTCCAGCAATTGGGCACGCAGCGCTTGTTAGGCATATCCTGGCCGAAGCGTAATCCACATTGCACTCCAGCGATGGCACTAGAACATCGTCTCGGACACAACCGCACGCGCAGCACGAGGTGTCAACGTCTAGAAAAAAATATGCGTTCGGAAGCATGTCGCGACAACACATGACTTTCCCCCAGGCAGTGAAAGGAGCGTCACGTGTTTCCAGAACCGATCGCATTGTCGTCGCCTTTGTTCCCCACTCTGACTTCTCGGTATAGGTGGGGTTAACCATTGTGTACCTTCCAGGGCTCATTTCCAACACGAGTGCGCCGCTCGTAGCTTCGAGACGTGCTGCACGGAACTTCTATGTAGGCCTCTTTCGCGTGACGTAGCTCAGGGGGGGAAGGAATAGCCAGCAGGCCTGATCAACACCCTCTAGAGAAAACTTTAGAGGGTGTTGGCCTGATACTGTTCGAGGTGTGTGGGGGGGGGGGGGGAAGCGGGAATAGGGGCACAAAGATAAATGGGGAGGTGGGTAACCGGTTACTGCGCCTAGGCGAATGGTCCGCGCGTTTCCTCCTTTCCTTTGCCAGGATAAGCACTTGCCCTCTCTCACTTTTGTCTCTCTCTCCACCCTTGTCAGCGGTGAAGCCACGTAGCATGCACACCATTCGGACAGTTCTCAAGCGCGCAAGGCCAACGCAAGGCACGCCTGTCGTGTTCGCGATGCTGACAAGCGGCGACGTGAAGGATGCTCTGAGTGCTGAGGTGCTCTGTGCGCATTGCGGCATTGACGCTCGTGGTTCACGTCTGTAGTGGACTCCGTTGGCGAAACACGTGCATCCGCTGTCATAGCCACGAAGTGATGCCCAGGTTTACCAGCCAGCGCCTACTGTGGAACCACGTGGAGTACACCTGCTTCCCTGACCATGCCTTCTCCTCACGTGAGTGAAACAACCCATTTATTGTACCGTAAGCGTTATTATTATTGTGAGTATGAAAGTATTAGAAGGCTATGTTGACGCCTGAGGTGTCCGCAATATGTGTCGCCGTAAGATGGTATCCTGTGCTGGCGTCGGTCAAATGGCGTCATGGGACAAAAGAAGCTAGAAAAAATTCATTAAATATTAGAATGGGGTCTAAGGGGCAGTCGAAATGGGGCCGCCGGCGTGCGAGCAGACATGACACGATGAGGCAAGATTTACAGAGTGGTGACATCATACCCGAGCTTGTTCACAATCGCTGCCACGTGGAGATAGCAGAAATGATAAAGACGCGCGGCGCAAAACCGCGTCCGCCGAAGCGACGACGCTTCTTTGAACAACAGATACCGCGGGTGTAGTTGTTGCGACTGAAGGTAGGATGAAGAGGAAAGTGCACGGGCCTGCCCACTGTCTCGAGCACAGCAACAACCGCTACCACGGGCCGACAGAGAGTTGAAAAATGTGAGGGGAAAGATGAATGCACACACGCGCGTAGTCGAGAAGCGCCGGGGAACGCGACTGAAGTGGTTTTTCTGGTGTGACAGGATCTCCAACCGGCGAAACCACTGCCCGCCGACAGTGGTGTCGACAAAACGGTGGTTTCGCCGGTTGGCGATGCTGTCACACCAGAAAAACCACTTCAGTCGCGTTCCCCAGCACTTCTCGACTCTTGTTTGCGCTCTGTGCACAGCCGCAGAAACTGGAGACATCTTGCGCTACCGTAGCTACTGGCGGTTTTGCGGAATATCGGACGAAATATAGCCATAACCGTGCGCGGCTGCTTCGGAGCAGCCATGCTGCTACACTGCGCCGTCGATTCCGTTCCACGATCCATTATTACCCAGCCGGTCACTACATATCCCGCCACAATCTCGGCAGATTCATCGAATTTGTTCCCCGTTCTCAGAGTACTAAATGTATAATAGACAGCTATAGTATTACGTTACTGGACGCCGGATTTTCCGGTTAGCGCTGGGCACGCTAGAAGACGTTTCAGCATACCGTCTCTCCCGTAACAAGTTACCGTAGGGCGAAAACGAATGATAAATATGGCAGAGGCTCCAGCATTAATTACAGACAAAACTGCGCATGCATTGCAAGAATTTCTTTCCAGTGGGATGCTACATGTTCTTTATTCATCTTGTTCTCTGTATATAAAGTCGTGCGCACTACTTCAAAACATCCCCTCACCAGTAGACAATTTTACTACACAGAACGCTACGCTTGTTTAGATGCATGATTTGATCATGTAGCCTTCCCTCCGTAATGGGAGGGCGCCTAGGGTGCCCTGGCTGGATACACAGACATAAAGACAATAACACTATCAAACGCGAAGCGGCAAATACACACACAAATACCGACGAAACAGTATCAATGAAAACAGTTCTAGTGTCGCACCAGCGTCCACCACTCAGTCAATCGGCGCTTCGTCGCTGCAACTCCCGCAAAGTTTGCTGCATCCGTTGTGCAGCCCTCGTTCGAAGTGCGGAAACCCAGCGCCTGCGGAAGCGTAGAGCCCTCCTGCGGTGGCGTTTGCAGCTTCTCGCAGAACAGGACGATGTCCTCCGTTGTTTCTTCGAACGCTCCACAGGCTCTACAAACGGGGCATTCGACTGTAGTGTCGAAGCGCTTTCGATGCGTAAGCGCTGGCATGGCACCTGCGCCTGCCTCAAACAACAGGCCGCTGCCAACTCTTCTCGTAGAGGCTCTCGACGCAGATGACCTGCTTGAGTGCCCGGTACACTTCCAGCGTCGACTTCCCCTCTATGGCAGCCATCCACCTCTCGCACCTGCGCACGCATTTGGGCATCAACTGCCTTGGCCCATTTCCTCGCGCTCTCGGCTTGCACATCATTGCTGTAGAAGCCGAACTTGCGACGAACGTGTTGGAGTCGCTTCACCCATGTAGTCCGCAGGCGGTTTTGGCCGACATCAACAAAGACTCTGCGCGCCCATCTATCTTTGTGCCTCAGGCGCAGCCTGCCGTCGTAGGCTATTTTGCTCCTTGCCTTGCGAGCCTCGAAGTTAGACAAAGCGAGGTTAGCCTCGTTAGCCACCCACCAATGGCACCCGGTGCCAGATGTCCCACCGCTCGTGGGCCACGCTCAAGCCATTCCTTCGTGGGCGATGTCGCGAAAATGACAGTGCGGGCGCATGTACTGCTTTCCACAGCTCGAGAACCATAGCAAATCGATTGCAGCCCCACAGGCACCGCCTTCGCAGTATGTTTCCCGCTCGCTGTGAAGCTTGTTTCAAGTGCTCATGTTCTGCTGCATATTCTGGCTGAGTGCTGAACCTAACGCCGAGGTATCGGTACTCCGTTCCCATCTCGAAGACGTCCCCGTTAGGTAAGTGGACCATCTGCTCGGCGTCCAACGGTGCTGAGAAACACAGCACTGCCGAGTTCTTTGCGTTGAAGTTCAGTCCAGGTGGTGCCATGACTTCAGCGCATGCGTTAATGAGCTCCGGAGCTCATCAACGATCAAATCCTGGAGCTCCGGATTTGTCTCTGCCATTAACACTACATCATCGGCAAAGACTAGGCCTGGCAAGATCCATCGGTCCTTCACACCACCGCTGATGTAGCTTAGCGTGAACCCCAACTGCGCATCCAAGAGCTTGCGCTCCACCCCTGCAGCGTACAAGTACAGAAGAGGGGACAACGGGCAGCCCTACCTCAACCCTTTCTGTACCACCACTGGCTCTGAGCGGACGCCGCACACTTTGGCCACTACTGTGCAGCGCGCATAGAGGCGACGAATCACGCCTATCCAGGTGGAGAGCATTGCAATGACTCGAGGCGTGGCATTACAGGCTCATGTGATACGCTGTCATACGCCTTCGCGACGTCCATAAAACAACAGGTCAGTCCACGAGCTTCCCTTCTTGCAATCTCAATTCACTTGGTGAGGACAAAAATATCTTCCAGCCGCCGGTCTAGACGAAAACCATTTTTGAGCTCCCTCAGATGCTCATTTTGCTCCGCCCAGTTACTCATCCACACTTATAACACCTGCGTAAACACTCTGTGCATTACGCTTGTCACTGTCAGAGGCCGGTAGTCTGCTGGTATCGGAGCGCCTTCCAGAATGTCACCGAAGATACTCGCCATTTGTTTTCCTGACTGGGCTCTGAGGCACATGACGAGGGCAGCAGGGATGCCATCCAAACCTCAGGCTGTGCGCACGCTGATTTTGCTAATGATTCTGTCTATCGCTCCACTCGAAACCGTCCACTGTTAGGCGTCCGGAGTTCGTGAGGGTATTTCCACGCCTTCGAAGACGTATGGCATACCGTCAGTTGCCTCATGTGGTCTCTCAGTACGTGGTAGAGACCGTACGTCTTTCCTGTTTCTGCATCTGTGACCAGCGGGTCTGATGTCCTGCCGTCCACAGACGCTACGTACGAGATATACTTGAGGCCTTAACCTTTGTAACGGGCGGGCACGGCTAGGTTGAGAACGCAGAACAAAAAAAGAACGAGAAGATCAAAGCGAACTAGGAAAGAAAAAAAAAACAAAGGCAAGCAAGGGGGTGTTGGGGGAGGGGGGGGGGGGGTTCGCTCATCGACCGCGTTCACATCCGACTCTGGTTTCGAGCGGTTAGACACAGTGCGCCACCAGAGTCAGTCGACGCTTGGTTCGCAGCACTCCCTCGCTCTTGTCCTTGAGTAGTGCTGCAAAACTATCGATAGTACTATCGATTGTTTAGTCACTATCGAACTATAGATGGTAAAAAAGACTATCGATAGCCGTATCGATACTACTTTTTATATATAGTACTATCGATACCATAAAATCAACCACGCGTGCACACTGCGTCCTAAACTTGGTTTCCCGAGTATGTGGTAAGGTGGTGATAGTATGAGTGGCCGAAAGTACTCCCCCCCCCCCCTTTTTTTGGCGGCCTACTCGTCATCGAGCTCTGCAGACGTTCCCTACGTAAGTTGCTGGATAAAATGTTAGCTTGCGAATGTTCAAATTGCGAAGCATGTGCGCGAAATCCATTTCTGCAGCGGTGACGTGCGCAAACCAGCACAACTTGTTTTGTTTGTTCTTTCATCGGAGCAGTTCCAGGTATTTTTGCGAACTGTCCTAGTGCACGTTAAAGACCCACAGCTGGTCGAAATTTACCCGGAGACCTCTACTACGGCACCCCTCATAGCTTGAGTCTCAGGACATTAAAGGGGCCCAGAAACACAATCTTAGTTGACTGTTTTGCCTGTTGATCGCGTACAGTGAGTTACAATGGTGCTATTAGCGTCGGTAATACCGCGTATATTGCTATTAGCGTCGGTAATACCACGTATATTCCTTTTTTTAATATTTTAATGTCCTCCCAAAAATAAATTCATGGCGCTGATGGTGTCCCCACAGAGTGGCGGGTTTTAGCAGCGGATATGACATCACCTGACGCGAGCTTGATGATTGGACAAACAGTAAATATACTGCAAATTGCGTGAATAGACGCATTTTGTCACCTGTCGGTGTTTTATATTAGATCAACAAAAACAACTTGCTCGTTTTAGATAAAAGCCCTGTAAAGCAAGTAAAATAAAAATACACCACCAGGGGCTCTGGCATGGAAACGACGCTGCCAGTCTCAGCAAGAACGAGTTACAGAGAGCAGGCAACCATGGAGTGCAAACTTTCGCGACGTGCTCTGGCAGGCTGTTTTGATTGGTTGCGCCAGGTGCCGTCATTGGGAGAGCGAAATAGGAGTGGCAAGCAGCGCCAAAATCGAGTTGAGGGCAGCGTTTTGTTTGCTTATCATTTGAAATTTCTTCTTGAATAACACCCGTTCCTGTGCATCAATTCCTGTAATTCTTTTTGAGAGGGTTCACCAGTGGCAGTGTCCATAGGAAATACATGAGAACTTTCAGAAGCTTTACCGTGTCTGTGACTTACCCAACTGCGTATCTAGCTCTATTTGTCTTTTCGCTGATGACTGTGTAATTTACCGTAAAATAACTAACAATTCTGATGTGACTTTACTCCAGACTGACTTAAATAATATCGCTTCTTGGTGCTCCCTTTGGCACATGAAACTGAATGCTGCAAAATGCAAAACAATGCGAATTTCCCGCAGTCAATCATCCTGTCCAAGCTACTGTATTAATGATTCTCCACTCGACTCCGTTTCAACTTATAAGTACCTTGGAGTACACATTGCGAATAACCTTTCCTGGAAGTTTCATATTAACTACACAACAGCCAAAGCCAATCGCATGCTTGGGTATTTGAAACGTAACTTTTCACTAGCTCCGTCATCACTTAAAAAACAGCTATATACTACCTATGTACGACCCGATCTCGAGTACGCTTCATCCATATGGGTCCCTGGCCATGTATCACTGAATAAGACCTTGGAGAGCGTACAAAATCGCTCTGCTCGTTTTATTCTCAATAATTACCACCGCACAGCAAGCGTCACTAACATGAAACTAAGTCTAAATTTGCCCCCTCTCACTGTCCGTCGTAAGATTTCTCGTATTTGCCTCTTCCATAAAAGTTATCATAACCATCAACTCAGGACGCGCCTGATCACAGATGCTGCGCATGTTTCTGCCCGTGTAGATCACTGCTACAAAGTCGCCATACCTCGCCACAACACCATGACATATGCACATTCATTTCTACCAAAAACATCCCGTGACTGGAACCATCTACCTGCTGACCTGGTCGCTATCACCGAGAACCACCGATTTCGTACTTCCCTTACTAACATATTTTGAAGCCCTTTTTTATTTTCTTTTTAAAACTTGCACTGGCGCTTATCATGATCTGTATGACTGTTCCTTCATTTTATTTTATTTTATTTTTACGTTGATGCTCTACTCTGCTGCATTCTGTTCAACCAAACTATTGCACATTTGTAACCGACCCATGTGCTTTGAATACGTGCCGTTTTTGTTCTTTTTCGTCGTTGTTTTTGATGCCTTTATATTTTTTTTTCTGTTTCCTTTTATTAACCAAATTGCATAGTGTCCCTTGTATTTCTGCCCTTCCCTCTACAATGCTTTTGTAAGCCCTGAGGGTAAATAAATAAAATAAAAATTACATGGCTCGATTTTCATGATGTTTGTGGCAGCGTTTTCTTCTTGAGTGAATAGAGGAAATGACGCGAAATGATTTTACTGTTTAACTTTCAATTTTTTACCAATTACACTCGGAAGCTCCAGAAAAATGGTGCTTTTAAATATGTCGAACTTTCATGTCATCTCCGGAAGAACCTAAGCCAAATATAAAATTTCGTCCGCAACATTTTCTCCCTTTTTCTTTCTTGATTGTTAAGCCGCAATTTTTTTCCATATCGAACCTAGTGTTTGCGTTTTACAGGCTCTGAAAGTTGTGTATGTACTTTCTGCGGGGATTTGAATTTCGCGCTAAAATTGTACTAGTGAGACGTGGCTCCACCTGGCGACAAATTATTTTGTCGCTACTACACTCTACCACCAACTTCTTGCTTGTCTGTGTTCGTGCGCACACTTTTCTCTTCGAACCTCGACGAACTTGATTTATTCCTTTTCTTTTTTTCTTGCTTGGGCTGTTTTTCGAAAGGATTTGTGCTTTTATTTCTTTCTCGAGCTTGTGGTGCGAAAAGGAAGCGAGATGTAAGGCCACACCCAAAAGCACCTCACCACCCTCCCCCGCAGCACACACAGTAAGGCATTCTTCGCACCAAAGCACACGTGAGTCGAGTTATCGGGTCAAAAACCGGTTACTGTGTTCATGTAAACGAGCCGAGTCGAGTCAAGGGGTCGGTACCAGTACACTCCACCGCAAGAGGTAGGTTGAATCCCGTGCCTCCACCACGGCGGCTAGATACAAAGCGCAAAGCGAGGTGCGGCCCGCCACGTCGCACAGAAGCGGCGTCTTGGGTCTAGTTCTCCATGCTCCAACCGTGGCGCCACCGCTCGGGGACAACTAGGGTGCCTCGATGCCAGCGCTGCGACGGCGGCGCTGGCATCGAGGCACCCTAGGGACAACTGCTCGCAGGGAAACGCCGCGACAGCTGCGTCGGTACGCCCGTTGCTCACTGTTTGAGGGCGTAAACAGTGCGCTTGCGAGTGCCTCATTAAAGACTGCATTTTTCAGTCGTCATTGAAAGCACCGATTATGCCACAAATCACCGCAGCAGGTGGGAATCCCCCCTCTAGTGTATGCCTGAACGCTGCCCATAACGGCCGGGCCAGCAGCTCTACCTCAGGATGTAGCGTTAATGCGCATGAAGCTTTCATTCTATTTTTAAGGCGAAAGCCTTTTATGGCTAACGACTCGCCAGCGTGTCCGTCCGTCCATGCGTCCGCGGCAGCTGTCAATAATGGTTACTTGAAAAGTCAGTAATGATAGTTAATGGTGTAGTAGTAGATGTACGAACTGTAATGATGATTAGTTAATGATACCCACTAAACGCTCACACTGCGCATGCACAGTGCCCCATGCGCAATTATCAGGCGGTTTAACAACGGCGTATGTGCACTGACGTCAAAAGTTTGCGCAATGGTCGTATCACCCAGAGCTCTCTCAGGTGCTCTCTGAACGTTGATCGAGGAAGGATGCAGCCCGCGCGCGCTCCAGTGTCGCCTGCTACGAAACGCACTCGCGATGCCGTACGGAAGCGTTCAAGAGTCGCCAAACGATCTTCAACAGTCGCCAAGCAGAGGGCAGCGACAGAGGCGGTTAAAGGCTTTCGCCTCTTCGCACTTTAGATCGTCAAAGTGCTCCCTGATTTTTATGCACTTCTCGCTACTCCATGAGACGGTGAATGAGACGGACACGCACAGCTGGTCACACGCAGTAGATTGCCGCTTCGTGTCACGTCGAATTTTGGCTCTTATATACACAAGTTATTGCAATTTATAAGAAAGCAAAAAAAACGATCATTATAGCTGAAGTTGTGGAAATTCATAAGCCCACCTGCAGCCGAGAAAACCACAAAGTACTTGACACTTGATATTGCATGGTTAAACAAGAAAGGAAGGAACCATTCACTGGCGAAGAACCTTCCTTGACCTTACTTTTTGTAGTCATTCTCTGTAAAATTCAAAGAACATACCAGAGACCTGTCGCTTGGCACCCACTTGCTTCCTTTCCCCGACAGTCCTTGGCGAGTGATATTTTCAGCCACACTTATCGACGCTGTAGTTCGGAGAAAAACTCGTGATTTCTCACAGTTGGCGGTTTTCTGGAGTTTGTGACGGACAGTGGCACACAGCAGATGCGCGGAATCGTGCCCCATACACGTCCCTGACCTCCACACACGCATGCACGAAAAGCCCAAAGCGTGCACGGCAGACGCGAGGCAAACATTCATTCACGCACACACGAAAAGTCCAAATCCAGCACCTCAGACGCAAGGCAAACGTTCAGGTGAGCAGACAAGCCTGCAGAGTGAACACCATAACGATAGGCCTGTGTAAGGATATGGAGCCCACTAGGTATAGGGAAGCCTTTTTGTTCTATAGTTTGGGGCTGTCATAGACTGGCGTTCTCCCAAAAGGACGGTAGGCAGGGAGTAGTTGTAAACTACTTCGAAGACGACAACCTATGACTTCTTTATGCTGATAAACAAGACGATTCGGGGAGATGACAGCCCCAACCTACAACAAAAAGGCGGCCCTTTGTTGTACGTTTGGGTGATCATCACCAAAAATCCGTTTTTTTACCACCATGAAGAAGTCATAGGTCGTCGTCTTCGAAGTAGCTCACTACTTGCTGCCTACCGTCCTTTGGGAGAAGGCCATTCTGTGCGGTTCGCGTTAGGCGATTACTTCCGCCAGAAGCTTTAGGACGGCGTCCAGCCGCCGGGCCGCTCCTATCCTCCTGAAAGAAATAACAGTCGTTATTTTGAGCGGAAAATACTGACATCTTTACTTATCTTTCGTAAAAACAGTATTTCACGCGATTTTTGCGCAGTGTGAAGAGGCTGTGTATCTGCACTGGCACCACATTGTCTGCGTAGAAATAAAAGCAATCATTATATTTTAACCGTGGTTCTGTTGAGTTATCCACGTGTTCACTACCTTCAAAATGCGCCAGTGGGCGCTGCTGTGGGCTGCACGGGCGACGGGCGGCAGCGTGAGCAGAACAACCGCGGCATAGCGCCCGCGCCGCCACTCCACAATCTCCCGCACACTCTTAGAACTAAAGGAGTGCAGAGGAGTGCCCAGAACACACTTTGAAGGAGTATTCGCTTGTCCCATATTCCACTCCTTTTTCCGGAATAAAATTACTCCCTCTGGACAAAGAGTGATCCAACACCTACTCAAGGAGTACTGTACTACTACTGCAATAGAGTACAGGCACTCCTCCGAGGGAGTAAAGCTACCACATTGAAACAGCATCCTACTACTCTTTCAGGTAGAGTTCCAGGACTCCGTTTGTTAGAGTGACTATACTCCTTCAAGGATTATCAGCCCAGATCTTATTTTACTCCTTCAAAAGGAGTTTCACGTGTTTTCAATGTATCGTACTAATTTTCTTATTTCACATATTCTTCAGAGCAAGTTGGTCATATGTTTTGCAGGATCCACCTGCGCTACATCTACAAAAGAGTAATGAGCAAAAGGGATTATAATCTTTGAGTAGAATAATTTTTGCTCATACAACTACTTTATGGCTACACTACAGTTTGCACACTAGTATGGTGCTCTGTCTGCGTTGGGAATAACAATGGCTCAAGAAATAATGACACAAATGTACAACACTGATAACTTTTATTTCTCAAGTCATTGCTGTGATTGCTGTGGCTGCCCAAAACACGCTCGGGAGGCGCTCGCTAGGATCAAGCCCCATTAGTGTCTCAAGCAGCAGACAAGCCCGCTTTGTTTTTGGGGTGTACTTGACATTAAATGCCAAGAACACTGCCAAAAGCAAAGTAAACCCATCTACCAAATCCACCGCAGTGAGCTGTAAGCGCTCAAAAGAAACTAAGATGCTGGATGATGCCGTAGCTTGCTCGGCTGAGTGAAGGAGCTTTGGCTATGCGTGCATTTCTCCGGGTGCCTGCAAACATGAATGAAAATAATGCAAGTAAGAGTCAATTCCAATGCCCTTTTCATACTATCCTGCATATAACCCCATGAAAAAAAAGAAAGAATACAACTAGAATGTACTGATCGTGTGTGTCATGTCGCCACTAGTGTGTACCTATATTGTGACCAAGTGCAGACACCTTTCATTGCAAACCTTCATTCAGAGCTACAATTTTATGAAGCCCAATACAATTATCACTATGCTAGGCCTTTCAAAAGCTGTGTGCATGTAAAACAAGCACATATTTACCAAATGAAAATTTTAACATGAGCAAGCTCTTCTGCAAGTATCATGATCAGCCTGACTACGCCCACTGCAAGGCAAAGGCCTCTCCCATGTTCTCCAATTAACCCTGTCCTTCGCCAGCTATGTCCACCGTGTTCCTGCAAACCTTCGCCCATGGAACATTTTGCTGCTTCCTGCTACGCCTGCCTTCTCTTGGAATCCACTCCGTTACCCTTAAGGACCAGCGATTACCTTGCCTTCGTCTTACATGCCCTGCCCAAGCACCCTTCTTTCTCCTGATTTCGACTAGGATGTCTTCAACCCGCGTTTGTTCCCTCACCCACTCCGCCCGCTTCCGATCTCTTAACGTTACGCCTATCATTTCTATTTCCATAGCTCGTTGCGTTGTCCTTAACTTAAGCTGAACCCTCTTCGTTAGCCTCCACGTTTCTGCCCCATAGGTGAATACCGCTAGGATACAGCTGTTGTATACTTTTCTCTTGAGGGGTATTGAAAAACTGCCATTCATGATCTGAGAGAACCTGCCATATGCACTCCACCCCATTCATATTCCTCTAGTTATTACTCTTCATGATCCGGATCAGCGGTCACTACCTGCTCTAAGTAAATGTATTCCCTTATCACTTCCAGTCATTTCTAAAACCACACCTATTGTGCTTGACGGTTCTTGTCACATAATACATTGTGCAGTTTAAAATATAGGGTAACCTTGAATCGGGAAAACACTTAAACGAATGACAGTTTTCTTGCTGAAGAGAAATGGCTGTTGCAATTCCTGTTTCTCAGATACCATTAACTGAATTTCATGCTCTAAAATAGCGAAGGAAAAATTCAAAATTTTTCATCTCAAAGAGGCAGACAACAAATTTCAGTTTGGTTTGGGTTGGTTTATGGGGTTTAACGTCCCAAAGCGACCCAGGCTATGAGAGACGCCGTAGTGAAGGGCTCCGGAAATTTCGACCACCTGGGGTTCTTTAACGTGCACTGACATCGCACAGTACACGGGCCTCTAGAATTTCTCCTCCAAAGAAATTCCAGCCGCCGCGGCCGGGATCGAACCCGCGTCTTTTTGGTCAGCAGCCGAGCAAATTTCAGTTGCACATTTTTTTTTTGTTTTTAATGATGCATAAGGCATTACTATGCACGGATATCCACACAGTATTCGCCTATGACTGCTAAATAATTTGTAATTAAATATCTTCTCTCTCCTGCTTCACTTTTAAAAACTGAGCAATGGCAATGGCATCAAAGGTCAGTATAAGCCAGGGGAGGCATGAGGAAAACTGCAATATAATTGCGGCTTCGTCATTCATTGTGATTCCGACTCTTAAGGCAGGCTGGCTTTAGCATTGTAACTAATTAAAACGATGAAGTAGCGATATCATAGCTTTTTTGTGCCTTCCATAACCTATACTGAACATTGATGTCATAGCAATTGCTATGCTATTGAAACAGGGAAGAAAAGAAATCTGGTTGTAATTATTTAGCGATTGGAGACGAATACTATGCAACAATTCTATGTATACGAATGCCCAGCACGTCACTACAAAGAACACACATAACCAAAAATTTGGTGTTTATACTCATTTAAGGTAATACTACTTCCCACGCAAGAACACGACAGCCATGTGTAAACTTTTTGCTTTCATAGTAATAAAATCTATCCAACGACAAGTTAGGCGCAGCATGCCTGCTCTTTATAAATATGCAATACTGACAATGTTTGACACTAGCATTTGGCATGAACGAGATAACTGTGATTACTTCGCACATTACGTGCCAGTCCATACTATTATGCACAATTTAGATTTGCAAATGTAATGTGTAATTCTCTATGACTGCCACGTTAGTGCACTGCAAACCAATGAAGTTGTCTTGCATTTGCAATGTTCTCACTACTTTTATGCAACACTGATCACTTCAGTATATCTGCATCGTTCTGTTAGACGGCCACGGGATAGCTAGAATTAAGGGTATTTTATGTGATGGAAACCATTGACTAGACAACAAAGAAGAAAAACCTCAACTACTGTCCTGGTGCTGGGACGTCTAATAAGAGCTCAGAAAGACTCGGTTTCAATACGCCAAACCCTCCGCATAACATTACCCTGTGCGAAAATACCCCACCCCACCCTAGCTTAATTTCTGTCCACATGCACCAAGGCTCACTGCACCTGTTATAAATATTGCCCTAAATATTGCAATCAAGCTGCCCGTGTATGCATAGGCTATCTGTGCATCGAGAAAGAAAGAAGTTGTTAGGAATGTTTCACACCAAAAACAGAAAAAAAGGCAGCCTGTTTCTCAGAAACAGCTAAGAGCATGAAATGGTGTGTCCAAAAAGATTAGGCTGCTTTGTACTTATTTATGACAACGAGAACTGTCAGAGCTGCGCTTTCAAAAATTCAGGAGCTTTGTGCACAAACGTAGCTTCCGTATGCACGTCTTGCAGCACCAACGCTTCCGAATTGAAACGACCGATGAATATGCACAGGAAAAAGCAAATAGAGAGCGCTTGAATTTAAAAGAAAAGCTACCTTGCACAATCAGAAATTTCACGACAGAACCTTCCAAACAGTGACGTGTACTGGTTGCGGTATACCGAATATATACCTAGCAAATATGTGTGCGCTTTGTTAACGAGCGGGATTCTGTGGCGGCAATGCTACAGCTCCAATTCCGAAAACCTAATGCTGCAAAAATTGAGTTTTCAAAATACGTGCGAATGCACGATACACTTTTGCACGCATTTAGAACTTTCAGTTGTGAAACACAGACAACGAATCTTGTGTATGCGTCTTCCTTGGCTGGTAAAAAAATTCTATAAGTCTCCAGTTTGCCTGTGTACTCCACAAATTCTAGGATCCCTGTCCGCTACATGTCAAATTTCACTGAAGCGAAAGTAATACAACCAACAGCTGATGATCTGCTAGGGCAACAGGATTTCAAAAGTTTGAGAAGGGCAGTGGGAGTCCAATCCAGGTGGAGTAGTGAAATTTGACTACAGGTTTTCCCAAATAATTTGATCCTAGTGCCAGTGGAAATAATCTACGCGCTGACTAATATAATCTGCCTGCCATGAATTTAATCCGAGTGCAAAACATTTAATCCACGCGCCAGCGTATTTAATCCAAGCGCCAACTCAAACAATGCGAGCGCCAATCAATTTAATCCCGGTGCCAACGCAAACAATACGTGCGCCAGCTGTTTTAATCCAGGTGCCAACCAATTCAATCCACACTCGAAAAACGAATGCTGTAGAAGACTCCAAAGCATAGAAAACGAATGCCAGGAATAAAGATAAGATAATTTTTCAAACCATGCGATGCCTGCGCGAAGTTTCCACATATTGCATAGCTTTCATCAATATTATAACCAACACTGCTTTGATACAAGTGTTTTAAAGCGCCGTTTAAAGCGCACAATATCAGCATTAAAAAGCTGCACAGGGGCTCAGTGCTATGGCTTACTGGCTCTTTATTAGGACCATAGAACGGAGGAGGGCACAAATGCACACACTGTTAATAATGGAACATTGAATCCACTGTCTTCAATAAAAGATGCGATTATTTTGTGAGATAGTCAAAGAAAGTGTTAATAAACCATACCTTAGATTAGCCCTACGTAGTTTCGTGTGAAATAAAGGTACACAGCCAATGATGGAAAGTTCTAAAGCAGATGGCAAGTTTTGCGCCTCCATTTCCTGTGGATTGTCGTCTGCTTATTCAAGAAATAAGATTTATTTCTCAGGCACGTAAAAGAGCATTGTTAAAAACACAGAAGACAAGAAAGTTTCAAAGCAGACGGCTTTGTGTGTGCCGCATTGTGGCTGAATTTGCACAAGGGAGTAGAGCCGAACGGTGGTGGTACGCACTCGTATACTATAAGCAGGTGATAGTGTACGACTTTTCCTTGATCTCACATGGATATTAACGCGCAGTATTTTCTTCCATGGAAGCCGATGAGCCGTGCTCTTACGTCATAATTTTACACCGAAAACGAGGACCGCCATTCAAGCCCCCAGATGCACCAAGAAGAAAGAACAGCAAAGTCTCTGAACATGACAGGGCCAGAATTCTCGATGTGTCAAGGCGTGGAGGAGATGTGAAAAAAAATGGCCGACTCGCTGGGAATCAATTTAAAGACAGCAAGGTCCATTGCAGCTACCGATAGAGAGGTGCTGAAGAAAGGCGGAACGTCGAAGAAATTCGGAAATGAGGTTGTAGCGGCTCTCAAAAATATTGTGGACAACCACCCTGCTTTCACGCTAAAGCAAATAAAGCAGGCGGTGGAAGAATTGCCCGGAATTGCCATCAGCCCAAGCAGCATTGATCGCCTACTGGATGCGCATGGCTACTCTATGAAGTTGGTGACTCAGAGGTCGATCGACCGTAACAGAGATGACGTGAAACGCACCCGCAAAGCATATGCGCAGTGGCTGCAGTGTGAAGGACCCCACTTGTGCAGGTTTTACGTTGATGAGACCAACTATAACATATGGTGTTCAAGGTGCTTCGGCCGTGCGGTTAAGGGGCAACCTACAGTGCAGACGACGACTGGCACCAGAGGCGCAAACCTTAACATTATCGCCTGTATGTCAGCAAATGGTGTCATACATTGGACGGCTGTCAACAAGGTTCACTGGGTCGTTCTTAACGAATTTTTGAGCGATATATCAGCCCGTGTCGCAAGTGAAGAGCCTGGTTCAGAAGCCGTTTTTATTTTTGATAATACCCCCGCTCACAGCCATGCGGAACAGGCAATCCTGGCCAGTCAGCTGCACTCAATCAAGAGGCTGCCTCCTTACAGCCCATTTTTTAACCCTATAGAGGAAGTGTTTTCGAAGTTCAAGTCTGAAGTCAAATCTTTCCTCAGCGAGCGGAGAGACTTGGCGCTCTCCACTCCGCCCGGACTGACTAAAAGGGAGCACCGGCGCAGTTTTTTGCTCGACGCTGCTCGACACTGTATGCAGCAAGTACAACGAGAAGAGTGCGCTGCTTTCGACCGCCATAACTTTTCTTTTATACCAGCAGCTTTGCGTGAAGATGACATGTAAAAAGTGTGAGGTCACACTTTGCGCCACCTAATGTCCTACAGAAAATAAAACTGCATTTCAAAGACGGCCCCTTCTGTGCTTGTACTACCTAGATTGTTAACACCGCTATAAGGCAGCCGCCAGTAGCTATTCTTGACCTAGGCTGTAAGCTCCGGTATAGCTTCGCTCACTTTCCCTTTTAAAACTAAATAAACCGTAAAGTGAAGAACCGTTACTCCGGCTCTATGACTCGTCCCACCTGGAAGAACTCTGTATTACACTACTCCATTTTTGTTTCTGCTAGTGGTGTTGAATCTTTATCAGAGCCTCCCGAAAACATTTCGCACCGGTTGCATGAAAACGGCCGGTAATATGAAAACAGTATGAAGGCCGTAATTGTAACTAGCATGCAGATTCAGCGCATAAGACAACCCATAATCAGCGGTTTGATTCCGGCCGCGGCGGTCGAATTTCTTTGGAGGAGAAATTCTAGAGGCCCGTGTACTGTGCGATGTCAGTGCACGTTAAAGAACCCCAGGTGGTCGAAATTTCCGGAGCCCTCCACTACGGCGTCTCTCATAGCCTTAGTCGCTTTGGGACGTTAAACCCCATAAAACCAAACCAAACCATAATCAGCGGTGCTTACCCAACTAATTAATACACGACAGTCACAAGCCCCAAGAGTTGCATCAAATACTGAGGTTTAACAGCTGCCAGTGGCTCTTTGATGTTGCAAGGTATGCGAAGAAAACGAAATCGTTCATGAGAATGTGACTAATCCCCCCACGTGGGTATGTGCCATTATAAAGAGGTGAAGAAGAAGAAGAAGAATGTGACTCCACTTTAAAGGAGGTCCGTTTTGTCTGGGTTCCTGGTCATGCAGGCATTCATTCCAACGAGGTGGCTGATTATTTAGCAAGGTCAGCTCTTGACGGGCCAGTAACGCATCCCGTCCCGAATTTCAGTCTGCTGGCGATCTCCAGGTTTCAGCGGTTCCAGCACATATCAGCCAGGTTACGCGATCCCCTACTAAATACTGCTGATTATCAGCACTTAGCGTATAAATGGAACGTCCGTTCGTGTAAAACCAGGCAGTGTGAGGTATCAATGACGCGACTGCGGTGCAGGATTCCCAGTTTAAATTTATACCTATGCAGATGTGGGTGGTCTCCAACAAACCTATGTGACTCATGCGGGGTCGTTGAATCTGTGGACCATTTCCTGCTCTACTGTCCAAAGTTCGCACTTCAGAGAAAGATTTACCTGGAGGTCCCTCTCTCCAGGTTAGGGCTCCCGCTATCTATGCCAGTGTTGTTATCGTTCGGAGCGAGCGCCAAAGGATTTGCTTTGAGTTCAATTTGTGGGAATCTACATGATTACATAATTGCAACTGGTAGGTTGATTTGCTAACTCCTTTAAAAGTCTCGGAGTTTTTTTTTTGTTTTTTTTTTAATTATTATTATTCTCGCCAAAATGTTCTTTGTTATTTCACTTCAAATATTCTTCTGTCGTTTTTCATGAATACATTTTTCAAAATTCACGTTTAATCCTATGAAAATTTTCTTATGTATACCACTACACCTTGGCCAATCCCCCCACGTGGGTATGTGCCATTATAAAGAGGTGAAGAAGAAGATGTGACTCACAGGCTTGCATTGTCTCAGAAATTATCTTAACTTCGCTTTATTTCTGGCATTCGTGCTCTGCGCTCTGGAATCTTCTACCGCATTCGTTTTCCGCATGCGGATTAAATTGGTTGGCACCTGGATTAAAACAGCTGGCGCTTGTATTATTTGCGTTGGCACTAGGATTAAATTGGCTGGCGATGCCATTGCTCGAGTTGTCGCTTGGATTAAATACGCTGGCGCTTAGATTAAGTGCATGGCACTGAGATTAAATTACATGGCAGGCAGATTATATCTGTCGGCACTCAGATTATTTATGCTGGCACTAGGATTAAATTCAGTGGGAAAACCTGTAGTAACAGACAGGGATCCCAATCTGTGGAGGACACCGGCAAATTGGAGACTTACGGAGGAATTTTTTTACCCGCCAAGGAACACGCATGCAGAAGAGAGAACCACAGAGGACTACGGCTTTTACCAGCCCTTGTCCTGTGCGGTTCTCTCTTGTGTATGCGTCTTTTTTGGCTGGTAAAAAAATTCTTCCATAAGTCTCCAATTTGCCTGTGTACTCAACAAACCGCAGGATCCCTGTCCACTACTAGTCAAATATTTCAACTCCACCTGGCTTGGACTCCCACCGCCCTTCTCTGTGGAGAAAGGGTGACAGCAGCTGGCAAAGGACAAGGTTAACTGCAGATCAACTGGGGAAGCATTATCCTGCACTGATTTTGACGGCAGGTTCACAAGACAAACAAAATCAACTCGAGGAGCGGGGTGCACATCATGCGACTGAATGTCAATGGCCAGTGAAAATGGCACCAGCACTGTGGAATGCACATGCAGAAAACGAGACGCATTTTTTTGTCAACTTTGAGTAGCAGTCTACTGGAATTTTAAAGAGCAAAGCTCTCAAGTATGGCAACACTGGCACTTTTTGTTTTACTGGGGTGAGGGTCGTCGTGAGGGTTGAAGTCCATATTTCTTTTCCATCCACTGTGTTAATTGCGAGCTACGTTTACCTAATAGGGGCTGGGCATCTAACATCACCGTTATTTCTTTGCAGCAGTTAAAACAATACAGCATACATTTTATAACATGCTTCACGAATTTTTGGGAGCAGCATGCTTTTACCCTTCTACTATTTGTTGCTACTGAATAAGTTTGGCGTTGACAAAAGATCTGTAATAAGGAGTAATTACTCATTGACATCCACTCGAGCACAGCCAAATGGCTACAAAGGAAAGCTATACAGCTTTCACAGAAACTTCGTAGTTAAAGAAAGATTCGTCCTGGTCCGGTGTTCGAACTCAGAACCATCACTTCATTGGAGCAGTCGCTCTATCAATTTGTCCAACCTGGACGGCAAGCTTATGGTAGGGCGAGAGCGAAGTGATCAATAACTCGAGTGGGAACTGTGTTGGTCCAATGTTTTAGGATCCCTAAAACATTGGACAAACTCAGTTCCCGCTTCGTGTTACCTCTAAAACATTGGACAAACTGAGTTCCCGCTTCATGTTACAATACTGAGTGACATTTTGGTCTATACACCAGAAATACCGGTAAAGCATCATGATAGAACACAATGTTTTTTAAAGGGATAAAGGAATATGTTCGCCCTTTCAGAGGGCACATATGCATAAGAGGCAACATGTGTGAAATAGTCTCTGCACCTGAAGCAGTGTAAATTCCATTATGTTAACAGCAGCAGTCAAAAGCTTCATGAGCGACTATTTCATACAGATCATGTAATTACATTCATGTAATTCAGGATCAGATTCATGTGATTATACAGGGAGGTACTGCTGCTAAGTGCACGTAGAGCTCTGCATGCATTTCTAAACCCGGCTGTGAGCCTACGTCTACGAAATTTTTCTAAATAGGCAGGTAAGGTATGCATCACTGGAAAACAATACCTACCACAAACAGCTGAGGAGAGATAGCACAGCCAAAAGCTGGAAGCACGAATGGCCCAGTAGATACTGGCAGCTGGCAACTGCAAATAAATATGTCAGAGCAACTGTTGTCACTGGCTGTAACAATGTCATGAATGACAAGAGAAGAAATTGTCTACTGCTTCATAAATTAGAATAAGGTAGTAACATAGGAACACAAAAAGCAATGAGAGGGCCCATGACAAAAGAAATGAACAGATTGTATGTGATACACCGATATACATTTTTTTAGTAGATTTACATGACTGTCACACCCGCATAGAAAGATGAGCAGGCTGGAATACCACTATTTTTATGCATGATGAAAAGAGCGTAACTATTCGAATATAGCATGCACAGGATTTTATTACTACTAGGGTGCTTTGCAGCAGCACCGAAGGTATTTTTAAATTGAACGTAGCGACCAGTAGACCCGTCTGCTTTGCACAAATGATGAGAGGATGGAAAAGGCATGCATTCATTAGCAAGAAGCACGATATCTCACATCACAGCATGAAACGAAAATTGGTATTGCATTTAACAAATCTGCACAGAAATAAAAACTGCCCAGTGGCAATGCAAGTAAGAGCAAGGGAAAAAAATACCGAAGAAAACTGGTGAGTGTGGTGCAGGGAGGTCTGTGGGTAGGGTCTCGTGCCTGGGAATAGTTCCGAGCGCGGAGAATCGCCGGCAGCACAGCTGGTGGCAGTCAACCAAGAATAAATAAGAGAAAGTGAAAATCAATAACAGACCATCACCAATATAGTGAACGACTTGAAAGCGGGCCGCACAAACGAGGGATATAGCAAAAAGCTTGAAATCCTAAATAAGTGCGCAGTTGCATCCCAAACAGTTCTCAAAATCTGAAGGCGAGGAAGCATCGACACCTACACCTCAGGGCAGACGCAAGAACGATCTAACTTTGACATAATACTGTGTCAAATTCTGTTCCATGGGGAAGCACAGATGAAAATTTACAAATGACTAGGCAAGGGATATGCCCCAGCCTTTTACACGCGATCATTGTCCCCGAAAAAATTGTATGACAAATATTAAGGCGTAAGCACTAATCCCACGAGTACACACACTGAGCACTGTCTGTTGGCAGCTGGCCTAGCGCGAGTGCTCTGTCGCGCGGCACTGCCGCTCATCGTCATCTTCTAAGTAGCACAAATCAAACCGACGGGCACCAGCCGCGAGGCAACTCGACCGTTGTCAGTCCCCTTGTCTGTCCGCAGCTGGCCTAGCAAGAGCGCTCTCTAACGTGGCACTGCACGCTCATCATCCTCTCCTATGTAGCACAAATCTATGCTATTGGAATGTAGTAAACATTGTTGTTTTTCGCAGCGCTAGCAAGCGACCGCATAACTCTGTTGTGATAACTGGTGGCATTTTTATTTACCGCGGCACCCGAGTACTAAACGCAGATAGAGACTATGCAGCAACAGTTGCCATGCGGCCTATACGCCCGTTCTTTTCTGGTAAAGGCCGATTCACACGATTTTCCGTTCGCCCGCTGCCGCGGCCGACAGCGCGCCTCTCAATGTGGTGACGCATGAATACGTAGTGCGCGGGCCGCGGGCGAACGGGCCGTCGTGTGAATCGCCGTTAACGCATTATAGCTGAGGCAACCGCACGCAGACTGCCTGCACTGCCATCCCTATATAGGCGCACACTAATAACGCGTGCGAATAGAGATCAGAAGTAAAGAAACGTACACGGGACTCACCGTTCAGACGGCTCATCAAGGCTTAGCAAAACCGCACATTCTTCTTCGTTGCCTCTCCAGATGACAAGAAGTCGTAGCGCTACCTTTCTTCAGGGCTTTACCCGTTCAAAATCACCAGTGTTGACAGGGCGTAATTCTCGTCGTTGGTTTCCAAAACACACTTGTGTTCTTCATACACGTCCACCGCACGAGCACTCAAACAATGCTACGAAAACCCAAATAACACAAAACGTGACGACGGCTGCAGTTTTGCTTCGTTGAAAAAACCTACAAATGCGCTTTTTTTATTACTAATATTTGAATTGTGTTCGCAGCAAAAACAAATTATATTTTTTCATTTTATTTCTTTATTAAATGCGAATACCAAAGGGCTTTTAGATACTTTTGCTGACATGTCGTTTGTAGAAGCTGCGATCCTGTGATCCCATCCCCGGGTGTCCTAGCAGACGACGGCGCAGACGACGCTGTTGACGGAATGCAATTTCGATTGACGGCAGCGAAAATCCCTTAAATGCGACAAAAAAGGCAAAGAAACGCACCGTATCGCAAACTGGTCCATATCAAGGATATGTTCGACGCGAGCGGTAGGACAAAGAGCAGCTGCGATGCATTACTCTACGCGACACTGGCATGGTCGACGGAGATCTACATGAAACAGAGCTTAAATGTGACCCGTACAAGCGGATTACTGTGATATCAACTGCGTTACGGAACTACGACGATACTTGCTTCACACTTTAGCTTATATGCAACAGCGGCCCGCACTCGCCGCATCCTGTTCGAGTGTACTTTCACTAGCAAGAGCCCACATGCATGGAAGCCGACAGAAGCAACTGTCTTTTCGAGTTCAGATTGTTCCGAGAAATACGAGCAGCTTACTTTAGCACGTACTCGAATTCAAGTTCTCAGCCTGTGTGTCACGTACGGTGACGATGGCGTCGAGGACGAGCTTAAGAATCGCCTTAACGTGGCCGCAACGCAGCCGGTATCCCAAGCATTCGTGCGCTAATTGTTGTTCACCTGTACTGCGAACGTGCGCTCAGTCGCAGGTCAGCCGCTAGCTGCTCGATTTGCCAGCCTTGCGAGTACAATTCGCAAGTTTCTGAGCCAATCTTTGAGTGAGCCGAGCTTTCAGCTATGACGCTGCTCGCGAGCGCGCCGCGCGACGAGCTTCGGCCTGCTCCCTGGCTGCCGTATTCGTAGCTAAGCCTAGGAGGTTTCACTTCGATGCCAGAGCTGAGAGCGCTTTGAAACTGGCTAGCGCTGAGGTGCTACTCTTTGCATTGTAAGTACGTTTTATTGTGAACTATGTCTCGTAGTGAAATAAAGATATGTTCGGGTCTACCCGAACGGTGATGATGGCGTCGAGGACGAGCTTAAGAATCGCCGCAACGCCGCCGATTCCATGCATACATGTGTGCTAAATTTGTTCACCTGTGCTGCAAACGTGGGCATAAAGGCTCGCTCAATCGCAGGCCAGTCGCTGCTCGATTTTCCAGCCTTGCGTGCGCGATTCGCAAGCTACGGAGCGAATCATTGAGCGAGCCGAGCTTTCGGCAACGACGGCGCCCGCGATCGCGCCGGGCGACGAACTGTGCGCTGCTCGCTGGCTGCCCTTGTCGTCGCTAAACCTAGCCGATTTCACATAGATGCTGTAGCTGAATGCGCTTCGAAACTGGCCAGCACTTAGGTGCTACCCTCGGCACCGTTTTACTCTGAACCCCGCGTCATAGGGAAATAAATATATGCTCGGTTTCCGCGACCCCTTCAGGAGCGGAGCTATAGCAGAGGCCAGGCGAACTCCAGAGCAGCAGCAAAGCGGCTATGGGAGGAAATTTGTATGGCTGTTATCGCTTCTACCAACAACTCGACATTGGCTAATGATACTCTATCCCAGAGCTTTGGTCGTGAACAAACAATACCAGTGCATTTTTCTGACGCCGGCATCCAGGCTGGCAGGTCGGCCCCGCCCTTACGATTGTATGGCTGTAAGGGCGGAGGAGTAAAACAAGCACTGAACTCCCTTGGGGTATGCAGGAGTGGAAATGCCATTTTACTCTTCTGTCAAGAGGAGTGAACAGGACCTTTCACTCTTTCTCGTTTGTAGAGAGAGTAGATTGAGACCTGCAGGAGTAGCGAGGCTCTTTTACTCTTAATGCAGGAGTAGCAGTTCTTAGAGTGCAGGGTGGCCACGAGCCGCCTTGAGTCACCCATGGTACACGCCTGCAAGAAAAAAAAACAGAAATGAGTTTGCATGCATCAATGCCGATGCCGTAAACAAGCGTACCCTGGTAAGGTCGTTTATGCCAACCAGGACGGCGACCATGGGCTCCACGTGAGCCACCCTGCGTAGTTGCCCGAGCAGACTTGCCGCAGTCCCTCCCGGCATTAGGGTAGGACTTTCTGCGAGGCGAAATTTACAAACAGTTAGGCACTGCAGTTTCAGAAAATGAACCATATTGCTTCTGCGGCCATGCTTACCGATCTGGCTTCGCGGAAGTCCAGAAGCACGCTCTGCCAACCGCAGGAGCATGCTGTCTCCAATGAGCTGATGCTGGTAAAGTTGCGCGGGTTGGTTTTGAAACATCTGAGTCACGAAGAGAAAAATCACTCTTAGGGAATCTCCAGTTATGCCGCGAATATATGGAAAAGGCGATACTTAATGCTGATAATCGAGGATCCTTGTGACGGGACGACGGGTCGCAATGCGGTTGCTACGCTGCTGGCCCGTAATTTATGCTGATGGGTGCACCCGGTGACCTCTCTCAGCTTACGTCATCAGTGCACGTGTTTCCCGTCTCGTGTACAAAACTGGCGCCCTACCAAGAAGGCTCGTACCGGGAAAAGAAAAGCTGCGAGGCGTCTCTACTCGGACAAAGGTGGCGGGGGAGCGCTCCACACCCGCAAATTTTTTTCAGAACCGAAAGCGGACAATTTTGCCCATCGGGCCACACTTTTTTGATGGCACACTGTTTTCACCAGGGAGGGGTCTATTTCGATACGTCATGGCCGTTTGTCGCAAAACCGGATGGAAAGAAGGGTCGAGGGGCTACGCACGGGAATGCGAGACTGACACTGAGGTTGCCAAGCCGGCACGAAGGTACGGAAGTAGTCTGCATAAAATTAAACGAAGGCGTTCTGCTCCAAGACTATTCTGTGGCGGAGCGACAGCGTCTCGTGTACCATATGTATTGAAGGAGACTGGTCTTTGTCACTGGGCAGTGGCAAGTTGGCTGGTCATTGTTGGGGCTACTGGTACGAAGTGGTGAAGGAAAGCAGTCGGGGCGACGGTTAGGGTTTAGTCTAATTTGTCAGCCAAGAAAGTTTTATATGCGCTGATTATGGGGTAAACCACTCCTGCCGTCACGATAGCGTGGTGCCGTGCTGAAATGATGCGGAATGCATACTGCAGGAGCTAGTTGTTGAGAAACATGGCGGACGCATTTCCTAGAATTCCTTTCACTGACGTCAGTGAAATTCTGGAATGTAAAACATGCTTACGTCAACATTGAGAATTGTGACACCTAGCCTGGAATGGCGCCGCACCAGAAGCCTGTTGAGGTAAAGGCGGTCAGCTTGCTTCTCACGCCCCAATTGGTCCCCTCGGGGCACTATTTTGAAGACGAAAATGTGGCTTGCGTACTGTTTGACTTCTGCCACAATCTCCTGCATAGAAAATATTGGATAATGAGCATTGAACAATAATGCTTTGTTTTTGCAAGAATATTTTTACATCGGGAATGCAGAAGAATGCAAAGTGCAAGCACGTGTTTCCCACATCTGCCTCTTCAGCACTTCCCAGCATCAATGACTTGCACAGACTAACCGTTCGCGGCTTTATTCGAAAGTTCTATACACAGTCAGACCTGGAGTTTCAAATACAAGTATGACACTAAGCTGCACTTTCACAGCACTGCGAAAACAAGCTCCCGCATTGCGGATCACCAAACACAAGCAGACGTTTAATATGAACTTCCCCAGAAGGAGAAAGGTTAGCCCTATCTGCACACTGTAGCAACTTGTAAACCAAGTTCTATCGCGGAGAAAATGTGTGCTTTGCTTTAAGATATTGTATCCTCTGTCGTCGATTTCTGAGAGCAAAGCAGCATGCCCCTATTTATTTATTATTATTTATTATTCCTCAAAGGTCCCTTTCGGGACATTACATGACTACCCAGCCCTACATGACTACATGACTACCTAAACACTACCCAGCCCTTCACTTCCAGACTACAAAACGCGGCACACCATGAAGAACATAAGTAACAGTGGCTTACCTCGAGGCGTGCAACGATCGTTGAGACTGTACCGCTGTTTCCGCCGGTGTAAACAGCAGTGAAATGTAATTGAAGCTGAAGGCGAAGTCCCCGGACAAGACCCTGCAGTGTGTCCGTCGTGGCTCCAGCGAAGTTAAAAGTGACGACTTGTACCGTGCTCTGCAGCGGAATTCGGACTCTCTACCGAATCTTCACCTGGCTGTCGCCAACGGCAACACCGCGCACGCTGTCTGACATGTTGTTATTTTTGCTGCGCTCTCGACAAAGGCAAAAGTGCCAAAAGGCCAAAAGAAGCATCCTGGTGACAGGATAGACCTAACTAGGGACATGATTGTCTCGTTATAGGTTTTTTTGAAAACACATGGAGTCTGATGCACCTAGGGAGACCTAGGGACAACCGCAAACTCCTATTAGGGCCGGATTTTAGTCTCGTGCCTTGGAACGAGTGGTCGGGGACAAGCGTAGGCAGTTAGGTAGGTTGGAACGCTGATTAAATAAAAAAACGTGACGTGAAAAGCCGCGTGATATTTGCTGACGTCATGTCCGGTTTGGGACAGGCGCGTTTTCCTAATGTTTTTTTTCCCCGTATTCCCCACATTTTTGAGAGCGCGTACGAATTTAAAGAGCGCACCTGACGCGCTGCGCTCTGACACTCAATGCCTGCTTCAGTGCATTTCCTAAAACTCCTTCCTATCATACGTAACTGTCACAAAATTCGGCGCATTTTAGGAACAAACAACGAAAAACCGCCGCGCGCACGGCGAGACGCCGTGCGCGAGCCCGACGGGGGGGGAGGGAAAGCCCCCGCCGAGCGCGTGCCTCTCTCTCCACCGCCGCGGCGTGCGCCGAGGAAATGAGTCATCCCCGCCGATTATTCTCGAACATGCGAGTCGGTTCTACAGCTGACGGGGGGAAGAGGGGGAAGCCTTGCGTGCGCTAAGACACGTCCCCCTCGCCCGTCGGCGTCGGCGCCGCTCAAGAACACGCTCGAAACTTCGAGATGCGACCCCCGACCTCTGACCAATGGGGACGCGCGGCCGGTGAGAAGAGGAAAGGGAGACAGCACTGCCAATGCTGCGTGTATGTGCGCGCCTACTCGGGCGCGAACAACAAACAGACGGGAGAGCGAGCCTATAAAGAAGGACGTTGACCGCTATCAGTCAGTCCGGACCGCCGTTTAAGCTTCATCGAAGCGCGCCCGTTCGACTCCCGGGAAAACACCACTCGGCCATCATCGGACCAACGAGGCAACGGTCGCCAGTCTGCGGGACGGCATCGTCATGGAACTCTGGTCGTCGGACTGCCGCAGTGCCCGGTGAACAAATTGTGTTTTGCTTGTTTACCTCTCTCTCTTGTGTTAGAGCACTTTAGGTGCAATATTGCCTTTGTATTGTATTCTCTCTCTAATTTAACTTTGCACGAGTTGCATCGTTTGTTAATCGCTTTGTATGTGCTTGTACTAGTGATTGTGTAATCCTCTGTATCGTATCTTTGCTGCATAAACTTTGTTTTGTTTTGTAAACCTCTGGCTCCGACCCATTCTCTGGCTTGCGACCAGTGAAAGCTGGGCACCGAACGCCCAAAAACCTCTTGTCACTTGGTAGCTGGTCTCCGCTGAGTTTGCCACGCTGAGTCGAGGGCATCTCCTTTGAGTCCGAGACTGCTACCCCCACACGCTCTAAGGGTGTCTGGGAGCTTCCCACTTAAACGTGCGCGAAGTCTGGGTGACAGTAACTATACCTTTTAGCCGAAAGGCTTCTTACGCAGTTATTTCAAGGTTTATTGCTATGTATAAAGAATATGTTTGTACCAGGCGCGTGAACCCCAACAAAAGAAAACTTTTTATTTTCCTTAACTCTTCAGTATTCCTGCTTATCAAGAACTGGGCATTTATATGCTGCAATACAACTTTTTTAAGGCATCACAACTGATGCTTCCATGTGTTTGGTACACATTCAACTTCAGACGTTTGTCTGTCTGGTAAAAAAATATGAAATAATAGTTTACTACATCAATTGTGACTGAGACAACTAACATCACATATAGCATGCTCTTGAAATTACTCTTGCTGTAGTACAGAAGACTGTAATTGGCTTCATTGTAGCTGCATACACGTAGTATTTAAAGTCTGCATTTCTCTTTTTTTCAAAAAAGGAAATGTGGTTAGGTTCCTAAATAGAGCTGTGCATGGCCGCAGTTTCTAACCCTTGGGCCCAATACTGGCCCTGGCCTCTTGTGAAGTTACGCGTCTTCCAGTTTAACACAACCCGCATCCTTGGCCCAAGTGGTATCGCAGGTAATCGGCGCGTTCATGCGTAGCCGGGGGAAGAAACTCCCAGGCTCCTGACGATACGCAGCCAAGCTCATGCATTCTCTTGCAACCGATCCATAGTTTTTCAAAACGCGAGCCTTTGTACTGGTGCTTTTTTCATTTCTTCTGTGTATCTCCGTGTTCACCTGCTGCAGAGAATGTAGAGTCCATCATACCTCCTCAACAGTTCAACAACGTCGCTGTCTGCATCAACGGTGCAGTAATGTGCCATACCAAGGTATCATCGAAATATTCATTAACCGACACCAACGCGGTCAGACGGCGTCTGGCAGTTAGCGCTGGAAGGTGGCTGCCTCTGTTTAGAGCGCGAACGTTTTGAAGGATACTTCCCATCGTCTGCCGGCGGCGACAGTGATAGTAACAGAACATTATTTTCATCGGTACGCGATGCCAGGTTAAAGAACGCAGCGCAAAGAGACAGGGACAAACGAAGAAGTGGACAGGACTGGCACTTCGTTTGCCCCTGTCTTTTCGCGCTGCATTCTTTAACCATGATCACTGACCAACAAGCCCAAACAGCCACTTTCGTTCATCGCTATGCCAGGTCATGAGAAGGTGTAGACAGTGGAGTCATGAAGAACCATGGAGCGTACTTTGCAATGTGAGACAGCAACATTCTGCGAAGTCTTCGCAGACGAGGTTTTTAATTTGAAAAAGTGGCGGATAGGGGGCCTGCTGTAGTGCAGTGCAGTGACAAGCCGTCTACAGTAGTGGTGCTTGCATTTCGCGGACCAACAGGCAGATGCAGTTTCGCTTAGGAGCACCGCGGGCAACCGTCTTGTGGACTCCTCTCTTCTTACAAACTCAACAAACATGCACTTTGAAACAACTATTGCTCATGTTGCAGATTGTTCATTCCTTATGCATGCAGCCTCATGCCATGGTGCGGTTTACTGGCACCCGTGTAGTGTCATATGTGCATATAAGCTCTGGAACACTTTGCATAGTGAAAGTTCCTTATAATGAATATGTACAGCACAAACCAAATAAAGAGAGCCTCATAAATGCAGGGCAAGAATTTGAACACTCTTGTGAGTGTGTACTCAAAAGAACGTGTGTTCCAAGGCCCTGTGTGGTCGCCTGGGTATTTTTGTCTGCTCCTTGCCAGCGCATGCACCTTTAAGTCATTTTGACAGTGCTAGCTGGCCACCTTCTGACGGAAATGCTGGAGGTTATACTTGACAGTTGCATTCTGGGTGTACATAAGAGCAGTGGAATTATCCTAGCCCTGTGCTTCACGCAGTTTTGTACAGTGCCGTGCTTGCGTGGAATGCACGGTAATTCCAAACAGCCGAATGCTACAGTGATCCTTTTGGCTTGATTTTGAAGAGGAGGTATTGCTGGGTGTCAAAATATCGGGTTTCGTAATTGAGCAATGCGTCAATGCTAGGAATGGTAGAGATACAAAATAATTGGCGGTGGGAAAAATATTATTCCCCAATTGTACTCCTTTGCCGGGCTATCATGCACGTTCTGACCTGTAGAACGATACAGGACAGCATTAGTGCAACACAGGCTTCAGTCAAATGCGATTTCTTAGTGAAAGGTCGCCACTGCGTTGAAAACATGATGCATAATTAGGCGTCATCATCTCATGCTATTTCAATTAAAGCAATGCATTGTACAGTGTTATAACCGTAGTGTGCATAAGCATGCTCGAGGGATGAAGTATGAAATGTGTTGAAAATAGAAGTTAGGTTTTTATGGAAAACCATAGCGGGGCAAACAAAACGACAACACAGAAATAACTGCTCTGCTTTAGTTTTCTGAAATGAACCAACTAAGCCGAATTGCCACTCTTCGTCTGTTGCTTTTTTGTCCTCCGCTGCAGAAATTATCGCAGAAATGAAATTTCTGTTTCAGATTTAACACTACACAGAAAAAAGACATTTTCTGACAGTCAAACATTGCACCTTCAGTGCCTGTATCATGCCTTCATGCCATGAATTGGCGACACTGGCCATTGGAATGGCCTCCAGTCATCGCACTGCAATATATTCCACACCTGCCGGTGGTGACGACGTGGCAGCGTGAAATCGAACTGGTGCCTGAATTTCATTCTCCGGGCTAATCAGAATGCCTTTGCCAGGGCCTTCACCCGCAGTCTCGGGAGACATGCTAACCATCTGCTGCGTACAGGACACGTTTTGACTCTCCCGCTGCAACGAACCGCCCCTGAAAATGCACGAATAATATGGAGACCACAGCAACATCTTACATAATGTGAAATAGCTGGAATGAGCCTACAACCAGCATGATGGAAATATGTGGGCGGAAAGTAAACGAGGCAGAAAGAAAAAGGAGACACAGCACACGCGCCATAAAACGTATATTTAAATCGCAATCACATGCGCATGTACATGTCATGCGAGCTGTGCAGCTGGATCAGGGCACCTAAAGTATCCGAATGGTCTGAACCTGGGCCATCCGAACGCCTCTGAAAGGGCCCGTTGAACCAGACAAAAGCTAAAACCTGGTACAGGCAGTCTAACTATAGCACTGTTGCCTTCCATTCTGGTGCGCCCTGGTTGTCGGCAGTGTCCTGCATGAACCGGGCCAAAAGCTATGCGTGCCTCCTTTCTGGAACATTCTTCATTAGGTGGGCTGCATGTAAAAAAAGCAATTCAAGGTGATTAAGGTCATAAATGTGCCTTTTCGTGCACATTTGTTTGTTCTGCGTTGTGTCCTGAATCATCTGCTTTGTACACAAGGCAAGAAGCACTTCGCCCTGGGTGGGCTCGGTGGTCTGCCGCTTCAGTTTCGGCACTCGCCGTCCACGTGCAACACCTCCGCCTGGCAGCCTCTTTGCACCTAGCGGTGAGTCCTTGGAGGGGCCAGCTGCCGGTTCCAAGCGGCCCTGGTGAAAGTTATTGACATACTTGTGCTCTTGGTTTTGGAGCAGACTATGAATATATGGGCATGATTGAGAATACAGTTAATAAAACGCAGTGCTTTATCCTGATGGCAGGGTTTCAATCAGTAAAAGATTACTTATTAGTGGTTATGTTTCACTTTTCTATATGCAGGTGATCACGATTCCCCAGCCCAACAGTTCTATCTCTTTCGTATTGTTATTGCAGATCTTGGTATACACAGAGGCAAATGTTTGTACATGCTGAATGAAATCTAATTACCCGCTCCTCCATGCAGTCTGAAGTGAGGCTACTCACGTCATGGTCATCGCAAGCGACCTCATTTTAGCTCGGATTGTCCAAGCTGTTGACCTATTGTGGCTGGTCACTGCTGCAGTTGAGCAGTGAGGTGCCCTTGCTCGACGGTTCACAGTCTGACTATGCCATGCAGGACAGCTGCAGAACAGTTGGAATAATATGCAAGCGTCACTAACAATGCAAACAAACAGTGCATTGACACATTGAGATTTGTAGGAAGGAAACAATACCTTCAGCAGTGTGAAGCATTTCTCCTGTTGAGGAAGCACTGAGGTCCAGAGACGCATGCCGCACGCAGGTTTCATATAAGTCTCTCCTGAACGAAACGTGAGGGTGGCCAAGTTTGCTTTCTTTGGAGTGCAGAACTGACTTGTTCAACAGGTGCTATTATCATGCTTTTTCTTCACTGTGCACCTATATTTAAATTCATTTGCAACTTGAAATGACTGCTGCATACATATTCTCTGTATGATGTAGACACCAACACACAACTGCCTAAAAATTACAACCGCATTGCAATGAGCATTGTATGTACATGCTGTATACGTCATTTTTTTCTGAGCTGTCACTAAATATAGATGAAATGTTAGACGCCATGCCGCTTTTACTTACATACCTTCGACCCGTGGCGTGGTCAAGCAGAAAAGACATGACCTGGAAGTATGCCCAGCACTTTGTAGAACTGCCAGCTAAGCCACTCGTCGGCTTTTTGTTTGCCACTTTCTGAAACTTTTCGCGTAGATACGCCCACTTCCTTTTGCACAGCTCAGCTAAAAAGAAGGCAGCAGAAAAAATACGCCATGAATGAATCCACGATTCCTTATTGATTACACAATATAGATTACCCAGAAATGTTAGACGCCATGCCGCTTTTACTTACGTACCTCCGACCCGTGGTGGGGTCAAGCAGAAAAGACATGAGCTGGAAGTATGCCCAGAACTTTGTTGAACTTCCAACTAAGCCACTCTTCGGCTTTTTGTTTGCCACTTTCTGAAACTTATCGCATGGATACGTCCACTTCCTTTTGCACAGCTCAGCTACACAGAAGGCAGCAGAAAAAATACTCGATGAATGAATCCAAGGTGCTTGTCTTTCCCTGCACCCAGCTGTCACTCGCCAAGATAAATCAATCGGTGGCGCTGCGCGTGGGTATGCTAGAGTTTTGTTTGACACATGTGCCAAACGAAACACTAGCTACTTGATTTACCACGCTGCGTCTCGAGAAACGCATGGCTGTGTTCCATCCAAGCCGGCTAGCCCTTGCGTTTTTTTTCGCTGGCACAAACCCCGCGAATTTGAAAGTCGCCACGTGAAAGGTCGCCCGAGTGGGACGCAGTGACATGGCGTACAACTTCAGCATCCCAGAAAAATATTAACGTGGTGCTTTTTGCACTTTCTAGGATAGGTGAGCTGCGATACAAAAGCGTATGCGGCTGGCGAGGGCGGGCTGTCCACGAGGCAACAAAGAAGACCCAGAGAACGTGAAATACATGTACAAGAAGGATATATACGAAACAACGTTCAGCTGGCCTAGTTGTGTCCAAATGATGGGTGTGTCGGGTCTTCCCCCCCCCCCCTCCCGAATCAGGGCATGTGTCAGCTGTGATGCCTAGCAAAGAAGAATGTGCAGCGTTCTGATGGTATGCACACGACGTGTAGATGTGCTCCCGCTTTCGTTACCTTGCTGCACATGTACGTTACCTGTACGTTACCTGAGTTCACAAAGTGCGATGGGTAGCTGTACATTTGGCCAACAATTATCGGACATTTTCAGTTACCTAATCTCATCAGATGACTAAATAAAGGACCGAAAAATGAACTTGCCGTCGATGCTCGATTCTTGTCCAATCGCAATCAGCATGAGAATCCTCTTCGCGTTGTCCTTGTACTCGGGAAGTGACATATTGTACAGGGCAGGGTTGACCTGAACAAGGCCAATTAATCTTTGACGTGGGAGTCATTGACGTGGGAGTCGGTCAGCGAAGTTGATTGATTACCGCCAGCCATGTCCAGATCACCTTGCGGATGGAAGAGAGTTGCACGTGCTTGGTCCGTCCTATATATACAGAAGGTTGTGCTGTGGGGTGAGTGATTCTCTCCCTCGCGTGGTACCCAGATCCCGGATAAGATTATTGCTTCCCCCGGTTTCTTTTCTCCCGTCGTCACCAAAAACCTACTTTCCGCACACACAATACCGCTAAATAATGCGTCTTCTAGTCAGCTCTACAGGCAGCCGTTGGAAAACATGCGCAGGCGCTGCTGCTTATGGCACGAAGGCGCTGCGATTTGCGTTTTGAAGATCACAAGCGCGAGAAAACAACCAAATATTTAACGAAAACCACACTTTCTCCGGCCACTGGACGAACAACATCCCAGGCAGCGCAAGAAATTTGGTCGAGCGTCGGGCAATTGTTGGCAAAAATTGGCACGAGCCAACGTTTAGAGCCAACGTTCGGCCGATCAAGCGGCCAACGCAGGCCCGATGTTCGTTCTGCAGGATGGGTCAGCAAAGGTCTCTACTGGCATCCAACTTCGAAACATTGGTAGCCAGCTATCGAATAATGGTCTCCAGCTTTCGATTAATGGCACCCAGCTTTCGATTAATGGCACCCAGCTTTCGAATAGTGGTTTTCCAGCTTTCGAACGCTGGCGCATGCAAACCCAGCCGCTGGCTACTGACCACTATTTTCGATCTAGACTTCGAAAGTAACCAGGCTGCATGGCTGGCTTCTTGCATGGAGTACCAAACATATATAGGGTAAGAACCCTATGATCTCCTCACCGTCCAAAACTCATCGTTAGAGAATTAAGAGTTCCCCTACACAACTGTGATGGAAACTTTGCACCCTGGTCACTTTTTGCAAATATGGTACAATCCCACCTACCAAGCCACAGGAAGGCAAGCAAGAAATGCGGCAACTAAATGTATTCACAAAATAAGATCTTTATTCCTTCAAAACGATAGCTAGGCGGATGAGTTGGTGATACATTCCAAAAATAACGGTGCGAAAAACAGGGACGAGGGGTAGAAAACACAGGACAAGCGCTAAACACAGGACAAGCGCTGACCAGGATAGCGCTTGTCCTGTGTTTTTCTACCCTTCGTCCCCGTTTTTCGCGCTGTTATTTTCGAAAATCTTTATTCTTTTTTTGAAACATGAGGTACTTCCGATGGTTGCGCTAGGTAGGGCGGGCTAGGGGTCAGGCAGGGAGCAGGACTTCGGGTGGAGTGCCGAGCTTGTGGTGAAGTGGGGTGCCGGGCTTGCGGTGCTGTGCAGGGTTCATGGGGGGC
The DNA here is from genome assembly GCF_055824585.1 of Amblyomma mixtum. Taxonomy (NCBI): domain Eukaryota; kingdom Metazoa; phylum Arthropoda; class Arachnida; order Ixodida; family Ixodidae; genus Amblyomma; species Amblyomma mixtum. The sequence continues at coordinate 173,763,910 of NC_143012.1, forward strand.
TGCGCAGGGCTCGAGGTCGGGTGCTGGGCAGGTCTAGCGGTGGGGTGCTGTGCTTGGGTGTGCAGGGGTGGGTGCGGGGCAGTGACTGGGTGGGAGGTAGGACTTGGGGTGGGAGGTAGGATTGGGGTGGGATGCTGGAATTGGGGTAGGGTGCCAGGCTGGGCCTGGGTTGGGGTGCAGGGCAGGGCGAGCAAGCAGGGGGAAGAGCCAGCGCTGGGCTGGGTGGCTGCCGAAGCGGCAGGTTGGAGGGGCTACCTAAATTCCTCGGCATACCTCCTCTTCCTGCCGCCTCCTCGGTAAATTGACACCGGCAGCCACCTTAGAATAAATCCCAGTGCTTCAGCCTGGTCAACGCCCTGCTTCTCAGTAACTGCACCTGTGTAAAATAAGTATACATTAAATACAACATTTAGGGGCGTGCGACAGTACTTTCTCAACAGCAAATACAAATAGCTTAGCTAAAAACCAGACTGAAGAGGAATGAAACTAATATTCACTACTTGTGCTAATATTCGTACAAAATGATTATCGTGCCAAATATTATAGCATCAGTGACGGTGCTGTGTTAAAATACTAAAGGCTAACACCCCCGCAGGTAAAAGATGCAACCCTAATCTCTTCGAAGTGGCTGTAACATGAAGTCAGCATACTACATCTATAAGAATAACGTTATATGTACGGGCTATTTTTGACTAATGAGAATAAAATTGGGGCTGCACCTCTGAACAAAAGATGGGCGCCTGCTACGTATGAGCCATAGCCTCAGAGATCTGCCATCAAAGCATGGTTTTCCGAGCTTGCTTGAGCCCATATGTGCCGTCCAGATTTCAAGGCCATGTACGAGTCCTGTGTATACTGCTACCCAAATGGACCATGCTGTGGCACTGAACTCTTCGTACCATGCATATGAATTGCGTCAAAATGTCTCATGGCATTGGTATTGGCGGCGTTTTTGAAACAGCTGAAGAAAAATACACCAGGTCTTATTTGAACATTGTGCCAATTATTTGAAAGCATTCCAGCAGTTGACAACATTATGAGAAATTTTGAACAAACAGATTTCATTCATTTGAATAATCCCACATCTAGCAGGGTGCTCATTTCATTTCACTATTCAAACTGCTGGGATATTCGCATACTCTTGAAATGTGTGGCAGCACGTAGTGCTGTCTACAGGCAGCAGAAGAATAGAAAATAAAATGGAATATACATGTCGCAGCCTTGCACAGCGTCATGTTGATAAACGTCTTCTTTCCCTTCCGTCCGTGAAGACTAAATTGCCCCTGCACCCTCACATTCATGATGCTCGTCATAATATTGGACCCCACCTCCAGCAAGGATCGTCCACCCAAGCGGGCCAGGTTCCTTTGCTACAAAAATATAAGAAATGCGACACGACCTCTATTCGTTTATAACACTATATCTTCAACCGTAGTAACTACCTGTCCGCACCAAACAGAAAACAAAACAGAAAGGAGACGCAGTTCCGCTGAAGCCCTAGCGAAGCTGAAAAAAAAAATGCTTCAAATAAGTGTTTGGAACCAAATCATCATATGCCACTCCCTTTCTTTGCGAGAGGCTAAAGACCTAAACGAACACTGACTGGTGAAGCAGTCAGTGGGGAAAGTACAGTATTGTACATCTTTATCGCGAAGACTTTAAAAAATTTTCTCGCCTCAACCGCTGGCTCGTTTATACTGAAAATGTGCACTGAAGTTGGGTATTGCAGGTAACTTTTGACTCGTAGTAAGTTTGTCAACAGTACTTGCCTGGTTAAGCCGCACATGGTGCAAATCCGTAATCGTTTGGTTCGAAACTGATAAACTGAAAGCCGGCAACCCTATGTTTTCACAAAAAGGTGTTCGTGGCGCCATCTGTTGTTTACGGAGGAATGCGCCACGAAGCAAAGAGTGCCGAGATCAGCATTACAAGCTGCGCAGGCCCCTCGACGGCGCCACCGCCGCCCTTCGCGGCAATCTGGCGTTGGCGGCTTTCAGGTCGCGGTTCTCGGTGCAAACGATTACAGAGTTGCATCATTTCCGGCTGATTCAAGTAAGTATCATCGTAAAACTTGCTATGGGACAAAAGTTACCACAGCGCGCAAGCTCTGTGCCCAGTTTTGCCACAAACGAGCCAGCGGTTGAGACGAGAAAATGTTTCCAAGTCTTCACGATAAACTTGAACGATACTGTGTACCTGACCAGAAAGAGTTAATATGTATATTCACACGCCACATTAAGTAGGGATTATGGGTAAGAAAAGCATCATTACTAACCACTGCATCCAACTAATCTTGGCGGGTGACTTATTTCTTAATAGAACTAAGAAAAACCAGCAAAACACTGACATACATTTATCACTGGTCACTGTAATCACTGCAAAAAACTAAACAAACAGCAGATTACCACAGCAGCGGCCACGCCCGAATCCTGTACTGCTGCTTCCGCGGCCTCCAATTCCTCCAAGGTATACGCAGGTAGGGTGGGCAGCTCCACACTTGGGGCTGAAGGAGGCTGAGCTTCAGCCTGGGCCCCGTTCGATGCCTCCAGCCCCGCCAGCTTCCCTGAGATCTTTTCATTTTGCTGCGAATTATGATGCAGCTGCTGGCGCACCTCCAGGAGAAGGTGCAGCACCCGCAGAGTGATCGCTGAAACAAAAATTTAAGTCAGAGGAGGCTTCTGCACATCAGACAGTGACACATCCACATACAGGACAACCTCAATAATTCGAACACTGTTGGTTCGAAATTCCCCGCAGGGAGGCGTCTGCAGCATGCAGACGTTGGTGAGTGGCGACACCACGGGGTTAACCCGAGCATCCGCAGGGACATCCCCGCAGGGGGATGATGGTGAGCAATGCGTCACCACGGACCCGAGCATCCGCGCTTAGCCGTGCGTGGCATCGCCGTGTCCGGGGAAAAGGGGATCCTGGTGGTTGAGCCGATGCCGAGCGTTTGGACCCTTATGGCCCCTCGGCGGAGGCAACACACCACTTTGGCCCCAGCTTCCTGTAGACGGCACCTCCGGCCTGACCCGACCGGGGGAAATCGGCAGTCGCCTTTTCCTATCCTCCCCTCTATCTTTCACTTTCCTACATCCTTTCTTACAACTCTCCTGTATCCTCCTCTCTTCTTCGGTTTTTCCTCTTTTTCCTGGCGGCGAGGGTTAACCGTGTGTGACCAACTACCCTGAGTTGAGTCATATTAGGTTATAGTTAAGGTGTACAGCTGGCGTGGGCAGGCCTTTCTTTCAAGTTCCTGTCGCGTCCCCTTGTTGGACTCCATGGTGGGTGGCTGGCACCATGACCGAAAAACATCAATTTTTTATGGCTCCCCCCCCTTTCCAAACCTGATCGCTCTCTTAAAAGAGTGCGGAACGAAGCAGAGAACTTTTTTTCTAAAGAGAAACCAACATTTGCGAAATTCCATGTCGTCCACAGTGAAGTTCAAGATAAACAGGCCAGAATTCTATCTCCCTTCATGGTATCGAAGTGCTTAACAGAAGCTTTGGGCCCCGGCTACAAAGTATCCAAAATGACCAGTGGCGATTTACTGCTGGAACTCCGAGAAAATGTCCAAACCACCAAACTCTGTAATATAGTGTCTATTGGGGACACACCTGTCTCCATTACTGCACACCGATCACTCAATACTGTCCGTGGCGTCATCTCAGAAAATGATTTTCTACACCTTACCGAGAAAGAAATGCTGGAAGGGCTTTCCGAGCAAAATGTCATTGATGTATATCGAATCAAGATCCGCAAGGACAACAAAGAAATAGATACCAAACACCTAGTCCTGACTTTTAACACATGCACATTGCCCGAAACCATCGACGTTGGATACCTCAAAGTAAATGTAAGACACTACATCCCTAACCCCCGAAGGTGCTTTAATTGTCAACGGTTTGGCCACGGATCGCAGAGTTGCCGCGGCCACAAAACTTGCGCGAAATGCGCGTCGAAGGACCACCATTCTGAGGAATGCGACGCAGCTCTACGCTGCGCTAATTGTGAAGGAGACCATGCTGCGTACTCCAGGGCGTGTCCGTCCTGGAAGAAGGAAAAGGAAATCATCACCATAAAGACAAAGGAAAACATTTCATTCAAAGAAGCCAGAAGGCGTTTTGCACTGACAAATACATTCTCTTTCACAGCCAAACCAAACTATGCTGACGTGGCGCGCAGGGGCGGTGCACCACGCAGCACTCCGGCATCTGCCGCGGCCACTCCCACCGCGCCAGTGGCAGTGCCATCAACGCCCCAGACAGAGACAGCCAAGGCTGCTCTGCCAACTCCAAGCCAGGGAGTGCCGGCCCATGGGCCAGCATCCCGCAGGACTTCCCCCCGTCGGGGGAGGCCTGACACCAACACACCCGCGGCTTCGCGGTCCTCCAGCACCTCTGGTGAGGTGATGGATACAACTACCACTCCCCGGACCGGCTCTCACGAGCGAAGAAAAGATAGAACCCCGGTAACGGGCCCAGAACAGTAAATTCCTTCAGTTCCATTCCCACCCAAAAAAACAAACATGATATTTGCAATTCAATGGAACTGTAGAGGAATGTTGAGGAACTACAGTGATATAACACATATTCTAGGGTCTGTGATGCCTCTAGCTCTATGTCTCCAGGAGACCAATCTTGGTCCACAACATTCAAATATCTTAAAACATTATACAACTTTTTGGCGTGATCTCGAGAATGCAAGTAGACTCTCGGGAGGCGTCGCAATCATCATCCAAAGCGGCGTCCCGGCTCAAGAAATCAAACTGAAAACAAAACTTGAGGCGGTTGCGGTTAGCGTCATCAGCTACAAAACAATTACAATATGTTCTTTATATCTTCCCCCACACATCACATTAACATGCCAAGATCTAGAAGACCTGATCGATGAACTGCCGGAGCCATTTCTGGTAGTTGGCGACTTTAACGCTCACTCTCCGTTTTGGGGAAGCGAACGCTGTGACTCTAGAGGCCAAGCAATCGAAGATTTTATACTTTCGAATAATGTCTGTCTTTTAAATACGGCAAAAGCCACATATTGCTGTCCAAGCTCAGCAAAAATGAGCTCTCTCGATTTAGCTTTGGCATCACCATTACTTTTTAACGATTTTAAATGGGATGATTTAAATGACCCCATGGGCAGCGATCACTTACCTACCGTCATCAGGCTCTCATCGTCCACTCCAATCATCCCCACAAGGCCACGGCGCTGAAAACTTCAGCTCGCCGACTGGTCACTTTTTACAAAAAGTGCCACTCTGGAAAAGGAATTTTGTGACGACCTTAGCACAGATGAAATTAATGAGAAGTTTACTGAATGCATAATATCGGCCGCAACACTCGCTATACCACAAACAACAGGACTTGCACAAAAGAAACATAAAGTGTGGTGGACACAAGAATGCACATTAGCAAAAAAACAACAAAACAAAGCCTGGAGCGCTCTGCATCGATATCCCACTGCAGAGAACTTACTTACCTTTAAGAAGGCAAAAGCCAGAGCGCGGTATGTCCGAAGAAATGCAGAAAAAACCTCTTGGCAGAAATATGTCTCCTCAATAAATAGTTCAATAACATAAAAAAAAATGTGGGAAAAAGTTCGTAAATTTACTGGTGACCATACCCCTTTCACACTTACTCTCTTGACAGCACCCGGGACACAAACATCTTTAGAAGAACAGGCCAACATATTGGGCGAGCATTTTGCTGAGATCTCAAGTTCATCCAACTACACAAACACATTTCAGAAACACAAAGCAATAGCTGAAAAACAAAAATTACCATCCGGAGCAGGTATACATGAGGATTACAACCAGCCTCTCACACTGCAAGAATTAAATAAGGTATTATCTTCTGGAAAAAAGACAGCGCCAGGACCAGACAACGTGCATTACGCTATGCTTGCCCATCTCTCGGAGGCTGCTGTAGAGGCACTGTTAAAATTCTTTAATAAAATCTGGATAACTGGAAATATACCTGACGAGTGGAAAAAAGCAGTCATAATACCTTTTCTCAAACCCGGAAAACCACCAACAAGTCCTAGCCGTTACAGACCAATAGCCCTCACCAGCTGCATTGCTAAATCGTTCGAAAGTGTAATAAACATTAGACTGACCTTCGTACTTGAATCTCGGCAACTACTAGATAAACACCAATGTGGGTTTAAGAAAACATGCTCCACCACAGATCATCTTGTCCGCCTAGAAAACACCATCCGGGAGGCGTTCATCCACAAGCAGCACTGTATTGGAGTCTTATTCGACTTGGAGAAGGCCTACGATACTACGTGGAAGTTCGGCATCCTCCGTGACCTAGCAGAGCTAGGTATCCGCGGCAGGATGTTGAACTGCTTGAACGACTTCCTGGCTAACCGCACATTCCGAGTCCGCCTAGGAGCAACTCTCTCCATGACTTTCACCCAAGAGAACGGCGTACCCCAGGGGTGCATTCTAAGCACGACACTCTTCATAGTAAAAATGAATTCCTTAGCTAAAGTAATACCCAAGTCCATAATGTATTCAGTTTATGTAGATGACCTACAAATAGCATGCACGTCCTCCAGTATATCAACCTGCGAGAGACAAATACAAATCACACTAAATAAACTAGGTTCTTGGGCAGACAGAAATGGATTTAAATTTTCCCCTCAAAAAACAGTAGCTGTTATTTTCTCATTGCGACGAGGCCTACAGGTCGATCCCAGTCTATACCTGAATCACACTGCGCTACCAATTAAACAAGAACACAAATTTTTAGGCCTAACTTTCGACAAGAAACTCACATTTCTACCACACATTAACAACCTTAAAAAGAAAGCTTCTCAAGTCCTCAATATCTTAAAAGTGCTCTCACGGAAGCGGTGGGGGTCCGATAGAGCAAGCCTTTTACAAATATATCGCTCTCTGGTGCGCTCCAAGCTGGACTACGGGTGCATAGTATATGGTTCGGCAAGAGCATCCTACTTAAAAAGATTAGACCCCATTCATAATCTTGGTCTGCGCCTATCATCTGGAGCATACAGAACATCACCAGTAGCCAGCCTATACGTTGAAACTAATGAGCCCGCTCTTGAGGACCGAAGAATCGCACTAACATGCACATACGTCTTAAAAATCCGTTCTCTTCCGAAACATCTCTGCCATCCAGTTGTCACCAAGTGCCCATCTAAAAGATTATTCATCAACAAACCACATTCTATCAGACCATTACTATTGCGCTTTGAAGACAAATGTGAAGAGCTAACAGTACTAGACTGCTTACCGAATATTGCACAAAGGAATGAATATTTGCCACCATGGTACAGCCTGCCTTCAGTATGTGACCTCACAATGACATATTTAGATAAAAAGCAAGCGCCAAATGAGTACATATTACAGGAATTCTTTGCACTACAAGAAAAGTATGACACCTACATTGAATTTTATACAGATGGCTCTAAAACAGAAGGTCACGTTGGAAGTACAGTAATCCAGGGAAAAAATAAACAGATAATGCGATTACCAGAATGCGCATCGGTTTTTACTGCTGAGTGTTATGCCATCTTTGTAGCTGTAGAAAAAATAGTAAGAGAAAACATAAAAAATAGCATCATTTACACCGATTCCCTGAGTATGCTCAAAGCACTGCACTCCAGAAATGCTGCTGAACCCATAATAGGTAACATCATACATAACATTGTTAAAATCACAAAACAAAAACATAACATTAAATTCTGCTGGGTTCCTAGCCATGTTGGAATCGTAGGTAATGAGAAAGCAGATGTATGCGCTGCACAAGCCCGGAATGGCCAAATAAAGCAAGTGAACATACCGCACAGGGATTGTTTAAAGTTTATCACCAGTAAACTCAGAAATAAGTGGCAGGCTGCATGGCAAGAACACATAAACAACAAACTACATTCTGTAAAACCAATTTTAGGGGAATGGCAATCATGTAGGCATCAAGAACGTTTTACCGAAGTTATTTTATGTCGGCTCCGCATTGGACACACCCACCTCACGCACAGCTTTCTACTAACCAAACAGAACAAACCTCTCTGTGAAATGTGTGGTGCTGAACTCACGGTGAACCACATTTTAATTTCATGCATAAAACTAGAAGAACTAAGAAAGAAATATTTCACAACATTTTACAGAGAAAGCATCCCTTTACACCCCATGTTACTTTTAGGTGATCGAGCACTGGTTGACATCTCTTGTATTTTTAGGTTTCTCAGGGAAGCCAGTGTTTTAAACAAACTCTAAGTATAAAAGCTTCACCTTTAACAAAAACTCTAACCTTGTGTTTGGCGCATCATAGCCTCAGTTGCTTTTGCGCCATTAAAATCAATATAACTAACTGTTGGTTCGAAATCACGGATAATTTGAAGAATTTTTGCAATCCCATTATTTATACTGCAAAATTGATCATATAATTCAAAGCAGCGGCATGCACTAGCCCGGTTATTTGATGATCTTAGATGCCATGCGAGGATGTCCGATCCTTATTTTGCCACAAACCGATGAAGTGACAGCCACTTCCAGCCGCGAGGCAGCGCTGCGAAGCATTGCCGATTAGTAATGCCGATGCTCAATATGCGAAGCACCCCAGTCCCAGTACTCACAGCAAAAAACGAATCAGCTACGGCTTGTGGACCGCTGAAGCATGCGCCTTCAGAGGAAAAGACATGTTATACTGCAACGCAGGCGAGAATACCAGCTTCCACGTGACAGGCTCCCCAACGCTTCGTCAAGACATGGCCAAACTAGAGGCAGTGGTGCGCATGCTTGTCGCTCATCCCCAGCATGGGCGCGGTCAAGACAACATCTAGAAGGGGTGCTGGCGCCAAAGCACCTCCTGGCCCTAACATTGTCAGTGTGTGCTTCACAATGCGACCATTCTGATGTGCCGGCATGAGGTTGGCTCCACGCAATGCCGCCCTGCGCCGTTTCTTTGAGTAGTGTGTGCCGTGATATGAGGGTTAGGTCAACCTTCAAATTACGATCATTCTAAAATTCGGTATCGACCTGCACGCAGAGTTAATCTATTTAACGGTGTCTAAGGTTGTTTGGACGAGCACCAGGTAGTACGCACCCTGTGCTGGTGCCTGTTCACCGGCAGGATGCATGAGGCTCCTTACATAAAAAAGCTAATTGGCATGCTAATCAGTTCTTCTGAAGACTGAAGCCTTAGTCGCTTTGGGACGTTAAACCCCATAAACCAAGTCTTCTGAAGAAAATTCAAATTGTGCGCTGTTTACCCAGCTCATTTGCGCTGGCGATCACTTCCTTGGACAAGGGGTAGGTTGTACAGGGACACATTTACAACCGTTAATATCCAGGGTGTGCATCGCACCGCAGTATGAAACTACAGAATCGTAGTTTAGTTTGTTGCTTGTCATTGAGGCCACACGCGAGTGTGGAACACCACTTTTTTGCTTGTTATTTCCAGTGGCTTCAGACTGCTGTCCTTGTAATTGCGTAGTTACACATTTGTTTCTCTGTTTCGCGTGCGCCGCGATGCCACCCCGTGGGAAAATACAAAACAAAATGCAGTGGTCGGACAAAGCATGCAGAGCTAGGGTGTGCAATGACCTTTTTTGGGGCCCCGCAGGGGCACCTAGTGTAACGAGGTGTTTGTGCTTGGCGCCACCACGGACCCTTAGCCCCCATACCGAAGCTGCCATCCGTACCGTGGCGATAGGTTGAAAGGTGGAGGGAAGAAACCTTGAACGGTGGCGGTCGAGGAAGTGGTCAATCCTCGGTCGATGGGCTCCTCGTCTGTCTACTAGACAGGGAGTCACGAGACCTTCCTCTGTGTATAACGGTGAATCAGAGGCGACAAAATATTGGGAAACCTTAGTCAGTACTTGCCGTATGGAAAAATCTACAAAAAAATCTGATCGGCCCCCGAAAAGGGGTCGCACCGATGTGAAGAAACTGAGTCCACAGAAGCCAGAAACGTTTGCGAAGTTTTTTATGCTTCACTCAAACACTAATGTACCGGTAGCCAACCTATCTGCATTTGTCATCGCCAACACCCTAAAGAGTTCTGTAGGGAAAGACTACAAAGCAAAAAAGCAACGAACCGGAGACCTCCTTGTAGAAATAAACACAAAAGAACAGAGCACCAAACTGATGTCATTACAGAATCTTGGAGAAATGAGCATACAGGTAACCCCGCACCGCACCCTGAACCACTCAAAGGGCGTCATATCTGAATATGAACTCCTACAGAGTACCGATGCGGAAATGGAAGAACTAGCCGAACAGGGAGTAATAGCAGCCCGACGAATTACCATCCGGAGAAACAATGCTGAAATCAAGACCAAACATATTGTACTAACTTTCAATAGCACAACTCTGCCTGACTCCATCCACGCCGCATACCTCCATTGTAAAGTCCGCCCATACATACCGAATCCGAGACGATGTTTCAAGTGCCAGCGCTTTAGACACAGCATGTTGGCTTGCCGGGGCAAACCCACTTGTGTCACATGCGCAGAAGGCGCACATACAGAAGAAAGATGCGAACGCACACCAAAATGCATCAACTGCAATGGCGCACATGGCGCGTACTCCAGGTCGTGCCCAGTCTGGAAAACAGAAAAATAAATCATAACTTTGAAGACCACAGAAATCCTGTCCTACCATGAAGCAAAAAAACGCGTCTCTTTCCAACAGAAAGGGAAATACTCTGAAGCGGTGACGCGGGGACCGCCGCCGCCTTCACTTTCTGTCGGCACACAGGTCGATCCGAAGGACCTGGGGTCGACAACCAAGTCCCCACCACAGAAGTCGGCGACACAGTCCACAGGGCTGAAAATTTCACGGGAAGACCATGCGATCCTCGCCGGAGGCCCTCAGGCCCCACTTTCAGCAGCGGCATCCTCGGCGACAGACACCCAGAACAGCTCTGCTGAACTGGACCTGTCGCCCCTCCCCTCTAAGAAGGCAACTGCTGGCCCAAGAGACTCTGCCCCTGGAGCAGAGCATGGTTCAGTGGTGCCAACAAAAAAGACGAATGCGAAGGCCACGGGCCATCGCAAACAAGAAACACCCTCCACGTCCACCGTGGAGATGATGGATGTCAGCGAAAGTCCGCTGACATCTAAAACACACGCATCCGCGGATTCTCCGCGGGAATCCGGCGCCACGAAAGTGGCGATGGATACAACTCCTGGTTCGCCACCGCTGCAGCGGCGGCGAGACTCCCTAGAGAAAGAAGGGCAACCACGAATCACTGCTCCTGAGAGTAAGTAACTTTCCCCAATCGCCAACTTATCACAATGGCGTATCTAATACAATGGAACTGTAGATGTCTACACAGAACTACACAGACATAACCGATATGCTCAAAATAATGGCACATACAGCTGTGTGCCTGCAAGAAACGAACCTTGGGCCACAGCACACAAACATCTTAAAAAAATATAATATTTTCCGGAAAGACCGAGTACAAGCTAGCCGACTCTCAGGAGGCGTCGCTATCATTACGCAAAGCAATGTCCCTAAAAGAGAGGTAACATTAAAGACGAACTTAGAAGCCGTCGCAGTAAACATCATTAGCCATAAAACAATAACAATATGCTCTGTGTACATACCACCACACAACACAATAGCCATGCATGACCTAGAAGAAATTCTGGAACAGTTGCCAGAGCCATATGTAATAATAGGGGATTTTAACGCACACTCCTCACTCTCGCGAAGTGAGCATACTGATTCCAGGGGTCAGCTCATCGAGGATGTTATTCTTTCGAATAACATATGTTTAATGAATACGGGAAAAGCTACGTACTGCTGCCCCAGCACTGGAAAAATGACCTGCCTCGATTTAGCATTTGCATCTCCATCAGTTTTTAATGATTTTATTTGGGATGTTTTAGACGACCTTCGAGGAAGTGATCACTTACGGTTTTAAAGCTAACATCAGCTACAGTCATCCTCCCTACGAAGCCTCGGCGATAGAAAATTCACCTCGCCGATTGGGCACTTTTCAGAACGAAGGCCACATTAGAAAAAGAATATGCCGAAACCCTTACTATAGAAGAAATAAATGAAAAATTTGTCACATGCTTAATATCTGCAGCAATAGAAGCCATCCCACAAACGTCTGAAATTGCACGAAAAACACGAAGTTTGGTGGTCAAATGAATGTTCATTGGCTAAAAAGCAGCAAAACAAGGCTTGGGGCAACCTTCGCAGATATCCCACTGCAGGAAACTTGCTCATCTTCAAAAGGGCTAGAGCCAAAGTACGATATATTAGACGCAGCGCAGAAAGGGCATCATCGCAACAGTACATATCCTCCATAAACAGCTCAATATCATCAAAGAAAATGTGGGAGCAGGTGCGGAAATTCACAGGAAATTTTACTCCATTCACATTTCCAATGCTAACAACTCCCGGTACTCAAACAACATTATGAGAGCAGGCCAACATATTGGCCCGCAAGGGCACCTTGTGTAACGAGGTGTTGGTGCTTGTCGCCACCACGGACCCTTAGCCCCCATACCGAAGCTGTCATCCGTACCGTGGCGATAGGTTGAAAGGTGGAGGGAAGAAACCTTGAACGGTGGCGGTCGAGGAAGTGGTCAATCCTCGGCCGATGGGCTCCTCGTCTGTATACCAGGCGGGGAGTCCCGGGACCTTCCACTGTGTATAATGGTGAATCAGAGGCGACAAAGTATCAGGAACCCTTAGTTTATACATGCCGTATGGATAAATCTGCAAAAAATTCTAATCGGCCCCCAAAAAGGGGTCGCACCGATGTCAAGAAATTGAATCCACAGAAGCCAGAAATGTTTGCGAAGTTTTTTATGGTTCACTCAAACACTGATGAACCGGTAGCCAACCTCTCTGCATTTGTCATCGCCAACACCCTAAAAAGCTGTGTAGGCAAAGACTACAAAGCAAAAAAGCAGCGAACCGGAGATCTCCTTGTAGGAGTAAACACAAAAGAACAAAGTATCAAACTGATGTCATTACAGAATCTTGGAGAAATGAGCGTACAGGTTACCCCGCACCGCACCCTGAACAACTCGAAGGGAGTCATATCTGAATATGAACTCCTACAGAGTGCCGATGCGGAAATGGAAGAACTAGCTCAACAAGGAGTAATAGCAGCCCGACGAAAAACCATCCGGAGAAACAATGCTGAAGTCAAGAAAAACCCATTGTCCTAACTTTCAATGGCACAACTCTGCCTGACTCCATCCACGCCGCATACATCCATTGCAAAGTCCGCCCATACATACCAAATCCGAGACGATGTTTCAAGTGCCAGCGCTTTGGACACAGCATGTTGGCTTGCCGCGGTAAACCCACTTGTATCACATGCGCAGAAGACGCACACCAAAATGCGTCAACTGCAATGGCGCACATGGCGCGTACTCAAGGTCGTGCCCAGTCTGGAAAACAGAAAAACAAATCATAACTTTGAAGACCACAGAAAACCTGTCCTACCTTGAGGCAAAAAAACGCGTCTCTTTCCAACAGAAAGGGACATACTCTGAAGCGGTGACGCGGGGACTGCCGCCGCCTTCATTTTCTGTCGGCACACAGGTCTATCCGGTGGACCTGGTCTCGACACCCAAGTCCCGACCACAGAAGTCGGTGGTACAGTTCACAGGGCTGAAACTTTCGCGAGAAGACCACGCGATCCTCGCTGGAGGCCCTCAGGCCCCACTTTCAGCAGCGGCATCCTCGGCGACAGACACCCAGAACAGCTCTGCTGAACTGGACCTCTCGCCCCACCCCTCTAAGAAGGCACCTGCTGGCCCAAAAGACTCTGCCGCTGGAGCAGGTCTGGTTCAGCGGTGCCAACAAAAAAGACGAAAGCGAAGGCCACGGGCCATCGCAACCAAGAAGCATCACCCACGTCCACCGTGGAGGATATGGATGTCGGCGACAGTCCGCCGACATCTAAAACACACGCATCCGCGGCGTCTCCGCGGAAATCCGGCGCCACGAAAGTGGCGATGGATACAACTCCTGATTCGCCACCGCTGCAGCGGAGGCGAGACTCCCTAGAGAAGAAAGGGAAACCACGAATCACCGCTCCTGGGAATAAATAACTTCCCTAATCCCCAACTTATCACAATGCCGTATATAATACAATGGAACTGTAGAGGTCTACACAGACATAGCCCAAATGCTGAAAACAATGGAACCTACAGCTGTGTGCCTGCAGGAAACAAACCTTGGGCCACAGCACAAAAATATCTTTACAAAATATAATATTTTCCGGAAAGACCGAGTGCAAGCTAGCCGACTCTCGGGAGGCGTCGCTATCATTACGCAAAGCGATGTCCCTTCAAGCGAGATAGCTTAAAGACAAACTTAGAAGCGGTCGCAGTCAACATCATTAGCCATAAAACGATAACAATATGCTCTGTGTACATACCACCACACAACACAATTACAATGCATGACCTAGAAGAACTTCTGGAACAGTTGCCAGAGCCATGTGTAATAATAGGGGATTTTAACGCACACTCCTCACTCTGGGGAAGTGAGGAAACTGATTCCAGAGGTCAACTCATCGAGGATTTTGTTCTTTCGAATAACATGAATAAGGGAAAAGCCACGTACTGCTGCCCCAGCTCTGGAAAAATGACCTGCCTCGATTTAGCATTTGCATCTCCATCAGTTTTTAATGATTTTATTTGGGATGTTTTCGACGAACTTCGAGGAAGTGGTCACTTACGGTTTTAAAGCTAACATCAGCTACAGTCATCCTCCCTACGAAGCCTCGGCGATGGAAAATTCACCTCGCCGATTGGGCACTTTTCAGAACGAAGGCCACATTAGAAAAAGAATATGCCGAAACCCTTACTATAGAAGAACTAAATGAAAAATTTGTCACATGCTTAATATCTGCAGCAATAGAAGCCATCCCACAAACGTCTGAAACTGCACGAAAAACAAAGTTTGGTGGTCAAATGAATGCTCATTGGCTAAAAAGCAGCAAAACAAGCCTTGGGGCAACCTTCGCAGATATCCCACTGCAGAAAAGCTGCTCATCTTCAAAAGGGCTAGGGCCAAAGCACGATACACTAGACGCAACGGAGAAAAGGCATCATGGAAACAGTATATATCCTCCATAAACAGCTCAATGTCATCAAAGAAACCGTGGGAGCAGGTGCGGAAATTCACGGGAAATTTTACTCCATTCACATTTCCAATGTTAACAACACCCAGTATTCAAACAACATTAGAAGAGCAGGCCAACATATTGGGTGAGCATTTTTCCAGTTTCAAGCTCATCCAACTACACACTAATATTTCAAAAGCACAAAACAATAGTAGAAAAACAAAAACTTCCCTTTGGAACATGCATACGCGAAGACTACAATCAGCTTATTACAATGCAGGAACTAAACACAGTACTAACATCCGGTAAAATGACAGCACCAGGCCCAGACAATAAACATTACGCCATGCTTGCTCACCTCTCTGAGACTGCCATAGAGGCTCTCCTAAAATGTTTCAATAAAATATGGATGAGTGGAGAAATCCCCCAAGCATGGAAAGAAGCAATCATAGTACCCTTCCTAAAACCGGGCAAACCACGAACTAGTCCCACCAGTTACAGGCCAATAGCACTCACTAGCTGTATAGAAAAGTCATTCGAAAGCATACTAAACATCAGACTAACCTTCATACTTCAGTCCCAGCAACTCTTAGATATTGTAACGGCATACGACCAACGCTAACCAAGAGCGCGCTGCGGAGAACCGAGCCCCTCCGAGCGCCCAGGTCTAGCGGTGCCGGCCGCTGCGTCGTCGGCGCCGTCGGCTGGTGGCGGAGTCCTGTCGACTGGCACGTCGGGTACTTGATTCTGGGAGCGGGTGAGCGGCATGATCCCACCGCTGCCACCAAATGTTACGGGACGGCGGGCCCGCGCAGAGAAAGAAAGAGAGAGACCAGGAGACGCACACAACCGGCCGCGGCGGTTCTCTTTCGTTCTCTACCTCTCGCGCTAGCGCCGCGCGCTCTCCCCTCGCGCTCGCCCCGCGCCTCTTCTTTATTTCTATAGCGCAGCGCGCTCTTGGTTAGCGTTGGTCGTATGCCGTTACATCAATGCGGTTTTAAAAAGACATGTTCCACAACCGATCACCTCGTTCGCTTTGAGAACACAGTTCGGGAAGCGTTCATCCACAACCAACACTGTATCGGGGTCTTCTTCGACCTGGAGCAAGCTTACGATACCACGTGAAGGTTCAGTATCCTCCCTGACCTAGCGGACCTAAGTATCCGCTGCAGGATGCTGGGCTGTTTGAGCGACTTCCTAAGCAACCGTACATTCAGAGTCCGCCTAGGTGCAACCTTCTCCAACACTTTTATTCAAGAAACTGGCGTACCCCAGGGGTGCATCCTCAGCACGACCTTATTCATCATCAAAATGAACTCCATAGGAAAAGTAATCCCAAAATCCATAATGTACTCAGTTTACGTAGACGACCTCCAAATAGCATGCACGACTTCCAGCATACCTGCCTGCGAGCGACAGATACAAATAACAATAAACTGGCTACCTGGGCAGATAGAAACGGATTTAGATTTTCCCCTCAGAAAGCAGTAGCGGTTCTGTTCCCTTTGAGACGAGGCCTACAGGCCGACCCCACACTATATCTAAACCAAACCCCACTACATGCCAAACAAGGGCATAAATTTCTAGGGGTAAATTTCGATAAAAAGCTCACTTTCTTGCCACATATAAACAGCCTAAAGAAAAAAGCTTCCCAGGGCCTCAATGTACTGAAACTACTGTCAAGAAAACGCGGGGGGTCTGATAGGGCATGCCTGTTACATATATACCGTTCTCTGGTTCGCTCTAAGTTAGACTATGGGTCCGTAGTGTATGGCTCAGCAAGACCATCCTACATAAAACGACTGGATCCTATCCACAATCTTTTCCCCGCAGGGAGGCGTCTGCAGCATGCAGACGTTGGTGAGTGGCGACACCACGGGGTTAACCCGAGCATCCGCAGGGACATCCCCGCAGGGGGATGATGGTGAACAATGCGTCACCACGGACCCGAGCATACGCGCTTAGCCGTGCGTGGCATCGCCGTGTCCGGGGAAAAGGGAATCCTGGTGGTTTAGCCGATGCCGAGCGTTTGGACCCTTAAGGCCCCTCGGCGGAGGCAACACACCACTTTGGCCCCAGCTTCCTGTAGACGGCACCTCCGGCCTGACCCGACCGGGGGAAATCGGCAGTCGCCTTTTCCTGTCCTCCCCTCTATCTGTCACTTTCCTATTTCCTTTCTTACAACTTTCCTGTATCCTCCTCTCTTCTTTGTTTTTTCCTTCTTTCCTGGCAGCGAGGGTTAACCGTGTGTGACCAACTACCCTGAGTTGAGTCATATTAGGTTATAGTTAAGGTGTACAGCTGGCGTGGGCAGGACTTGCTTTCAAGTTCCTGTCGCGTCCCCCTGTTGGGCTCCATGGTGGGTGGCTGGCACCATGACCGAAAAACCTCAATTTTTTATGGCTCCCCCCCCTTTCAAAACTTGATCGCTCTCTCAAGAGAGGGCGGACAGAAGCAGACGACTTTTTTCAAAAAAGAAAAGTATCATTTCCAAAATTTCACGTCATCCATAGCAAAACAGAAGAAACGCAAGCAAGGATAATATCCCCATTCCAAGTCTCAAAACGCTTGACGGATGCCTTAGGCCTTGGCTACAAGGTGTCAAAAATGGCCAGTGGCGACTTACTTCTTGAACTGCGCGACAGCATACAACACTCAAAAGTTGCACCAATTGTATCCATTGGGGACATCCCTGTCTCTGTGACCCCACATCGGTCTCTGAATACTGTACGAGGCGTCATCTCTGAAATAGATTTTGTCCACCTTTCTGAAAAGGAAATGCTCGAAGGACTTACTGACCAAGAAGTTATAGATGTCCACCGGATCAAGATCCGGAAGGATGGCAAAGAAGTGGACACCAAACACCTGATCTTGACATTCAACATGAGCACATTGCCCGAATCCATTGAAGTAGGCTACCTGAAAATAAATGTAAGACCGTATATTCCCAACCCACGCAGATTTTTCAACTGCCAGAGATTTGGCCACGGCTCACAGAGTTGTCGCGGCCGCAAAACTTGCGCAAAATGCTCTTCGAAGGACCAGCAATCCGAAGAATGTGTTGCTAACCCACGGTGTGCAAACTGTGAAGGAGACCATGCTGCCTACTCCAGAGCTTGTCCTTCATGGAAAAAAGAAAAAGAAATTATTACTCTCAAGACTACTCAAAACATTTCTTTCAAAGAAGCACGAAGGCAATACGCTCAGACAAACAAATTCTCCTTCACTGCAAAAACAAACTTCGCCGATGTGGTGCGTGGGCGCGGCGCACCACACCAGGCTTCGGCACCTCTCCAGTTCACACGTAGTGAGCCTGGGGCGGGGCCATCCGCGCCGTCTGGTGGAGTAGCTCACACTACTCCGCCTACCCCAAAGGAGGGGACGCAGACCCCCGGGTCGGCGGGCCCAAAGACCTCTTCCCACAGGTCGAGGTCTAACTCAAAAATCAATGTGCCTCCTGCACGGTCGTCCAGTGCCTCTGCAGAGGCGATGGACACGAGCCCGGGCAGCCCCTCACCGTCCACGTCGGATGGTCGGCGGAGCTCCCTGGATCGGTCAAAAAAAGACAGGCCCCGAGTCACGGGGCCATAAACAACTTGATCTAGCTTTTCAAACAGTACAAACACAAAACTAAGATGGCTTTCATAATACAATGGAACTGTAGAGGAATGTTGAGGAACTACAGTGATATAACTCATATTCTAGGGTCAGTGATGCCTCTAGCCCTATGTCTCCAGGAGACCAATCTTGGTCCACAACATTGAAATATCTTAA
Source organism: Amblyomma mixtum (assembly GCF_055824585.1). Taxonomy (NCBI): domain Eukaryota; kingdom Metazoa; phylum Arthropoda; class Arachnida; order Ixodida; family Ixodidae; genus Amblyomma; species Amblyomma mixtum. The sequence goes on from NC_143012.1 coordinate 173,782,761, forward strand.
AACATTACACAATTTTAGGCGTGATCGCGAACATGCAAATAGACTCTCGGGAGGCGTCGCAATCATCATCCAAAGCGGCATCCCGGCTCAAGAAATCAAACTGAAAACAAAACTTGAGGCGGTTGCGGTTAGCGTTATCAGCTACAAAACCATAACAATATGTTCTGTATATCTTCCCCCACACATCACATTAACATGCCAAGATCTAGAAGGCCTGATCGATGAACTGCCGGAGCCATTCCTGGTAGTTGGCGATTTTAACGCTCACTCTCCGTTTTGGGGAAGCGAACGCTGTGACTCTAGAGGCCAAACAATCGAAGATTTTATACTTTCGAATAATGTCTGTCTTTTAAATACGGGAAAAGCCACATATTGCTGTCCAAGCTCAGCAAAAATGAGCTCTCTCGATTTAGCTTTCGCATCACCATTACTTTTTAACGATTTTAAATGGGATGTTTTAAATGACCCCATGGGCAGCGATCACTTACCTACCGTCATCAGGCTCTCATCCTCCACTCCAATCATCCCCACAAGGCCACGGGGTTAACCCGAGCATCCGCAGGGACATCCCCGCAGGGGGATGATGGTGAACAATGCGTCACCACGGATCCGAGCATCCGCGCTTAGCCGTGCGTGGCATCGCCGTGTCCGGGGAAAAGGGGATCCTGGTGGTTGCGCCGATGCCGAGCGTTTGGACCCTTAAGGCCCCTCGGCGGAGGCAACACACCACTTTGGCCCCAGCTTCCTGTAGACGGCACCTCCGGCCTGACCCGATCGGGGGAAATCGGCAGTCGCCTTTTCCTGTTCTCCTCTCCATCTTTCACTTTCCTATCTCCTTTCTTACAACTCTCCTGTATCCTCCTCCCTTCTTAGTTTTTTCCCTTTTTTCCTGGCGGCGAGGGTTAACCTTTTGTGGCCAACTAACCTGAGTTGCATCATATTGGGTTATAGTTGAGGTGTACAGCTGGCGTGGGCAGGACTTGCTCGCAAGTTCCTGTCCCGTCCCCTCGTTGGGCTCCATGGTGGGTGGCTGGCACCACGGCCGAACAACACATATTTTTCATGGCTCCCCCCTTTTCCAAACCAGATCGCCCTCATAAAAGAGGGCGGAACGAGGCAACTGCAGAGTTTTTCGAAAAACCGAAACCATTTCCAAAATTTCACGTTCTTCATAGCGAAGGAACTGAAAAAACCGCAAGAACCATGTCCCCATTCTTAGTTGCAAAAAGTCTAACTGAGGCCTTGGGTCCCGGGTACAAACTGTCTAAAATGCCAAGTGGTGACCTGCTCCTTGAACTCAGAGACACTGCCCAATACTCAAAACTTTCCAGCCTAGTGTCCATCGGGGAAATCCCTGTATCAGTTACAGCACACCGATCTCTGAACACCGTCCGTGGTGTGATATCCGAAGCAGATTTCATTCACCTCACCGAGGAAGAGATGCTTGAAGGCCCCAAAGAACAGAATGTCATAAGTGTGTATCGTATCAAAATAAGAAAAGACAACAAAGAGATACCTACAAAGCACCTAGTACTGACTTTCAACTCAAGCACACTCCCCGAATCCATAGAAGCTGGCTACCTCAAAATAAATGTCAGACATTACATCCCAAACCCACGCAGGTGCTTCAAATGTCAAAGGTACGGTCATGGGTCTCAAAGCTGCCGTGGCCGCGAAACTTGCGCTAAATGTGCATCAAAAGAACACGCTTCCGACAACTGTGAAGGAGCAGCACCTCGCTGCGCAAACTGTGAAGGCGATCATCCCGCCTATTCGAGGTCATGTCCATCGTGGAAAAATGAAAAAGTAATTGTTACAATCAAAACAAAACAGAATATCACATTTAAGGAAGCGCGACGACTGTTTTACGCAAAGAACAGCTTCAACTTTTCCACAAAAACAAACTTTGCTGATGTGGTGCGCAGGGGCGGCGACCACACAGCACTCCGGCATCTGCCCAGGCCACCTTCACGGCCACCTTCACGCCCCAGGCAGAGACAGTGAACGCTGCTCTGCCATCTCCAAAGCAGGGAGCGCCGGCTCACTGGTCGGCACCCCGCAGGACTTCCCCCCGTCGGGGGAGGCCCGACACCAACACATCCGCGGCTTCGCGGTCCTCCAGCACCTCTGGTGAGGTGATGGATACAACTCCCACTCCGCCCGCTTTGCAGCGGCGGACCGGCTCTCTCGAGCGAAAAAAAGATAGAACCCCGGTAACGGGCACAGAACATTAAATTCCTTACGTTCCATTCCCACCCCAAAAAACAAACATGACATTTGTGGTTCAATGGAACTGTAGAGGAATGTTGAGGAACTACAGTGATATAACACATATTCTAGGGTCAGTGATGCCTCTAGCTCTATGTCTCCAGGAGACCAATCTTGGTCCACAACATTCAAATATCTTAAAACATTATACAACTTTTAGGCGTGATCGCGAACATGCAAATAGACTCTCGGGAGGCGTCGCAATCGTCATCCAAAGCGGCGTCCCGGCTCAAGAAATCAAACTGAAAACAAAACTTGAGGCGGTTGCGGTTAGCGTCATCAGCTACAAAACCATAACAATATGTTCTGTATATCTTCCCCCACACATCACATTAACATGCCAAGATCTAGAAGGCCTGATCGATGAACTGCCGGAGCCATTTCTGGTAGTTGGCGATTTTAACGCTCACTCTCCGTTTTGGGGAAGCGATCGCTGTGACTCTAGAGGCCAAGCGATCGAAGATTTTATACTTTCGAATAATGTCTGTCTTTTAAATACGGGAAAAGCCACATATTGCTGCCCAAGCTCAGCAAAAATGAGCTCTCTCGATTTAGCTTTCGCATCACCATTACTTTTTAACGATTTTAAATGGGATGTTTTAAATGACCCCATGGGCAGCGATCACTTACCTACCATCATCAGCCTCTCATCGTCTACTCCAATCATCCCCACAAGACCACGGCGCTGGAAAATTCACCTCGCCGACTGGTCACTTTTTACAAAAAGTGCCACACTAGAAAATGAATTTTGTGACCACCTCAGCACAGATGAAATTAATGAGAAGTTTACTGAATGCATAATATCGGCCGCAACACTCGCTATACCACAAACAACAGGACTTGCACAAAAGAAGCACAAAGTGTGGTGGACAAAAGAATGCACATTAGCAAAAAAACAACAAAACAAAGCCTGGAGCGCTCTGCGTCGATATCCCACTGCAGAGAACTTACTTACCTTTAAGAAGGCAAAAGCCAGAGCGCGGTATGTGCGAAGGAATGCTGAGAAAACCTCTTGGCAGAAATATGTCTCCTCAATAAACAGCTCAACAACATCAAAGAAAATGTGGGAAAAACTTCGTAAATTTACTGGTGACCATACCCCTTTTACACTTCCTCTCTTGACAGCACCCGGGACACAAACATCTTTAGAAGAACAGGCCAACATTTTGGGCGAGCATTTTGCTGAGATCTCAAGCTCATCGAACTACACAAACACATTTCAGAAACACAAAGCAATAGCTGAGAAACAAAGATTCCCATCCGGAGCAGGTATACATGAGGATTACAACCAGCCTCTCACACTGCAAGAATTAAAAATAGTATTATCTTCTGGAAAAAAGACAGCACCAGGACCAGACAACGTGCATTACGCTATGCTTGCACATCTCTCCGAGGCTGCTGTAGAGGCACTGTTAAAATTCTTTAATAAAATCTGGATAACTGGAAATATACCTGACGAGTGGAAAAAACCAGTCATAATACCTTTTCTCAAACCCGGAAAACCACCAACAAGTCCTAGCAGTTATAGACCAATAGCCCTCACCAGCTGCATTGGTAAATCTTTCGAAAGTGTAATAAACATTAGACTAACCTTCGTACTGGAATCTCGGCAACTACTAGATAAACACCAATGTGGGTTTAAGAAAACATGCTCCACCACAGATCACCTTGTCCGCCTGGAAAACATCATCCGGGAGGCGTTCATCCACAAGCAGCACTGTATTGGGGTCTTCTTCGACTTGGAGAAGGCCTACGATACTACGTGGAAGTTCGGCATCCTCCGTGACCTAGCAGAGCTAGGTATCCGCGGCAGGATGTTGAACTGCTTGAACGACTTCCTGGCTAACCGCACATTCCGAGTCCGCCTAGGAGCAACTCTCTCCATGACTTTTACCCAAGAGAACGGCGTACCCCAGGGGTGCATTCTAAGCACGACACTCTTCATAGTCAAAATGAATTCCTTAGCTAAAGTAATACGCAAGTCCATAATGTATTCAGTTTATGTAGATGACCTACAAATAGCATGCACGTCCTCCAGTATATCAACCTGTGAGAGACAAATACAAATCACACTAAATAAACTAGGTTCTTGGGCAGACAGAAATAGATTTAAATTTTCCCCTCAAAAAACAGTAGCTGTTCTTTTCTCATTGCGACGAGGCCTACAGGTCGATCCCAATCTATACCTGAATCACACTGCGCTACCAATTAAACAAGAACACAAATTTTTAGGCCTAACTTTCGACAAGAAGCTCACATTTCTACCACACATTAACAACCTTAAAAAGAAAGCTTCTCAAGCCCTCAATATCTTAAAAGTTCTCTCTCGGAAGCGGTGGGGGTCCGATAGAGCAAGCCTTTTACAAACATATCGCTCTCTGGTGCGCTCCAAGCTGGACTACGGGTGCATAGTATATGGTTCGGCAAGAGCATCCTACTTAAAAAGATTAGACCCCATTCATAATCTTGGTCTGCGCCTATCATCTGGAGCATACAGAACGTCACCAGTAGCCAGCCTATACGTTGAAACGAATGAGCCCGCTCTTGAGGACCGAAGAATCGCACTAACATGCACATACGTCTTAAAAATCCGTTCTTTTCCGAAACATCTCTGCCATCCAGTTGTCACCAAGTGCCCATCTAAAAGATTATTCATCAACAAACCACACTCTATCAGACCATTACTACTGCGCTTTGAAGATAAATGCGAAGAGCTAACAGTGCTAGATGCCCTACCAAATATTGCACAAAGGAATAAATATTTGCCACCATGGTACAGCCTGCCTTCAGTATGTGACTTCACAATGACACATTTACATAAAAAGCAAACGCCAAATGAGTACATATTACAGGAATTCTTTGCACTACAAGAAAAATATGACACCTACATTGAATTTTATACCGATGGCTCAAAAACAGAAAGTCACGTTGGAAGTGCAGTAATCCAAGGAAAAAATAAACAGATAATGCGACTACCAGACTGCGCATCGGTTTTTACTGCTGAGTGTTATGCCATCTTTGTAGCTGTAGATAAAATAGTAAGAGAGAATATCAAAAATAGCATCATTTACACCGATTCCCTGAGTATGCTTAAAGCACTGCACTCCAGAAATGCAGCTGAACCTATAATAGGAAACATCATACATAACATAGTTAAAATCACAAAACAAAATCGTAACATTAAATTCTGCTGGGTTCCTAGCGATGTTGGAATTGTAGGTAATGAGAAAGCAGATGTATGCGCTGCACAAGCCCGGAATGGCCAAATAAAGCAAGTGAACATACCGCACAGGGATTGTTTAGAGTTTATATACAGTAAACTCAAAAGTAAGTGGCAGGCTGCATGGCAAGAGCACGTAAACAACAAACTACATTCTGTGAAACCAATTTTAGGGGAATGGCAATCATGTAGGCATCAAGAATGTTTTACCGAAGTTATTTTATGTCGGCTCCGCATTGGACACACCCACCTCACGCACAGCTTTCTACTAACCAAACAGAACAAACCTCTTTGTGACATGTGTGGTGCTGAACTCACGGTGAACCACATTTAAATTTCATGTATCAAACTAGAAGAACTAAGAAAGAAATATTTTACATTTTACAGGGAAAGCATCCCATTACACCCCATGTTACTTTTAGGTGATCGAGCAATGGTTGACATCTCGTGTATTTTTAGGTTTCTCAAGGAAGCCAGCATTTTAAACAAACTCTAAGTATAGAAAGCTTTACCTTTAGCAAAAACTCTAACCTTGTGTTTGGCGCATCATAGCCTCAGTTGCTTTTGCGCCATTAAAATCAATATAACTAACTAACTTTGCTTTGGCAAAGCAAATTCAATTGAAGCGCAAGCTGTAAAAAAACAAAAATAAAAATGAATAGGCCATCAATAAAACCAGTAATAATAGCAAGGGGGGGGGGAGTTGAAGGTCGCGGGACTCTGACGTGCCAAAGTGTGTTATTGTATCCGCATGAATATTATGCGGATCGCGAGCATTGCCGCGAATCCAGTGCGTACGCGATTAACACACTGAAATTGCTAGAAGATGACAGTACAAACAAGTGAATTGTGTGCAGGTGCACTTAACTGCGAATAGTGAAAAAAATGGCATTACCATTTCCTTGCCAAGGCAGTGTAGTTAGTTTTTAGACCAGCACGTCTAGCTCTGTGTTTATCAGCAGGCGCATGAAAGCTAGTTGGTAACTGACATGGGTAATTATATGTCAGCATTCCATCAACAAGGGCAATGAGCGCTGCACCTTTGATATTTTTTGCCCAATATTTCATTAAGTCCAAATGAGATGTTCACCTTTAAAACGTAGTCAGCATGTTTGGGTGGGAAAAAATTCCTCCAATAAATGAAATTAAAAGAATTGAGAAATCCACGAGGCTAACGGCCAAATCACCGTTGTGGCATGAAGTTAGGTATGGAAGGTTCACTGGCACTACCATGCACCGGGTGAGCTCATTTTTGTACTTGTAACTACTTGCCTATAGGGCCAGCATAGGAGCAAGTCAAGTAAAAGGGCTGCGTCTTTTTTTTAGATCCGAACACTGAAGGCAGGCACAAATGTCCAGGGCCTTTTGGACAGCATCCTGCAGCGGCGGCCACCACTCAAGGCTGTTAGATGAGGTGCTGATAAAGAGAAGGTGGCTAAGGAGAAGTAGGTGGATTTCATGAAAGCTCATCATCACAACTACGAGCTCCATGAAATCGGCTTCGTGATTGATCCAGGTGTATGATTCTGTTCACTTCACAATTCAGTTGGTGGGTTTGTAAGGGACTTGATTCATTTCTTGTGGTGCATGAATTTACCTCTGCTATATTTTTCCACAGGCTCCCTTCGTTGGTGCGACCCCTGATGGTCTGTGGCACTGCAGTTGCCGTGGTATGGGCCTACGGAGGTCAAGTGCCCTTGGTCTCTTAAGGAGCCCCACCACCAAGCATTGGAGGCCTCATATTTGAGTGCCAGTGCTACACTTTTGGAGAGCCACACATATTTTACACAAGTGCAGACACAGCTGCACGCTTGTAGAAAAAGCATATGCCATGTGTAGTGTGGTTGCCGCACCAGTTCGCAATTGTGGAGGTCACGTACAGCAGCACCTTCTTTAAGCCTTTTTTACAAAAAACTCGTACTGTTTGGGCCGAGCATGTGCTCCCTGCTCTGTTTTAAGCTGACCGGGAAATACTGTTCATGTGTTATTTTCATGCATGCAGTTTGTTTATTCTTATTGCATAGCAGGCTGAGCTGAAGGCTGAAGTATCAGTAGACAAATCCTTGCATAAAATGCCTCTTAGCCAAAAATCTAGCTTCAAAATTTTGTTTGGTTTGGTTTATGGGGTTTAACGTCCCAAAGCGACTCAGGCTATGAGGGACACCTTAATGAAGGGCTCCGGAAATTTCCACCACATGGGGTTCTTTAACGTGTACTGACATCGCACAGTACACGGGCCTCTAGAATTTCGCCTCCATCGATATTCGACCGCCGCAGCCGGGATCGATCCCACATCTTTTGGGTCAGCAGCCGAGTGTCATAACCACTAAGCCACCGCGGCGGCTCTTCAAAATAAATTTTGTTAATGACGGCGTGCAGAGGGTGTTTGCGACGTCGAAAAGGCAGTATTGGCCATTGCAATTGCCTGAACTAGGGCCAGAGCACCTGCAAATTTTAAAATAGATTGGCACCGTAGTGAAACTTAACATGCCTGCCGTCAGGGACCAGAAACAAATCTGTGCGATAATAATTACAACATGGTAACTTTAGAAGACCTTAAGCAAGGAACTCGTTGAGCATTTTTGTTTAACGTCTGTTGCTATGCGTACAGTTATTTTACTGCATCCATATTTTTTCAAGAAATTTCAATCCTTTTCCCACGTAGTAACCCAGGGTGGTTGGCAACAAAGAACATCATTGTACACGACCTGTGCTCACTTGGGCATTCTATGTGGCATTCAGCTTCAATGTAAAAGGAAGAAAAAAAATTGAAAATTGGTTTTTGAGGAAAGGAAATGACGCTTTGTCTGTCTCACATCTCCGTCTCAGTAGACAGCTGAACCATAAAGTAAGGGATAAAGGAGGGAGAGAGATAAGAAAGGGAAAAATAGGTGCTGGAGCTTAATCACGTGGGGAGCTGTACCATACACTGACTTCGCACACCACACAGGCACCTTTTGCGTTTCACCTCCATCGAAACACAGCCGCTGCAGTCGGATTCCGACCAGGATACTCCGACACAGCAGTCGAGCGCCTTAACCACTGAGCCACAGTGATGGGTGAGAGGAAGCTCCTCACTGTTGTGTGTTACAAATACATGCATTAATTTCAGGTCCATTAGCACATTAGGTGTATGTGTGCTATGTTCATGTCAAGAGCTCATGTTGCTGCTGTGACCTCCAGACTTGCAATATGTAAATGTGGTGGTACTGCAACTATTTATGGTGCTGCTTTTTTGTTATCTGCAGATGTGATTGTGTGAGCAGTGTTGAGACTTTGCAGGAAGAGCTCTTTATGAAGATCAAGAAGCTCAGTTGTAGTAGCTGTTGCCTCATTTAATTTCCCCACATATGCTTAGAAAATGCCTCCAATTCTTGTAGGCAGTATTTGCGTGAGGAAGTGGGATGGGAGCAGGAACATGGTTTGTGTGAGTACCACAAAATGAGCATTTATGTTGCTGCTTCAGCTCCAGTTTGGGAGATGTAGTTCTTGAGGTTGTTGACCTTTGTTTCATCTTTGCTGTGTTTGTGACTTGCATATCCAAAAGACCCACGGAAATTTCTGCTGCTTTTCCGGTTGGAAGAATTCTGTGCATTGTTAAGAAACATGCTCAAAAAGCTACTTAGTATTGCATCTCTTACAACGAAACAGTTAGAAACAAGGGTGACCAGTCACATTTTCCTCCATGCCTCTTTAGTCATTAAAAATTTATTAAGTGCCTGGCTTCAGTTTCGCTGCATTGAGATGATGACAGCTATATGTCGTTTTAGCATGGTTTTTAGAGCGCGCCAAGTTAACACATAACTGGCCTTTCGCAGTCGTGCGGCCGAAATAAATAGAGCAACCTGGCTGTTTTGAAGGTGGCCTGACAGCATAAACTTGTTCATAGTGGTACTTTTCCAGTCTTTGCTCACCTGGCATTCATTACGGAGTGGCTGAGGCTGTGCGGATGGCCACAGCATTGTGCTTACCAGAAGCCAGTCCTCAGTCATATTGTCACGTTGTAGCGACGGCAGGCCAGCGGTGAGGAATACAGCAACAAGACTTGCAAACGAAGCTCTTTATTTGGGCTGACTTGCGCCCGCAAAAGAACTGAATCACTCGGTGGCGGCGTAAGCAACAAACGTGCTCGTCGGTCGTCGCACTACGAATGCCCACTGCTCGCGGCATCGTTCAATTTAAAGCCGGCAAGGAAACTTCCAGATAGCAGGACAAGATCATCTACAGTAATCTGGAAAAACCTAGATGCAGCCTTTCATGGCTGCAATTAATCGAGATTAGACTGGTCGCTTCTCGAACACGAACAAAAATGATAATAGCCCTTTCCTGCAGCCTTGAGCGTGAACGAACAAACACTACAATGATACGTGGCATTACCCCCCTTCCAAAGAAGCATCGTCTCGATGCTTTAAAATGAAATTAAACACGGAGATTGCAAACTTCAAGTCCTTTAGCGTCCATAATAAGGTTTAAGGGCAGCGCTAAGAGCTTCAAGTCTGGCCGTGTCATCGTCGCCGTCGGTGTTGTCGTAGTTGTCGTCGGTGTTGTCGTCGCTGTTGTCGTCGCGGTTGTCGTCGCGGTTGTCGTCGTGGTTCTCGTCGTGGTTCTCGTCGTGGTTCTCGTCGTGGTTCTCGTCGCGGTTGTCGTCGCGGTTGTCGTCGCGGTTGTCGTCGCGGTTGTCGTCGCGGTTGTCGTCGCGGTTGTCGTCGCGGTTGTCGTCGCGGTTGTCGTCGCGGTTGTCGTCGCGGTTGTCGTCGCGGTTGTCGTCGCGGTTGTCGTCGTAGGGATCGTCGTAGGGATCGTCGTCGTCGTAGGGGTCGTCGTTGTCGTAGGGGTCGTCGTTGTCGTAGGGGTCGTCGTTGTCGTAGGGGTCGTCGTTGTCGTAGGGGTCGTCGGCGTCGTAGGGGGCATGGTCTTCCGTTTTCGTCGATGGAGGGTCTCAGTTCTTGCGCTCAGAAGCAACCTCACCTCCAAAGGCTGCTTTATTCAGTTTAACCTTCGGGGGCTGGGGAAGCGTCCACGCACTGCGTAGCCTCGGCTAGGAGATACTTAGCGCGGTGACGATGGCGACGGAGAACGCGACAGGCGGCTCGGCGATGAGTATCCTTCCCGAAGCAAAAAAATCCTCGATTTCGGCTGCTCGCTGGCCGGGTCGGGGTCGTGGGGCGTCGTAAGGGAACCCTCGGATGCCCATTCTCCTGTATGGGCAGTACCGGAGAATGTGACCGGCTTCTCCGCAGTGGAAGCATTGTGGGCGGCGCTGGTCGGGTGTTCTCCACTCGACGCATTTCCTCGGCAGTGTACGACGCTCGTAGGACGGGCGAGTTGGGGCGAGAGGGCGGCGCTCCAGCGCAGCTGGGTAAGGGCGATAGGGGCTTGGGTCCCGTCGTCGAGGTACAGGACGGCGCACTGCTGCGGCGTAAGTGACGGCTGGAGGCTCCAGAGGCTGCGTGGTAGACTGGAGTCAGGTCTTCTGGCGAATAACTCAAACGGCTGGCGTCCCGACTTGTAGGGGGTGTCCGGAACATGGAAAGCTACCCCGCACCTCCACCAGATGTCACGTTGTAGTGACGGCAGGCCAGCGGTGAGGAATACAGCAACAAGACTTGCAAACGAAGCTCTTTATTTGGGCTGACTTGCGCCCGCAAAAGAACTGAATCACTCGGTGGCGGCGTAAGCAACAAACGTGCTCGTCGGTCGTCGCACTACGAATGCCCGCTGCTCGCGGCATCGTTCAATTTAAAGCCGGCAAGGAAACTTCCAGATAGCAGGAAAAGATCATCTACAATAATCTGGAAAAACCTAGATGCAGCCTTTCATGGCTGCGATTAATCGAGATTAGACTGGTCGCTTCTCGAACACGAACAAAAATGATAATAGCCCTTTCCTGCAGCCTTGAGCGTGAACGAACAAACACTACAATGATACGTGGCAATATAGCAGTACATTTCGAAATTAATTCGAAACCAGAAGTGGTACTATTTTTATTTATATACACTGAAGCCTTCACAGGCTCCTACAGGACTTTTGCAAAAAAAAAAAGCACACCACCTTGAAGTCATACACACGACACAAGCAAAGAAACAACAAAATCTTCGCACTATGACACATCTTAATTTGCGGCTCCTTTTTATTCGTTACAGTAAAAAGACTCTGTGCCATGCTGTGCTCCATACTTATGGAAGCCGAGGTTTCAAGTTTGTGATGGCAGCACAAATCACAACGTCTGTTGCATGCCACAGCATATTGATGGGCAGTCGGTCCCTGAGAATGCGCAACACTTTAATGCGGCCAATGGCTCGCTCCACATGAATACGCACTCTAGAGACGTGCCGAGCATCTACCCCTTCCTTAGCTGAAAGTTGTCTTTTGCGTATTGTCAAGGCTGGCACTTCTAACCTGGCACCTTGAAGGGCAACATCTGCTCTGATTAAAAACCCTCTGTCAGCCAAAAGAATGTCTCTTCCTGAAGTTTGTCCAAGAAGCCTGATTTCAACATGATCCCCTTCATACTGAAAACTGCGCAAAAAACGAAGGCACAGAACGAGAAGGCCAACCACCAATTCCTACCAACTAGCCCAGTTTACCGTTCTTATGATCCCCTTGTCTGATGCCCGCCATCCCCAGCATTTTGTGACAAAGCTAACAGCACAACATGGCGTGACGCTACCATGAATTTGATGGTATTGGAGCTTCTAGAATGGGAATAGGTTTTAGACCTAGCAGAATACTGTAATGGACTTTGAATTCGTACTTCAGTACAGTCGATTATGACCATGTATGTCGGATACTTCCTGCGCACCATCATGGGCATTGTTCTGCATGCGTCCTCCCGTGAAGGCCAAATAATGAAACGCTTCAGTTCTGATGCATTGATTGGGAGGTTCTTCACCATTATCCTTGCCACTGTTGTTTCTGAGAGCCCGAAACGATGACTGATGTAAATGTAACGCAACCCTCAGTTTCATTAGTACAACTAGAACAGCATCTGCTACAGTGCAGCCATTTGGAACGTAGATAGCCACATTTTCAGGAAGTGAAACAAACAAGAGGAAAAGCGCTTTGCTTGAAAACCCTGTGTAAACACTCACGCACTGCTCCGTAATGCAGTTTGCAGAGAAGCGTCCCCGCCGTGCATTCCGCTGTGCATTCTGCTCTGCTTCTGCAGCCCTCTCTTTGGAATAATGCAGTGCTTTCTTTAGTACATCAATGTCTCGCTCCTGCTTTTTGTTTTCTTTTTATAGAGCAGCAGCTCTTCCAAAGCTTGATATGCTGGCTCTTAAACAAGAGCATTGGCTATAAATGATGCATACCACATATAATTGCAAAACACTTACTGCAAATGTAGCCTGGTACTGCTACGAGCAGCTCATCACCCGTGCTTGGCGTGGCAAATGCATGTTTTCATCCCTCCATGATGCATGTGCAGCTGCGGGACCTGCGTATGAATGAACTGAATGGTTCACTGAGATACTCAGTTTTTACTTCCTTACCTTCAGCACAGACATGCTGTGAATAAGCAACTCCTGTGTCAAGCTAGGAAGACTCGGCTTGAAAATCTGAAATAATGTAACTAGCGTGATGCATACAATAATAAAAGATGGCCTGCTGTGCTAATAAAGTGCTGTCTTCATTGGAACTGACCAAATACCAGCTCACCAACATGACTGCTGGCTTCGTCAGCTTCCCAAACTTGATCATCTGATAATGGTGCTGTCAAAAAACATGAAATGGAAACTGCATCAGAACATGGTAGGAAGCTTGAGGGCTGAAGATTGCAACCAGGGAAAAAGCAGCAGCAATACATGATACGTTCAATTGAAGGATGCTCATCTACTTACAAGTGTCCATTGAATCCTGCACTTATTGAGCAAGCGCTCGGTCCTTGCCGCTCTACGGGTGAGCAGCAACTGCAGACTTTTTGTTTTTCTTGTGCGCGAATATCGTCGGCACATAATCGATGTGGTGAGGGTCGTCTGAGGGCTCTCCTATGTACCACGGATGCAGTTACATTCTGCGCTTTTAGAGTGCGTTACAGCTACGAGCTGTAGCCGCCGCGAATGCTCGGTGCTTAAAGCGCTCGGCTATATAGCCGTAGGACATGAATTTAATGCGGGCCATCGCGGCCGCGTCTCGATGGGGGCAAAACGCAGAATGCACGTGTGTTCGGTGCAATGTGTAGCGCACATTAAAGAACCCGAAGTAGCCTCAATCAATCAGGAGCCCCCCACTAAGGTTTCCATCATAGTCCATTAGTCGCTTTGAGTCGTTAAACCTCACAGTTCACGTTCACAATCCAGCGCTGTGAATGACTGCATGCGCTTGGTAAAAAAAGAAAAGTTCAGGCTGGATCGAGCTAAAGAGCGGCAGTTAACACGCGCATACTCTTCATCGTGAAGCCAATCAAACCAAATAGAGGTGAACACTGTGAAACTTGTTAGCAGTCCCTTTTGCACGCGTTAAAATTGCTAGGTTAGCTGCGACAACACAATCGTGACCGAGTCCAACTCTGCTCTTTAGCGCTGCCGCTACGCATATCTACAATTCTGCATGTGACAAAGCTTGTTCTAGCAATTTTTTACACAGATTAGCGCATCATATGAGTGCGATAACATAAAAATGCCTTTTCGTGACAAAAATGCTGCCTCCTTGTCTGCGCGTCCGTACTACGTACGCAATGGCGCCCCACACACCAAAGCACGCTAGATGCAATTACATTTCGCGAAAAAAGTCAAATGAAAGTGGTTGGTGACCTTCGCGCAAAACACATCGCAGTGGTGGAAAGGTGATTGAGCTTCAGCTTAGCCGTGACGAAGTGTTTTCCGCACATCCTATGAGCCGGCGTCGGTATCCATTATTCGCGCTTCAATGCGGCCGCCCACTGCTTACGGCGACCTTCGTGCACGGGAAACCTGTGGAAGCTTACTGAACTTCCCTTTCTGTGCCTTTCAGTGCACGCCACGGCGACGCAGCTGGACGACATTGGTGATTCTGCCGATTATAATTTTTCCGAGCACTGCTAACCGCACGCTAACCGCGGTGAGGTATTGAGGCGCTAACTTATTTTGCCTACCGCGCGAAAGTCTGCATCGACGGCAGCTCCACCGCTTTTTCGTGACGTCGCAGAGTGAGGGAGGTCGAAGGGCGGCATAGGCGCAAAGGAAAAAGGGGGTGGTTAACCGGTTACTGCGACTAGGCGAACGGGCTGCGTGTTTCCTCTCGACCGGCTCGCTCGCCAGAGAGCAAGACGGCGCGCGCGTCGAGACCGTCCGTGTCTTAACTTGTCCTCCCTCACCATCGCCTCTCTCTCCGCGCTCGTCAGTGGTGAAGCCAGGCAGCATGCTTACCACCCAGACAGTTCTCAAGCGCGCAAGGCACGCCACGCCTGGTGTGTTCGCGATGGTGGCAGACGGCGGCGTGAGGGATGCTTCGTGTGCTGAGATGCTCTGGGCGATTTGCAGCATTCACACTGGTGGTTCAGGCCTTTAGTGGACTCCATCGGCGACACACGTGCATCCGCTCCCATAGCCTGAAGAGATGTGCAGGTTTACCAGCCAGCACCTCCTGTGGAACCACGTGGAGTGCACCTGCCTCCCTCACTATGCCTTCTCCTCACGTGAGTGAAACAACCCATTTATTGTGTCGTAAGCGTTAGTATTATTGTCATTAAGAAAGCATTAGAAGGCTATGCTGACGCCGGAAGTTTCCGCAACACGTGTCGCCGGAAGCTGGTATCCTCTGACGGCTTCGGTCATATGACGTCATGGGAGAAAGGAAGGCTCAGAAAATTCTTTAAAAATAACATTGGGGTCCAGGAACAGACGAACTCGGGCCGCCGGCGTGCGTGAAGACATGACAGGATGACGCAAGATTTACAGAGTGATGACATCATACCCGAGATGCTTCACAATCGATGCCACGTGGAGATAGCAGAAATGATAGAGACGCGCTGCACAAAACCGCGCCCGCCGAAGCAATGATGCTTGTTTGCACAAGAGATACCGCGGGTGCAGTTGTTGTTGCGGCTGAAGTGAGGATGAAGAGGAAAGTGCAGGGGTCTGCCCACTGGCTCGAGTCGAGCCACAACCGCTGCCACGTGCAGACAGAGAGTTGAAAGATATGGCGTGAAAGATGAATGCACAGACGCGCGTCTGCCGAAGCAGCGACGCCGGCTGTGGGGCCGAGTCGCACTGCGGGAACTGTCGTCCCACCCGTGACGATAAAACAGTGGATAAAACAGTGGCCCCGTCCCCCGCCCGGACCACAAGACACGACGACCCAAGACCCCACCGACCCGAGACCCCACCGACCCGAGACTCGACCGACCAAGACCCACACGTGAAGACACCGCCCCCCTGCCCCTGCCGTCCGGTGCGTCCACGGACCTCGACCGTCAGCTCCTGGCACCCTCCGGCCCGGATGCTTCGTGGGCCGGGACTCATTCTCTCATCTTTCTCATCGTGGCGGCCAGCACTGCACCATCTTATACATACTGTTGAACCCCGCACTCAAGACCATCGCCATTTCGCCGTCTGTTCGTCACCGATCGGGACGATCGCTCGGAGGCCCCGGGTAGTGTGACGAAGACGAAGCTGGCAGTGGCGCGGGACGGAGCGCTCGCGCTAGGCCAGCGGCCATTAAATCATCTCATAGCCATCGTTCACCACGCCTCATTCTTCAGCTGGCCTCCGCGTAACAATATGACGTATGTGGATCAGCTGGCGAACCAGCGCTGCAGGTCCTTTTGTCAGCACTTGGATCCCCGCAAGCCCATGTCTCTCATATGGCGTACTGTGCGGGGCCTCCGTACGCTTCCCCAGCAAAGACAACCATTCTATGCGTTGGCTGTCTATCAAGATCGACAGCAGTCTGAGGTAGCAACGGACTACTGCAGGAAAATTGCTGGTGTAGCAACTGCTTCGAGGTCCCGGCGTGTTCCTCCTGCCTCACGGGTCTCAGCCATGGATGTCCTTTTTTCTCGCGCGGAACTAGACGCTGCTCTTGCAGAATGTCGGCGTTCGTCTTCACCAGGGCCAGATGGAATCGCATATGCTGCGCTGTCCCACCTTGGCCACGAGGAGCGAGAAGAGCTCCTCAAACGTTACGACTCTTGGCTCGACGGTGCTGTTCCTCAAGAATGGAAATCGAGTCGATTGGTAGGTTGGTTTGGTTTATGGGGTTTAACGTCCCAAAGCGACTAAGGCTATGAGAGACGCCGTAGTGGAGGGCTCCGGAAATTTCGACCACCTGGGGTTCTTTAACGTGCACTGACATCGCACAGTACACGGGTCTCTAGAATTTCTCCTCCAAAGAAATTCAACCGCCGCGGCCGGGATCGAACCCACGTCTTTCGGGCCACCGCGGCGGCCCGAGTCGATTGATACCCCTACTAAAACCAGGGAAATCTCCACTCGAGCTCTCATCGTATAGGCCAATAGCTTTGGCCAGTTGCGTAGGAACGGTCGTGGAGAAAATTATTTCGTCGAGCCTTGAGTGGCACCTCGAACACGTCAAAATATACCCCGACGCTATGACCGGCTTCAGGCGGGGTCGCTCTTCTATTGACAACGTCGTTGATCTCGTACCCACGGTTCAACAACAGAAGCGCTTGAAACGTTTGTTAGTGGCACTCTTTCTGGATGTAAAAGGTGCCTACGACAACGTGACCCATGAGGCCATCCTTGATGCGCTGGAAACTGTGGGCATCGCTGGTCGGATGTTTGCGTGTATAGAGAGCTATCTGTCCAAAAGATCATTTTTATCCAATGTGAAGATGGCCCGACGCCTGCGCATTACACCTACCGTGGCGTGCCCCATGGCGGTGTCCTTAGCCCTACATTGTTTAATCTGACTCTCATCGCCCTCCCTGAGAACCTCCCCAACACCGTCCAGGTGTGTATGTACGCCGATGACATCTGCATTTGAGCCTCTTCTTTGACGCGTCTCCATGTGCGTGCAAGACTTCAGCAGGCAGCCTCGATCACTTCTTCCTATCTCCAAAAGAAAGGTCTCAGCGTTTCACCGGAAAAGTACGCGCTAGTGGCATTTACACGTAAATGTATGACCCCATATCCGGCACGCAACGACGGTCAAGTCATTTCTTACAGCAAATCTCATCGTTTCCTAGGGATCCTGATCGACCGCAATTTATTATGGAGCCCGCATTGCACTCTACTGAAAAAAAAAAGCTAACATCTATCGCTCATTTACTCCGATTTCTGGGTGGAAAATCATGGGGCTCGTCTGTCCAGTCAATGCTGGAGTTGTACAGAGCTCTATTTGTGGGATGCTTGCAGTACAGTACACCTGTACTCTCAAACACGTGCAAAACTAACATGCATGCCCTCCAGTCAGTGAAGGGTCAGGCCCTTCGCACATGCCTAGGTCTCCCTCGGAGCGCATCAACACTGGGTAGCATTGCACTCTCCAAAGACTACCCGATCTCTACGTATATTGTCACATGTGAAAAAATGTACTAAAGAACATATCGCTGTGGCAAATATTTATTTGCAGAGCCTGTCCAGAATGGCAATGAGTTTGTCCTCGCGAACCTCATTGCGTTTCAGAATTTCTAAATGCTCCTTCTGCATTTCCAATGTTTTCTTTCTTTGCCCCTCTAGTGAGCAACGAAGCTGCCGCTGCTCATCTAAGAAAAGCCTCATGCCGTTCAGCAGTGCCCACTCCAAACTGGTCAAACGCAGCATTGCCATCACGTGCCTACACGCAGCTCTCTCGAAATCCTGCGATCATTGTGTGCAGGCCGGCTTTGACAAGCAGCTAGTGAGACTGGGTAGCGCTGGCTACCCGTGTATGATGATAACAGCGATATGTGAATCTCTGCTACAAAGAATCAAGGTCACTTCTAGCGGTGATACGCAAAGCAAGCAGGAAGACAAGAGGCCTGTGGTGGTAATTCCGTACATGCATAAGATAGCGCACAATATCAAGAAGGTAGGGGGTCGATATGGTGTAAATGTGTTGTTTTCAGCACCATGCAAGCTTGCAAAAATTTGCTCCATGATGAACAGACGACCCCGAAGATGCGCTATCAAACATCAGATACGGTTCACTGAATGCAAGTCCGAAGTTGTGTATCGCATACCGCTCAGCTGTGGATCCGCCTACATTGGCCAGACTGGCCGGTGTTTCAACGAGAGAGCTAGCGAGCACAGAAGAACAATTAAAAACAATGACAGGGGCAACCTGCCGGATCACTGTAGGGAGTGCAGAGATTGCGGACCGATGCTGGAACAGGCAACGTTTATCGGCAGAGGCAAGGAGCGATTTGAAAGAGAGATTATAGACGCATACCATATACAGAAAGCTGGGTCCACGTGCATTAGCACTTCATCGATTAATTTATGCCCCCAGGAGCTGGGTTTCTTAGACGGGCACGTGTAGTTCTAGATTCTGTTTTTTGTTCTTGTGGCTTTTTCTTTTCTGCCTATGGTGTTTCAGAATGTGAAATCAAACCATGAATATGTGTTTTTTCTGCTTCCGGTTCGTGTTTGATATGTCTTGCCTTATAAAAGAGGGTGTTTCCGAAATAAATTCAGTTGGTAGTAGGCGCTCTTTGTGTCATCCCCTTTTTTCCTGTGTGCGTGTCTTTTGCGCCATTCTGAACTTCAATCATGAACCAACTAGCCCCAAAGCAAGTTCATCTAAGAGCTGTGCCAACAGTTTCGATGGTGCAGCCAGCCGCTTCCTTACTGCAGCACGTGCCTGTGCCTGTGCAGCCTGTGGTGCAGCTGACTCCTGAGTGACGGGTGCTGGTTCCAGGGAGTCGCTGCTTGTTTCCATTTCTGGAGAGTCATCAGACGATTCATCATTCTGCCTCACTTCACCATGCACCATGTTGTTGAAAATCTGAGGAAAGAAATTGTGTAGTGTGCGAAACTTTTGCTATATATAACACTAATTCATTCCAAACGAGTATGCATCATCAGTCTGGGATTCTCCTTACAACAGTCATACTGCTCTTGAGATGGTTCAGAATAACTCTGCGCATTTCATCTCACTAATTATGACCTCACTGCTAGCATAACTACTACGAAGCCTAGTCTTTCTCTTCCATTGCTGTCACTTCGTCGAAAGGTGTCTCGTATCGCATTATTTCACATGTTGTGCAACCATCCTGTACTGTGCGATAGCCTTATTCCACAGTCATTTTATGTATCCCATCGCACTGACCATAATCATAAAGTCAGTTTCGATTCTTGTAACACCAAATATTTTTCTCACTCATTCTTGCCGCATACCCCGTGTGACTGCAATCCCCTTCCCGTAGATATTGCCGACATCAATAATTACGAGATGTTCCGCGAAGCTATAGCTAGCATTGTATACTCGGGTGTTAATTAAAATTTTCTCTCTGCTGTATTTTTCTAATCTTGTGTTTCTGCCACTCCCCTTCTGTAATGCCTCTGGCCCTGAGGGGTACGATAAATAAATAATGCTTCTGCAGAACAGATATGCCTAATCAATTGCATGCAAAAAAAACCTCTCTTGCGGCTATGAATGAAAACAGCTTTCTTCCATGTATACCCATACGCCCTTCATCCTGTTCAAGTACGCCCACATTTCTTGTAGCTTGTTTGTTTACATCAACTCCATACCAAATGGGCCTGCATCATATTTTAAAATGCTATATAATGATAGATACTGTACCTCCTCAGGGGAAGCACTGACGTTTGCATCGCAGATGCTTTCCTCCATGAGGCTTGCGTCGTTGACAGGCAGGGAACCAAGAAATCTATGTAGTTCCCAATAAAACTTCCATGGCATGCCCCCGGACCCCGTCCGAGAGCCCGTCCTTGTCAGCTGCCTGAAATCAAATAACACCCACGGGGAGGTACAACGTTTATAGCACGAGACAATCGCGAGTACCGAAATTTTATTTTTTTTTTGTCAATGCTTGAAAACAGCCGACTGAAAATGTCAATTTCGTGGCGTGACTGCCGCGGCAACGAACAATAGCTGGCTAACAGCGAATCAAAACGCAATAACGTTTTTGAGAAGACTTCAACCTGCACTTATTCCCCAAATTTTGAATTTTCTTTTGGATTTCCCTGGTGGTCCTGCTAATGCCGACGGCACGGAGCCGTTCGGCCATCGCCATGTAGACCTTGAGGTTTCTTTTGGTCCGGCGGAGGTCCGGCAAAAGGTCCTCCCAAATTCTAATAAGGGCTCGCGTCTCTTCGTCTGTCCATGTAGTCCGCTCCTTGCTTTGGCAGCTTTCATTAGTTGCCATATCTGTTGCCGCCGCGTTCACTGCAAAGATGTTCACTGCACACTGCAGAGACGGGTACGGCAACACACGACACAAAAAAATCTTCCTGCAAGCTTTCTTCTCCCAATAATTTAAAAAAGATATGAACAGAAACATACCGGATAGGAAAAACACTGGCAGGAACACCGAAAGCTGAGACTGGTCCGCAGAAGATGAAGCGACGCCGCTGGACCACCTTCGAGAACGAACGACGCAAACTGCCACCAAGATGAAAATGGCGTCGCCGCAGTGCCGCACCAAGCTCCGCTTTGTGAATACATGATTGTCTCGTGCTTTTATTGTATGTTGTTTTGCTAGTGGCTGTCTTAAAGTCATTGCACAAATAAAAAAATATCTTCAACAGATAAAAACTACTTTTATCCACATTTTGTAACATAATACATTTTACGTGCGAAAATTACTGCCATCGAGGCTACGCACTCGGCCCTCAAAGTGTGTTCGGTGAACGCACTCCGACCTGAGTGCGTACTTTGGCGAGTGCACTTACATTGGGCCGTTAAGCAGTGCTAGAGACCACTTTTAGCAAGTGACTCTCTTCGTAAGTGCACTTTATTTTGCGCGCTTGACAGGGGTATTAGCTTCCGTTTCCAATACAATGGTGCTGTCGAAGTCAATTGGGTGGTCGCTCCCTTCGCAGTGTTCGGCCACGGCGCTGCGTTGACGATTCATGTGACGGACGTCCGCTTTGTGTTGGCTAATCCTTTCCGCGAAGTTCTTCGTTTTCCCTATGTACGACGCCGGGCAGACGGAACACGGAATTTGGTACACGACGCCCTGGGCCTTTTCTCTGGGCTGCCGGTATTTCGGGCGGGGGAGAAGGCGACCTATAGTGTTGGTCGGTTAGTGGAGTGCCAGCACCCTTTCTTTTCCGAGAATGCGAGCCAGCGTCTCGCTCACGCCTCTCACGTACGGGATGCAAACACGTTTTCGCTTCTGGCACGCGCCTGAGGAAAAAATAGATCGGATTTTGTTTTGCCTTTCTTGTTTCCTGATAATGCGCCGGATGAATGAGCTTGGGTAGCCTTTCTTTTGGAGGTCAAAAATGACTCGGTTCTTCTCCTTCCTTTTTCTTCACGTGAGGAACATATGGAGTCTGCTCTCTTCAGTAATGATGTAACGACAGATGCTTTGTGCGGGATGGGATGGTTCGAATTTAAATGTAGGTACCGTCCTGTGTGGGTTGGCTTCCTGTGTACCGAGAACCGCAGGCATTTGTCGTGCCTTCAGCTCTGTTGCTTTTCTTGCTATCGCTGCCAGCTTTCGGCGTAGTTTCTACCTGTTATGCATACAGGCGGTGCGCGTGTTATTAGGTTGTTCTGGAGTGGCTGCGAACGCGGACCCGCTGAAGAACCGGGCATGTCCCATCGACGCCTCTGAAATCCATGCGAGAAGATTCTGTTCGGAGACGGTACGTTTTCGAAGCTCAAGTCGACTTCCGCTCCTAGAGCTTCAACCCCCCTGCGCCAGCCCCTGCGCAGGAAGATCAATACCCCCCTCCCCCCCATGCGAACTGCACAGGGCCCAACCAAGACCGGTCCACTTGCCATGGAGCCAGAGACAGGACTGCTGCGGCCTCAGCCAAGATGCCCGGACAGCTGGTGACCACGTCCACTGCGTGCGCGGCGCAAGCGATAACCCCCCCCCCCCCGCCACATCCCTACTCCCCTTCCCCGTTCCAAGCAGTGCCCCCACAAGGGCGGCAGAAGCCGAGCTACACCGCCCTCCCCCCCCCCCCCCCCCCCCCACATAACCACAAGCATTGCCGCAAGTAGTAGTTTCGAAGTTTGGCGGGGAGACTGGAGAACGTCGTTGTGAATGCAAAGCGGGAGCCGGAACGGATAGCATGAAAGTGTGCACGGCTCCACTCTTGCTTCTAGCCTGTTTCGCTCAACAGAAACTCCGCAGAAGAACTTTGTTAGTGCTAGACAGCCCCTAGCCTGTACCAAACCCCCCCCCCCCCCCCCTCGCGCAAATATCTCTTCCAAGAAACAGGAAAAACCACAATCTTCCTCGGCGGGACGGGAACGATGTTCGCACTGTTCTTACAGCGGACAGCTCGAAAAGCTCACTCGCCTTCCAACCACCCCTTCTGAAGTGAAAAAACAAAAAAGCGCACTCTGCGCTCCCAAAACCGGTACTGCAGTAGTTGTGGTAGTGGTTTATTTTTAAAAGAAAAAAAAAATAAATGTGAAGCAAAAGTGTTGCCGGCCGCGGCAATTGCTGTCTAATATCTTAAAGGTGCACTGAAGAGGATTCTGAACTTGTCTTTTTGCCGCGGGAACTCGATCTACACGTTCCTAGCATTCTTAGAAACTGCGACTTATTGCCCTCTGTGGCCGATTTCCCTAATTAAATCGAATTAACGCCCGGCTCCTGCCTTTATTTTTTTAATTCTCCGCGTACGGTGGGCGGAGTCGACCAACGCGTGAAGTGCCTTTCAGCCAGCTCCATGGAGGCTTTGCTTTCGCTTTATTTTGTTTTTTAGGTTTCCATGAATAAATAGTTTCATTAGCAGGTAATATAGCCGCAAAATAAGCCCGCAGAAATAAAAATACGCGCGGACTATTTGCTACTACGGACTACTACGTATTACTCCGCCGATGGCAGAGCGGCAAGCCGCCACGGGACTGGGTGAAAGGCGCTACACGCGTTGGTCGACTCCGCCCACCGTACGCGGGAGAATTAAAAAAAAAGGCGGGAGCCGGACGTTAATTCGATTTAATTACGAAAATCGGCCACACAGGGCAATAAATCGAAGTTTCTAAGAAAGCTCGGAACGTGTAGATCGAGTTCCCGCGGCAAAAAGACAAGTTCAGATTCTTCTTCGGTGCACCCGAGCTGCAGCCGGCGGAAATGAAAGGCAAAGAGAGAGGATAGTGAGTAGAATTGTAGAGGGGAGCGACAGCAAGAAAGGACAGGGAAGAGCTTTGTACAATATTTACAAAATAGTTTGCTCCACAGTTCTTGACATGTGACTGCCCATCACTCCCTCCCCACTTCCGGACGCAGACACGGTACGTTACCGTCGTCACCTGATGTTGCCTAAAAGTCCGCCCCGTTTTTACGAGTCACTCTTCAGAAGGTAGAGTGAGAACGGTTTGGTTGTAATCCAGCTACCCTCGTTGACTCCAAAATGACACATGTACTTGTGAAATGGAACGAAGAGGAAAAATGGGATGTTTATGCGTTCCGTGCCATAGGCGCCGATGCTGGTATGAAGCTTTTAAGGAAGGAAAGCGCCATAGAAGAACTGCGCGGCACAACAGTCATGGTGGAATGGGAAGCCGGCCAGCCACCAGCGCCGGCAACCCTTCTGGATTTTGGGTAAGTGTCATCATTTTCTTTTCGGTCACATTTATGAACGCCAGGACTCTGTCATGATTTGGTGCGTCGCATGAAATGCAGGCACGATGCGCGCGATGGAGCGCCAAAGGACTCGTCCAGGAAATTGAAGTAGGCGCCGTCCCGGACAACACTCCCGAGAGTGTAACAGAGCCGCCACCGAAGAAACAAAAAGTATGTGTGGTCATCTCCAACCTTCTCTTCACCTTCGGTAATCAGTAAAGTTCTTAACTTGTCATAATCTACTGTCACACTGTCAGCACGGTTTTCGATCTGGTTTTTCCACTGTCACTCAGCTCATTGAAGTTACTCACGACATCGCTTCCGCTTTAAATAACCGTGATCAAATCGATGCAATATTTATAGATTACTCCAAAGCATTTGACATGGTCTGCCATAATAAGCTTCTTCGTAAACTACGCACCATGTTTAACGGCAATAAGTTACTGGACTGGATAACCGACTACTTACACTTAAGATCCCAGTTCGTCACTTTTAACCATGCACAGTCATCGTCAGTCACTGTAACTTCAGGTGTGCCCCAAGGGTCGGTGCTTGGGCCTCTACTCTTTATAATTTTTATTAATGATGTAGCTAATGCTACTAACGACACCGCAGTGAAGTCACGCCTATATGCCGATGTCTGTGTGCTTTACCGCAACGTTGCTAACGCCGATGATCAACAGGAACTAAACAAAGTGTTTTCATTGTTCTGTGAATGGAGTAATGCATGGCAAATGAAAATTAATTTCACTAAAACAGTTGCAATGACCTTTGGTAACAAAAAGAATCCGCTGCATTTCTCTTACAGTAACAACGGTAACTGCTTGACCCACGTCAGCGAGTTCAGATACCTGGGCGTTATATTTTCGCATAACTTAAAATGGAATGCTCACATAAATAACATATCTGGGAAAGCACTTTGCAAACCTGGTTATCTCAAACGAACCTTAAAAAATGCCACGAAGGAATGTAAATTAACTGCTTACAAATCACTAGTTCGACCTATCCTGGAGTACGCCTCAATTGTCTGGTCCCCTCATTACGCGCGCGACATTGACCGTTTAGAATCAGTTCAAAAAAAAGCAATAAGATTCATCTTCAGCCGGTATGATCGCAAGTTTTCACCTTCTTCCCATATGCACAGTTTATCTTTACAAACATTAGAACATAGGCGCACACGTGAACGCATCATTATGCTGCACAAGATCGTTCACACATCATCTGGCATTCAGGCACCCTTCACATTTGTGTCATCAAGCGCACGTGCAACCCGACGGAACCACCCATTAAACATTGTTCCCTTCAAACCACATATAGATTGTTTTAAATTTTATTTTTCCCTCTAACCGTTGAAATTTGGAATGGATTGGACGGCTCACTTCGTTCATTGCCAATTGAAGAGTTTGTTGTTCAGTTGCCTGACAATTTGACCCGTTGATCTGTTTTTAATATTTCTGTGTTATCTATTTCTATGCTACCCATGTTATTTGTTTTTACTCATGTATTCACCCACTCCTGCTATGTCTCTCCTCAGAGACAGCAGTATTTATAAATAAATAAATAAATAAATAAATAAATAAATAAACGCTATTAATATAACGTGTGCTGCCTGCCTCAGGCAGTACATAAATTCAGTGTTGAGAGACGTAGACAACGTTTTTTTCCGGAATGGTAAGCAATGTGCACTTACGGTGAACGAAATGTTGTCAGACTGGTTTACGGCTGGAGCGAGTAAATCACGATGAGTGGAGGTTAAGCGGCCGCGGTGAGGCCCCTTAGATTACAGATATCATCATCATCATCAGCCGGACTATACCCACTGCAGGGCGAAAGCCTCTCCCATATTCCTCCAATTAACCTGGTCCTGTGCGAGCTGCATCAACTTGACCCCTGCAAATTCTTGGATTCCAAGGGAAGAAAAGCGTAGCAGGCGGCGGTAGAAAATTAGGTGGGCGGATGATGTCAGTCAGCAAAAGCTCGAGCTAATATGTAATACAGACAAAAGAAAAAAATTAACTCCTCAACAGCAGGATTTTAGGAAAGACAGTATATTCTGCTGGCGGCCAGCTGAAATTCTGGGTTGGAATTCGCGTTCTCATTGTCTACTCAGGATGCCATAAGAAGTGCTTTCCTGCGGTGGTTTGTGGCATCGAATCAGCCGGAAAAGTTCGTTTTCGCCGCTGCCGTAAGCAGTACCAGACTGACCCACCCTTTGCCAGTGGTCGGCTACAGCTTAAGAGTAGTCCATCCATTATTTCTTCCGGCCATCCTCCTCTAGTAAGAAATTCGGAGTGTCAATATTAAATTACCATTGGGGTTGGAGGCAGCCAAAAGCGGAAGAATGGATAACGGTCTGCGCCAAGACACAACGCTCATCGTAGTGGTCCCATGCCAACAGTAGTGCAAGTCTCTAGCCTACTAATTTTCCTAAATACTTTTGCGCGTTGTCCCCCTTCTTCGTTTTCTCTTTTACTCTATACTATTTTTTTGGTTAGTGCGCAACCCATAAACCGCACTTTTTTCGATGTTCAGTGAGTACAAATTTCACGCCGTGACCGCTGGGTGTTATTTGGCTCACAATAGGTCGCTGCCTGCAGGCGCTCACTGCCCAAGCAGCAGTCAAGTTTCTGTCGATTATGAGAAGAAGAAGAAGAGCTCTGCGAACGGCAGCTTCTCTTGATCGAGCTCCTGCTTTTTCGAAATAATTTGTGCTTCTGTGGCCTTCAAGGCAACCTCGCCATCTCAGGCGATGGCGGATGACCCGCCGCCTCTGCTGCCTTCTGTGGTTAGCAGTGTGAACCGCACAGATCAACCCGGTTGCAGTATGGATCTTCCCTCAGAGCTCCCGGGGTCGTCTAGTTTCTCCGACTCGGATGACATGGAGTTCGACGGTGGCTACACCGAGATTGTGAGTCGGCGCCTGAAGAGGAAGCTTTCCAAAACACCGACTGAGTGTGGGCCCAGTGTGCGTACGAAGCGGGCTAGCAAGTCCATTGTGACCACGAAGATGCCTAACCAACACAGTGTGAGCAAGAAAACAGCTAACGAGGCCAATGTGAGTGAGCAATCCCTCACTTACACAATTTCATACATGCCTGTTGAGGATTTAGAGAATCTCAACTCCATCAAAAGGCAGACTTTGACTCTTCTTCTTGAACGACTGGTTCCGGGCCAAGTAAAAGAAGTGCGTATTGATGCAAGAAGGAATATCTTCTCTGTTGATGTCTCTAGCCGGGCCACCCTGGAGAAGTTGAAGACCGTGTCTGTCCTTGGCAACATACGAGTCCGCTCGTTCTTCGCTCATGGACTTAACACTACTGCTGGTGTGATTTCTGACGTGGACATAGAGATCAAGCATATGGACTTGGTGCAACTGCCATCAAGTTCTGTTCGCCTAAACGACATCCATCGTTTCGGCCAATCACGGTGTGTCAAACTAGTGTTTGAGGGTACTACTTTACCATCCCATGTGAAAGTGGGTTTTGTGAGGCACCCAGTGAGTCCTTATGTGCCCCGACCTGTGCAGTGCCGAAAATGCCAGAAGATTGGACATGTAAGTGCTGCGTGTACGAGCACGAAAGCATGTCCGCGTTGTGGTGGCGTGCACGAGGGACCTATATGTACGATTGAGCCTCCAGTTTGTGCCAACTGCAAAGGTCCTCATGAGGCAACGTCTAGGGAATGTCCGAAGGTGAAAACAGAGATGAAGATCTTGAAGAAAATGGTGAGGGACCATTCTTCTCACCGAGAAGCAGCAATCGCGGTACGTCGCTCCAGGAGGAGGACACGAAACCGGCAGAAGAAATTTGGCTCAGTAAATGAAGTGTCAATACATCAGGAGGACCGAGACCGCTCTGCCGCGCAGAAGCCACCGCCTCCAGCTCCGCAAGAGCCAAGACTGTCAACCACCCAGGAGGACTCCGCAGAGTGGCCACCTCTACCATCGCGTACTGTAAGCTCTGTGACACGCCCGCCTGTGCGTCCGCCGGATGTGTCTACGACAGATGATCAAATCAGGGCGATGCTGAAACAGCTGATAGGCACCTTACGGCTGATAATTGCTGGAGTGGACACGCCAATTGCTAAGGCTGCTGTCCAAATTTTAGACGCTATTGAACCAGTGCTTGCCACCCTTTAATAGCAGTAAAAAATTATGGCTCTACCGTCGTCAGCACCCTCACTACAGGAGAGAATCTCTCAATCGGCAGTATTACAATGGAATGCTCGAGGTCTGCGAGGCCGCCTAGCAGATTTCAGGCAGAGGATTTTCAAGTACCGATTTCCAGTGCTTGTAATATGTGAGCCTAACATCACATCTCCTTTTCGACTGTCCGGTTATGAAAGTTTCCTCTCTGAAGCGGCTGGGCATTTGAGCAAGGTACTACTATGCGTCCGCCGTGACCTCACTTACGTTCGGCATCAAATTCCTGGAGGCAGTAGCAACGAGTATGTAGCAATCACTATGACTTTGAATGGGCCCACATTCTCTATTATAGGTGGCTACATACCACCAAGGGGTCGATATGATGCCCTACGACTACAATCGCTACTCGACAGCGTTTCTCCCCGCAGGGAGGCGTCTGCAGCATGCAGACGTTGGTGAGTGGCGACACCACGGGGTTAACCCGAGCATCCGCAGGGACATCCCCGCAGGGGGATGATGGTGAACAATGCGTCACCACGGACCCGAGCATCTGCGCTTAGCCGTGCGTGGCATCGCCGTGTCCGGGGAAAAGGATCCTGGTGGTTGAGCCGATGCCGAGCGTTTGGACCCTTAAGGCCCCTCGGCGGAGGCAACACACCACTTTGGCCCCAGCTTCCTGTAGACGGCACCTCCGGCCTGACCCGACCGGAGGAAATCGGCAGTCGCCTTTTCCTATCCTCCCCTCTATCTTTCACTTTCCTATTTCCTTTCTTACAACTCTCCTGTCTCCTCCTCTTTTCTTCGTTTTTTTCCTCTTTTTCCTGGCGGCGAGGGTTAACCGTGTGTGACCAACTACCCTGAGTTGAGTCATATTAGGTTATAGTTAAGGTGTACAGCTGGCGTGGGCAGGACTTGCCTTCAAGTTTCTGTCGCGTCCCCTTGTTGGACTCCATGGTGGGTGGCTGCCACCATGACCGAAAAACCAAATTTTTTTATGGCTCCCCCCCCTTTCAAAACTAGATCGCTCTCTCAAAAGAGTGCGGAACGAAGCATCAGCCTTTTTCATGAAAAAGAAACCAACTTTCACAAAGTTTCACGTAATACACAGCAACTGTGAAGAAAAACAAGCCCGAATCATATCCCCCTTTCTTGTCACCAAATGCTTAACAGATACCTTAGGGCCTGGCTACAAGGTATCCAGAATGTCCAGCGGCGACCTACTCCTCGAACTCCGTGAGAGCATCCAATGCTCGAAACTCTCAAACATTGCTTCCATAGGGGACATCTCTGTCTCCGTGACTCCCCACCGATCTTTCAACACAGTTAAAGGCGTTATCTCAGAGGCTGACTTCATCCATCTAACAGAAACCGAAATGCTTGAAGGACTTTCTGATCAAAATGTAATTGACGTGCACAGAATCAAAATCCGCAAAGACAACAAAGAAATAGACACCAAACACATGGTCCTCACGTTTAACACCAGCAGTTTCCCCGAAACGATCGATGTTGGATACCTGAAAATCACCGTCAGACACTACATACCGAATCACCGCCGCTGTTTCAACTGTCAGAAGTTTGGCCACGGCTCACAGAGTTGCCGCGGCCGCAAAACCTGCGCGAAATGCGCTTCGAAGGACCACCCTTCTGAGGAATGCGACGCAGCCCTACGCTGCGCGAATTGTGAAGGAGATCACGCTGCATACTCCAGGGCGTGTCCGTCCTGGAAAAAGGAGAAAGAAATCATCACCATTAAGACTAAAAAAAACATTTCATTCAAAGAAGCGAGGAGGCGTTTTGCGCTTACCAATTCATTCTCCTTCACAGCAAAACCAAACTTCGCTGATGTGGTGCGCGGGGGCGTAGCACCACACAGCGCTCCGGCACCTGCCGCGGCCACTTCCACCGCGCCTGTGCAGTGCCATCCACGCCCCAGGCAGAGACAGCGAAAGCTGCTCTGCCAACTACAAGCCAGGGAGTGCCGGCCCACAAGTCAGCATCCCGCAGGACTTCCCCCCGTCGGGGGAGGCCTGACACCCACACACCCGCGGCTTCTTCGCGGTCGTCCAGCACCTCTTCCGAGGTGATGGACCAAACTCCCAGCCCGCCTGCTCTACAGCGGCGGAACAGCTCTCTTGAGCGAAAAAAAGGCAGGGCTACCATAACGGCCCCAGAACATAAGTAAACCTCTCGTTGCTCCTACCCCAAAACATAAACATGGCTTTTCTTGTTCAGTGGAACTGTAGAGGAATATTGAGAAATTACGATGACATAAAAAAACATTTTAGGGTCAATGTCACCCGTAGCCTTATGTCTCCAGGAAACCAATCTAGGTCCACAACATGTGAACATCCTGAAGCATTATAAAACTTTTAGACGAGATCGTGAGCAGGCAAATAGACTCTCTGGAGGCGTCGCGATTATCGTACAAAGCGGCATTCCTGCTCGAGAAATAAAACAGAACAAAACTTGAAGCCGTTGCGGTCAGTGTCGTCAGCCATAAAACAATTTCTCTCTGTTCTCTATATATTCCTCCACATTCTACATTAACAGTCCACGATTTACAAGAACTTATCAATGAACTTCCAGAACCGTATCTAGTAGTTGGGGACTTTAACGCTCACTCCCCTTTTTGGGGAAGCGAGCACTGTAACTCTAGGGGTCAAATAATCGAAGATTTTATCCTCACAAACAATGTTTGTCTTTTAAATACAGGAAAAGCCACCTACTGCTCCCCTGCCTCGGGGAAAATGACCTTTTTAGATTTGTCTTTTAGCTCACCTTCTGTTTTTAATTATTTTAAATGGGATGTCATTGACAACCCATATGGCAGTGACCACCTCCCTATACTAATCACTTTAACTTCCTCACCAGAAATAATCCCAACAAAACCGCGGCGATGGAAACTTCACCTCGCCGACTGGTCACTTTTTAAAGCAAAGGCAACTTTAGACGATATAGTTTTAGAAAATCTCACCATCGACGAGATAAACGAAGAGTTCACTAATTTATTTATTTATTTATTTATTTATTTATTTATTTATTGTACACCTCAAATGCCCCTGAATAGGGGTATTACATGAGGGGAAACAGTACAAAAAAAAATGAATCTGTAATGAATGTCACGGGGTTTAAAACAGAACATTTTCAATGGCTTGTTTAAAATGGACGGGGCTGGTGTGGAGTGCGGCATCGGCAGGCAGGCCATTCCAGTCTACTGCAGTCTGTGAAAAGAAGGAATGAAGGTGCGCAGTGGTGCGTGCGCGGGGGGGATAAACGGCTTTGCTGTGACTGGTGCGAGGAGACACGTGATGAGCTGGATTTAGATCTGCAAGGGATGAATGATAAAACTTGTGGAAAAGGATTAGTCGGCAGATTTTGCGTCGCAGCTCGAGGTCAGGCAGGTTAGCTCTTGATTTCATGGCAGTCACACTAGAATGATAAGAGTAGTCTGAATGGATGAATCTAGCAGCACGGTTTTGCACTGATTCAAGTGCTTTAGTTAGATAAGAAATGTGAGGGTCCCAAACTGCGCATGCATATGCCAGCTTGGGACGAACCAACGTTATGTAGGCGAGAGCTTTAATAGACGAAGAAGCTACTGACAAATTACGTCGTAAGTAAGACAGGACACGATTAGCTTCATTAGTAATGGCAGTGATATGGGTGGACCAAGAAAGATCATGCGATATGTTAATTCCCAGGTACTTACATGTTGATGTCGGAGAAATAACGGAACCGCAAAGTACGTAGCAAGGAGTTGGGTAAGTGCGTCGCCGATGAAAAGAAATTAACGAAGTTTTTTTCACATTCAAGGACATTAACCATGTTTTGCACCAAGTTTCTATGTGTGAAAGGTTAGTTTGGAGGGCATGAGCATCGGCTTGATGGTTAATAGGCCGGTAAATAATGCAATCGTCGGCAAATAGGCGAATGGAAGATGAGATGTTTGAAGCAATGTCATTTATATATATTAGAAAGAGTAGAGGACCAAGGACACTACCCTGAGGCACACCTGAAAGTACGGGAGACCTGGAAGAGGCGGTATTGTTAGCATACACAAACTGCTGGCGGTTAGTTAAGAAATCACATATCCATTCACATATGCGCATATCAAGGTTAAGACACGAAAGTTTTAAAAATAGTCGTTTGTGAGGAACCTTGTCAAAAGCCTTTTCAAAGTCTAAAAATATGGCATCAACGGGAATGTTATTATCGAGGCTAGAACTAAGATCATCAATGAATAATGCTAGCTGAGTGTCATAACTGCCGCACGCACAGCTATTCCTCAGTCGTCAGGAGTGGCGCGACAAAACCATAAAGTATGGTGGACAAAGGACTGTAAGGAAGCCAAAAAACAACAAAACAGAGCTTGGGGTAAATTCCGCAGGTATCCGACACATGAAAATCTCGTGAATTTTAAGAAGGCAAGAGCCAAAGCTCGGTACGTCCGTCGGTGTGCCGAGAAAGCATCATGGCAGAGTTATGTTTCATCCATTAACAGTCAGATGACATCTAAAAAAATGTGGGAGCAGGTTCGCAAATTAAATGGAAACTTTTCACCCTTCACAATTCCTTTTTTAACAACACCTGGCACACAAACAAGCATAGGGGAACAGGCAGACCTACTGGGAGAACATTTCGCTGCAGTTTCAAGTTCATCACACTATACACAGTCTTTTTTAAAACACAAAAACACAGCCGAAAGACAAAGACTTCCAACTAGTGGAGGTGCAAACCAAAAATATAACAGTGTGATTACCCTCCAAGAAATAAATACAGTACTGTCTGCTGGTAAAAAAACTGCTCCAGGACCCGACCAAATCCACTACGAAATGCTGGCACATCTATCTCAACCTGCCGTAGAGGCACTTTTAAGGTTCTTCAACATAGTTTGGATATCAGGCAAAATACCTGAGGCCTGGAAAAAAGCTATTATTGTACCGTTTCTTAAACCTAGTAAACCCCCAACCTCTCCTAGCAGTTATAGACCCATAGCCCTGACCAGTTGCCTCGCCAAAACCTTCGATGTGTCCTAAATATAAGACTAACCTTTGTTCTTCAATCCTGTGAACTTCTTGATATCCACCAGTGTGGTTTTAAAAAGGGATGCTCCACTACAGATCACCTAGTCCGTCTCGAAAATACAGTCAGACAAGCTTTTATACACAAACAACACTGTCTTGCAGTCTTTTCTGATTTAGAAAAAGCATATGATACTACCTGGAGGTTCGGAATTCTTCAGGACTTAGCTGAACTTGGCATCCATGGCAGAATGCTGAACTCCATTAAAGACTTTTTATCTAACCGCTCATTTAATGTCCGTCTAGGCTCGACCCTTTCGAGGGATTTTATTCAGGAAAATGGAGTGCCTCAAGGGTGTATTTTAAGCACAACTCTTTTTATTGTAAAAATGAATTCTCTTAACAAAATAATACCAAGGTCTGTTATGCATTCACTTTATGTAGACGACCTCCAGATAGCTTACACATCCTCCAACATATCAACATGTGAAAGACAAATACAGCTAACAATAAATAAACTGACAACATGGGCAGACAGAAATGGTTTCAGATTTTCCCTACAGAAAACAGTGGCCATTCTGTTTTCACTCAAACGAGGCTTACAGGCAGACCCCACCCTACACCTTAACGAAATAGATTTACCAGTAGAAAATAAACATAAATTTCTAGGCATAACATTTGACAAAAAACTCACTTTCCTGCCTCATATTAACACATTAAAAAATAAAACTTCCCGATCACTGAACATACTCAAAGTCCTTTCACATAAACACTGGGGTTCTGACAGGGCAGGGCTTCTAAAAATTTATCGCTCTGTGGTACGATCCTCATTAGACTATGGTAGTATAGTATATGGTTCAGCAAGGCCATCGTACTTGAAACGACTGGACCCAGTGCACAATTTAGGTTTACGTCTTGCAACTGGCGCTTACAGGACGTCACCCATTAATAGCCTCTACGTTGAAACAAATGAACCATCTCTTACAGATAGAAGAAGCATACTTACATGCTCATACGTCCTGAAAATCCGTTCCCTACCAAAACATATCTGTTATGAAATAGTTACAAAGTGTCCATCCAGAACACTTTTTAATAATAAACCACAAACTACCAGACCACTCCTCTTGCGTTTTGAAGAAATGTGCGAGAGTCTCGGTGTACTGAACACATTACCTAACATTGCGCTCAGACGAGAGCCACTACCTCCATGGTACAACTTCCCTGCAGTATGCGATTTCACTCTCACACAGTTTCACAAAAAGCAAACCCCGCAACAACATATAGTACAAGAATTTCTTGCACTGGAGGAAAAATACAATAGTTTTGCGGATTTTTATACGGACGGTTCAAAAACAGCCACCTACGTAGGAAGTGCGGTAGTACGAGGGCATGAGAATGAAATAATCAGACTTCCACAGTGTGCATCAATTTTCACAGCCGAATGTTACGCTGTATGCTTGGCCGTAAAAAAAATAGTAAATGAAAACCTCAGAAACGGTATTATTTACACGGACTCCCTTAGTTTACTTACAGCTCTCCACTCTAGAAATGCAATTACTCCGATGCTCGGTGACATAATACACAACATAACAAAAGCCAGAGCTCAAGGAAAAAACATAAAACTTTGCTGGCTGCCGAGTCACGTCGGAATTAAAGGCAACGAGAGAGCAGACCTCTGCGCTGCGCAGGCTCGTAGCAAAGAAATAAAGAAAGTAGACATTCCCTTTAAAGATTGCATGAACTCGGTACATTGTGAAATAAGGCAAAAATGGCAGTCCGCTTGGGACAATGAATCAAACAACAAACTACACTTTGTAAAACCAGTTTTAGGCGAATGGAAATCTTGCACCCACCAAAAACGCTTCAAAGAAGTCATTATTTGTCGTCTTCGTATAGGACACACGCATCTGACACACAATTTCCTACTGTCAAAAAAAGAGCAACCTTCTTGCGAAGAATGCGGAGTTGAAGTTACAATTAACCATATTTTATTCACTTGTATGAAATTGGAAAAACTAAGGAAAAAGTACTTTGCTCAATTTTATAACGAATACATCCCTTTTCATCCCGCACTGCTTTTAGGAGATGATTCAATTGTTGATATATCATGTGTTTTCAGCTTTCTTAAAGAAACTGGATTTTTTAAGTGCCTCTAAATTTTTACCCACAGGTCTGTTTTAATTCTAATACACCTCAGCCACTTTCTCACGCCTGAGAAGAAGGCTGAGATTTTTAATTTTGGTTGGTTGGGAGTCTCAGTGTCCTTGCCCAGCCAAGGATAGCTACTGAGGTTTCCCAGCCCCGTTTAAAGCTTTTACTAGTAGCCATTTTTAAAATTTGCGTACATGTTCAAAAGGTAATATTAATGTCTGAAGGCCTTTACACCAAGGATGACTTTTTACATATCTCTAATATTCAAAAATAAACTTTTACAATACCTTGTGTGTGGCGCATGATGGCCTCAGTTGCCTACGTGCCATAAAACCCAACACAACACAACACAACGACAGCGTTTCGGAGCCGCATATAATAGTAGGAGATTTCAATGCGCATCACCACGGCTGGGGAAGCGCCGTTACGAATGTTCGAGGACGGGATATCGCCATGTTCATGGACAATGCAGATCTTGTTTTGCACAATGATGGCACGCCGACATTTCTACGCGGGACTACCTACAGCAGCTGCCTGGACCTTGCATTTGTATCCAGGCGCCTCTCATCATTCGCAACGTGGTGTGCTGATATTAAAAATTATGGAAGTGACCACATACCAACGTATGTGCAGCTGCAGTGGTTTCACCGTCTTCCAAATGCCAAAATACGTTGCACCGACTGGAGTGCTTTCCGCATTCTTCTAGAAAAAAACCTGTGAGAACCTCGCTGATCCAACAGATGTGGAACAGCGTATTATTTCGGCCATGCAAGATACAACGCGCAACATCTCAGCGCCAAATTCCACAGCTACAGTGGATGTGATCTACGCGCAGCTTCGGGCGATTCGTCGGCGCGCAGAAAGAAAATACCGGAGGACAAAGGATGTCTCGGATCTCCGGGCCTCTCGACGTGCCCAGAAGAAAATATAGCGCTATTTGGAGAACCTAGGCAAACAACGGTGGCGGTCATTTTGCAGCAGATTGGATCCCCGCAAACCACTCTCCAAAATCTGGCACGTCGTTCGAGCACTGGCGACATTTCCCCAGAAGAAGCACCCTTTCCGTGCATTGGCACTTTATGAAAGACGGCAAGAACTAGAGGTGGCGGAGGATTTCTGCTCGAGAATTGCCGGAAGCGCTTCTTCACCTCGGCAGCATCGATGTGCTCCCCCCACGATGGACGATCGACTGGACATCCCCTTCACAATTCAAGAACTGAAAGTAGCTCTTTCTGCTTGCACGGATCCTTCGTCCCCAGGACCTGATGGAATAACATACAATGCGCTTCGTCATCTAGGCCCACAGGTAATGGAAGCCCTCTTAACATTGTTCAACCACTCTTGGGCCTCTGCCACTGTTCCACAGCAGTGGAAAAGAAGCCGCATTGTGGCCTTGCTCAAACCAGGGAAATCGCCACTCGACTTAATATCCTACAGACCAGTAGCTCTGGCAAGTTGTATTGGCGAGACGATGGAGCGTATGGTGCTAACCCGTCTAGAATGGTTCCTTGAAAAACGTGGACTATACCCTTCCACAATGACGGGTTTCCGCAAAGGCCGGTCTGCCATCGACAGTGTAATTGATCTCATTTCAACGGTAGAACATGAAAAACGCCGTCACAGGTTGACTGCTGCTCTTTTCCTCGACATCAAGGGCGCATTCGATAATGTTCAGCATGATGCAGTACTAAATGCAATCGATGAATGTGGTATAGGCGGACGTCTACACAATTGGATTGCAAGCTATTTGACAAACCGGACAGTCTGCATGGAGACTCTTGAAGGAGACACAGCAGATCATCATGTTGCTTGTGGTGTTCCTCAGGGAGGAGTGCTCAGTCCAACGTTGTTCAATCTCGTGCTCATTGGCCTTTTCAAACAACCACCGAAGACTGTTTCGATATCCGCCTACGCAGACGATATTTGCATATGGACATCAAGTGTCACGCGTCCCCAAGTGCAAGCAAGATTGCAGCGTTCGGTTTCCATTACGTCTGCGTACTTGCGCCGTCAGGGGCTTGAACTTTCGCCAACTAAAAGCGTAACATTGGCTTTCACACGCAAGTTAATGGCGTGGTATCCGGTCACAATCGACGGGCAAATTGTTCCATACGCAACACATCACAAACTCTTAGGTGTTACGATAGACCGTGACCTGTCCTGGACGAAGCACATTTATGTGCTCAAGAAAAAGCTCGACAGCTTTGCAAGCATTGTGCGGTGTATGGAAGGAAAATGTTGGGGTCCCTCTGACAGATCTTTACTACACGTGTACCAGGCGCTGGTAGTCGGTCTTCTCAGATACAGTGCACCCGTTCTCTCGGGGGTCAGACTATCAGGCCTGCGTGTGCTTGAAAGCGCGCAGGCTCATGCTTTAAGAGTATGCTTGGGTTTTCCATGGAAAACTTCTACATGGGGCACATTTTGTGAGGCCCACGCCTGCCCAGCACGAATTTTTCAACAGGAGCCACTTCGTGTGCATTTGCGGGATCTGACCAGACATCGTCATCACCCCCTGACCAACATTAGTGCGGTGCGTCCAGATGCAGCCTTTTCCAGAGCCCTTTGGATGCAGCGCAATGCGGTGCCTTCGATCTACACGCCACACCAGATTGCGGAGGTGCCACTTTGGGCAGTGCCAAAACCATCTATACGGACAACAATCCCAGGGATAACAAAGAAGACGCACATTCCAACAGTCGGACTGAAACAGCTGGCGCTGTCATACATTACAGCGCCAAAATACGCTATGTATACTAACACCCAGCATGTTTTCGTGGACGGATCCGTGACGACCACTTCTTCAGCTGCAGCGGTGATAGTGCCAGGAAATGCCTCATGTCACCGTTTCAGGCTCATGCACAAAACGTCCTCTACGGCAACCGAATTGGCAGCCATACGAGAAGCCCTCCTTTATATTGGTTACCAGCCAGCGCAGCAATGGACTATATTCTGCGACTCGAGATCGGCTTTGCAGGTCGCACAAACTTATCTAAAACCAAGGGCGTGCGAACAGCTGCTTCAACACCCGGTCAAAAAATCCTTCAAAGTTCCTTCAGGGAGCCAACAGGATACTTGACTGTCACCTCTAAGTGTACCTGAAGGTCCTGAAGGAATCTGCATGGAGGCTCTGTTTGCAATGGCGCGACTCCGACGGTGCTGAAGGCATCTCCGTCAGCAGCTCTGTTTGCACCGGCGCGTCTCTGAAGGTGCTGAAGGGATCTCCGTCAGCACGTCTGTGTGTACCGGCACGACTCTGACGGTGCTGAAGGCATCTCCGTCAGCAGCTCTGTTTGCACCAGCGCGTCTGGGAAGGTGCTGAAGGGATCTCCGTCAGCACGTCTGTTGGTACCGGCACGACTCTGACGGTGCTGAAGGCATCTCCGTCAGCAGCTCTGTTTGCACCGGCGCGTCTCTGAAGGTGCTGAAGGGATCTCCGTCAGCACGTCTGTTTGTACCGGCACGACTCTGACGGTGCTGAAGGCATCTCCGTCAGCAGCTCTGTTTGCACCGGCGCGTCTCTGAAGGTGCTGAAGGGATCTCCGTCAGCACGTCTGTTTGTACCGGCACGACTCTGACGGTGCTGAAGGCATCTCCGTCAGCAGCTCTGTTTGCACCGGCGCGTCTCTGAAGGTGCTGAAGGGATCTCCGTCAGCACGTCTGTTTGTACCGGCACGACTCTGACGGTGCTGAAGGCATCTCCATTAGCAGCTCTGTTTACCGGCCGGCGTGACTCTGACGGTCCTGCAGAAATCTGCATGCAGCGCTGCTCTGTCTGCGGGCGACGTTAGCTTCGACCGTCACCGGTATAGCTGCGAATCGCTTCGGGAAAGTTATAATACTGGCAAGAAGCTTAATTGTACGTTCTAATCGGTTTGTGTAGCACACATCTTGTAGTACCAGCACAACCGCTCACCGGTGGAGATTTATTTGGCCAGAAAGCAGCTTACGAAATTAGCGGGGACATATCTGAAACACACGTACGTATGCTCAAACACATACAATATTCGTGCAAATTGCATGATTCTTGCAAGCACGCATTAATGAGCTGCGCGCCCTTCCGATAGTGCCTGAAAATTCTTTGCACGGAGGCTATGAATCGCTGTAGAGCTCGCGCTCTCGATCATATGCTTAGCTTTCAAGGATCATCCGGCCGGCTTCACTCGATCCTGGCTCATTTTCGGCAAAGATGTACACATATCATATATCAATATTGGACGGTAAACGTTGTCTCGTAGTGAACTTGACAACTGATGCGTACAACCAAGCGGTTCGCATAACTGAAGTACTTCTGCGTTTCGTGCAAAGCATATATATGGCCACCCATGCAAAGACGGCCGGCCGCTATTCGGCTTTGCTGACTTTTCTTCACTCGTCCTCGGCGCAGACGATTCCAGGCGCACGGCATAAACTACGGCCAGGTGAAAAAAAATGTGTGTTAGCTGCGCAGTTAATTTTAATCTAGGGAGAACCATCAATTGAGGCGAATGAATTTTTAAAAGGTGCTGCACAATTAATTCTAGCTTAACGCGTTTCTGCGCGTTGCGCGCAAAAAGTAGAGCAAATGTGGTATCGGTACGTACGTCGATCATACTTCATACTCAAAACTGATTAGGTTCGACCTTTCCGCTATGCATATGCTGCGCACCGCGTGCAGTGAACCCGCCCGCTATTAGGGCAGATTTGCCTATCTGATAGCCAGTACACGTACGCATGTTTGTGTGCGGCATACACCGGCCAGGAACTGCGCCAGTCGGAATTAACTTTTTCTACTACGCATAGCCTTCCCTCGATCCTCGATCATCCTTTCAGCAAGGTGGAGACGCTGCATGCATGCTCGATCGTCCAGAGCTTCCTCGATCGGGCAACGAAACCAGTGCCCATATTCTACGCGGGGGCGCGTGCCCGCACCGATTTTCGTAGTCACGAGGAATTCATACGCCAGCGCACCTTTCAGTCGGGGATTAAGGTGACTGAATGCAGCGCACAGCGCTATAAGCGCGGCAAAGACGTGCAGCGAATTGCTCGCGCTGAACGACAGCGCAAATATTTTTTTTTTCCATGGCGCGACGTTTCTGTTTAAATAATTTTCACCAAGCAGGAAAGCGCCCTGCACTTGCATTGACTGTTGAAGCCAAGCGCAGTGAGTACACTGAAGTCCCCTCGAGGCATCTGTGTTGTCATGAGAAGCCGCACAACTCATGTGCGGCTCTCCTTCAGTCTTTATCTCCCAAATTCCCCTCCCTACACAGAGTAGCATGCCAGCGATATTGAAACGCCGGCTAAATTCTCTGTATTTCATTAAAGAGTCTCTCTCTCTCTGGCGATGTGTATCGTTGAAAACATTAAACTCGCCCACCTAGCACCGCGAAGTCAAGTGAACATATTCCTTGACGCTGGATTCATGATCTCTATGCAGTTAATTCCCAGCCCCCTGTATGTCACACTAAGTGAATGGGGATTAACCATCACATCACACCAACTGGCCAGCTCCACTGGCTGGAGGACCTTCTTTGAAAGGCATTTGCGTAAAAATTCTTCGTATCACTGTAGGGTATACGCAACTTAATTGACAGCAGTAACAGAATTTTGGTTCCCGGAACACACCCATGGAACATGTAATGCTGCATCAAAAATAAGTGCAGCCAGTTTTGAGGCTTTGAGGTTTTGAGGATTGTTCTCGCAATCACTCTCCGAAGGTACCATTCCAGACGACTGGGAAGTGTGGAAGGTCGTTCCCGTCCACAAATCAGGTAGTACTGATTCACCTCTTAATTATCGCCCCATTTCATTAACAAGTGTACCGTGCAAAATCATGGAACATGTCATTTACTCTCAAATCATGCAATTTTTGGATTCAAATAATTTCTTCCATCCATCACAGCATGGATTTCGCAAAGGGTTCTCCTGCGAAACTCAACTAGCCATTTTTCTACATGATATTCACGCCAACCTTGATACTAACCTGCAAACTGACTCCATTTTCCTAGATTTCGCTAAGGCATTCGACAAAGTACCTCATCAACGCTTGCTTCTTAAACTCTCCCAGTTGAAGTATACATCCGAACATAATTGCATGGATTAATGCTTTCCTCACGCATGGCTCTCAGTCCGTCGTCATTAATAACCAACTTTCCAACCCGCTTCCAGTAACCTCTGGCGTCCCACAGGGTTCTGTTCTCGGTCCTTTGTTATTCCTCATATATATTAATGATTTACCCCAGCATGTCTCTTGTCACATCCGCTTGTTCGCCAATGATTGCGTCATTTATCGCTCAGTGACTGACCATTCTGACCAAAAATCCCTTCAGGCAGACCTGCGCCATGTGCAAGACTGGTGCTCCCAGTGGATGATGATGCTTAACTCTAACAAATGCAAGTGCATGTCCTTTCACCGCCGTCGAAATCCTCTTGTTTTCAAATACACAGTCTGCAATTCCCCAGTTGACCTCGTCCAGTCATATAAATACTTAGGAGTCACCATTTCTAATGATTTATCTTGGCGTTTGCACGTGACTAACCTGATATCATCTGCTAATAAAACACTAGGTTTCTTAAAACGTCACCTACGGGAAGCCCCACAACACGTAAGACTACAAGCGTACATCTCATTCATTAGAACTAAACTTGAATACGCATCACCCATCTGGAGCCATTCGCCTAGCGAGGGTTTCAAATGCTAGCGAGCGCTCAGTGGCAAGAGACAATACTTCCTACCCGTGATTAAGCTTCCAAAAAAGAATCACTGCATTCAGGTTAAAACGCTCTGCCATGAAGCTTTCTATCGGCGCCAACATTGTTTACAAGCCCAATCGTACTTTTGGCTTCGGAGATATTTACGGTTACCAACACCAAAGCGCCAGAGCATCTTTTAGCGGCGTCTCTTTGCAGACGGAAGGGTGGTACACTTTGCCTACCTCTAGTCGTGGGTATTACCCCAAGCTCGACACGCGATGCTCAGCAGCAAACACTTACTTTGGGGCAGGAGTGAAGTGAAAGACTGGCACTGCCAAAACCGAGAAGGTGTGTGCACGTCTGCTTCACTTAATCGCCAAATATGGACACGTGTGTGCTTTTTAGCGCTAGAGCAATGGAATGAAATCGAACTCCGCTGACAAAAAGATATATTCATGCTATTGCCTTTGAGGGATAGTCGCCGCCACATAGTCGGGTGGCCCGTTATTCTCTAGGAATTTCTGCCAGTGACGAAAGGCAACGCGCAGGTTCTGCAGCTCTTCTGTCGATGACGATAGCAGGGACATCCTGTGTAGCTGCAGGCAAGGTAACCTATAATGTCCGGCAAGGAGCGGAACACTTTGCAGCGAAGGCAATCATCACTTCTCTGCTTACAACAAGCGCGGAGTGTATAGCAAACGTGCGTGTTTTTTTCCATGACCCTTTTAACGGCTTCGAGGGCTTCCTGCGCCGTTGGTTTCTTTAGGCCTGGGGCAAGGGCCGGCTGTAAAACTCGCAACTTTTGCCGGGGGTGTAGGATGCTAGCTGCGACAAAGATGTCAGCAAGAATTCCTTGCAGACGCTAATTTATTTCCTCGTGAAGCGTCCTCCTCAACTTCTAAAACCTGAAACCAGGGTCCGAGCATCACTTTTAGGGTGGCTACTAGTTACGAGAAGAGGCATCACATTCCTGCACCGCGGCAGTTTGAACTCCGTGAACTCGGCCCCACGCAAGCTGGCACAGTTCGGCGCGCGGATCGCGAGCAAAGACAAGAGTAGGAGCCGCATCAGACATGGAAAGAAGTTCACGGATTGCTGTACCGGGGTGGTTTACGAAGTACTGCTGTCATTCGGGAAGGCCTATGTGGGCCAAACTGGGCGGTGCATCAATGAAAGGGCAGGTGAGCACGACCGGTCAGTAAAAGACGTACGTGGTGCACATCTTTCTCAGCACTGAGCTGAGTGTTATGAATGCCCTCGAGCGACAGAACATTTGCCACAGGCTAGATGCAAGTACTGCAGAAAGTGTCAACCACGGTTTCACGGGATGAAGATTTTAGGCAAAAGCAAAGATACAAGGGCAAGGGAACCTTTGGAGGCATTTCATATAAGAAAGAGAGGCATATTTTGTGTTAGCGATACGTCGGTGAACCTCTTCAAATCGGAAATGGCGCATTTTGAACGGTTCTGTAGATAGTGTTGTGTGGAAACTGGTATCTCTCTGCACGTGTCCTGGTTTTTCCTTATAATTTGCTGCGCTGCTAGTGAATAAAGTTAAATGAAGTTTAGCGCTAGTCCTTTGTGGTGCTCTCTTGTGTACGTATTTATTGCGCTACAGTTCTTTTCTTACTTTCTTAAAATTTTGTGCGACTCTGAAAGAGCAGTTTACAAAAATCTGAAGAACTGCAGTGAAAGCATAACTCCGCATTTTGCCAGCTGTTTTCTACATTATGACCATGTACCATGGTGCCCTATTAGAGAGTGGCATGAATCAGCCCCATGAATATAATTTTTGAGAGTGCGCCTGCTAAAAGAGCAGATATATAACTCTCCAATACAAGCAGCTGTATATTAGACAATCACGTGCAAGTGGTCAGCAAGAAAATAGCCATTTCAAAGCATTGGAAACTGAGAATAAGCTTCAACAAAATGACACCTAACGAAAAAGCATAAAGTGTTTCAACAGTAGGTATGTCATAGATAAGTTATGAAGCCCGTTATACTGCCGCGTATCATTGTAGTGTGCGTTCGTTCGCGCTCAAGGCCGCAGGAAAGGGCTGTTATCATTTCTGTTCGTGACGCGAGCAGCCACCGCACTAATCTCGATTGATCGCAGCCATGAAGAGCTGCATCTACGTTTTTCCAGATTACTGTAGATGATATTGTCCTGTTATCTCGAAGCTTCCTTGCCGGCTTTAAGTTGATCGATGCCGCGAGCGGCGGGCATTCGGCGAGCGGCGGGTGTCTTGCTGACCGCTGGACTGCCGTCACTACAACGTGACAATACCATCAGGTTGAACTCGAGGTACACCAATAAACGTTATCACTGCCCTTAACAGCAGCATAATGATATCACATACCATGGGCAGTCTCCAGTTCATTATGTACTCCCAGCAAGAAATGAAACGCGAACAAAACAACTGAACCACGCACTGGAAAATGCACAGCTCTTAGCCAGGGGAAGCTGAATACTAGCTCCTCCTATTTTAATTTCGAAGGCACGAAGACTCTTCTTTAGAGGTGCTATTCAACCGCGCTTCTATTTCCAATGGAGGAGCTAATACATTGGTGCTTTTGTGCGGCCACCTCAGTTTTCTTGTTCGCGTTTCATTCGTTGCTGATAGTACATATACATTCGTACATGCACCGTCTTTGTAGAAAGTAACCAGGCTAC
Organism: Amblyomma mixtum; assembly: GCF_055824585.1. Lineage (NCBI taxonomy): Eukaryota > Metazoa > Arthropoda > Arachnida > Ixodida > Ixodidae > Amblyomma > Amblyomma mixtum. The sequence continues at coordinate 173,827,548 of NC_143012.1, forward strand.
ACGGTTTGCTTCTAGCTTGTAATGTGGAGCCCTTGTGGCTTTCCTAAAGATCAAAAGGTGTTTGAAGGTAAGAAGACCCCCAGTCCTTACCTTTAACGACCATTTCAGCTTCAGGGAAGCTGTTAGGGCTCCACTGTACGTGCTAGAAGCAAACCATGCAACCTGGTTACGTTTGACAAAGGCGGTACATAATGACACCTCAGACATGTTGCAACCTTACATTCACAATCTGTGATGTTTGAGCGGTTGTATCTTGCCAGTACTTACACACTGCGTTAATATATGGAGACTAAATATTCGGTTCTTAATTGAGAAAGATGCAGTGTTATGCAAAGAAACTGGTAGCACTATCACTGGGATGAGAACAAATTTAATGCATTTAAGGGCGATGTAGCACGAACAGATGGTCTGCATTGATAACCGAATGGCTTCCAAAGGAAGCAAAGTGCTTCTGTGGGCACCTGAAATGAGGAGGAAAGGTTGGTTGGTTGGTTTATGGGGTTTAACGTCCCAAAGCGACTAAGGCTATCAGAGACGCCGTAGTGGAGGGCTCCGGAAATTTCGACCACCTGAGGTTCTTTAACGTGCACTGACATCGCACAGTACACGGGCCCCGAATTTCTCCTCCAAAGAAATTCAGCATGAAAGCTAATATATATTGCTTTATCTTTTATATTTTCTAATATAAACGCTATTATAAACCTTATTATAGATCATTTATTCACCTTTAAATCGCTTAGGTTGGGGCATTGCATAAGGGCAGCGGAGCCCTTAGCAAAAAAATTCAGTACTAAAAATGTCTTTTAAACACATTGTATTTATTTCGTATTTTTTTGCATTTTTTGTCCCTATGCTTAAAAACCGTGGTTATTGCTTTTTAAGTATGCTAGAAGCACAACCATGAAATTTCTTTAAAATATATCAAAAATACAACTTTTACCTGTTCAATATATTTTGGACGCATTAAAAACATACTTATTTCATATTGGTTTACTATGACGACATTGGTAATGTCCTATCAATAGACTTGTAGGTATACTTTCAAAGCATTGTTAATATACTTGACGTATTTTTGAGGCTGGCAGGAAGTATGCTAAAAATGTATCAAAAGTATAAATTTCTACCATTGGAATACGCTCAAAATGCACCAGAAATAGGATGGTTATATTTTTGAGAGCAGTACAAATCTCTTGCAAATGCATTGCCAAGCTGAATAAATGCACGAAAAATACACCAGAAATATAAATTTAATACTGCTGCAAAACGTTAAAAACGCGCCACGAAGCTAAATGAATGTATCAAAAATTCACCAGAAATATACACTTAATACTGCTGCAAAACATTAAAAATGCGCCACGAAGCTAAATGAATGTATCAAAAATTCACCAGAAATATACACTTAATACTGCTGCAAAACATTAAAAATGTGGCAAACATCTTGAAAGCCGGCGACTAAGAAACCCAAAACAGAAAAATACTTACGAAGGTCGCAAGATCTCTGTTGCTGTGGTTCCTTTTTCATGTCCTTTGGGCTTTCCAAACGATATCACTTTCAAACGACGTAGGTACTGGTTTTCAAGATCAAATACAATTTAAAATCCAATATTACAGAGCTTACTACAAATGCCAAAGCTTGAAACAGAATCATGCATTCTATTCCAAAAGTGTCAATTTATTAGCCGATAAGACTGCTGTGCCTTCCAGCTCAGGTATGACCACGTTTAGCAGACGGAAACAGTTGCAGACAATCCATCCCATCCATTTAGAGACTCTAGGAAGGTTCGTTCCCAATATGATCAGTGAATGACGCAGTAAAAGTAGGATCTGAGCTGGAGTCAGAAACTGCGATGCCTGAAGAGCACTATATGAAATGAGGACGAGGGCTGAGCCCCCAACCTGTAATGGCAATCGCGATGGAGCCTTCAGTTTCTCATCTGATCCCGAGGTGCACATAATAGACCCATTTTTCAGAAAAAGTGACTTGCGCAAGAATCTAGAAAGCACAATATTATTTTAGCAAAACGCCTAGCAAGCCACAGTTCTTTATTTTACTAAATTTTATGTCTCTTGATTTATTCCAAGCGGATGCCGCGTTATTACATTTTCGGCGTAAAAACGCCCGCGCCGCATACTCTGACAGGTTCGGGAACCTCAACATGACGTGGACTGGAAAAGAAGAAAACAATCACAAATAATTAAACGAGGATTTTAATTTTTAACAGTCAAATAATACCATGACAAATGTGGCAGCATCATTTACCAGAACAATACATGAAGTGATTAAGACTTTATAATACTTAAACAGCCCTATGTTGGTCTGATTAGCAATGGCGCTACTGGCCTACAATGTAGGTGACCACTGTTAGCAGTGCTGTACGACTCCTAATACAGGATACTGAACACACACTGCACAACGATGATGACCAAACAGCACACGAGTGAGATGCCTATCGAGGTTGTAATAGGCGGGGACAGGGAATCAACCAAAGCTCTTCAGTTTTGAAGCGCAATATCTTGCTCCAAGATCACCACCAAAAATACGCAGGGTACAATTTTAAAGAGTGCCCGTAATAGCTCCAAAAGAGTAACACTTATACGCACCAATAATATCATCCACAGCTTCCTTCTCAAGGGCCTGTTTACTCGTCCCAGAGCCCTTGAGGAAGGATGTCGCGAGCACATCGTTCCCGAACACCATTGCAGCAAGTTCTTGCGCATACACAGACGACTGGGAATTCTCTACTCTCACCATTCTTATCGCAGGAATGGTGATGCAGCCAAACGTGACCTAAAAAAAAGAGACCAGACAAAAAAAGTCAATTATTTTGTAATCATTGAATCAAATATTAGCTTTCCTAAAAAGAAATATGAAAGGATGAAACAGCGACTTCCACTTCTTAGCAGTACTGTTCTTGGTTGGTTTAGTTTATTGGGGTTTAACGTCCCAAAGCGACTCGGGCTATGAGGGACGTCGTAGTGAAGCACTCCAAAAATTTCGACCACGTAGGGTTCTTGAACGTGCACTGACATCGCACAGCACACGGGCCTCTAGAATTTCGCCTCCATCGAAATTTGACCGTCGCGGCCGGGAACGAACCCGCGTCTTCCGGGTCAGCAGCCGAGCACTATCACAACTGAGCCAACGCGGCGGCAGTATTTTTTTTCCTTTACTTTGTTGCCTAATTCTGTTTAATAGTAAAATTTATGTGCTCATTTGTTCTTCAATTACTGTTTTGTTTATTTCGATAGCTCTTTTATGATTGCAGTCACAACTAAAAGATTTGCCTCTGTTATTATACTCCTAAAGGGCGGCATCGGGTCTGAGAATTCAAACTCAAGACTCCTCATTAGGTAGACGCTGAAAAGTGCCACACTACACCACACGCCTCAACACTGAACAATACATACGTGGATGAAAGTTCTACATAGCTTCACTCGGCAAATGGAGCCCTCAGCTACAGCACCATTAAAAATTTTAAATGCAGCCTTAGTTGCTGCAGACGTAAAATGTTAAATGATAGCACCTCCATGAAAATCCAGGTTATGTGTAGACGTTAATGTATGCCAGAAGTAGGCTTAAAGGCGTCATGATATGGTCCACCAACAAATTGTGGTTTGACATTAGAGCTGCGAGCCACGACATTGTTTTGCATAGTTAGAAAAGAACGAGGTCTCTGGGCGCGCATTTCAGTTAGAAATGTGTTTTTGAAATGATTGGCTCTAAGCCCCTCCCAGTAGCAGTAACGAACATACAGAAGTAGAATGTGGGACGTCAAGAACGGAGAACACCTTCTGCTGCAAAACTGGGCAAATATTCACGGCCAGTCCGGAGCAGAGTGCGCGCATAAATTTGGCTAACACTAAGACCTCCTTCATGCTTACAAACAAACGAGGTGGTCGAGGTGGCGCTGCAGTCGTTAGCGACCTCGCGGTAGGCAAAAAGCGGCGAAGCTGCTGTCAGTTGCTGTGCGACCAAGCTATGCGGTAATGAGATGTCAGTGCTTTTTTTTTGTCCGCAAGCTAGATAATGCTCTCTGTAAGCGATTATTTCGTGAGCCTGAGCGCTGCGCACCAAAAGCGTTGCACGGAGAAGCTCCATGTCTACGGCGTACAGCGTCCGGACCAGTACGCCGTTCCGGAAAGCGAGTGGGCGTAGAAGCGAAGCGTTGATGTCCGCCGGTGAAGTTGAGCAACGTGGTCGTTTATTTGCTGCAAATTCACTGCAGAAAGCGTTGAAAATTACAAAGCTCTGGAGGCTTACAACTACTACGAGTCAGGTAAGTGGCCCATGGGTCTTCTCGCGCCGCGCGTAAACAAACAGGGCGCGCAGACCGCGCAGCAAGCCGCGCACGAAGCATTCCTCGCAGTACTTTATTAGCACCATCGCATGGTACTTACGACCGCACGGCAAATAAGTGTGTTAGCACTGTTAGCATAGAACAAAAAAGAACACTTCCGAATTCCCGCAATGGTACCTTTCAGCTATTTCTTCGAGTTGAATCGCTGCGGTAGCGCAGTAGCGGCATGCGTTCCGTCTACTAGGCGGCAACGCACGCATCGCTTGCTGCGCGGTGCGTGGGCACGTTAAAATAGCGTGTGTTCGTAATTAATCAGGAGCCTTCTCGTCTTAGAGATGACAAAAAAAGGGGAGGGGGAGCGTTCAAGGACACTTGACGCACACACAAATCATTGAGAATAAACAACGAATATATTACAGCTACAACTGAATTGTTCGCGCACTTCCATAGGGCTCGCACTGTCCCATGCATGTTCGGTCGCCACGCTCGCGCACCACACACTCCGCGCTTTCCACTGTCCACGCTGATGAGTCGACGCGCCGCACTCGCGAAAAACAAGCATCACAAACACAAACGGCGTCAAGACGGCGCCGGGGAGAGAGGAAAGAGGATAGGCAGGCGATGCAGTAGGCACTCTTATGGCTAGCGCGCCGAGCCAGACGTCAAGTGTGCTTCCCCGAGGAGACGACTGCCGCCGTCTGGCCGGGAGCAGGCGCCGATGTGGAATTGCGTCATCCGATCGCTTACCCTCGGTAGCTTTCGTACTGCGGGACACCTACACGCTAAACTCCGGAGACAAAGCTGTTTTCAGAGAAGTCCATATCTGATGTAGATACGACTTTAGGTCAAAAAGTACCGTTCGCCTTAAACGCTGGATATTTCACGCATTTAAATTTTTTTTCCCATCTCTGTGCCTTTTGATGAGAACATTGAGATTAAAAGCATGTTTGTTATTCTTGTGATGTTTTTCACTATCCCTCGTGTGCAGGACTGGTCCGAAAGTGTCGAATGTGGAGGCCAGCTGATATGAAAATCAGTTTTGTGCGCGCCGAGGTAATGCCTTCGCAAACCGCGGCTGCAAAAGGCCACGATACGTGAGTGTGTGTCAACGACACATCAGGACAAATACTGGCAGGCCACTGCCAGTGCAAGGCTGGGTAATTTGACTTTTTCCTCTAAATCCTTCTTATGTAAGAGTGATCATCAAGTGCATTGTTATGCAGGCTAGGAGAAGTGCGCAGCCACGTTGCAGCACTACTTTTTGTACTAGAGGCAGCTGCTCGGGGCAATGCAGATGTGGCATGCACCTCGCAGCCATGTCCTTGGGGTGCAGCTGTGTCCAAAAAGGTAAATTTACATTGGCATGAGAAAATTTTCTTGAAACACGTAACACCTGCACTAAATTATTATTGTGCATAATTGTGTTATATTTTAGGCTATCATGGTCGCATTTGACCAGCTCAACTTCAGCAAGCCAGGCAAGAAGGCTCGAAAGCTTGCTGCGGAAGCCATTCACACCCCCTCAGACCTATGACGCAAGGGACATTGAAATATTTCAGCGCCTGAAGAAGGCAAGCTCGAGTGCTGTAGTTCTCAGAAGTACTCCGAAGATGAATTCAGAGGACGCAGACTCAGCATCAGAGGATGAAGAAATGTACACGTTTTTAAGGTGAATGAACAGCCATCTTCGTACATTTCTCATGTTCGAGTGCCATCATCTGTCTTCATTAAAACACATTTGCGCAAAACTGGAGGTTGCATGTATTAGTATGTTTTGTTATGTGTTTGCTAAATGGCAAATTCTTGTTGCCACTGTCATGCATAACTCAGTAACAGTTGAGTATCAACCCAGGATGTTCATGTTCTGCTTTTGCTTGCTTTTATACATTTCTTTCTCGATATGCGAGTTTGTGCTGCGTCAGGTAGCTACTACTAGCAGCTAAATTTTAAATAAGCGCAGCCGTGGCCTAGTGGGTTGAGCGCCCGTCTCGGCTGCGGGAGGTGGGTGGTTCGATAGCCACCGCCGGGCACCCACCGGTAAAAAGGGCACAAGCGTCCCCCTGCCTGGTGCTCGGCTTTCTTTAGGGGTGTACGCTTGGGAGAAGTCTTAACATTCATGCATTGTAATGCATTGGAAAAACAATGCATCCCATAATTTCAACGTCCTTTTTTGGTCATGCGAGAAGTGAATACATGACGGGATCTCAAACTCGAGCACATTCAATTGAAGCGCAAGCTGTAAAAAACAAAAACAAAAATGAATAGGGCATCAATAAAAGCAGTAATAATAGCAGGGGGGGGGGGGGGGGGGGAGGTCGCAGGACGTCTGACGTGCCAAAGTGTGTTATTGTATCCGCATGAATATTATGCGGATCGTGAGCATTGCCGCGAATCCAGTGCATACGCGATTAACGCACTGAAATTCTAGAAGATGACAGTACAAACAAGTGAAATGTGTGCAGGTGCACTTAACTGCGAATAGTGAAAAAATGGCATTACCATTTCCTTGCCAAGGCAGTGTAGTTAGTTTTTAGGCGAGCACGTCTAGCTCTGAGTTTCAGCAGGCGCATGAAAGCTAGTTGGTAACTGACATGGGTAATTATATGTCAGCATTCCATCAACAAGGGCAATGAGCGCTGCACCTTTGATATTTTTTGCCCAATATTTCATGAAGTCCAAATGATATGTTCACCTTTAAAACGTAGTCAGCATGTTTGGGTGGGAAAAAATTTTCCACCCAGGAATGCTACAAAAAGCACGGAGCACTAAGGAAAAATTCTTTGAAGAGAAGTTTCCTCCAATAAATGAAATTGAAAGAATTAATAAATCCACGAGGCTAACGGCCAAATCACCGTTGTGGCATGAAGCCAGGTATGGAGGGTTCACTGGCACTACCATGCACCGGGTGAGCTCATTTTTGTACTTGTAACTACTTGCTTATAGGGCCAGCATAGGAGCAAGTCAAGTAAAAGGGCTGCGTCTTTTTTTTTAGATCCGAACACTGAAGGCAGGCACAAATGTCCAGGGCCTTTTGGACAGCATCCTGCAGCGGCGGCCACCACTCAACATTGAGGCTGTCAGATGAGGTGCTGATAAAGAGAAGGTGGCTAAGGAGAAGTACGTGGATTTCATGAAAGCTCATCATCACAACTACGAGCTCCATGAAATCGGCTTCGTGATTGATCCAGGTGTATGTTTCTGTTTACTTCACATTCAGTTGGTGGCTTTGTAAGTGACTTGATTCATTTCTTGTGGTGCATGAATTTACCTCTGCTATATTTTTCCCCAGGCTCCCTTCGTTGGTGCGACCCCTGATGGTCTGTGGCACTGCAGTTGCCATGGTATGGGCCTACTGGAGGTCAAGTGCCCTTGGTCTCTTAAGGAGCCCCACCACCAAGCATTGGAGGACTCATATTTGAGTGCCAGTGCTACACTTTTGGGGAGCCACACATTTTACACAAGTGCAGACACAGTTGCACGCTTGTAGAAAAAGCATATGCCATTGGTAGTGTCGTTGCCGCACCAGTTCGCAATTGTGGAGGTCACGTACAGCAGCACCTTCTTTAAGCCTTTTTTACAAAAAGCTCGTACTGTTTGGGCCGAGCATGTGCTCCCTGCTCTGTTTTAATCTGACCGGGAAATACTGTTCATGTTTTATTTTCATGCATGCAGTTTGTTTATTCTTATTGCATAGCAGGCTGTGTTGAAGGCTGGAGTATCAGTAGACAAATCCTTGCATAAAATGCCTCTTAGCCAAAAATCAAGCTTCAAAATTTTGTTCGATTTGGTTTATGGGGTTTAACGTCCCAAAGCGACTCAGGCTATGAGGGACACCTTAATGAAGGGCTCCGGAAATTTCCACCACATGGGGTTCTTTAACGTGCACTGACATCGCACAGTACACGGGCCTCTAGAATTTCGCCTCCATCGATACTCGACCGCCGCAGCCGGGATCGATCCCACATCTTTTGGGTCAGCAGCCGAGTGCCATAGCCACTAAGCCACCGCGGCGGCTCTTCAAAATAAATTTTGTTAATGACGGCGTGCAGAGGGTGTTTCCGACGTCGAAAAGGCAGTATTGGCCATTGAAATTGCCTGAACTAGGGCCAGAGCACCTGCAAATTTTAAAATAGATTGGCACCGTAGTGAAACTTAACATGCCTGCCGTCAGGGACCAGAAACAAATCTGTGCGATAATAATTACAACATGGTAACTTTAGAAGACCTTAAGCAAGGAACTCGTTGAGCATTTTTGTTTAACCTCTGTTGCTATGCGTACAGTTAATTTACTGCATCCATATTTTTCAAATTTCAATCCTTTTCCCACGTAGTAACCCAGGGTGGTTGGCAACTAAGAACATCATTGCACACGACCTGTGCTCACTTGGGCATTCTATGTGGCATTCAGCCTCAATGTAAAAGGAAGAAAAAAAAATTGAAAATTGGTTTGGTTTGGTTTGGTTTATGAGGTTTAACGTCCCAAAGCGACTAAGGCTATGAGAGACGCCGTAGTGGAGGGCTCCGGAAATTTCGACCACCTGGGGTTCTTTAGCGTGCACTGACATCGCACAGTACACGGGCCTCTAGAATTTCTCGTCCAAAGAAATTCTAGCCGCCGCGGCCGGGATCGAACCCGCGTCTTTCGGGACAGCAGCCGAGCACCGTAGCCGCTGAGCCACCGCGGCGGCGAATTGAAAATTGGTTTTTGAGGAAAGGAAATGACGCTTTGTCTGTCTCACATCTCCGTCTCAGTAGACAGCTGAACCATAAAGTAAGGGATAAAGGAGGGAGTGAGATAAGAAAGGGAAAAACAGGTGCTGGAGCTTAATCACGTGGGGAGCTGTACCATACACTGACTTCGCACAGCACACAGGCACCTTTTGCGTTTCACCTCCATCGAAACACAGCCGCTGCAGTCGGATTCCGACCAGGATACTCCGACACAGCAGACGAGCGCCTTAACCACTGAGCCACAGTGGTGGGTGAGAGGAAGCTCCTCACTGTAGTGTGTTACAAATACATGCGTTAATTTCAGGTCCATTAGCACATTAGGTGTATGTGTGCTATGCTCATGTCAAGAGCTCATGTTGCTCCTGTGACCTCCAGACTTGCAATATGTAAATGTGGTGGTACTGCAACTATTTATGGTGCTGCTTTTTTGTTATCTGCAGATGTGATTGTGTGAACAGTGCTGAGACTTTGCAGGAAGAGCTTGTTATGAAGATCAAGAAGCTCAGTTGTAGTAGCTGTTGCCTCATTTAATTTCCCCACATATGCTTAGAAAATGCCTACAATTCTTGTAAGCAGTATTTGCGTGAGGAAGTGGGATGGGAGCAGGAACATGGTTTGTGTGAGTACCACAAAATGAGCATTTATGTTGCTGCTTCAGCTCCAGTTTGGGAGATGTAGTTCTTGAGGTTGTTGACCTTTGTTTCATCTTTGCTGTTTTTGTGACTTGCATATCCAAAAGACCCACGGTAATTTCTGCTGCTTTTCCGGTTGGAAGAATTCTGTGCATTGTTAAGAAACATGCTCAAAAAGCTACTTATTATTGCATCCCTTACAACGAAACAGTTAGACACAAGGGTGACACGTCACATTTTCCTCCATGCCTCTTTAGTCATTAAAAAATTATTAAGTGCCTGGCTTCAGTTTCGCTGCATTGAGATGATGACAGCTATATGTCGTTTTAGCATGGTTTTAAGAGCGCGCCAAGTTAACACATAACTGGCCTTTCGCAGTCGTGGGGCCGAAATAAATAGAGCAACCTGGCTGTTTTGAAGGTGGCCTGACAGCATAAACTTGTTCATAGTGGTACTTTTCCAGTCTTTGCTCACATGGCATTCATTACGGAGTGGCTGAGGCTGTGCAGATGGCCACAGCATTGCGCTTACCAGAAGCCAGTCCTCACTCATATAGCAGTACATTTCGAAATTAATTCGAAACCAGAAGTGGTACTATTTTTATTTATATACACTGAAGCCTTCACAGGCTCCTACAGGAGTTTTGCAAAAAAAAGCACACCACCTTGAAGTCATACACACAACACAAGCAAAGAAACAACAAAATCTTCGCACTATGACACATCTTAATTTGCTGCTCCTTTTTATTCGTTTCAGTAAAAAGACTCTGTGCCATTCTGTGCTCCATACTTATGCAAGCCGAGGTTTCAAGTTTGTGATGGCAGCACAAATCACAACAACGTCTGTTGCATGCCGCAGCATATTGATGAGCAGTCGGTCCCTGAGAATGCGGAACACTTTAATGCGGCCAATAGCTCGCTCCACATGAATACGCACTCTAGAGATGTGCCGAGCATCTACCCCTTCCTTAGCTGAAAGTTGTCTTTTGCGTATTGTCAAGGCTGGCACTGCTAACCTGGCACCTTGAAGGGGAACATCTGCTCTGATTAAAAACCCTCTGTCAGCCAAAAGAATGTCTCCTTCCTGAAGTTTGTCCAAGAAGCCTGATTTCAATATGATCCCCTTGTCTGATGCCCGCCATCCCCAGCATTTTGTGATAAAGCTAACAGCACAACATGGCGTGACGCTACCATGAATTTGATGGTATTGGAGCTTTTAGAATGGGAATAGGTTTTAGACCTAGCAGAATACCGTAATGGACTTTGAATTCGTACTTCAGTACAGTAGATTATGACCATGTATGTCGGATACTTCCTGCGCACCATCATGGGCATTGTTCTGTATGCGTCCTCCCATGAAGGCCAAATAACGAAACGCTTCAGTTCTGATGCATTGATTGGGATGTTCTTCACCATTATTTTTGCCACTGTTGTTTCTGAGAGCCCGAAACGATGACTGATGTAAATGTAACTCAGCCCTCAGTTTCATTAGTACAACTAGAACAGCATCTGCTACAGTGCAGCGATTTGGAACGTACAGAGCCACATTTTCAAGAAGTGAAACAAAAAAGAGGAAAAGCGCTTTGCTTGAAAACCATGTGTAAACACTCACGCACTGCTCCGTAATGCAGTTTGCAGAGAAGCGTCCCCGCCGTGCATTCCGCTGTGCATTCTGCTCTGCTTCTGCAGCCCTCTCTTTGGAATAATGCACTGCTTTCTTTAGTACATCAATGTCTCTCTCCTGCTTTTTGTTTTCTTTTTCTAGAGCACCAGCTCTTCTTCCAAAGCTTGATATGCTGGCTCTTAAACAAGAGCATTGGCTATAAATGATGCATACCACATATAATTGCAAAACACTTACTGCAAATGTAGCCTGGTACTGCTACGAGCAGCTCATCACCCGTGCTTGACGTGGCAAATGCATGTTTTCATCCCTCCATGATGCATGTGCAGCTGCGGGACCTGCGTATGAATGAACTGAACGGTTCACTGAGATACTCAGTTTTTACTTCCTTACCTTCAGCACAGAAATGGTGTGAATAAGAAACTCCTGTGTCAAGCTAGGAAGACTCGGCTTGAAAATCTGAAATAATGTAAGTAGCGTGATGCATACAATAATAAAAGATGGCCTGCTGTGCTAATAAAGTGCTGTCTTCATTGGAACTGACCAAATACCAGCTCACCAACATGACTGCTGGCTTCGTCAGCTTCCCAAACTTGATCATCTGATGATGGTGCTGTCAAAAAACATGAAATGGAAACTGCATCAGAACGTGGTAGGCAGCTTGAGGGCTGAAGATTGCAACCAGGGAAAAAGCAGCAGCAATACATGATACGTTCATTTGAAGGATCCTCATCTACTTACAAGTGTCCATTGAATCCTGCACTTATTGAGCAAGCGCTCGGTCCTTGCCGCTCTACAGGTGAGCAGGAACTGCAGACTTTTTGTCCTTGTGCACGAATATCGTCGGCACATAATCGATGTGGTGAGGGTCGTCTGAGGGCTCTCCTGTGTACCACGGATGCAGTTACATTCTGCGCTTTTAGAGTGCGTTACAGCTACGAGCTGTAGCCGCCGCGAATGCTCGGTGCTTAAAGCGCTCGGCTTTATAGCCGTAGGACATGAATTTAATGCGGGCCATCGCGGCCGCGTCTCGATGGGGGCAAAACGCAGAATGCACGTGTGCTCGGTGCAATGTGTAGCGCACATTAAAGAACCCGAAAAGCCTCAATCAATCAGGAGCCCCCCACTAAGGTTTCCATCATAGCCCATTAGTCGCTTTGAGACGTTAAACCTCACAGTTCACGTTCACAATCCAGCGCTGTGAATGAGTGCATGCGCTTGGTAAAAAAAGAAAAGTTCAGGCTGGATCGAGCTAATGAGCGGCAGTTAACACGCGCATACTCTTCATCGTGAAGCCAATCAAACCAAATAGAGGTGAACACTGTGAAACTTGTTAGCAGTCCCTTTTGCACGCGTTAAAATTGCTAGGTTAGCTGCGACAACACAATCGTGACCAAGTCCAACTCTGCTCTTTAGCGCTGCCGCTACACATATCTACAATTCCGCATGTGACAAAGCTTGTTCTAGCAATTTTTTACAGATTAGCGCATCATATGCGTGCGATAACAAAAAAATGCCTTTTCGTCACAAAAATGCTGCCTCGTTGTCTGCGCGTCCGTACTACGTACGGAATGGCGCCCCACACACCAAAGCACGCTAGATGCAATTAAATTTCGCGAAGAAAGTCAAATGAAAGTTATTGGTGACCTTCGCGCAAAACACATCGCAGTGGTGGAAAGGTGATTGATCTTCAGCTTACCCGTGACAAAGTGTTTTGCGCATATCCTATGAGCCTCCCTTTCTGAACGTGCACTGAACTTCCTTTTCTGTGCCTTTCAGTGCACGCCACGGCGACGCAGCTGGACGACATTGGTGATTCTGCCGATTATGATTTTTTCGAGCACTGCTAACCGCACGCTAACCGCGGTAGGGGAGTGAGGCGTTGTTAACTTATTTTGCCTACCGCGCGAAAGTCTGCATCGACGGCAGCTCCACCGCTTTTTCGTGACGTCGCAGAGTGAGGGAGGTTGAAGGGCGGCATGGGCGCAAAGGAAAAAGGGGGTGGTTAACCGGTTACTGCGACTAGGCGAACGGGCGGCGTGTTTCCTCTCGACCGGCTCGCTCGCCAGAGAGCAAGACGGCGCGCGCGTCGAGACCGTCCGTGTCTTAACTTGTCCTCCTTCACCATCGCCTCTCTCTCCGCGCTCGTCAGTGGTGAAGCCAGGCAGCATGCACACCACCCAGACAGTTCTCAAGCGCGCAAGGCACGCCACGTCTGGTGTGTTCGCGATGGTGGCAGGCGGCGGCGTGAGGGATGCTTCGAGTGCTGAGATGCCCTGGGCGCTTTGCAGCATTCACACTGGTGGTTCAGGTCTGTAGTGGACTCCATCGGCGACACACGTGCATCCGCTCCCATAGCCTGAAGAGATGTGCAGGTTTACCAGCCAGCACCTCCTGTGCAACCACGTGGAGTGCACCTGCCTCCCTCACTATGCCTTCTCCTCACGTGAGTGAAACAACCCATTTATTGTGTCGTAAGCGTTACTATTATTGTCATTAAGAAAGCATTAGAAAGCTATGCTGACGCCGGAAGCGTCCGCAACACGTGTCGCCGGAAGCTGGTATCCTCTGACGGCTTCGGTCATATGACGTCATGGGAGAAAAGAAGGCTCAGAAAATTCTTTAAAAGTAACATTGGGGTCCAGGAACAGACGAACTCGGGCCGCCGGCGTGCGTGAAGACATGACAGGATGACGCAAGATTTACAGAGTGATGACATCATACCCGAGCTGGTTCACAATCGATGCCACGTGTAGATAGCAGAAATGATAGAGACGCGCTGCACAAAACCGCGCCCGCCGAAGCAATGATGCTTGTTTGCACAAGAGATACCGCGGGTGCAGTTGTTGTTGCGGCTGAAGTGAGGATGAAGAGGAAAGTGCACGGGTCTGCCCACTGGCTCGAGTCGAGCCACAACCGCTGCCACGTGCAGACAGAGAGTTGAAAGATATGGCGTGAAAGATGAATGCACAGACGCGCGTCTGCCGAAGCAGCGACGCCGGCTGTGGGGCCGAGTCGCACTGCGGGAACTGTCGTCCCACCCGGGACGATAAAACAGTGGATAAAACAGTGGCCCCGTCCCCCGCCCGGACCACAAGACACGCAGACCCAAGACCCCACCGACCCGAGACCCCACCGACCCGAGACCCCACCGACCCGAGACCCGACCGACCAAGACCCACACGTGAAGACACCGCCCCCCTGCCCCTGCCGTCCGGTGCGTCCACGGACCTCGGCCGTCAGCTCCTGGCACCCTCCGGCCCGGATGCTTCGTGGACCGGGACTCATTCTCTCATCTTTCTCATCGTGGCGGCCAGCACTGCACCATCTTCTACATACTGTTCAACCCCGCACTCAAGACCATCGCCATTTCGCCGTCTGTTCGTCACCGATCGGGACGATCGCTCGGAGGCCCCGGGTAGTGTGACGAAGACGAAGCTGGCAGTGGCGCGGGAGGGAGCGCTGGCGCTAGGCCAGCGGCCATTAAATCATCTCATAGCCATCGTGCACCACGCCTCATTCTTCAGCTGGCCGCCGCGTAACAATATGACGTATGTGGATCGGCTGGCGAACCAGCGCTGGAGGTCCTTTTGTCAGCACTTGGATCCCCGCAAGCCCATGTCCCTCATATGGCGTACTGTGCGGGGCCTCCGTACGCTTCCCCAGCAAAGACAACCATTCTATGCGTTGGCTGTCTATCAAGATGGACAGCAGTCTGAGGTAGCAACGGACTACTTCAGAAAAATTGCTGGTGTAGCAACTGCTTCGAGGTCCCGGCGTGTTCCTCCTGCCTCACGGGTCTCAGCCATGGATGTCCTTTTTTCTCGCGAGGAACTCGACGCTGCTCTTGCAGAATGTCGGCGTTCGTCTTCACCAGGGCCAGATGGAATCGCATATGCTGCGCTGTCCCACCTTGGCTACGAGGAGCGAGAAGAGCTCCTCAAACGTTATGACTCTTGGCTCGACGGTGCTGTTCCTCAAGAATGGAAATCGAGTCGATTGATATCCCTACTAAAACCAGGGAAATCTCCACTCGAGCTCTCATCGTATAGGCCAATAGCTTTGGCCAGTTGCGTAGGAAAGGTCATGGAGAAAATGATTTCGTCGCGCCTTGAGTGGTACCTCGAACACGTCAAAATATATCCCGACGCTATGACCGGCTTCAGGCGGGGTCGCTCTTCTATTGACAACGTCGTTGATCTCGTACCCACGGTTCAACAACAGAAGCGCTTGAAACGTTTGTCAGTGGCACTCTTTCGCGATGTAAAAGGTGCCTACGACAACGTGACCCATGAGGCCATCCTTGATGCGCTGGAAACTGTGGGCATCGGTGGTCGTGGATAGAGAGCTATCTGTCCAAAAGATCATTTTTATCCAATGTGAAGATGGCCCGACGCCTGCGCATTACACCTACCGTGGCGTGCCCCAGGGCGGTGTCCTTAGCCCTACATTGTTTAATCTGACTCTCATCACCCTCCCTGAGAACCTCCCCAACACCGTCCAGGTGTGTATGTACACCGATGACATCTGCATTTGGGCCTCTTCTTTGACGCGTCTCCAGGTGCGTGCAAGACTTCAGC
The DNA here is from genome assembly GCF_055824585.1 of Amblyomma mixtum. Taxonomy (NCBI): domain Eukaryota; kingdom Metazoa; phylum Arthropoda; class Arachnida; order Ixodida; family Ixodidae; genus Amblyomma; species Amblyomma mixtum. Next base: position 173,843,412 of record NC_143012.1, read on the forward strand.
AGGCAGCCTCGATCACTTCTTCCTATCTCCAGAAGCAAGGTCTCAGCGTTTCACCGGAAAAGTGCGCGCTAGTGGCATTTACACGTAAATGTATGACCCCATATCCGGCACGCAACGACGGTCAAGTCATTTCTTACAGCAAATCTCATCGTTTCCTAGGGATCCTGATCGACCGCAATTTATCATGGAGCCCGCATTGCACTCTACTGAAAAAAAAAGCTAACATCTATCGCTCATTTACTCCGATTTCTGGGTGGAAAATCATGGGGCTCGTCGGTTCAGTCAATGCTGGAGTTGTACAGAGCTCTATTTGTGGGATGCTTGCGGTACAGTACACCTGTACTCTTAAACACGTGCAAAACTAACATGCGTGCCCTCCAGTCAGTGAAGGGTCAGGCCCTTCGCACATGCCTAGGTCTCCCTCGGAGCGCATCAACACTGGGTAGCATTGCACTCTCCAAAGACTACCCGATCTCTACTTATATTGTCACATGTGAAAAAATGTACTAAAGAACATATCGCTGTGGCAAATATTTACTTGCAGAGCCTGTCCAGAATGGCAATGAGTTTGTCCTCGCGAACCTCACTGCGTTTCAGAATTTCTAAATGCTCCTTCTGCATTTCCAATGTTTTCTTTCTTTGCTCTTCTAGTGAGCAACGAAGCTGCCGCTGCTCATCTAAGAGCTGTGCCAACAGTTTCGATGGTGCAGCCAGCCGCTTCCTTACTGCAGCACGTGCCTGTGCCTGTGCAGCCTGTGGTGCAGCTGACTCCTGAGTGACGGGTGCTGGTTCCAGGGAGTCGCTGCTTGTTTCCATTTCTGGAGGGTCATCAGACGATTCATCATTCTGCCTCACCTCACCATGCACCATGTTGTTGAAAATCTGAGGAAAGAAATTGTGTAGTGTGCGAAACTTTTGCTATATATAACACTAATTCATTCCAAACGAGTATGCATCATCAGTCTGGGATCCTCCTTACGACAGTCATACTGCTCTTGAGATGGTTCAGAATAACTCTGCGCATTTCATCTCACTAATTATGACCTCACTGCTAGCATAACTACTACGAAGTCTAGTCTTTCTCTTCCATTGCTGTCACTTCGTCGAAAGGTGTCTCGTATCGCATTATTTCACAAGTTGTACAATCATCCTGTACTGTGCGATCGCCTTATTCCACAGTCATTTTATGCATCCCATCGCACTGACCATAATCATAAAGTCAGTTTCGATTCTTGTAACACCAAATATTTTTCTCGCTCATTCTTGCCGCATACCCCGTGTGACTGCAATCACCTTCCCGTAGATATTGCCGTCATCAATAATTACGAGATGTTCCGCGAAGCTATAGCTAGCATTGTATACTCGGGTGTTATTTAAATTTTTCTCTCTGCTGTATTTTTCTAATCTTGTGTTTCTGCCACTCCCCTTCTGTAATGCCTCTGGCCCTGAGGGCTACGATAAATAAATAAGCTTCTGCAGAAGAGATATGCCTAATCAATTGCATGCAAAAAAAACATCTCTTGCGGCTATGAATAAAAACAGCTTTCTTCCATGTATACCAATAAGCCGTTCATCCTGTTCAAGTACGCCCAAATTTCTTGTAGCTTGTTTGTTTACATCAATTCCATACCAAATGGGCCTGCATCATATTTAAAATGCTATATAATGATAGATACTGTACCTCCTCAGGGGAAGCACTGACGTTTCCATCGCAGATGCTTTCCTCCATGAGGCTTGCGTCGTTGACAGACAGGGAACCAAGAAATCTATGTAGTTCCCAATAAAACTTCCATGGCATGCCCCCGGACCCCGTCCGAGAGCCTGTCCTTGTCAGCTGCCTGAAATCAAATAACACCCACGGGGAGGTACAACGTTTATAGCACGAGACAATCGCGAGTACCGAAATTTTTTTTTGTCAATGCTTGAAAACAGCCGACTGAAAATGTCAATTTCGTGGCGTGACTGCCGCGGCAACGAACAATAGCTGGCTAACAGCGAATCAAAACGCAATAATGTTTTTGAGAAGACTTCAACCTGTACTTATTCCCCAAGTTTTGAATTTTCTTTTGGATTTCCCTGGTGGTCCTGCTAATGCCGACGGCACGGAGCCGTTCGGCCATCGCCATGTAGACCTTGAGGTTTCTTTTGGTCCGGCGGAGGTCCGGCAAAAGGTCCTCCCAAATTCTAATAAGGGCTCTCGTCTCTTCGTCTGTCCATGTAGTCCGCTCCTTGCTTTGGCAGCTTTCATTAGTTGCCATATATGTTGCCGCCGCGTTCACTGCAAAGATGTTCACTGCAGACTGCAGAGACGGGTACGGCAACACACGATACAAAAAAATCTTCCTGCAAGCTTTCTGCTCCCAATAATTGAAAAAAGATATGAACAGAAACATACCGGATAGGAAAAACACTGGCAGGAACACCGAAAGCTGAGACTGGTCCGCAGAAGATTAAGCGACGCCGCTGAACCACCTTCGAGAACGAACGACGCAAACTGCCACCAAGATGAAAATGGCGTCGCCGCAGTGCCGCACCAAGCTCCGCTTGTGAATACATGATTGTCTCGTGCTTTTATTGTATGTTGTTTTGCTAGTGGCTGTCTTAAAGTCATTGCAGAAATAAAAAAATCTTCAACAGATAAAAACCACTTTTATCCACCTTTTGTAACAATACATTTTACGTGCAAAAATTACTGCCATCGAGGCTACGCACTCGGCCCTCAACGTGTGTTCGGTGAACGCACTCCGACCTGAGTGCGCACTTTGGCGAGTGCACTTACATTGGGCCGTTAAGCAGTGCTAGAGTGCACTTTTAGCAAGTGACTCTCTTCGTAAGTGCACTTTATTTTGCGCGCTTGACAGGGGTATTAGCTTCCGTTTCCAATACAAGGGTGCTGTCGAAGTCAATTGGGTGGTCGGCGCTGGGTTGACGATTCATGTGACGGACGTCCGCTTTGTGTTGGCTCATCCTTTCCGCGAAGTTCTTCGTTTTCCCTATGTACGACGCCGGGCAGACGTAACACGGAATTTTGTACACGACGCCCTGGGCCTTTTCTCTGGGCTGCCGGTATTTTGGGCGGGGGAGAAGGCGACCTATAGTGCTGGTCGGTTAGTGCAGTGCCAGCACCCCTTCTTTTCCGAGAATGCGTGTCAGCGTCTCGCTCACGCCTCTCACGTACGGGATGCAAACACGTTTTCGCTTCTGGCACGCGCCTGAGGAAAAAATAGATCGGATTTGGTTTTGCCTTTCTTGTTTCCTGATAATGCCTCGGATGAATGAGCTTGGGTAGCCGTTCTTTTGGAGGTCAAAAATGACTCGGTTCTTGTCCTTCCTTTTTTCTTCACGTGAGGAACATATGGAGTCTGCTCTCTTCAGTAATGATGTAACGCCAGATGCTTTGTGCGGGATGGGATGGTTCGAATCTAAATGTAGGTACCGTACTGTGTGGGTTGGCTTCCTGTGTACCGAGAACCGCAGGCATTTGTCGTGCCTTCAGCTGTGTTGCTTTTCTTGCTATCGCTGCCAGCTTTCGGCGTACAGTTTCTACCTGTGATGCATACAGACGGTGCGCGTGTTATTAGGTTGTTCTGGAGTGGCTGCGAACGCGGACCCGCTGAAGAACCGGGCATGTCCCATCGACGCCTCTGAAATCCATGCGAGAAGATTCTGTTCGGAGACGGTACGTTTTCGAAGCTCAAGTCGACTTCCGCTCCTAGAGCTTCAACCCCCCTGCGCCAACCCCTGCGCAGGAAGATCTATACCCCCCCCCCCTACCCCCATGCGAACTGCACAGCGCCCACCCAAGACCGGTCCACTTGCCATGAAGCCAGAGACAGCCCTTATAAAAATGGTCTATAGACAGTCTATAGACTTCTTATTGAATCTATTGACTTCCTATAGATATTGCTTTTTGTCTATTAGTAGTCTATAGACTGTCTATTGACAAAAATCTACTAAAAGTGTATGGCCATAAATCTATAGATTGTCTATAGACCGTCTATGGCATTTGTATTGCCTATAGACTTTTGTCTATAGACAGTCTATAGACTTTATAGACAGAAGTCTATAGACACTCTATAGACTGTCTAAAACTTTTTTTGTAAGGGAGGACTGCTGCGGCCTCAGCCAAGATGCCCGGACACCTGGTGACCACGTCCACTGCATGCGCGTCGCAAGCGATAACCCCCCCCCCCCCCCGCCACATCCCCACTCCCCTTCCCCGTTCCAAGCAGTGCCCCCACAAGGGCGGCAGAAGCCGAGCTACACCGCCCTCCCCCCCTACGTAACCACAAGCATTGCCGCAAGTAGTAGTTTCGAAGCTTGGCGGGGAGACTGGAGAACGTCGTTGTGAATGCAAAGCGGGAGCCGGAACATATAGCATGAAAGTGTGCACGGCTCCACTCTTGCTTCTAGCCTGTTTCGCTCAACAGATACTCCGCAGAAGAACTTTGTTAGTGCTAGACAGCCCCTAGCCTGTACCACCCCCCCCCCCCCCCCCCCCACTCGCGTAAATATCTCTTCCAAGAAACAGGAAAAACCACAATCTTCCTCGGCGGGACGGGAACGATGCTCGCACTGTTCTTACAGCGGACCGCTCGAAAAGCTCACTCGCCTTCCAACCACCCCTTCTGAAGTGAAAAAATAGAAAGCGCACTCTGCGCTCCCAAAACCGGTACTGCAGTAGTTGTGGTAGTGGTTTATTTTTAAAAGAAAAAAAAAGTGAAGCAAAAGTGTTACCGGCCGCGGCAATTGCTGTCTAATATCTTAAAGGTGCACTGAAGAGGATTCTGAACTTGTCTTTTTGCCGCGGGAACTCGATCTACACGTTCCTAGCATTCTTAGAAACTGCCACTTATTGCCCTCTGTGGCCGATTTCCCTAATTAAATCGAATTAACGTCCGGCTCCCGCCTTTATTTTTTTAATTCTCCGCGTACGGTGGGCGGAGTCGATCAACGCGTGAAGTGCCTTTCAGCCAGCTCCATGGAGGCTTTTCTTTCGCTTTATTTTGTTTTTTAGGTTTCCAAGAATAAATAGTGTCATTAGCAGATAATATAGCCGCAAAATAAGCCCGCAGAAATAAAAATACGCGCGGACTATTTGCTACTACGGACTACTACGTATTACTCCGCCGATGGCAGAGCGGCAAGCCGCCACGGGACTGGGTGAAAGGCGCTACACGCGTTGGTCGACTCCGCCCACCGTACGCGGGAGAATTAAAGAAAAAGGCGGGAGCCGGACGTTAATTCGATTTAATTACGAAAATCGGCCACACAGGGCGATAAATCGAAGTTTCTAAGAAAGCTCGGAACGTGTAGATCGAGTTCCCGCGGCAAAAAGACAAGTTCAGATTCTTCTTTGGTGCACCCGAGCTGCAGCCGGCGGAAATGAAAGGCAAAGAGAGAGGATAGTGAGTATAAGTGTAGAGGGGAGCGACAGCAAGAAAGGACAGGGAAGAGGTTTGTACAATATTTACAAAATAGTTTGCTCCACAGTTCTTGACATGCGACTGCGCATCACTCCCTCCCCACTTCCGCATGCAGACACGGTACGTTACCGTCGTCACCTGATGTTGCCTAAAAGTCCGCCGCGTTTTTACGAGTCACTCTTCGGAAGGTAGAGTGAGAACGGTTTGGTTGTAATCCAGCTACCCTCGTTGACTCCAAAATGACACATGTACTTGAGAAATGGAACGAAGAGGAAAAATGGGATGTTTATGCGGTCCGTGCCATAGGCGCCGATGCTGGTATGAAGCTTTTAAGGAAGGAAAGCGCCATAGAAGAACTGCGCGGCACAACAGTCATGGTGGAATGGGAAGCCGGCCAGCCACCATCGCTGGCAACGCTTTTGGATTTCAGTAAGTGTCACCATTTTCTTTTCGGTCACATTTATGAACGCCAGGACTCTGTCATGATTTGGTGCGTCGCATGAAATGCAGGCACGATGCGCGCGATGGAGCGCCAAAGGGCTCGTCCAGGAAATTGAAGTAGGCGCCGTCCCGGACAACACTCCCGAGAGTGTAACAGAGCCGCCACCGAAGAAACAAAAAAGTACGAGGTCTGTTAGAAAAGTATAAGACCTTTCGCCGAAGAAAAAAAACTGGCTTAACTGGAACGTTGGAAACCTAATCACCTTCAAAGTAGTCTCCTTGGGACTCCACATACTTCTCCCAGTGGTGCTGCCATTGTTGGAAGTATTCCGAAAAGGCCCCTTTCGGAATGGAGTTTAGCTCAGCCGTCGTTGCAGCCATAATGGCCTATCTTGTCTGAAATCGCGCTCTTTTCAATGGCCTCTTGATTTTCGGAAACAGCCAGAAGTCACAGGAGGTCATATCAGGAGAGTAAGGAGTCTGTGTAACTACAGCAGTCTGGTTTTTCGCGAAAAAAGTGTGAATTTAGTGCGAGGAATGTGCAGGAGCATTGTCATGATGGATGCGCCAATTTCCTGTTGACCTCAACTTCGGCCTCTTGCGCCGCACAGCACCACGCAGGCGACGGAGGACATCCCTGTAGTATTCTTTTGGTCAATGTTTACTTTGTGTGGTGCGTACGCGTGGTGTGCCACACAGAGGGAGTCAAAGAAAGTAGTCAGCATCACTCTGACATTGCTGCGCGCTTGGCGGGACTTCTTTGGTCTTGGTGACGTGGAATGCTGCCATTGTGACGACTGGCATTTGGTTTCCAGGTTGTACCTGTACACCCAAGACTCGTCACCAGCGATTATGGTGTTGATGAAGTCGGGGTCACTATTTGTGGAATCCAGCATATCCTGTGAGACTTCAACACGAAGCTGCTTTTGCTCCACCGTGAGCAGCTTCGGCGCGAATTTCGCCGCATCTTTCTCCATGGCCAAATTTTCGGTGATAATGGAATGTTCAGAAAAATTGGTGATGTCCACCTCTTCCACAATTTCTCGGATAGTCACACGATGGTCTTCCGTCACCACAGCGTTCACTCCGGCAATGACCTGGTCATTTCAGCATGTTGATGGTCGACCGGAGCGTGGTTCTCTCTGCACCGATGTGCGGCCGTGTTTAAACCTATTGTACCACTGCTTAATCTGTGTGCTGCTCATAGCATTATCACCGAAAGCCGTCTGAATATTCCGAATGGTTTCCACTTGGCTGTCGCCTAGTTTCTGGCAAAATTTGAAGGAGTAGCGCTGCTCCTCTAGCTCCGCCATTTTCCTTGCAATAAAAAACCGACGAGAGCACTGCGCACTGCCTCACTCAAACACTGCGTGCCAGTGACTGACGCTATCGGCAGGCGAGAAAAAATTTGTGCATGCGCACGAAGGTTCAAAGGTAGGCTGGTGCAAGCGTGCTTGTTTCAAATCCATCAGGTGTTCGTAAAAAAAATAAAGTCGGATACTTTTCTAACAGACCTCGTATGTGTGGTCATCTCCAACCTTCTCTTCACCTTCGGTAATCAGTAACGCTATTAATATAACGTGTGCTGCCTGCCTCAGGCAGTACATAAATTCAGTGTTGAGAGACGTAGATAACGTTTTTTTTCGGGAATGGTAAGCAATGTGCACTTACGCTGAACGAAATGTTGTCAGACTGGTTTACGGCTGGAGCGAGTAAATCGCGATGAGTGGAGGTTAAGCGGCCGCGGAGAGGCCCCTTAGTTTACAAATATCATCATCATCATCAGCCGGACTATACCCACTGCAGGGCGAAAGCCTCTCCCATATTCCTCCAATTAACCTGGTCCTGTGCGAGCTGCATCAACTTGACTTCTGCAAATTCTTGGATTCCAAGGGAAGGGAAGCGTAGCAGGCGGCGGTAGAAAATTAGGTGGGCGGATGATGTCAGTCAGCAAAAGCCCGAGCTAATATGTAATACAGAAAAAAGAAAAAATTAACTCCTCAACAGCAGGATTTAAGGAAAGACAGTATATTTTGCTGGCGGCCAGCTGATATTCTGGGTTGGAATTCGCGTTCTCATTGTCTACTCAGCGTGCCATAAGAAGAGCTTTCCTGCGGTGGTTTGTGGCATCGAATCAGCCGGAAAAGTTCGTTTTCGCTGCTGCCGTAAGCAGTACCAGACTGACCCACCCTTTGCCAGTGGTCGGCTACAGCTTTAGAGTAGTCCATCCATTATTTCTTCCGGCCATCCTCCTCTAGTAAGAAATTCGGAGTGTCAATATTAAATTACCATTGGGGTTGAAGGCAGCCAAAAGCGGAAGAATGGATAATGGTCTGCGTCACGACAAAACGCTCATCGTAGTGGTCCCATGTCAACAGTAGTGCAAGTCTATAGCCTACTAATTTACCTAAATACTTTTGCACGTTGTCCCCCTTCTTCGTTTTCTCTTTTACTCTATATTTTTTTTTTGTTAGTGCGCAACCCATAAACCGCACTTTTTTCGATGTTCAGTGAGTACAAATTCCACGCCGTGACCGCTGGGCGTTATTTGGCTCACAATAGGTCGCTGCCTGCAGGCGCTCACTGCCCAAGCAGCAGTCAAGTTTCTGTCGATTATGAGAAGAAGAAGAGCGCTGCGAACGGCAGTTTCTCTTGATGACATCATCATCATCATCATCTTGATCGAGCTCCTGCTTTTTTGAAATAATTTGTGCTTCTGTGGCCTTCAAGGCAACCTCGCCGTCCCAGGCGATGGCGGATGACCCGCCGCCCCTGCTGCCTTCTGTGGTTAGCAGTGTGAACCGCACAGATCAACCTGGATGCAGTATGGATCTCCCCTCAGAGCTCCCGGGGTCGTCTAGTTTCTCCGACTCGGATGACATGGAGTTCGACGGTGGCTACACCGAGATTGGGAGTCGGCGACTGAAGAGGAAGCTTTCCAAAACACCGACTGAGTGTGGGCCCAGTGTGCGTACGAAGCGGGCTAACAAGTCCATTGTGACCACGAAGATGCCTAACCAACACAGTGTGAGCAAAAAAACAGCTAACGAGGCCAATGTGAGTGAGCAATTCCTCACTTACACAATTTCATACATGCCTGTTGAGGATTTAGAGAGTCTCAACTCCATCAACAGGCAGACTTTGACTCTTCTTCTTGAACGACTGGTTCCGGGCCAAGTAAAAGAAGTGCGTATTAATGCGAGAAGGAATATCCTCTCTGTTGATGTCTCTAGCCGGGCCACCCTGGAGAAGTTGAAGACCGTGTCTGTCCTTGGCAACGTACGAGTCCGCTCGCTCTTCGCTCATGGACTTAACACTACTGCTGGTGTGATTTCTGACGTGGACATAGAGATCAAGGATATGGACTTGGTGCAACTGCTATCAAGTTCTGTTCGCATAACTGACATCCATCGTTTCGGCCAATCATGGTGTATCGAACTAGTGTTTGAGGGTACTACTTTACCATCCCATGTGAAAGTGGGTTTTGTGAGGCACCCAGTGCGTCCTTATGTGCCCCGACCGGTGCAGTGCCGAAAATGCCAGAAGATTGGACATGTAAGTGCTGCGTGTACGAGCACGAAAGCATGTCCGCGTTGTGGTGGCGTGCACGAGGGACCTATATGTACGATTGAGCCTCCAGTTTGTGCCAGCTGCAAAGGTCCTCATGAGGCAACGTCTAGGGAATGTCCGAAGGTGAAAACAGAGATGAAGATCTTGAAGAAAATGGTGAGCGACCATTCTACTCACCGAGAAGCAGCAATTGCGGTACGTCGCTCCAGGAGGAGGACACGAAACCGGCAGAAGAAATTGAGCTCAGTAAATGAAGTGTCAATACATCAGGAGGACCGAGACCGCTCTGCCGCGCAGAAGCCACCGCCTCCAGCTCCGCAAGAGCCAAGACTGTCAACCACCCAGGAGGACTCCGCAGAGTGGCCACCTCTACTATCGCGTACTGTAAGCTCTGTGACACGCCCGCCTGTGCGTCCGCCGGACGTGTCTACGACAGATGATCAAATCAGGGCGATGCTGAAACAGCTGATAGGCACCTTACGGCTGATAATTGCTGGAGTGGGCACGCCAATTGCTAAGGCTGCTGTCCAAATTTTAGACGCTATTGAACCGGTGCTTGCCACCCTTTAATAGCAGTCAAAAATTATTGCTCTACTTTCGTCAGCACCCTCACTACAGGAGATAATCTCTCGATCGGCAGTATTACAATGGAATGCTCGAGGTCTGCGAGGCCGCCTAGCAGATTTCAGGCAGAGGATTTTCAAGTACCGATTTCCAGTGCTTGTAATATGTGAGCCTAATATCACATCTCCTTTTCTACTGTCCGGTTATGAAAGTTTCCTCTCTGAAGCGGCTGGGCATTTGAGCAAGGTCATGGGCGTCCGGAAGGGGGGGCAAGGGGGGGCGGTGGCCCCCCCCTTGGAATTACGGATATTATTTATGCCCTACTAGAAAACAACTACAAACCTACCGCCTCCCCCATCCCCAGACATCGGGTGCACCCCCCTGGAAAAAGTTCTGCGGACGCCCTTGAGCAAGGTACTACTATGCGTCCGTCGTGACCTCACGTTCGGCATCAAATTCCTGGGGGCAGTAGCAACGAGTATGTAGCAATCACTGTGACTTTGAATGGGCGCACATTCTCTATTATAGGTGGCTACATACCACCAAGGGGTCGATTTGATGCCCTACGACTACAATCGCAACTCGACAGCGTTTCGGAGCCCCATATAATAGTAGGAGATTTCAATGCGCATCACCATGGCTGGGGAAGCGCCGTTACGAACGTTCGAGGACGGGATATCGCCATGTTCATGGACAATGCAGGTCCTGTTTTGCTCAATGATGGCACGCCGACATTTCTACGCGGGACTACCTACAGAAGCTGCCTGGACTTTGCATTTGTATCCAGGCGCCTCTCATAGCTCGCAACGTGGTGTGCTGATATTGAAAATTATGGAAGTGACCACATACCAACGTATGTGCAGCTACAGTTGTTTCACCGTTTTCCAAATGCCAAAATACGTTGCACCGACTGGAGTGCTTTCCGCATTGTTCTAGAAAAAACCTGTGGGAACCTCGCTGATCCAACAGATGTGGAACAGCGTATTATTTCGGCCATGCAAGATACAACGAGCAACATCTCAGCGCCCAATTCCACAGCTACAGTGGATGTGATCTACGCGCAGCTTCGGGCGATTCGTCGGCGCGCAGAAAGAAAATACCGGAGGACAAAGGATGTCTCGGATCTCCGGGCCTCTCGACGTGCCCAGAAGCAAATACAGCGCTATTTGGAGGACCTAGGCAAACAACGGTGGCGGTCATTTTGCAGCAGACTGGATCCCCGCAAACCACTCTCCAAAATCTGGCACGTCGTTCGAGCACTGCCGACATTTCCCCAGCAGAAACACCCTTTCCGTGCATTGGCACTTTATGAAAGATGGCAAGAACTAGAGGTTGCGGAGGATGTCTGCTCGAGAATTGCCGGAAGCGCTTCTTCACCTCGGCAGCATCGATGTGCTCCCCCCACGATGGACGATCGACTGGACATCCCCTTCACAATTCAAGAACTGAAAGCAGATCTTTCTGCTTGCACGCATCCTTCGTCCCCACGACCTGATGGAATAACATACAGTGCGCTTCGTCATCTAGGCCCACAGGTAATGGAAGCCCTCTTAACATTGTTCAACCACTCTCGGGCCTCTGCCACTGTTCCACAGCAGTGGAAAAGAAGCCGCATTGTGGCCTTGCTCAAACCAGGGAAATCGCCACTCGACTTAACATCCTACAGACCAGTAGCTCTGGCAAGTTGTATTGGCAAGACGATGGAGCGTATGGTGCTAACCCGTGTAGAATGGTTCCTTGAAAAACGTGGACTATACCCTTCCACAATGACGGGTTTCCGCAAAGGCCGGTCTGCCATCGACAGTGTAATTGATCTCGTGTCAACGGTAGAACATGAAAAACGCCGTCACAGGTTGACTGCTGCTCATTTCCTCGACATCAAGGGCGCATTCGATAATGTTCAGCATGATGCAGTACTAAATGCACTCGATGAATGTGGTATAGGCGGACGTCTACACAATTGGATTGCAAGCTATTTGACAAACCGGACAGTCTACATGGAGACTCTTGAAGGAGACACAGCAGATCATCATGTTGCTTGTGATGTTCCTCAGGGAGGAGTGCTCAGTCCAACGTTGTTCAATCTCGTGCTCATTGGCCTTTTCAAACAACTACCGAAGACTGCTTCGATATCCGCCTACGCAGACGATATTTGCATATGGACATCAAGTGTCACGCGTCCCCAAGTGCTAGCAAGATTGCAGCGTTCGGTTTCCATTACGTCTGCGTACTTGCGCCGTCAGGGGCTTGAACTTTCGCCAACTAAAAGCGTAACATTGGCTTTCACACGCAAGTTAATGGCGTGGTATCCGGTCACAATCGACGTGCAAATTGTTCCATACGTAACACATCACAAATTCTTAGATGTTACGATAGACCGTGACCTGTCATGGACGAAGCACATTTATGTGCTCAAGAAAAAGCTCGACAGCTTTGCAAGCATTGTGCGGTGTATGGCAGGAAAATGTTGGGGTCCCTCTGAGCGATCTTTACTACACGTGTACCAGGCGCTGGTAGTCGGTCTTCTCAGATACAGTGCACCCGTTCTCTCGGGGGTCAGACTATCAGGCCTGCGTGTGCTTGAAAGCGCGCAGGCTCGTGGTTAAGAGTATGCTTGGGTTTGCCATGTAAAACTTCTACATGGGGCACATTTTATGAGGCCCGCGCCTGCCCAGCAGAAATTTATTTTCAACAGGAGCCACTTCGTGTGCATTTGCGGCATCTGACCAGGCATCGTCATCACCCCCTGACCAACATTAGTGCGGTGCGTCCAGATGCAGCCTTTTCCAGAGCCCTTTGGATGCAGTGCAATGCGGTGCCTTCGATCTACACGCCACACCAGATTGCGGAGGTGCCACTTTGGGCGGTACCAAAACCATCTATGCGGACAACAATCCCAGAGATAACAAAGAAGACGCACATTCCAACAGTCGGACTGAAACAGCTGGCGCTGTCATACATTATATCTATGTATACTGACACCCAGCATGTTTTCGTGGACGGATCCGTGACGACCACTTCTTCAGCTGCAGCGGTGATAGTGCCAGGAAATGCCTCATGTCACCGTTTCAGGCTCATGCACAAAACGTCCTCTACGGCAACCGAATTGGCAGCCATACGAGAAGCCGTCCTTTATATTTGTCACCAGCCAACGCAGCAATGGACTATATTCTGCGACTCGAGATCGGCATTGCAGGTCGTACAAACTTATCTAAAACCAAGGGCATGCGAACAGCAGGTTCAACAAATTGTGCTTTTGTTAGCCGAAGCTTTCCACCGCGGCCATATCATAAAGTTTCAATGGATACCGAGCCGTTGCGGCATAGCGGGAGACGAGCGTGCGGACGCCGAGGCTCGGATGGCACACAGTGATGGTGCTTTCATTGAGATAGCCTTTTCTAGATCAGACATTGGAGCCTTGTTGGCGCATTTAATGCAAGCGGCAATGCAGTCGCACTGGCATGATTCGAGTCATCAACAGGACCGCGTCTGTAAGCTTGACGCTGGCTCACGATTACATTTGCCATCTATGGTGGTGCGACGTCATGGGACTTTACTCCACCGGCTACGGCTTGGCGTTGCCTACATCAAACACTACCTACACAAGATCGGCATCGAAAGTAACCCAAATTGCGCACAGTGCCTCACTCCAGAGACTATTGGACACCTTTGCGAGTGTCCGAACTATACTGCTGCAAGAAGAACATTGGGGGCGACCGTGAAAAAACTGGACTCTCGCCCTCTCTCTGAGGAAACTCTTCTGGGCGCCAGGACGAGACGTTCTGATTGGTGGCATGTGATAAAGGCCCTGCTCAACTTTTTGTGTGAAACAGGCCTGGATACTCGTCTGTGACTGCCTGTGCACAACCTACATGGTTAATGACGTGTCGGTGTTTGTGTTGCAGACACTAGGTTTATGATCTTTATGTGCGTCTACTAACCGCGATGCGAGTGCCAGCCAGTGTGTGTGTGTGTGTGTGTGTGTGTGTGTGTGTGTGTGTGTGTGTGTGTGTGTGTGTGTGTGCGTGTGCGTGTGCGTGTGTGTGTGTGTGTGTGGACATCACCCGTGAAACTCATTGCATTATGCCATCATCAGCCTTCATTCGCACTTTCCTTTTCCTCCCCTTCCCTTTCCCCTGTGTGGAGTAGCAGGCCAGGGCCATGTTACCACCGGCTGACCTCTCCACCTTTCCCTCATTAAAATTCCTTTCTCTTCTCTCTTCTCTATCGATTATAATTTTTAAACGAGAGTGTAGCACGGAATGTCTGGAAAGCTTTTGACGGAAATGAATGCACGAAAAATCAGCTTTCATAACAAAGTGTCACTTCGATTTCTGTAGCCTATTAGAGCTGAGAGCCGGCATCTAGGGTTTCAGCGCGAAAATTCTCCGGCCGGCGGGTAGACCCCGCCGAAAAAATGCTTTACTGTGCCGACAGCCGGCAGAAAAAGCATCGTTGTTCGAAAATTAAGATTTCGATGTGCTCAAAACGGCCGAAATTTATTAAAAAGAACGGTAATTGCCATCCAGATGCAGGCAATCGTTTCTATGTATAGTGATGGCTGCGTTCTCAAATATAGCCCGCGTCCTTTGGTCATGTGCTACCTGGTCTCAAAGTCGCCAGTCGATCCGTCAGCCTTTTCCGATTTGCGCTTTTTTTTGTTTTTGGGCTTGTAAGGGGTTAGTAGACTCCAAGTAAACTGCATTGCGCTTGATGTTTAATATGTATAGAGATTCCACGCTGAAATTTTGTCACGCTGGGGCACTGGTGGTGTGGCCCTGTTTTTGAACCTTTGATATTTTGAGTTCTGCTTGTCATCCACCAAGATTTCTTCATCCAGTGGATGAAGCAAGTGTGTGCCATTATGTTTCATGCTGTTCAATGAATAGCTTATATTACCTTTTTTTCATGAGCCAACATCTCTTGTAAGGTACTATCGATGATTGCTTACCATAGAGGAATCGTAAGGCTACATGTTAGTTTGCGCTTTCCAACACGAAAACTAGCGAGAAACACAAAAAGACAGCATAGCCTGTATTCGTGCTCTTCCCTGCAGTAAGAGCAGCGTTCCTATTCATTAAAGTTAAATTCTAAGTTCGGTGCGCGTCTAACGTTCGATCCACCGAAATTATCGTCAAGAAATACTGTCAAGGGGCTAATTGCAAACAAGTTAGGCTGTCGCAGGAAATGATTTTCCAGCCTTAATACCAATTACTCAATAACTGCTGATAAAAACCTTTTAAAAAGTCTTAACTGGTATGACTGAAAAGTCAGAGCTGTGCATGTTGACACCGAGGCTGCTGGAATGTAACTTTTAAAAGAAATTGTTGAAAGCGCGCTGGGTTATCGTCTCCAGTAAAAGAAAACAGGACCCGGAAATTGGTTGCCTCTTCTTTTTTAGTGGGGCTGCATTGCATCAAAACTGATGTTGGAAGAATATAAGCTCTTATGATTGCAAAAAGATCAGCCACCTTGTTGATTCCTTCCGCTCCCCCATCTCCGGCTGCTGAGTAAAAACGAAAATTACTGGCATTGCTTTTGAATTTCTCAATTCATTGATCTTCGAATCGTACTACATTGTATCGATGCAGGCATCAGGTGACTGCAGTTGTGGCGCGGCAGAGTGCATACAAAAACTGGAGCAGCAGATCGAATTTTTATGAGAGGCTTGCCTCCGCTGAGGATAACTACAGTAAGTCGCTTCACATCGTCCTTTCTTTGCAAGCTTTTCCGCTGTGCCTTGAAGTCTTCTGGCTCTCCACGAGGTTTTGTGTGTAGCTAACCAGAGCTCAAAAAAATTCAGGGGGCACTCTGACTCTCTAAAGTGCTGCAAGGCGAACGCCTTTCCTGGCGCACTTTTTATTTTTTTTATATTTTATTTCTTAATTTTTGTTTTTGTTTGGTTTCCTAATCTTATTTTTGTTTTTTCTCTTATTTTCATTTTTTATTTATTTTATTTTATTTATGAAAATTGTATTTGAGGAAAGGAAATTACGCAGTAACTGTCTCACATATCTCGGTGGACACCCGTCAAAATTCAGGGGGGCACTTTTTTGACCTAAAGTGTGGTCACTGATGTGTGGTTAAGATGTTAAAGGGCCACTGCCCAGGGTCCGGACATTTTTGAAAAACAAGCCCACTGCATAGATGAGGCATCGAAGATAACCTCTGCAAAATACTAGAGCCATGCGCGCCCCGAAAAGCTGCGAAAATTCAAATCAAAGCCCGTTCGTTTTTTCCTTCCTTCAAAAACGGGCCCGGCCCACTACTCTGCACCCTGCTGACGTCAAGGGGGGCTACTTTCGCTAAAGGCACTCCATTGGTGCATCGTTCTGACTGACGGGAGAAGGTTGGGCGTAGCCTTGGCGTCGCGTCGTCTGCACAAGGCTTTCCGCAGCGCCTTCTGTTCTGGCTCATGCCTACAAACCCGCATGAAGGAACAAAAAAAAAAACTGCGGAGGGAGCGTGCGGCGACAGCCTTGAACCCTAGCCATAAAAAGTAAAAAAATAGTAAAACTGAGGGAGTTGGTTCGCCCCCCCCCCCCCCCCCGCCGTGATCACGTCACGAGACGCTCTGCGTGCGCGCTCCCTTCTCAGTTTCTTTTCTTTATGCGAGCCCCCCAAAACAAGGTTTTAATTAGTAGTGCAGCAGAGCCTTTCCCTCGCTCGCCCACTTGACCGCTCCGCACATACACCCCTTATCTTTCGTGCATCTTGCGTACGCCTTGACTCCAATGAATGACATATGCTTTGGAGCGGAGAAAAGACACAAACACACAGAACACAAACACGCATGGAGAAAAGCAAAGGGGCGGTTGCCGGGTCCGCGCTTCACCGTGTGTTTCGAACACAACCGACTTCCGCCCCTCCGCTCGTGAAACGGTGGGGAGGCCTAAAAGAAAATGAAAAGGTGGCTCGTTAACTGGGAATGACAAACAGATGTATGAAAGGATGCGCTCGCTAACAAGTCTAGGTGGTCGAGCCGATCGCGCCTCTCGATCGTTCAGTGTGCGGAGAAAATGCAAAAACCAAGAAAAGAATTCTATTGAAGGCGGGGCCATGACGTCGCCCTGTGACGCACTCCACAGACACCACGCCTCCGGCTTACACCGGAGAAGGAAGGGGTGATTTTGCCTTGCCGAGCCTACTCGACGAGGAGCGGGAGAGAAGAATTTCGAGGAGGGAATGGAAGGAGAGGAGGCTCGCTCAAAGAGAGGTAGAGAGTGTCTGCTGCGCTGGGGTGGGCACGGGCCCTTTAAGCTTCGCCCCTAAGAGTGGAACGCGACAGCGTCTTGCAACGCTGCGAAGGAGTCCATAGAACGCCATCGCCCATTCGGTTCTGCGCGTCGCTCGTCGGTAAAGTGGTTTTTGAGGAAAGGAAATGTATCTGTCTCTCATTTGTCGGTGGGCACCTAAACCTCGCCGGAAGGGAATGGAGGAGGATGAGAGTGAGTGAAGGCACCGTATTCACTAGACGCGCCTTTGTTCATTCCAAACCATCGAGCTGGCATGGCGGAGTGGATAGCATGCTCGTCTCTCACGCCGAAGACCGGGGTTCGATTCCTGAGCTCGACCAATTTCTTAATCAGTTTTATTTATTTATATGGCCGGACCAGTAAAGCTAATTAGGCTAATTGGGTAATTAAGCAATTAACTAAGCTTGTCCCACTTGGAGCATCACTATACGATCCCTTCAATTGGTTGCATGGTTACTAGCCAAAGTGCAATTGGCCCCGTTTGAAATTCGCGCACTGTGACGTCACGATCGTTTCCACCAATTGAAAAGCGTGACATTTTCTGTCGACAAGTGCTGCTTACAACGATGAGACATTAAAGGCTTCCGCCTTAATAAATTTAGACCACAATGACATTCAATTGATCAACTACGCATGATAAGCAGCTTTCATTTTTTTTTTATTCGAGCTGTTTGCCATCAGGCATAATGAAAAAGGAAAGAAAGTTATAAAAAGGAGTGCAAACAAGCCTCGCTTAAAAAGCGGCACAAGTTCGTGATACAGCGATTATCTAGAGTCCACTTGGTATAGTCGTCTGCAACGTCCCATCGCAGGCCAACCTTTCTTAGTAAACGTCGTCTCACGGAAGCTGTAGCCGGGCAAGTCCACAGCAAGTGTTTTTCATCACACTGGTCGGGCGCAGAACCACAATGGGGACACTGCATCTGTGCGCAGAGGCTCATGCATGAATTAGTGCTTTCTTCCTGTGCAGATCTGTTCAAGATTTTGGTTCCCACGGAGTTGTAGAATATTTTCGACTGCTAGTATATTTAAGCTTGCTCCTTTCCTACCCTAGGGGATGCAGTGCCTACATCACTGCCGGCAGCATCATCGAATGAGGAATTTTTTTAGCAGCCTAGGAAACATTGTAGGGATCTGGTACATTCCGCGCATTCCTTTCCAACATGATTGCTGCCATGATTTGCAGTAGTACTGTTCAAGTGGCATAACGTCTACTGTTGAGTACTTTATCGAAATTCAGTCTTCCTAGGGCTGGTTAAGTCAAACGTTCTGGATATTGCCACGAACGAATCTTTGTAGCGTTTGTATTTTTGTGTTTATTTGTTCATGCTTCAAGGCTGCCGGCACGCCGCTTTATCGCTTCGTTTCTGACGCAAGACGCGCCTAGAATTATCTCGATTGATCGCATCCAGGCGGAACCGATTCTACTTTGTGCCAGAATATTCTAGTAACTTCCACGCTTTATCTCGAAGGTTCGCTATCAGCTTTAAAAAGAGCACGGCCGACAGAGGCGGGCATTCTGTTCGACGACCGCCGAGCACGCTTGTTGCTACGCCGCCACCGAGTGATTCAGTTCTTTGCGGGCGCAAGTCAGCCCAAATAAAGAGTTCCGTTTCGAAGACACTCTCGTTGTTTTTCTGTTCGCCGGACTGGGGCGCGATTACGAGTTTTCGTCTCAATTTTGAGACTCTGACGTCAAAATGACGACACCGCGAGTTGTTGACCGCGGAATCAACCAATTAGCAGCGAGGTTGTGGTGTCTAATAGTAGGGTTCCACCCAGGAAGCATTTAGTTGCGCAATAAGGAACCGTATACTAAAGTATTGCTGTAAACACGCCGTTAATAATTTGAAGAATGTTTTATTTCGCTAACAAACCGTGTTTCAAACTCAACGACATGAAGCAAAAGAAGAAGCGTCCTCAATTTTGCAATTAAGTTTGCTCTTCAGTCACTTTTGCTGCCGCGAGGGTGCGCTGACGCTGGAAAAGCGTCGGTAGCGGCGGCTAGGCGGCGTGAGCTGCCGCCTGATTCAACCGATTCAGCCTTATCCCTCCACGCACATATTCAGCCATCGTAAACATGGCAGCCAGAAAAAAAATCAGCTGATTCGACGGCTGTCCTCTTTTTTTACACATTACGCAGAATCAAAGTACTGCGCAGACGTCTTAAGCGCGCGGAAAAATCTGTTTAAAGGCAGTGATTGCTACGAGTCTGCCGAGAACAATTTGGAAGGAGCGCTTGGCTCGAAAACCGGCGAAGGCAGCTTCAAGGCAAGTTCACACTGGCGAGTTGCAATCGTCGCGCTAGTATTCTAGGCGACCGATTTCGGTCAGTTAGTTACGGTTTGCGAAGCACATGTAAAGCGGGGAGGGAGCGTAATAAATCGATTTAAGCCTGTCGCGCGACCTCCGCGACTCGCCAGTGTGAACTCACCTTGCTGCTATCGATGGCAAATGTGCTCCAAGGGCGATGCGTGATTATATTTATTTTTGTTCAGAAAATACCCGGCGACCATGAATAATCACACTGCAGCAACTGCCGACATACGGAAGCAGACCGGTGCAGCTGATGGGAGCTTGCAATCTCACTGCGGGAATTAAGAGCCGGCACGCCCGGTCACTGCGGCAACAATCACTCTTCCGCCTCGTAACCAACTCATGCCGCCCGCTTCGGGTTAAGCACTTGATATTCGTGTTGGTGGTGCCGTTCCGTTCGGATGATGCTCGGATGACGCCGCCGGGGATACTGCGGTGGCGAAAGTTTATGCGAAGGAAGTCCACCTTCGCCGCCGCCTTGTCTTGAGGGGTCTCGCCGGAAAGCGCGCACCTTCTGCGACTTAACTTTGACAGTGGTCTCCGCAACTCACCGCAAACACTTGCGCAGTCGGTTGGGCTACGCCGACGTTTACTTCATTTCCTACGGTGTCTTGAAACCCACCGGCGGCGAAGGCGCGCACAGGCACTTGCCGCTCCACTGACCGCGCACTCACCCGCACACCTCCAAGTTCAACGCCGAGTTCGTCGCACAGCCATTATGCTCTTTCCTATGTCAAAACGTCGAAACAACTCGTCCGGCACGTCAAAACCGTCTTCATGCACCCTCTTACATCGCTGCTCGCGCGGCCACCGGCCATGTAAACAACCGCCATTTTCTGTCTCGAGCGGTTTGAGACCACTCGTTCTAGTCTCAAAAAATCGTCTCAATCGGCTCGCATAATTAGGCAAGCAACGTCACCACTTCTGGCGCACTTCTGACGTCGGCCGGTGACGCAAAAAAACAATATGGCCGCTGGTCACGACCGACCAATAGGAACGGGGCAAATGAGACACTTTTTGAGACACTTTCCGATTGAGACGATTTTGAGCAACTCGTAATCGCGCCCCTGCAGTCACCACTGCGTGACAATACGTTGTTGCTGTTAGTTACTGTAATAAATCTGGTGTATTTAAGGCGCAAGCTAGTAATCCGCCGCAGTCCTTAGCCATTTCATGTCGCCCTCCTTATAAGATTTCAATTTTTCCATGCTGGGTACACTTTCGACCATGAAGTATTTTGTATTGGCGATTTTCACACCGTGGGCGTGCCCGTGTGGATACAATATGGCGAGGATGCAACAACCGAACTTCTTAGTCAAGCAGTCTTTTCTTGCAGAATAAAGTAAATAGAAGTCAGGAATCGTTGGTGTCCTTTTTAAACCATTTTCGTTGCATTTATTTACTGTCTCTTGCTTGTATTCATTGCCCAGAAAACATTTTAAAACTCTGCAACATATTGCCACGTATCATTGTAGTGTTTGTTCGTTCACGCTCAAGGCTGCAGGAAAGGGTTGTTATCACTTTTGTTCGTGACGCGAGAAGCGACCGGACTAATCTCGATTGTTCACAGCCATGAACAGCTGCATCTACTTGTTTCTAGATTACTCTAGATGATCCCGACCTGTTATCTCGAAGTTTCCTTGCCGGCTTTAAATTGAACGATGCCGCGAGCGGCGGGCATTCGTAGTTCGACGATTGACAAGCACGCTTGTTGCTTACGCCACCACCGAGTGATTCAGTTATTTTGCGGGCGCAAGTCAGCCCAAATAAAGAGCTTCGTTTGCAAGTCTTTCTGGTGTCTTCCTGACCGCTGGACTGCCGTCACTACAACGTGACATCTGGTGGAGGTGCTGGGTAGCCTTCCAGGTACCGGACAACCCCTGCAAGTCGTGACGCCAGCCCTTTGAGTTATTCGCCGGAAGACCTGACTCCAGTCTACCACGCAGCCTCTTGGAGCCTCCAGCCATGACTTACGCCACAGCAGTGCGCCGTCCTGCACCTCGACGACGGCACCTAAGCCCCTATCGCCATTAGCCAGCTGCGCTGAAGCGCCGCCCTCTCGCCCCAACTCGCCCGTCCTACGAGCGTCGCACACGGCCTAGGAAATGCGACGAGTGGAGAACGCCCGACCAGCGCCGCCAACTATGCTTCCACTGCGGAGAAGCCGGTGACATTCTCCGGTACTGCCCATACAGGAGAATGGGCATCCGAGGATTTTCTTACGACGCCCCACGACCCCGACCTGGCCTGCGACCAGCCGCAATCGAAGAGTTCTTGCGTCGGGAAGAATACTCATCGCCGAGCCGCCCATCTCGTTCTCCGTCGCCATCATCACCGCGCTATGTATCTCCTAGCCGAGGCTACGCAGTGCGCGGACGCTCCCCCGGCCCCTGAAGGTTAAACTGAATAAAGCAGCCTCCGGAGGTGAGGTTGCTTCTGAGCGCACGAACCAAGACCGTCCATCGACGAAAACACAAGACTATGCCTCAACTACGACGACGACCCCTACGACGACGGCCCCTACGACGACGGCCCCTACGACGACGGCCCTTACGACTACGGCCCTTACGACGACGACCCCTACGACGACGACCCCTACGACGACGACGACACAGCCAGACTTCAAAGCTTTTACCGCTGCCCTTAAACCTTATTACGAACGCTAAAGGACTCGAAGTTCGCATTCTCCGCGTTTATTTTCATTTTAAAGCATCGAGACGATGCTTCTTTGCGAGGGGGGTAATGCCACGTATCATTGTAGTGTTTGTTCGTTCACGCTCAAGGCTGCAGGAAAGGGTTGTTATCACTTTTGTTCGTGACGCGAGAAGCGACCGGACTAATCTCGATTGTTCACAGCCATGAACAGCTGCATCTACTTGTTTCTAGATTACTCTAGATGATCCCGACCTGTTATCTCGAAGTTTCCTTGCCGGCTTTAAATTGAACGATGCCGCGAGCGGCGGGCATTCGTAGTTCGACGATTGACAAGCACGCTTGTTGCTTACGCCGCCACCGAGTGATTCAGTTATTTTGCGGGCGCAAGTCAGCCCAAATAAAGAGCTTCGTTTGCAAGTCTTTCTGGTGTCTTCCTGACCGCTGGACTGCCGTCACTACAACGTGACAATATCGTGGTCTAATTTGCGCTGCGTATTGAAGGGCTTTATAGGCTGATTTATGAGACCTCCCAAAAGGATGTTTAATGATCGTTTCTCTTTTTGCAGAATCATACAAGGTGCTTAAAAAACAAGAAAAAAATTCTGACGCAAAGAAGTGAGCCACATACTGTTGCGGTCCCAAAGGTAAATGGTTAATTTTTTTCTCGCATTGTGGGTCTAAGTCTATTGGAATATGTATCTTAACGTCTTTTGAGATAATTTCATACTGCTTTGAAGTTAGAAGGGCCTACTTTACATGCTGTGTGCTGGGAGACTGCAATCCTTATGGACGAACGAACCAGCAGTGGGAGTTTTAGTAAGCAGTAAATTTAATGGCATATGGTATCTCGTGGTTTACCTAACAAAGCGACGTTTCCTATTAGGGACGTCGTAGTGGAGTACTCGGAATTAATTTCGACTACCGCTAGTAGCATAGACCTTAAAACGGTACACGGCATCCTGTATTCCACCACTGGCCAATCACAACAGTAAAAAAAATAAATGTTTTAATGTTTCACTGAATTAAACAAGCCTGGTATCAAAATTTCAGGCCTTACAATTTGTTTATTGTGATTAGCTTCTTGCTTCGGTAAAAGAAGAGCATTAAAGGGCTATAGACACCTAATTTTGGAGGCATGTTTTCTTCTCTGTAATGATGCGTATGACACTACTATGCATGTATCACCATGTGGTATTCGCCTAGGACCACTAAATAATTCATAATTGAATTTTTCTCTCATTCTGTTCCGGTTTCAACAGCCGAACGGTGGCTGTGACGAAAAAGTGTGGTTATAGGTCACCTGAGACATGAAAAAACTGCGATATAATCACTATTTCGTCACTTTAATTCACTGCAGTGCTGAAGCAAACCTTCTTCGGGCCTTAATGACAGCGTATGGAGAAGCACCGATTAAATTGCAGTTTTTTATGCCTCACGTGACCTATAACCTCTCTTTGAGGTGACAGCCGTCGTTCAGTTTTGAAACGGATACCGAAACAGCACGAGAAAGAAATTCGATTGCAAATTATTTATCGGTCGTGTTAGGGTACTACGGGGTAATCCGTGTTTGTATAATAATTACCAAGAACTTACCAAGTATATAATAATTAATTACCAAGAAAAAAACACGCACCCAAAAGTGAGGTGTATACATTCCTTTGACTGTGGACTTTTTGTCGTAGACAAATTCTCTGGGGCGGTCCTCGATCTGGTCGGAGCTCCACTGCGACTTAAGTTGTATCCTCTATCAAAGCGCGGCCACCGCGGCCCGAACCCGACCCCAAGTCCTCGGGCTGAGCAGTACGCGGGTTCGATCCCGGCCGCGTTTCGATGAAGGCGAAGCCCAAGGCCTTACTGTTCTTTGCGGTGTCGTGCACGTTAAAGAATCTTATGTTATGGAAATTTCGGAAACCTCCTGAACAACGTCTCTCATAGCGTGAAGTGACGAGAATTTCAGCAACGGCTGGTGGCCTGCAAGTAATAAGCTACAGGTAGCGGGACCTCCAATACTGCCCACGCTGGGTTGTTGCCGTGAGCGTAGAACATGGCTACTCTGTCTCACTGCTCTTCTTGGTACCTCTCCATAGTTTTCCTGTCACGAGAAGGAAGCACACATTTGCTCGTACCTCCAACTTGCTGAGCAAACAAGCACCTTTAATGATCGCTCTAAATAACAACCTAGCTGAAGGAACAAGGTTCACAATTCATGTCCCTTTTTGCAAGTATGCTGACTTGCTTATCAAGGTATTGTTTAAAACTTAATTTCGCAGTTGGAAATCGGCAGCGGTATTTGTGTGGAAAAAACGGTCATCGAGCGTTTGCTGGATCACTGCCCAGGCCAACCCTGCAAGTTTTCCCGCCACCTCCTGCGTAGTGTCTTCACAGTCGAAGAACTCTGTGGCAAATCACTGACTGGCAAAGGCAGCAAAGCCAACAAGGACGCAAAAAAAAGAAGCACTTGATTCGGACCGAGTTGACGCCATTATCGTTATGTCTGTGCATTTCATTATTTTAGCCTCGCGGCAGGAGCATTGCAAAGGAGACGCAGAGTTTACTCTTAAATAACGAAAATATGTACTAGGGCACCTTACTTACCTCTTAAAGAAATAAATTTAAGGAAGGTAAGTAAATGATACTTTGTAAGATTTCTTTGTATACAGAAGGTTCTCCATTTTGGCTTTTTGTTTGTCGAAGATTAAGTGATTAAATGAAAGCACGCGAAATGTTACGACCTGCAGCATATTGTGCTGCATTTAGTGATAACCGGAACTTCAGAAAATCTCTACTGTGGAGCATGCAATACGAAGACAATTAATTCTTCTTTCATTCTGGAAGGCTCGGAAAAGTTGTCAGGGAAGGATCCTTATCAATTCAGGAAAAGTACGAACAATTGGTTTTAGAAACTTTAATTACGTTGAGAAAAAAGGATTCAAGGAAAAACAGGACACTAAACAACGTTTTGTCCTTCTGAGATAAATTGAAATGTCATCTCTTTGGTGCCGTGATTATTACGTGCAGTGAAATGCACTGTAACCAAATTAAGAATACTTAATTTTTTTCTTGGAACGTACGGCTACGTATCGAGCAGTGCATGTTCTCTTATACTCGCCGAACGAAGACTGTTGATGCACAGGTGCCAGAGATATTCCCTCCTCTATAGAAGCAGTGAGCATCTTAGCGGTCCCACAGACCGATGTGCTACACTAATGATCTTATGAAGATGGGTCGATTCAGACACTTAATATTAATTTGGTTCTGCACTCGTCCTCCTCCCAGCGCTTTTTTATCAAATTAGGTTTGTATGTTTCCCTTGTGTTCTTCCTAAATGGATGAAATATTAATGACGTGTAAAATGCACATTTTGCTTCTTCCACTTTTTTTATGATTACCTCATTCCATAAATGTTGCTTATGTCCTTGAACCACAATCAGAGTCCGATGCAAGGACATAATCCTTTGAAATTGTATTCAGAGCATGCGCATGATACAACTGCTCTACACTGTGTTTTTCTTTTATTTTTTAGGCTCGACATGCTCCAGAATTTCCACAAGCGGCGGTGCAGCAGATAAGGACTAGACTTTCATCAATGTTGTCGCGAGAAATAAAATGACAAGGCCATGGACAGTTGTTCTTAACAGTTGATGTTAGCGTTTTGGAATAAATTAATACTTAAAAGTTATACCTGCTCAGTTTAAATGTTGCCTGAAGCATTCATCTATTTTTTTGTGTTTATATCGATGCATTCACGGAGTAATTTACTGCTGATGAGCCGCCGTGGTGGCTCAGTGGTTATGGTGCTCGGCTGCTGACCCGAAAGACGCGGGTTCGATCCCGGCCGCGGCGGTTGAATTTCTTTGGAGGAGAAATTCTAGAGGCCCGTGTACTGTGCGATGTCAGTGCACTTTAAAGAACCCCAGGTGGTCGAAATTTCCGGAGCCCTCCACTACGGCGTCTTTCATAGCCTTAGTCGCTTTGGGACGTAGTAGTAGTATGTTTATTTGGCCATATTATATACAATATGCCCTCGAGGTGAGGCTAAAGGAGGTAGACCAAGCATGCCTACTGACAAGGCCTATACCCCGATCACACATCATGGAAACGGGGGCCGAATGGACAAAAGATAAAAACCAATGACCAAACATGATCACAATAGAAAATAGTTAATGATAGACAATAATAAATATCAATTAACAATAAACAAAACATTTCATAATATGCTCATTAAAAAAAGCAGAACACAAAACACACACTCAAAAAAAAAACTAAGTATGCAGAATTAGCTAAATTTAACCGGGGGGGAAAAGAATTGTCAGTTTTTTCTTGAATACAGACACACTAACTTTCTAAAGCAATCTGAATAAGAGACTGGTAGGCATTACACAATGTTATAATTTGATAATCGGTTGTTTGTTTACCATAATTTGTTCTGGGTCTTGCAGTAGATAGGGCAACGGAACGTAGACCATACGCAACGTTTCTTGAATTATAAGTATTAGAAAAAGAGCTAAAGTCATGCTTGACTTTATAAAAAATGTGAAGAGCCAAACTAAAATTGTATGAATGAAAAAATTGCGAACATGAAATGTTTCGAAAAGATTTGCTTCAACAGATGAACTTGAACTTAATAAACGTAGAGCTCTTTTCTGGAGAGAAAGCAATTTGTATGAATCAGTTTTGTTGCATGTACCCCAAACAAGGTTGCAATACACCAGGTGAGAATGAACAAGAGCAAAATATAACTGTTTTTTAACTTGTAGTTGGAGGAGATGTCTAACACGATAAATAACAAATAGATCTGGCCATTTTTAGTCTAATGTAGTTTATATGATCAGTCCAACCCAAATCGCTACGAAAAAACACACCAAGGAACCGGCAACTATGAACTTGCTCGATGTTAAAGTCATTAAAAAATAGTTTGATGTGATGATCTAATGGTTTGTTTTTTGGATGGAAGAGCATAAACTTTGTTTTGTTTACGTTTAATTGAAGTTGATTAACATAGAGCCAAACCGTTAACTCCTCAAGCCAGACATTACATTGGTGTTCAATTACTTGGAGACTGGAGCCGGAAAAAAAGACATTAGTATCGTCGGCATACATCATAATATTAGGATTAATGGAATGTTTACAATGTCATTAACATAGAGAATAAATAAAAGTGGTCCCAAAATTGAACCCTGCGGGACACCGAATTTTATCATACCAAAACTGGATTTTAAATCATGAATCTGAGTGTATTGTATCCGTGCAGTTAGATAGCTTTCCAAAAGTGAATTTGCCACTCCACGGATCTCGTAAGTTTTTAATTTATGGAGCAGTATTGTATGTTGCACAGAATCGAAAGCTTTGCGCAGATCAAGAAAAATTCCAACAGAAAAAAGCTTAGTTTCAAAATTGTTTATTATAGACTTCTTAATATCTAACAGAGCAGATTCTGTTGATTTACCGGCCTGAACGCCATACTGTTGGGGGCAGATAAGATGTTTAGCTTGTAAGAAATTGTTTAGTCGCCTATAGAGTACACGCTCACCTAGCTTCGAGAACAGAGGCAATACCGAAATACGACGGTAATTATTTGGGTCATTTTTGTTGCCTCCTTTGAATAAAACGGTAACGCGCGCGATTTTTAATTTGCTAGGGAATACACCAGAAAGTAGCATTCTGTTACAAATATGCGTAAGAGGGCCAGCAATAATATTTACTGCACATTTGATAGGAAAAGCAGCAACTACGTCATCTCCAGGTGAGCAGGTGTTCCTAAAAGAATTAATGATAGAAATAACTTCATCCACTGAAGTAGGGGACAAAAATATAGATTCAGTACTGCAAGACGGTAAGTATGAGTCTACAGTCCGAGTTGAATGACAGCTAGCAGAGGGTCGGTATGCTCCGGCAGCTAAAAAGTGTTCATTCAGCATATTGGCAAGTGAAACTCCAGCATAATTCACCCCATTGACTTTCAGCTCAAAGGGAAGACAATCCTTCCTGTTCCCTATAATAACTTTAATACCTTGCCAAAGTAATTTAGGATTGTGTAAGATTGACGAAAACTTATTAATATAGAAAAAGGATTTAGCTTTCTTTAGATCTGAGTTTAATTTATTTCGAAACCTCTTAAACTTAACTAAATCATCCGGGCATCGCGTTTCCAAAAAACGAGAGAACATTTTGTTCTTTTCTTTAATTTGTTTCAAAAGTGCTCCTGTCATCCATTCTTTTCTAGCCTTTCTATGTTTTTTTATAGTTTGAGTTGGGAACGCAGCGTAATAGCATTCAAGCAGCTTCTGAATAAATATATCATAAGCACGGGACGAGTCATTTTCACCATATACATCTACCCAATTAATTGTAGAAACAAGTGACAAAATCTGGAGATGCTCTTTTCATCATTAACTATACGAGCGTGAACGGGTTTATTCAATTTGGTCGTATCAGGAAAAAGTGAAAAGAAAGGCAAGTGATCACTAATCCCGGAAGAAAAAACACCGGATATGCAACTCTGAGGTGGGAAATTAGTGAAGCACAAATCAATTAATGTTTCAGTGTGCAAGGATATGCGAGTAGGCAATTCAATAGTATTGTCACAGCCATTAGACAGCATTATTTCATTTAAATTCATCTTCAGAGCGTTATCCTCGAAAAAGTTAATATTGAAGTCACCTAGCACAATGATACGCCAGTTGTTTTGGTTTGCAAACTTCAGAAAACAATCAATGAAGCGAAAAAAATTGTCAGAATTTCCTTGAGGGGGCGATACACAACCATAATAGCAACTCTATGAAAAGCAATGCAGACAGTTTCAAAATCAGTACAAACAAGTGAATAATCCGACAAGACCTCAAAGCACAAGTGATTTTGCACATATAAAGATACACCACCACCACGCTTTCCATCTCGAAATACTGAAATGGGTTTGTAACCAGGAACCTCGCTGGCATCTTGCATTTGAGGTAAACCATGTTTGAGTGAAGGCAATAAGGTCAAAATTAAAGTTCAGTTTAGTTAATTCAGCTTCTACTTCTTCTGATTTATTTTTTAAGCTTTGACAGTTCAAGTGGTAAAGAGATAGTGTGTTGCGAGGATTGTAAGCACCGTCCTTTAGAAAAGCGGTGAATGACTCGGCAGTAAAATAAGCCATTGTTGAGCAGGTTTACTGCGCAGTCTCGCAGCAACAGTGATTAAACCATCTTATCAATGTCCTCCTCACAAGCGATCCTGATGGCTCGTGCACCAGGTTGTTTTCGAGCGTAGATCTTTCCTTCCTTTGACCAGACGAAAGCGTAATTCATTTCCGTAGCCTTCATTTTAGCGAGCCACAGTAAATTCCTGCTAGAAGCCGTCAGGTTATCAAAGAATCGAATGTCATCTTCGCATTCTTTGCGCTTTGAAATCCAGTCTGTTTTTGTGGATCGGTTGGCAAAACGGATCAAAACCACAGGCACCTTGTCAGGTTGAGATGGAAGGCGGTGTAGCCCTTCAATGTCCTTTGCTACAAGTGTGGGCAAGTCAAGCTTCACAGCAAGGCTGTTTACTTTGCTCAGTAAATCTTCACCATCTGTAACAGGCATTCCATGTATTTCCATGTTTTGCCGCCTACTGTACTGCCTCAGGTTGTTCAATTCCTGACGCAGTTTTCGAATTTGCTGCCCGACCTGGTTTGCCTCAATGTCGTCAACTCTCTTACGCAGGAGCGCGATTTCCTTGTCATGCCTATTAGATACTTCGAGAAATTTGTCATACGTGTCAGACATATGTTGTACGGACAATTCAATGCTTGAAACGGTTTCTTTCAAAGATGTCAGATCATCCACTTTGGCCGTGAGATTTGCCAAAGACTTACTAATCTCAGCAAGCTGTTTGCATAAGACAGCAGAAGATGCATTACTGCTGCTATCATGACTGCGAGACGCCGAAGATCGACATGTCAAGCATTTCAGGGCTTTTCTTAATTCAGCATTTTTTGCTTTGAAACTCCGCTCCCCAACCCCTGCACACTTCCCTATATGAAACCTTTGACAGCAATCCGCACAAGTCATAAATTCTTCACCATCTATAATGTCTTTGAGCATGCAGAACAAGGATCAAAATTTTCAGATGACATTGCAAGCAAGACACTAGACCATGGGCAGCAGTGGCAGCAGTGGCGGCAGTATGCACTGGCAGCTTAACAACAGTAAGAAAAGACAACTAACCTGCAAATTCAAAACAGTTGTTTGAGCACTCTTGTGAAGCAACGTGCCACCGCCACCGCTGCCCGATGTGTGAAGGCTCTCGACGACTTGCGCAACTTTATAGCCAGAAGGAAGGGGCGTATCTTCACGTGATGACAGCAAGGATAGGCAGCCGCACACGGTGCGTCAACGAAGCCAGCAGAATGCAGATCGCGCTTGATACGGAAATTCTTGCAGACGGACAGCAGCGAAGGAACTCCAAATTCAAAACAGTTGTTTGAGCACTCTTGTGCAGCAACGTGCCACCGCCACCGCTGCCCGATGTGTCAAAACCCCATAAACGCGTTAAACCCCATAAACCAAACCAAACCACTGTTGATGAAAGGTACAGATCTGCACATGTACCGCCGTTATGCGCTTCTTGCTCGATAAAACCATATGGCGGCACTTTTTCTAAACCTATTTCTCATCGCTAATCTCATCAAAAAATCAGACATAACACCCACACTAAAAATTTGACATCACATCCGCATCAAAAAATCCGACATCACATCCAGATCAAAAACTCACATATCACGTCCATATCAGGAAATCAGGCATCGAACCACATCACAAAATCTAACATCACATCCACATCACAAAATCCGACATCTCATCCATATCACAAACTCAGACATCACGTCCTCATCGGGAAATCTGACATCGCACCACAACTTGAAATCAAGCATTACATCCATATCACAAAATTAAGCTTCACATCCACATCCCAAAATGAGACATCACATCCACATCAGCAAATCGGACATCACATCCACATTATGAAATCAAGCATCGCACCCACATCACTAAATCAGACATCACATCCACGCCACAAAATCGGACATCACATTCACATCACAAACTCCATCACATCCACATCACAAGATCGGCATCATATTACCTTGATACCTGCCACCAAACATCATCACCAGAAATCCCTTAAAAGGATTCATCATATCCTCATCAGATGTTTATTCACCACGCGCACAAGACAATCGGCGGCAAATTGTCTGGAAACATTCGACAAAACATCAACACAAGTCTTCACCATAAACCGGTCTCAGGATGCATCATATCCTCACCACACATTTATTCAACACATGCACATCAGACAACCGGCGGCGAATTTTCTGGAGGGCCTCGACAAGGGCTCCACTCAAACATCAACACGAACACCACAGAAAGTACGTTGAGTGTGATGCGATCGAGCAATAAAAATTCTGCGGAAGCACCTTAAATTTTTTTGTAAGAAATGCTTGCTGTGTACGAGACGGCAGAAGAATGGACATGGTCATAGGCGGGGTGACGAAGCGTCCAGCCCGTACGTGAGTGTACCAACCATCCTTAATCTGGTCCACTCTTTGCTTCGAGGGCTTTTGCAATTGCCATCCCCTTTTGTTCAGTTGGCGCATCAAGATGCGGCCACAAGAGAGGCAGCTAAAAACTGAACAGAACGTGATGTCGCGGTAGCAAATCGAATTCAATACCACGCCCCAGCGCTTTGATACGGCACTCGAAAAACTCTACCGTGGTCCACGATTTTTCCAGACTTTCCGAGCTACTGAATAGATGACCACAAAATGCGTGGCGAGCGGTTGATAGATGTTTGCTTTGTTTCTCATTTGCTGAAACAAATACTCCGCTTTTATTTTTACCGTTGCGTCCTCTACAGCTACTAGGTCGAGGAAGAAAGAAGTGTGTAAATTCTACCTGCGAGGCAAAAATGAGTTCGAGACCCCTGGTCTACATCATTAGCGCCATCGTGATTGGGCACTTACTTAGCAGCGACTAGGGAGTAGCGAGGTCCTCGCCAAGTTCAGTGCACTGCAGATCATGTGCATCATAATCGGGCCGGACAGTTATTCAGAACACTCACTTCACTGTTACAACAATATTAGAAGCACCGCATGGCCATGCGTCGTGTTTCCACTTAACATTCATCTCTGGTTGCCCGTCTCGGTCTCCCGCTACAGTTGGTGTATTTGTAGGATAGTTTCAGAACGGGATGTGTAGATAAAACTGGGACATGCACGACTATAACCTGCCTAAAATAGATTCAAATCTACACAAATTCCGCGGAGTGTAATACGCTTCTTATCTGTGCATGTGTAGCACATTTGCGACAGTGGACTCAGGCTCCAGACGATTATTACATTGGAATCAGAAAAAAAAAATAAGAGTCGCCGGCTGTATTATATTCGAGATTTTAAGAGATAACTACTCTCTGAGAATCTGCATGCTTGCATTAACTCTCTTATGCTCCTGCATGAATAATCAAACCATTTGCTGCATTAGTGGCCCGCGACGCGATCATAACAATAGCGTGAAGAGTACGAACGTTGACTCCTTGGCAATACACTGCCATCAGTGTGTGTGTGCAGGCGTGAAGGATGTTCATTATTATTGTGTTGGCCGCAACAAACAACAGAGTGCATATTTTCTAATGTGTACATATTTTTCTTTTCAATGCAGTAAAAGATGCATCATCGAGGTCCGTGCAGGTGCATTTTGCGCAAGGCGGGCATTGTGTCCGTGATAGAGTTCATTTAGAAGGCTGTTAATGAACTATAAATTCGATGCCGTCAACATCGACGGTAAACCTAGCCTTTAAAATTCTTTAAACGGGTAGAGACACCACATTTTTGTGTTCTACCTCTGGGTTGTAAATAATGCGTAGCGATTCAGTGAGCATGGAACGCCATCTTAGAAGCATGAACTCGCATTATATAATTAATAATCGTATTATTTGTACCCAGCAGTTTCGGTTTCGGTTCGTAGTTGCCAGGTTTTGCCAGGCTCTTGCATGACGTTAAAAACCAGACAATGCGTTGTCACGTGGGTCCGGAAAGCCGTGACGTCGTGTAGGCATGTCGTCTACTTGACACGCACGCGGTGTCGTCTACTTGCCCGGGCGGAGGGCAAGCCTCAATGCCGAATAGCTCCGAGTCGGAAAGAAGAGTTTTATTTCGGCGAAGACACCGATTATGAGGAATCGCGGGATGAGACGAGGAAGGAGACGCGCGGTTCGAACCCCGACAACCACTTCATTTTTGATCCGCTGGCCAGCGATTCCGAAGAGGAGGCAGGCGCCAGGCCCGACGTAGCTCAGATTGTGCCAGCGAACGCCGAGCGTGTAGGCAACGTCAAATGGTAAAGGCGCGTTCACACTAGGCCGACGATCGGCCGATTTCAGTCTGGCGATGGTCGGCGGCAGCGATTTTCGTGCCGTCGACGCGTCTGTCACACTGCGCAGACGCCGACCGAGCGCCGGTCGTCGCCCGACGAGCGCATCGCTATAGCATCGCCGTCGCGTCGCCCAGATAGCAGCCGTCGGCCGACCCATGTGTCACACTCTGCCGACAACAGCGCCGACCTCACGCCGACGTTGTCCTATCCCGACAGCTCGACGCTGCTGCTTCGAGCAACATTCATCAAACCATATGGCCACTTGGCCGACGCGCCGCACCGATCGTCGCTTGCGAACTGCCGTCCCACTGCAAGCAGGGACACACGGAGCGGTGAGCATCGCTGCGCCGCTGTACCCAAGCTCCGCCCACAATCGGTGTCGCACTTCGCCGCCGTGCAGCAGTGCCTGAGCGCTGCTTGGGATGGTGTACAAATATCACAAGAAAAGACAAGATCGCCTTGTCATCAGAAAGACTGCTCGAGCAGCGATAAAGCATTCTTGCTTATGTTTCGAGCTTTCGGCAACGACACCGCTCGCGGGCGCTCCGGGCGGCGAGCTCTGCTGCTGCCTGGCTGCCGTGGTCGTCCCTAGGCCTATAGCCTCTTTCGCATTGGAGCCGCAGCGGCCGGCGCTTCGGAAGTCGCCTTAGCTATAATAAAAGGCCTACTCTACACATCGCTTTACTGTCAACAGCATCATCTCACAATAAAATAATAGTATGGTAAATCTCCGCGACGCCTTCAGCAGCGAAGCGAGCGGGCGCCAGGCGAGTCGGACCCCAACATCGGGCCAGCGGCAGCTGCGAGGCGGTTGTGGCAAGAAGTTTGCTCGTATCACAGTCGTTACCTTTGCTAGCAGCTCAGTAGTGGTCAGCGATCCTCAAAAATGACACATTTTTCACATTTCTTATCCCAGGGTTTATTATTTACGTCAAGAACACACTTTAGCTCGTTGTTATGACGCCGGCAGACGGGATCCAAGCTGGCCGGCCGGCCGGCATGCTCGGCGTACTTCACGTTCGCACAAGAAAATACATAACATCCATGATACCAGAGAATGCTTCCTAGATTAGAGCACCGGCAATATTCCTCTGCAAAAGTGGATCTTTCGGCGACGACATCGCCTGCGGCAACGCCGGGCGTAAAGCACCGTCGCACTCGCGAGCGTGCAGAAAAGACTCGTGAGCACTCTAACCAAGGTTGCTAGGCCGCGAAACCGCAAAACTTGGTCCCGTACGTCAGAAAACTGTGCAATGACGTAGAAAATACTTGCTTGTGTTTTCTTCTCTGTTCCTACGTCACATTGATGCACTAGCGATGGCTCAGACTTCAAGAGTGAGCATTTTCACAAACTTTCAAATGAAATTAACATATGTTCTAGACATCCCTTAAATTTAATACTTCGCTCTTATGGTCCTCACATACAAAGGAAACGTATGGCAGTCTTTTGTACAACCTTGGAATTTGATGTCTCTACCCCTTTAAAAGTATCCAATGTCTTTAAAAAGATCCCATTCCGAAAGTCACTCGCGCAATGTGCCTGTAGTAGCACATCTCCACTTCACGCTGTGGGGACGAGTTAATGGCCGCAAAAACTAAACAGCAATCCGTAATCGCCGGGCCGGCCAGCCGGCCTCTTTTTTTGCGCCACGAGAGATTTGGGGCTTTGGGGAGGCAAAGCAACTTGCATAGCGTCCATATACTGTCTAATGTGGGTAAGGGAATACTTACCCACATTCGACAGTATATGGCAGACGCGCCTGACAGGGTTCCTGGCAGAGAGACAGTTTACACAACAAATAAAAAACGCGATGGACCAAAAGAGCAGACGACGCGCTGGGTGTACCACAGTTGCCAGATTATTTTAAAGTCTTTGGCAAGGCTGGTGGAACCGGTTTTTCCTCCCAACCCGTGACTGTGCGGCTGAATGAAAGAAAAACTTGCGGGGGAACTGCGGGGAAAGCCCTGCAGAGTGGGTGCGGCTTTTTGTCCAATTCCTCAATGGCCTGGGCCCATCTTGCTAGCTGATTTGCGAGAGCTAGTGCAGGCATCTTCGTGGGCCGCCGCTAATTGCCGCGAGGGGAGGGGCACCTGTGCTTCCTTGCTTGACCTGTCCGCGGGCCGACAGCGCGCTTCTCAATGTGGTGACCCATGAACACGTAATGTGCGGGCCGCGGACGAATCGCCCGTGAATCGGCCTTAAATGGTGGTCATAATCCACACTCATCAATGCGCCATATATAGTCTGCAGCGGCGAAGCGCCGGAAGACTGCTGCCAATCGACGGCCAGACGCGCCGCGGTGCGTGGTTAGCGGTGTACTAACTACCATGGTTAGAAGTGCACTGGAACAAAGGAACAACTCTCCCCACCCTTGTTATCCGCCGCGCCCAGACGGGAGAGTGTGCTCAGGCACCTGTACTTCTATCAACAAATGGGCCCTTCGCCTTTTCTCCATCTGAAAGCAACTAGGAACGGTGCTTTTAGAAATAAAGATCAAAACAAAATTATGTGTCCGCTATTTCTACCCACTGTTCATCACCTACACTCCGAGCATTTTGTTAAGCAGCAGCGCTACATGCAGCTTTAAAAATCATGTTCTTGGCGGTGATACTCTCCATGCAGTGGATGATATGCACTGCTTATTTCTCTTTTCAACAAGTGCTTCACTTTGGGTTTTTGTCCAGGGATGCTCGTGGACTCAAAAAAATTGGTTCTGGGTTGTCTTTCTATCCTTGCATAGCGGCTAAAGCGGCGCAATGGGTTTAGAGAACTCGGGAGAGAGTAAAGGCAAATAAGACTGACAAATCAAGCGATGACTGTGTTAACCAAACATCCTCACTGCTTTCAAGAAAGCAAATTCGGTATTTACAGAGTGGATCGTGGAATTTAGTCTTATTTTTTCTTGTCATAGTTTCGCGCTTTTTTCCTCGTTTTCCAGTGCATGTATCATCTAGGAGCATTGCAATAAAACGCTCTTGTTGTTTGTTACGGCTCCTCCTATTGTCTTCTCTTTATCTGCGATTTAATATTTTACATGGCAGTATCCGAGATTGAAGGGGACGAGTATGAATGACTTCCAGTCTGTCTTTAGTGTATTTTTATCGGTTGTTATTTCCTTGCTGGCCGCCACTTTCTCTCCGTCAATCCATGATTCTGAAAGCCGTTCGGAAAATTCGTCTAACAATTGTATCTGCGGAAAAATCCTCCCTGCTAGGGGGTCAAGGGTGCATCGTCCTTGGAATTCCACTGAGATCCCTCCAGCTGACACTACACACCGGAACAGGAATCGAAAACACGTGTCCGTGTGTGGAGCGCTTTATGAGGAAGCGTCAGGAAACAAGCTTCCGTGAAAGCAGCCAGCCGGGTAAAGACTCCTGTCTGTGTACGCATTTTCCATGATTGTTTTTGACAACACAAAAAATGAGAGAAGTCTGTAGCGCTGTTCTGTATTCAATCCCGTTGCAGCCGGCATGAAGAAATGGAATTCGTAGAAGGAAGAGGAATAAACATTATTTCAATGAGGGAAGGAAGCTTGCAACAATGCGACCATCATGGTGCAAAAGTAAACATCTCATCTAGAAAATTCGCCACGAAACTTGTGTTAAAGGAGCACTGTCAATACATGAAATGTTACATTCCGTGTAGGTATTTCCTCTTAATCAAATAACATGAATATTTTAGGACGCATGTCTGGTAGCCTTTCGCCCCCTTCAAAACGCCGCCTCAATTGTAGGAATCGGAACCATAGTTTCCTGCTCAGCAACACAGCTCCTTAGCAAGTATGACATTCTGGCGGATCGGCCGAAAAAAAAGGGGATACATGAAAGACTAACACACCCAAATATAAAGGAATGCGCAAGAACCACGAAAGATATTCCCTCTTAAGTACTTACACAGATGATAAATATTGCCACATATCATTGTAGTGTTTGTTCGTTCACGCTCAAGGCTGCAGGAAAGGGTCGTTATCACTTTTGTTCGTGACGCGAGAAGCGACCAGACTAATCTCGATTGATCGCAGCCATGAAAGGCTGCATCTAGGTTTTTCCAGATCTTGACCTGTTATCTGGAAGTTTCCTTGCCGGCTTTAAATTGAGCGATGCCGCGAGCAGCGGGCATTCGTAGTTCGACGACCGACGAGCGCGCTTGATGCTTACGCCGCCGCCGAGTGATTCAGTTCTTTTGCAGGCGCAAGTCAGCCCAAATAAAGAGTTTCGTTTCCAAGACTGGTTGGTGTCTTCCTGACCGCTGGACTGCCGTCACTACAACGTGATAATATACATACGGGCTCTTTCAATTAACGAATGAAGAGTGCGACTGCCATATATTAATGCATCCGGAAAAAAAAAACAGAATATTTTCAAGGTTTCTAATATTCATCTTTATTCTTTTTCGCGGGTGTCTAAAGAAGGCAATGTCAAGCCATATATTAATGCATCCGAAAAAAAAAAAACAGCATATTTTCAAGCGTGCTAATAGTCTGTATTCATCTTCGCGGGTGTTTAAAGAAGTTAATGTTAAAACCTAGGACGCGTACGAGGTCAGCCTATTTAAAGAGTTTTTCTTTAAAGCTTATAATTGCCAGTATACTGTATACTGGCTGCGGAACAGCACAGACAAACTGGTGCCAGCTAGAATGTACTGATTTATAGCAAATGATTGATGTGTTGATTGCTGAAACCGCATAGAAAGCTTTTGTGCTGAAATGCGAATCAAACTTTTTGGCTGCCTGGTAACCAAAGTGAAAGAAGCCAACAGCCACAGACAGGGGTTTATTAAAGGCACTGGGACCATATTAAACGAGCAGGGCGGCAACAGTTTGCGGTCAGCCAAAGCAAGCCCAAAGCACGCGCAGCGATGGCACTGCCGCCGCTGCACAGAATGTTCGTCTTCGTCTTTACAATTGTCCCCGCAGGGGGGCGTCTGCAGCATGCAGACGTTGGTGAGTGGCGACACCACGGGGTTAACCCGAGCATCCGCAGGGACATCTCCGCAGGGGGATGATGGTGAGCAATGCGTCACCACAGACCCGAGCATCCACGCTTAGCCGTGCGTGGCATCGCCGTGTCCGGGGCTTTCGAAAAAGGGGATCCTGGTGGTTGAGCCGATGCCGAGCGTTTGAACCTTTAAGGCCCCTCGGCGGAGGCAACACACCACTTTGGCCCCAGCTTCCTGTAGACGGCACCTCCGGCCTGACCCGACCGGGGGAAATCGGCAGTCGCCTTTTCCTGTTCTTCTCTCCATCTTTCACTTTCCTATCTTCTTTCTTACAACTTTCCTGTATCCTCTTCCCTTCTTAGTTTTTCCTTTTTTTCCTGGCGGCGGGGGTTAACCTTGTGTGACCAACTACCCTGGGTTGAGTCGTATTGGGTTATAGTTGAGGTGTACAGCTGGCGTGGGTAGGACTTGCCCCCAAGTTCCTGTCCCGCACCCTTGTTGGGCTCCATGGTGGGTGGCTGGCACCATGACCGAAAAACCTCAATTTTTTATGGCTCCCCCCCCCCTTTCAAAACCTGATCGCTCTCTCAAGAGAGGGCGGAACGAAGCAGAGAACTTTTTTCCAGAAAGAAACCAACATTTTCCAAATTTCATGTCGTCCACAGTGAAGTGCAAGATAAACAGGCCAGAATTCTATCTCCATTCATGGTATCGAAATGCTTAGCAGAAACTTTGGGCCCCGGCTTCAAACTATCCAAAATGGCCAGTGGCGATTTATTGCTGGAACTCCGAGACAATGTCCAAACCACCAAACTCTGTAACATAGTGTCTATTGGGGACACACCTCTCTCTATCACTGCACACCGATCACTCAATACTGTCCGTGGCGTCATCTCAAAAAATGATTTTCTACACCTCACCGAGAAAAAAATGCTAGAAGGACTCTCCGATCAAAGTGTAATAGATGTCTACCGAATCAAAATCTGCAAGGACAACAAAGAAATAGATACCAAACACCTGGTCCTGACTTTTAACACATGCACATTGCCTGAAACCATCGACGTTGGATACCTCAAAGTAAATGTTAGACACTATATCCCTAACCCCCGAAGATGCTTTAACTGTCAGAGGTTTGGCCACGGCTCACAGAGTTGCCGCGGCCGCAAAAATTGCGTGAAATGCGCGTCAAAGGACCACCATTCTGAGGAATGTGACGCAGTTCTACGCTGCGCTAACTGTGATAGAGACCATGCTGCGTACTCCAGAGCATGTCCGTCCTGGAAGAAGGAGAAGAAAATAATCACCATAAAGACAAAGGAAAATATATCATTTCGAGAAGCAAGAAAGCGATTCAACCTCACGAACACTTTCTCTTTCACAGCAAAATCCAACTTCGCTGATGTGGTGCGCAGGGGCGGTGCACCACGCAGCACTCCGGCACCTGTCGAGGCTACTTTCACCGAGCCTAGGGCAGGGCCATCCACACCCCAGGCAGGGACAGCGAAGGCTGCCCTGCCATCTTCAAAGCAGGGAGCGCCGGTCCATGGGTCGGCATCCCGCAGGGCTTCCCCCCGTCAGGGGGGACCTGAAACCCACACACCCGCGGCTTCACCGCGGTCTTCCAGCACCTCTGACGAGGTGATGGATCTAACACCCAGCCCGCCTGCTTTACAGCGGCGGAACAGCTCTCTTGAGCGAAAGAAGGACAGGGCCCTCATAACGGGCCCAGGAAGTAAGTAAACCCTTTATCGTTCCTACCCCAAACATAAACATGGCTT
Source organism: Amblyomma mixtum (assembly GCF_055824585.1). Taxonomy (NCBI): domain Eukaryota; kingdom Metazoa; phylum Arthropoda; class Arachnida; order Ixodida; family Ixodidae; genus Amblyomma; species Amblyomma mixtum. Next base: position 173,883,753 of record NC_143012.1, read on the forward strand.
TTCTAGTTCAGTGGAACTGTAGAGGACTGTTGAGGAATTGCAATGATATAACAGATATTTTATCGTCAATGTTGCCTGTAGATTTATGTCTACAGGAAACAAATCTTGGTCCACAACACATGAATATCTTGAAACATAATAAAACATTTAGACGAGATCGCGAGCAGGCAAATAGACTGTCACGAGGCGTCGCAATTGATGTTCAAAGCGGCGTCAATGGCTCAAGAGATCAGACTGAAAACAAAACTACAGGCAGTTGCCGTCAGCATTGTCAGCTACAAAACCATAACAATCTGTTCTGTATATCTTCCTCCGCATATAACATCAAAACTCCGTGACCTACAGGAACTCATCGATGACCTGCCAGAACCATATCTAGTAGCAGAAGATTTTAACGCTCACTCCCCTTTTTGGGGAAGCGAACGCTGTGATGGTAGGGGTCAGATGATCGAAGATTTTATTCTCACAAATAATGTATGTCTTTTAAATACCAAAAAGGCCACGTACTATTCCTCATCGTCTGGAAAAATTAGCTGTTTACACTTGTCTTTTAGCTCACCATCTGTTTTTAACGATTTTAAATGGGATGTTTTAGAAAACCCGTACGGGAGTGATCATCTCCCTATTCTAATCACTTTATCACCTCCACTGGAAATAACCCCCACAAAGCCACGACGCTGGAAGCTGCATTTAGCAGACTGGGAACTTTTTAAAGCAAAAGCCACCTTAGAAAATATAGCTTTAGATAATTTGACCATTGACCATATAAACGAATTGTTCACAAATTGTATTGTAACTGCCGCACAGTTAGCTAATCCGCAGTCTTCAGGAGTGGTGTCACAAAACCGCAAATTGTGGTGGACAAAAGACTGCAAGGAAGTAAAGAAACAACAAAATAGAGCTTGGGGTAAGTTTCGAAGGTATCCGACGCATGAGAACCTCTTAAATTTAAAAAAGGCGAGAGCTAAAGCTTTGTACGTGCGTCGCAGTGCTGAGAAAGCCTCATGGCAGAGATATGTTTCATCCAATAACATCCAAAACGATGTGGGAACAGCTGCGTAAATTAGACGGCAAACTCTCTCCCTTTACAGTACCATTTCTAACAGCCCCAGGAACACAAACAAGTATACATGAACAGGCTGACATACTAGGACAACATTTCTCTGACGTTTCAAGCTCTTCACACTACACACAGTCATACTTAAAACACAAAAACACAACTGAAAAGCAGAAACTTCCAACGAGTGGCAGTACAAACGAAACATACAATACATTATTTACAATTCAGGAGAACAAAAACGTACTTTCTTCCGATAAACAGACAGCACCTGGCCCGGATGGTGTACATTATAAAATGCTTGCCCACCTGTCCGAAGCTGCTGTAGGGGCACTTTCGCAATTTTTTAACAAAACATGGGTGTCCGGAAAGATGCCGGAGGCTTGGAAAAAAGCATTTATAGTACCGTTCTTAAAACCTGGAAAGCCACCCACCTACCCTAATAGTTATAGGCCCATAGCTCTTACAAGTTGTATTGCAAAATCATTTGAAAGTGTGCTTAACGTTAGGCTAATGTTCATTCTTGAATCACGCGAACTCCTTGACATCCGCCAGAGCGGATTTAAAAAAGGATGTTCGACAACTGACCATCTCGTCCGATTAGAAAACACAGTCCGAGAGGCGTTCATACACCACCAACACTGTCTAGCAGTCTTCTTTGACATGGAGAAGGCGTACGATACCACATGGAGGTATGGGATTTTACGCGACTTAATAGATCTTGGCATCCGGGGTAGGATGTTGAACTGCCTGAAGGATTTCCTGTCAGACCGGTCTTTTCAAGTGCGCCTGGGTGCAATCCTTTCGAAGAGCTTTGTCCAGGAGAATGGGGTACCGCAGGGCTGTATCCTAAGTACCACTCTTTTTGTCGTGAAAATGATTTCCATAGCGAAAATAATTCCCAACTCCGTTATGTATTCCGTGTATGTCGATGACCTTCAGATTGCTTGCACGTCCTCCAGCCTGTCAACTTGTGAGAGGCAGGTACAAATCACATTAAACAAGCTAGTAGTCTGGGCCGACAAAAATGGGTTCAAGTTGTCTCCACAGAAAACAGTGGCTGTTGTTTTCTCGATTAAAAGAGGCTTGCAGACCGATCCGAACTTACACCTAAATGGAGCCACACTTCCGGTAAAACAATAACATAAATTTTAAGGAATAACATTTGATAAAAAAATTTACATTTCTGCCGCACATAAACAACTTGAAAGTAAAGGCCTCCCGTGCAATGAATATCCTTAAAGTACTCTCAAGGAAACGCTGGGGATCTGACAGAGCATGCCTCCTTCATATCTACCGTTCTGTAGTGCGCTCATGTCTAGATTATGGGAGTATAGTGTACGGCTCTGCAAGGCCTTCATATATAAAAAGATTAGATCCAGTTCATAATCTAGATGTCCGCCTTTCTTGGGGAGCATACAGAACGTCTCCGGTAATGGGCCTTCTTGTTGAAGCAAATGAGCCATCACTAGAAGATAGAAGAAAAGCCCTTACATGTGCATACATTCTTAGAATTAGGTCGCGAACAAAACATGTACGTTATTCAATTGTCACAACATGCCTGTCTCGAACAATATTTACAAATAAGCCCCAAGCAACCAGGCCTTTGCTAATGCGGTTTGAGGAGATCTGCCGAGAACTTGACTGATCAGAAAAACTACCAAATGTGCAGACAGTTGTGACGCATTCGCCCCTTGGTACAGTTTTCCGTCGGTCTGTGATATGTCTTACACAGTACAACAAAAGACAAACTCCACCAAAACATATCATACAAGAGTTCCTCACACTAAAGGAAAAATATGATAGCTACACCGAGTTCTACACAGACGGATCGGAAACCACAGGTTATGTTGGAAGTGCAGTAGTGGAAGAGAACTGGGAAAAAATAGTAAGGCTTCCTCAGTGTGCGTCAGTTTTTACATCCGAGTGTTATGCTGTGTTTCTTGCTACGGAGAAAATAATAAGCAGGAACATCGAAAACAGTATTATATACACAGACTCCCTCAGTGTACTGAAAGCACTACAGTACAGAAATGCAGTCATGCCATCATTAGGTAAGGTCATACATAACATAACAAGGATTGTAACACAAGGGCGAACATAAAATTATGTTGGGTTCCAAGCCATGTTGGAATTGATGGTAACGAGGCAGCGGATACATGTGCTGCTCAAGCCCACAACAAGGAAATACAGAAAATAAGAATGCCACATAATGATTTTATGAAGCTAGTTCAGAGCAGCCTGAGGAACAAATGGCAGAGCACATGGAATAGTCAGATAAATAACAAGCTGCACTTAATAAAACCAATATTAGGAGAATGGAAATCGTGCACACATCAGGAACGCTTTTTTGAAGTTAGTTTGTCGTTTACGTATTGGACACACACACCTTACCCACAACTTTCTACTAACAAAACAAGACAAACCTACCTGTGAAAAATGCGGAGATGAACTGACAGTAACTCATATCTTAATGTCATGCACAGAACTTGAAACAGCCGCCGCGGTGGCTCAGTCGCTATGGTGCTCGGCTGCTGGCTCGAAAGACGCGGGTTCGATCCCGGCCGCGGCGGCTGAATTTCTTTGGAGGAGAAATTCGAGGCCCGTGTACTGTGCGATGTCAGGGCACGTTAAAGAACCCCAGGTGGTCGAAATTTCCGGAGCCCTCCACTACGGCGTCTCTCATAGCCTTAGTCGCTTTGGGACGTTAAACCCCATAAACCAAACCAAACCAACTTGAAACACTCAGAAAAAAGTTTTTTTATACCCCGTTTTACAACCGGCACATCCCTTTTCATCCGTCATTGATTTTAGGTGAAGAAGCTCTTATTGATAAGTCAAGCGTTTTTAACTCTTTAATAGAAGCCAATGTACTCTCGAAACTCTGAATAATGGCCAGTTTTTACAACTTGCGAATTTTTTTTTAACCACACCTCAGCCACCCTCTCGTCGTGAGAAGAGGGCTGAGGTCACTGTTCTATCGGTTGGGATCCTCGACATCCTTGCCCAGCCAAGGATGGACGCTGAGGCTACCTGACCTTTTTAATGTTTTTACCTTTAGCCATTCCTAAATTCTTTTTCTCTGTTATTAGCAGGTAGGTAAACTTTTGGGCCCTTTACACCACTGATCACTTTTCACAGTTTTATTAAATCACGCAGAAATTTTTTCCTATACCTTGTTCTTGGCGCATGATGGCCTTAGTTGCCTATGTGCCATTAACCCCAACACAACACAACACAAACACTCTTTACAATTGCCCCCGGGGAGAAAAGGAGCCAACCTGGCGACTCAGGGCGCAGGCAGGACGGCTGGGTCGTAGAATGGCTTCCGGCGCTGGACGTGAACAGTCTCGCGTCCACGGCGGCGGCGATCAGAATATGGGTTGAGAGGTTCTACAGTGTAATTAACTGGATATGTGCGCTCCAGTACGCGGTATGGGCCATGGTACTTGGCAAGAAATTTTAATGACAAGCCCGGAGTATTCGTCGGAATCCAGAGCCACACAAGGGAGCCGTTGTAGAAGTGTGGTGTTGTTTGACTGAGGTTGTGGCGGGATTTCTCTATGCACTGGGTGTCAGTCGTGAGAGCACGGGCGATGCGGCGACAGTCTTCGGCGTGCCGGGCAGCTTCAGAAAGAGGTGTATACTCGGAAGCATCGGGTTGGTACGGGAGAATGATGTCGATGGTAGCAGAAGGGTGACGGCCGTAAAGGAGAAAGAAAGGAGAAAAGCTGGTGTTTTGTCCTTCTCTTGTGTCTCGTCTTTGATTGCGCTGTTTTTCCAATTCGTAAAACATGTACCAACCAGCCCGTATTTGCCCTCTTCCGGTAGTGGACTGCGTTGCGGTATTGTACGCGTAGGTTACATACGGAAGGACAAGATCCCAGTTTGACTGATCTGTAGAGACATACATAGACAACATGTCACCGAGGGTACGATTAAATCGCTCGGTGATACCGTTGGTTTGCGGATGATATGCGGAGGTGGTTCGATGAATTATATTGCACTTGGTGAGCAGTGCTTTCACAACATCCGACAGAAAGACGCGGCCTCTGTCGCTCAGCAGTTCGCGAGGGGCGCCGTGATGAAGGATGAATCGGTTTAAAATAAACGAGGCCACCTCTGAGGCTGTGGCGGCTGGAAGGGCTGCGGTTTCGGCATACCTTGTCAAATGGTCAACCGCGACGATAGCCCAACGGTTGCCGGCCGAAGTGTACGGGAGGGGACCGTATAAGTCAATGCCGACGCGGTCAAATGGGCGTAGCGGGCAAGGTAGCGGCTGCAGTTAGAATTTAAATTCTAAAGTATTTTTAGGCCGCTACTAGAATCGACGGGTTGTGAGCGTTATTACAGCGCCGCTGATATGGGGTGTTTGCCAGCAGAAGGTCGGTGTTGGTGCATGTAACAAGATCAGATGAATAGCCCGAGCGTTCCTCACGCGATCGTGTCCGCTTAGCCTTGATTGCGGCTTCAAGCGGAGGAATACCTAACATGCTAACTAACAATCTGGCTCGAATTGGAAGTGTTGGGATGGAACGTTGCACGACAGTTAGTGCAAATAAGCGTTCGTCACCGAAACAGGTTTTTTTCGAGAATGAAGACATGCTTCAAGTCTTGCAAAAATAATTGATCAATAAAAAAGGAAAGGTAAAATATGTTCTGTGCCTTAATAAAATGTCCCAAATGTATCAACTAGCAAAAGAAAACACAAGAAAACTTTACCACTGAATGGTAGCAGTCAAGCACAAGAGTTGGGCTTAATTTAAGTGAGAAATGATTGAGCAAACAATTAATAACCCTGTCACACGGGCCCTTTCGATCCTCATTGAGTCAGTCAGTGCTGATCGAACTCAATGCCGATCGACGGTTGTCACACGGCCGCTTTCAAGCGCAATCGAGCTCGATCCTGCTTGACCCGATGCCGACTCCTCAAGAGTGCTTGAGGTTCCAAGCACAATCGAAAGCACTCTCGCTCTCACGAAGCTATAAAAATAAACACTAGTTAACAAATCACAAACCACAGTTGTTGTTATTGTAATTGATTTACATGCAAGACATAACATTTCTAGGCACTATGCCTGCTTATATGCAAACATATCTGTAAATAATCTCGACACCACGCCAACCACGCTGCAAGCTTCGCCGTCAGTGTAAACAAAGATGGCGTCCTCCTGCTCATCGACGCGCAAACTGTGGAGCGAGCCAGTGACAGCCGCTCACATCGACTGCTGGCAAGATCGCCTAGATGATTTGCGGCGCCAGAACAGAAACGCCGCAGTCAACGCAGAAATCGCGGAGGCCTTGCCGACCCTCGGGTTCCATCGCACAGCAGCAGAGCACAGGTGCGCCCATTTCCTCCATTGGTGCGCCACACGTCTGGATATGGATTTGGCTGCGGCTGCCCCCGACTGCACAGTGATGCCGGACATCACCATGTTCTGGCTGTTGGAGGAACATTTGGCGCCACCTGACACACATGAGGGAAGCTTTTCAAGAAGCATTGAAAATGCCCGTGTAGCACTACATGTTTCGAGCGTGCTCCAAAATCTCGGTGCAGATAGAGTTCAATGAGGACCGAAAGTGCCCTTGTGACAGGGGTATAAGTTCTTTTAAGATAATAAGACGTCCCGAAACCTGCTCTGTTTCTCCATTAAGGTGTGACTACGTGAGAGTTGCAGCTTGGCCTTTTACCCCACGTATTCTCAACTGCGGGGTTACTGAACTCTAAGTATGCTTGTAAGAAGAGGAAAGGCTTCCAGGGAGCGATTAACATTCTCATGCGTCTACTGAATTTGTCGTGACTCAAGCATACGAGCCTCCCGCACGATTTTGGCTCGGTGCGCTCGCTTAGCGCACTGCCTTCTCTGTGCGTTTGTCTACCATGCGCTTCGTGCTGTTCCATCCCTTGCGTTGAATTATGACTTTCCCCAACCATCTCTGCATCTGGCGAGGGTGTTGTCGAAACTCCTCTTCTCTCTGGACTGTCGGAAACCGGTTCCGCCGAGTTCTATGTGACGTCGAGCACTCGGCGAAGGAGTTTTTGTGTACCACGGTTTGGGCTTTTGCTTTAGGATGCCCGTCTGTGGCGCGGGGGCCGAGGCGGGGGTTGTAGTTTTCGTCTTCTGAGTTCTTTGGTTTCCTTCTATGTCTCACTTTAATTAAATTTTGCATCCTTAAGCAGACAGATTTCTTTATAATGTTTTCCTCTAGTCAACAGCTGTTCTGTAGTAACGAAGTATTGACTATTGAGTATGGCGTTCGTACCGCGAGTTTATCTTTTTTATCGCAGCGGCAGTGAATTAAGGGCTTAAGAGAAATGTCCGATCCCAAATGGTTGAGTAGTTCACACGTGATTCAGGCATTACCAGATTTACTAGTGTAATCAACACACCCCTTGCCCTGGCTGTCAAAAAGTACTATTTTTCCTCTCGCGCGATGAAAGCACCTCTGTTTATTTTGCCGCGCAGCCTGCCAATAATGACACTGAATGCAAGTAAGTGCAATTTTTTTAAACATCGAAACAACTACGCTGTAATATCAACCAGTACCTCTCGAATGTTAAGACTGCTATACCTCATTTTACAAAACGAATAGTTAATGGTGCTCCACTCCTCGATCGGCAAATTAACACTTAGGGCACTCAGATAACTGTCAATCAAATACATCAGTAGTTTCAAGAAAGCAGATTTCACTAAGACCAGTTCCTAGCTAGAGAAGCTTCTTTAGTACTTCTGACTAACGTCTTCGTATCGAACATTGGAACGAAACTGACTGCTCTATAAAAACACATCCCCGCAGGGAGGCGTCTGCAGCATGCAGACGTTGGTGAGTGGCGACACCACGGGGTTAACCCGAGCATCCGCAGGGACATCCCCGCAGGGGGATGATGGTGAACAATGCGTCACCACGGACCCGAGCATCCGCGCTTAGCCGTGCGTAGCATCGCCGTGTCCGGGGAAAAGGGGATCCTGGTGGTTGAGCCGATGCCGAGCGTTTGGACCCTTAAGGCCCCTCGGCGGAGGCAACACACCACTTTGGCCCCAGCTTCCTGTAGACGGCACCTCCGGCCTGACCCAACAGGAGGAAATCGGCAGTCGCCTTTTCCTGTCCGCCCCTCTATCTTTCACTTTCCTATTTCCTTTCTTACAACTTTCCTGTATCCTCCTCTATTCTTCGTTTTTTTCACTTTTCATAGGCGGCGAGGGTTAACCGTGTGCGACCAACTACCCTGAGTTGAGTCATATTAGGTTATAGTTGGGGTGTACAGCTGGCGTGGGCAGGACTTGCTTGTAAGTTCCTGTCCCGTCCCCTCGTTGGGCTCCATGGTGGGTGGCTGGCACCATGACTGAAAAACATTAATTATTTATGGCTCCCCCTTTTTCCAAACCAGATCGCTCTCTAAAAAGAGGGCGGAACGAGGCAGATGATTTTTTTCAGAAAAGAAAGCTCTCTTTCCCAAAATTTCATGTTGTCCATAGCGAAGCAGAAGGAAAACAAGAAGACTGATATCCCCGTTCCTAGTAGCAAAGTGCCTTACAGACACCTTGGGCCTTGGGTACAAGGTATCCAAAATGGCCAGCGGTGACTTACAGCTCGAACTTCGTGCCACTGTCCAACACTCTAAACTGTCAAACCTATCGTCCATTGGGGAAATCCCAGTCTCTGTCACTTCATATCGATCTTTGAACACAGTCCGAGGCGTCATATCTGAAATCGACTTTATCCACCTCTCTGAGAAAGAAATGCTTGAGGGCCTTACTGACCAAGATGTCATAAATGTTCAGCGCATAAAGATCCGGAAGGATAACAAGGAAACAGACACGAAGCTCCTGATCCTCACTTTCAATACCAGCACACTGCCTGAAAGCATTGAAGCTGGTTACCTGAAAATAAATGTAAGACCATATATACCCAACCCACGAAGATGTTTTAACTGTCAGAGATTCGGCCATGGCTCACAGAGTTGTCGCGGCCGCAAAACTTGCGCAAAATGCTCGCCAAAGAAACATCAATCTGAAGAATGTGTTGCTACACCGCGGTGTGCAAACTGTGAAGGAGACCATGCTGCCTACTCCAGAGCTTGTCCTTCTTGGAAGAAAGAAAAGGAAATAATTACTCTCAAGACTACGGCAAACATTTCTTTCAAAGAAGCAAGAAGGCGATATGCTCAAACGAACACATTCTCTTTCAGTGCAAAAACAAACTTCGCTGATGTGGTGCGTGGGCGCGGCACACCACACCAGGCTTCGGCACCCGTCCAGGCCACACACAGTGTGCCTGTGGCGGGGCCACCCGCGCCCCCGTGTGGAGTAGCTAGCGCTACTCCGCAAACCCCAAAGGAGGCAACGCAGACCCCCGGGTCGGCGGGCCTCAAGACCTCTTCCCACAGGTCGAGGTCAAACTCGAAAATCAACATACCTCCTGCACGGTCGTCCAGCGCCTCCACAGAGGCGATGGACACGACCCAGGACAGCTCCGTGCCGTCCACGTCGGACGGTCGGCAGAGCTCCCTGGATCAGTCAAAAAAAGACTGGCCCCGAGTCACGGGGCCATCGACAACTTGATCTACCTTTTCACCCTATAGAAGCACAAAATTAAGATGGCTTTCATAATACAATGGAACTGTAGAGGACTCCTAAACAACTACAGTGATATAAAAGACATACTAGGAGCGCACGCTCCTGTTGCCTTATGTCTACAAGAGACAAATTTAGGTCCCAAAAAAAAATAACTTTCTTAAGAATTATACTGTTTTCCGCCGCGATCGAGAGCAGGCGAGCAGGCTGTCGGGAGGCGTAGCCATCATAGTGAAAAACGGTGTCCCAGCTCGAGAGCTTAAACTAAAAACAAGACTCGAAGCTGTTGCGGTCAGTGTCGTCAGCCATAAAACAATTTCTATCTGTTCTGTATATATTCCTTCACACTTTACATTAACAGTCCACGATTTACAGGAACTTGTCAATGAACTTCCAGAACCGTATCTAGTAGTTGGGGACTTCAACGCTCACTCCCCTTTTTGTGGAAGCGAGCACTGTGACTCTAGGGGTCAAATAATTGAAGATTTTTTCATCACAAATAATGTATGTCTTTTAAATACAGAAAAAGCCACATACTGCTCCCCTACCTGAGGGAAAATGACCTTTTTAGATTTATCGTTTAGTTCACCTTCTGTTTTTAACGATTTTAAGTGGGACGTCATTGACAATCCATATGGCAGCGATCACCTCCCTGTACTAATCACTTTAACATCCACACCGGAAATAATCCCCACAAGGCCACGGAGCTGGAAGCTTCACCTCGCCGACTGGTCACTTTTTAGAGCAAAGGCAACTTTAGCAGATATAGTTTTAGGAAATCTTACCGTTGACCAGATAAACGAAAAGTTCACTAATTGTACCATAACTGCCGCACTCACAGCTATTCCTCAGTCGTCAGGAGTAGCGCGACAAAACCATAAAGTATGGTGGACAAAAAACTGTAAGGAGGCTAAAAAACAACAAAATAGAGCTTGTGGTAAATTCCGTAGGTATCCGACCTATGAGAATCTCTTGAATTTTAAAAAGGCAAAAGCTAAAGCTCGGTATGTCCGTCGCAGTGCCGAAAAAGCTTCATGGCAGAATTACGTTTCAAATATCAACAGTCAGATCCCATCTAAAAAAATATGGGAGCAGGTTCGAAAAATAAACGGCAACTTTTCACCATTCACAACTCCTTTTTTAACAACACCCGGAACACAAACAAGCATAGAGGAACAGGCAGACATATTGGGGGAACATTTCACTGCAGTTTCAAGTTCATCACACTACACGCAGTCCTTTTTAAAATACAAAAATACAGCTGAAAAACAGAGGCTCCCAACAACTGGAGGTGCAAATGAAAAATACAACAGTCTAATTACCCGCCATGAAATCAACAGAGTACTGTCTGCCGGAAAAAAAACTGCTCCAGGACCCGACCATATACATTATGAAATGCTTGCACATCTTTATGAGCCTGCCATAGAAGCACTTTTGAGATTCTTTAACACAGTTTGGATGTCAGGGAAAATACCTGAAGCCTGGAAGAAAGCTATTATTGTCCCGTTTCTTAAACCTAGTAAACCCCCAACCTCTCCTAGCAGTTATAGACCCATAGCCTTAACCAGTTGCCTCGCCAAATCCTTCGAAAGTGTCCTAAATATGACTAACCTTTGTTCTGCAATCCTGTGAACTGCTTGATATCCATCAGTGTGGATTTAAAAAAGGATGCTCCACTACAGATCACCTATTCCGTCTCGAAAATACAGTCAGAGAAGCTTTTATACAGAAACAACACTGTCTTAGCGTCTTTTTCGATTTAGAAAAAGCACATGATACAACCTGGAGGTTCGGGATCCTCCAGGACTTAGCTGAGCTCGGCATCCGTGGCACAATGCTGAACTCCATTAAAGACTTTTTCTCTAACCGCTCGTTTAATGTCCGCCTAGGCTCGACCCTTTCGAGGGACTTCACTCAGGAAAATGGAGTTCCTCAAAGGTGCATTTTAAGCACAACTCTCTTCGTTGTAAAAATGAATTCTATTGGAAAAATAATCCCAAGGTCCATTATGTATTCCATGTATGTTGATGATCTTCAGATAGCGTGCACATCTTCCAATATATCCACGTGCGAACGACAAGTACATCTTACAATCAACAAATTGGCAACATGGGCAGACAAGAATGGTTTCCAGTTCTCACCACAGAAAACAGTGGCCTTACTTTTTTCACTCAAACGAGGCTTGCACACAAATCCAACATTACACCTAAACCAAACCGAGCTGCCTTTAAAAAAGGAACACAAATTTCTAGGCATCACTTTCGACAAAAAACTTACTTTCCTGCCTCACATAAACGCACTGAAAAAGAAGGCGTCGGTAGCACTGAACATACTGAAAGTCCTTTCACGCAAACACTGGGGTTCTGATCGGGTGTGCCTTCTACAGATTTATCGCTCTGTAGTACGTTGTATTCTAGATTATGGTTGCATAGTGTATGGATCAGCATGGCCATCGTACTTGAAGCGACTGGATCCTGTGCACAATTTGGGATTGCGTCTTTCAACTGGTGCATACAGGACGTCACCCATAAAAAGCCTGTACGTAGAAACTAATGAACCACCACTTGCAGACAGAAGAACAACGCTCACATGCTCATATATTTTAAAGATCCGTTCCCAGCCTAAACACATCTGTTACCCACTTGCTACAAAGTGCCCATCCCGAACACTGTTTACCAACAGACCCCTCGCAATCAGGCCACTTCTTCTCCGCTTTGAAGAGAAATGCCAAGAACTAGACATAATGAACATATTACCTAATATTGCCACGTATCATTGCAGTGCGTGTTCGTTCACGCTCAAGGCAGCAGGAAAGGGTCGTTATCACTTTTGTTCGTGGCGCGAGAAGCGACCAGACTAATCTCGATTGTTCGCAGCCATGAAAGGCTGCATCTAGGTTTTTCCAGATTACCGTAGATGATCTTGACCTGTTATTTGGAAGTTTCCTTGCCGGCTTTAAATTGAGCGATGCCGCGAGCGGCGGACATTCGTAGTTCGACGACCGACGAGCACGTTTGTTGCTTACGCCGCCGCCGAGTGATTCAGTTATTTTGCGGGCGCAAGTCAGCCCAAATAAAGAGCTTCCTTTCCAAGACTGTCTGGTGTCTTCCTGACCACTGGACTGCCGTCACTACAACGTGACATCTGGTGGAGGTGCTGGGTAGCCTCCCATGTTCCGGACACCCCCTACAAGTCGTGACGCCAGCCCTTTGAGTCATCTACCGCAGGACCTGAGTCCAGTCCACCGCGCAAGCCGACGCCTGCAAGGGGACGAACCTGAGTTCGGGATTCTGCCGGACCCTACCCGGAAGCGAAAGCCAGCAGCAAAGTCTACCATGAGCTTGCCCCAGGCGATGACTGCAATCATTCTTCAGCAGCCCCGGGTGCCACCAACTTTCGACGCTTCGCCTGGCGCCGACCCCGAAGAATGGCTAGAGCAGTTCGACCGTGTGGCTATCTTCAACAACTGGGACGATGCCACAAAACTTAGGTACGTGTTCTTCGCCTTGGAGGGACCAGTAAAAGTCTGGTTTGAGAATGAGGAAGCTAACCTCACGAACTGGGAAACCTTCAAGGAGCAGCTTCTAAAGACCTTCACGAACGTCGTGCGAAAGGAGAGAGCCCAGCAGCTGCTACAGTCTCGCATACAACACCCAAACGAGACCGTTGCAGTGTACACTGAGGAGATGAAGCGTCTCTTCCGGCGTGCCGACTCGAACATGAAGGAAGAAGAAAAGGTCAAGCTGCTTATGCGAGGAGTTAAAGAACAACTCTTTGCCGGCCTCGTACGGAACCCACCGAAAACCGTGGCGGAATTCATAGAAGAGGCCTCCACGATGGAAAAAACTCTTGACGCCCGAGCCCGCCAATATGAGCGCCAGCAGCGCGTATTTTCAGCAAACTGCCTGGACGCCGCTAACAACGATAACCTGCGGGAGGTTATACGCCAAGTTGTACGAGAAGAGCTCCGACGATTGCTGCCAAATGGAACGCAGCCGCAGGTTACATCACTTACTGACGTAATCCGGGACGAAGTTCAACAGGCCTTGGGTGTGACGCCGACACCCACGCAGCCTCCGCAGCCCCCAGCCATGACTTACGCCGCAGCTGTGCGCCGTCCTGCACCTCGACGACGGGACCCAAGCCCCTATCGCCCTCAGCCAGCTGCGTTGGACCGCCGCCAACCCGCCCCAACCCACCCGTTCTACGAGCGACGCGCGCAGCCGAGGAAATGCGACGAGTGGAGAACTCCCGACCAGCGCCGCCCACTATGCTTCCACTGTGGCGAAGCCGGTCACGTCCTCCGGCACTGCCCATACAGAAGACTGGGCATCCGAGGGTTCTCTTACGACGCTCCACGACCCCGACCCGGCCAGCGACCATCCGAAATCGAGGAGTTTTTGCGTCGGGAAGAATACTCATCGCCGAGCCGCCTGTCACGTTCCCCGTCGCCATCGTCCCCGCGCTTTGTTTCTCCTAGCCGAGGTTATGCCGTGCGTGGACGCTCCCCCAGCCCCCGAAGGTTAAACTAAATAAAGCAGCCTCTGGAGGTGAGGTTGCTTCTAAGCGCAATGACAAAGATCCTCCATCGACGAGTACTCAAGACCATGCCTCAACTACGACGACAACACCGACGACGACAACACCGACGACGACGACACCGACGACGACGCGGCCAGACTTGAAGCTTTTACCACTGCCAAGTGAAGTAACGTCGCAGTACGCCCACCGCAGCCTCACTACTCGACGAAGCCGAGATCGGACACCGAAGACAACGTACAATACCAGAACGCGAACAAGTGACCTTGAAGTTACGGTCGACGGTCACGCGGTTACTGCCTTGGTGGACACGGGAGCTGACTACTCTGTCATGAGTGGCCCACTCGCTGTCCTACTCAGGAAGGTAACAACAACCTGGGCTGGCCCGCTGATCCGCACCACAGGTGGCAACCTGATTACGCCGTCAGGACGCTGCACCGGGAGAGTTACTGTAAATGGGAGAACCTATGCGACAACCTTCCTGATCCTACAGCAGTGCTCGAGAGACGTGATTTTGGGAATGGACTTCCTGAACGAACATCGGGCGATCATCGACCTTCGATCTAAGTCGATCAAGCTTTCCACGGAAAAAGCCATACCTGCTGCGATGAGCGCGACTCATCACGTTGCCTTAAACGTCCTCGATGAAGCATTGAGCGTGCCGCCCCGATCAAGTGTTCTCGTCGGCATAGGTACTGGAGACATCGAAAATGCCGAAGGCGTTATCGAGGGGAACACCCAGTTACTCCTGGATCGAGGATTGGGCGTCGCGAGGGGAGTCGCCGAAATCCGAAATGGCCAAGCCCAGGTGTTGCTAACCAACTTCACCGAAGAATACCGCCATCTAAACAAAGGTACGACGATCGCTTTCCTCGACGAGCTGGCAGACATCAGAGACATATTTGCCCTACCCGACCAACCCGCAGAACTATCTGAACAAGGCCATCAACCGACGTTCGACATCAACCCGGCATTACCCCGGAGCAGACAAGACCGAGTACGCAGTCTTCAAAGGTACACCGATTGCTTCTCATCAGCATCGAATGTGCGACGAACCCGGCCTGCAAACCTGATCCACTCCCGCCTTGGTACTGCCTACCATCTGTGTGCGACTTTACATTAACACAATTTCAGAAGAAACATACACCACATGAACAGATATTACAAGAGTATTTAGCACTAAACGAAAAATACGGAGAATACGAAACATTTTATACTGATGGATCAAAATCAGCACAATATGTCGGAAGTGCTGTGGTTCAGACTAATTGGGAAAAAGTAGTACGCCTGCCTGAGTGCGCATCCATTTTCACCGCCGAGTGTTACGCAGTCTCGGTGGCTGTAGAAAAAATAATAAATGAGAACATTCAAAACAGTATCATTTACACTGATTCTCTGAGCATACTAACCTCACTTCACCATAGAAATGCAGTGACACCACTAATTGGTGACATCATACACAACATAACAAGAGCCGCAATACAGGGACAAGACATAAAATTTTGCTGGGTTCCCAGTCACATTGGAATCACTGGCAATGAGAAGGCAGATGAATGTGCTGGAAAAGCTCGGAACAAAGAAATGAAGAAAGTGTACATTCCCTACAAAGATGGTATGAAGTTGGTGCAGTACAAATTAAGAAATAAATGGCAGTGGCAATGGAATATCGAAAGAAATAATAAGCTACATTTAGTAAAACCCATTCTAGACGAATGGAAATCATGCTCACACCAAAAACGATTCATCGAAGTTATTTTATGCCGTCTCCGTATTGGACACACACATCTCACCCACAACTTCCTGCTAACAAACAAAGACAAACCTGTTTGCGAGCAATGCGGACATGAACTTACTGTAAACCACATACTACTATCATGCACAAAACTTGAATCATTAAGGAAAAAATATTTTGCTACATTTTACAAAGAACATATCCCATTTCATCCAGCGTTGATTTTAGCTGAACATGCACCCGTTAGTATACTTGATGTTTTTAGCTTTTTAAGGGAAGCCGGTGTTCTTCAAAACCTGTAATGTTCTGACCCTGTGCTTCTCTACTTAGAACGATACACCTCAGCCACTTTCTCAGTCCTGAGAGGGAGGCTGAGGTTTTTATGAGTAGTTGGGGGCCTCGAGATCCTTGGCAAGCCAAGGATGTCCACGGAGGTTAACCAACTTTTAAGAGCTTCTGCAAACAGCCATTTCTAAAAAGTTTGTATTTAATCAGCCAGGTAATAAAAATAACTTTTAGGCCCTTTACACCACCGTTTTTATCAACTTTGCTTTCACACTCTGCTCAAGCCAATTTTTCCATACCTTGTTCTTGGCGCATGATAGCCTTAGCTGCTTATGCGCCAATAAACCCAACACAACACAACAACTATAAAAACAAAATACTCTCACTCGTTTACGCGCATGTTCCCCTCATCCGTATTTGCGGTGAAGCTGGAAGACCGTGGTTCTAACGCGCTATCCTCGCAAAAATTTTTACCAAATTTTAATTAGCCGCTTATTCACTTCTGACAATAAATTTTTTCATATTCAATTAACAGCTTATATACTTTTTGTGACGAGTTTCGGTTTAAAATTGGCCACCGTATTCGAATTAGCTGTTTATTAACACAAGTCGATAGACCGACAATTCATATTTGTCGCATGTTTATGAACTTTCAGTTCACATTTAGTTATGTTTGTTAACTCTTAATTCATATTTATTTGATATACGGTTCACACTTAATTGACGGCTTATTGATAATGTAAATGCATGCAATCGAGAGTTTATTAACTCTCAGTTCTTATTTTGTTGCATGTTTATTAGTTCTGAATTCATACTTCATTGATGTTCAGTTCACACTTTATTGACTGTTTATTCTTAATGTAAATGCGTGCGCTCTAGAGTTTATTACCTCTCAGTTGACATTTTGTTGGGCGCGTATTAGTTCTGAAATCATATTTAATTGATCTGTATTTCACACTTAATTGACTGTTTATTGATATAAGCAAATGCATGCAGTTGAGGGTTTATTAACTCTCAGTTCACATTTTGTTGCACGTTTGTTACCTCTCAATTCATATTTAATTTCCTGGAAGTTAACATTTAGCCTAAGTTGCTTCGGGACGTTAAACCCCAATAAACCAACCAACCTAGTTAACATTTAATTGCCTCTTTATTACTTTCCATTCTTATTCAATTGACCTGAAGTTCACAGTTAAATGACTGCTTATTGATAGATCTAAATACATCTAGTCGAAAGTTCATTAGCTGTTTATAAATTGTTCTGAGTTACAAAGTGCATCCGTTATATGCAAGTGCTGTGCTCAAAATCGCAATAGAGTGGTACTTTTGCAAAAAAGAAAATTCGTAAAATTTGTTGGTCTTATGTCCACACCTCTGCTCAAGATCACTTGCTGTGCAAATTTCGCACAGCAGTCATGCCCATAAGGCTTTTTTTCCCGCGACTATACACTTGCTGATTGAGCACATTTTGCAAGCATAGCGAGTGAAATCTAGAAAGGTAAACAAGAAACATTACAACAGACTGCATCTCTAATAAATTAATAAAACGTCTCCATAGAGGCAAACAAAGAATACAAGGAAGGGACAAAATTGTAAAGGAAAATTACGTATCAGATAGCAGCCACAACCATACAAGCATTTTTTTATAGAACTCTGCAATATCACTCTCACAAATAAGTGGAACAAAAAAGGAACGTGACTCTTCATGTTCTATCATATTTAGTGAAAATTTCGGGCAGCAAAAGCCATTCTACACAAAGAAGTGCACATGTGGTAACATTTCAAATCTGAAAGGTGCCAGGGAAATGATTTGCACATACCATGACAACACAAACAGCACACGATTTTGAAGAATGTCCACAGTGTATGACGTTTAAGACGTGTTCACGATATTGGGCACCGTAGGATATATGGCAATTTAATGTAGGATGCAATTTATAAATCTAGCTCACATTTATACCTTAACCCTGTTGAGAACGGAGGGGTCCTGGAGGAGGCTGACTCGCTCAGCCCCGCAGGTCCCGGCTCCGAATGACGGTGTCGGACTGCGTTATCGAGGAAGGTTGTGTTGAGTTGTGTTGTGTTGTGTTTATTGGCGCATAAGCAGCTAAGGCTATCATGCGCCAAGAACAAGGTATGGAAAGATTGGCTTGAGCAGAGTGTGAAAACAAAGTTGATAAAAACGGTGGTGTAAAGGGCCTAAAAGTTATTTTTATTACCTGGCTGATTAAATACAAACGTTTTAGAAATGGCTGTTTGCAGAAGCTTTTAAAAGTTGGTTAACCTCCGTGGACATCCTTGGCTTGCCAAGGATCTCGAGGCCCCCAACTACTCAGATAAAAACCTCAGCCTCCTTCTCAGGACTGAGAAAGTGGCTGAGGTGTATCGTTCTAAGTAGAGAAGCACAGGGTCAGAACATTACAGGTTTTGAAGAGCACCGGCTTCCCTTAAAAAGCTAAAAACATCAAGTATACTAACGGGTGCATGTTCAGCTAAAACCAACGCTGGATGAAATGGGATATGTTCTTTGTAAAATGTAGCAAAATATTTTTTTCTTAATGATTCAATTTTTGTGCATGATAGTAGTATGTGGTTTACGGTAAGTTCATGTCCGCATTGCTCGCAAACAGGTTTGTCTTTCTTTGTTAGCAGGAAGTTGTGTGTGAGATGTGTGTGTCCTATACGGAGACGGCATAAAATAACTTCGATGAATCGTTTTCGGTGTGAGCATGATTTCCATTCGTCTATAATGGGTTTTACTAAATGTAGCTTATTATTTCTTTCGATATTCCATTGCGACTGCCATTTATTTCTTAATTTGCACTGCACCAACTTCATACCATCTCTGTAGGGAATGTACACTTTCTTTATTTCTTTGTTTCGAGCTTTTCCAGCACATTCATTTGCTTTCTCATTTCCAGCGATTCCAATGTGGCTGAGAACCCAGCAAAATTTTATGTCTTGTCCCTGTATTGTGGCGTTTGTTATGTTATGTATGATATCCCCGATTAGTGGTGTGACTGCATTGCTATGGTGAAGTGAGGTTAGTATGCTCAGAGAATCAGTGTAAATGATACTTTTCTGAATGTTCTCATTTATTATTTTTTCTACAGCCACCAAGACTGCGTAACACTCGGCGGTGAAAATGGATGTACACCCAGGTAGCCGTACTATTTTTTCCCAATTATTCTGAACTACAGCACTTCCCACGTAGTGCGCCGATTTTGATCCATCGGTATAAAATGCTTCGTATTCTCCGTATTTTTCGTTGAGTGCTAAATATTCTTGTAATATCTGTTCATGTGGTGTATGTTTTTTCCGAAATTGTGTTAATGTGAAGTCGCACACAGATGGTAGGCAGTACCAAGGCGGGAGTGGATCAGGTTTGCGGGCAATATTAGATAATATTTCATTATGTCTAGTTCTTGGCATTTCTCTTCAAAGCGGAGAAGAAGTGGTCTGATTGCTAGAGGTTTGTTGGTAAATAGTGTTCGGGATGGGCACTTTGTAACGAGTGGGTAACAGATGTGTTTAGGCTGGGAACGGATCTTTAAAATGTAAGAGCATGTAAGCATTGTTCGCCTGTCTGCAATTGGTCGTTCATTGGTTTCCACGTAAAGGCTTTTTATGGGTGATGTCCTGTAAGCACCAGTTGAAAGACGCAAACCCATATAGTGCACAGGGTCCAGTCGCTTCAAGTACGATGCCCGTGTTGATCCATACACTATGCAGCCATAATCTAAAACGGAACGTACTACAGAGCGATAAATCTGTAGAAGGCATACCCGATCAGAGCCCCAGTGTTTACGTGAAAGGACTTTAAGTATGTTCAGTGATAGCGACGCTTTCTTCTTTCGTGCGTTTGTGTGAGGCAGGAAAGTAAGCTTGTTATCGAAGGTGATGCCTAGAAATTTGTGTTCCTTTTTTAAAGGCAGTGTGGTTTGGTTTAGGTGTAATGTGGGATCTGTGTGCAAGCCTCGTTTGAGTGAAAAAAGTAAGGCCACTGTTTTCTGTGGTGAGAACTGGAAACCATTCTTTTCTGCCCATGTTGCCAGTTTGTTGATTGTAAGTTGTACTTGGCTTTCACATGTAGATATATTGGAAGATGTGCACGCTATCTGAAGATCGTCAACATAGACTGAATATGTTATGGACCTTGGTATTATTTTGTTAAGAGAATTCATTTTTACAATAAAAAGAGTTGTGCCTAAAATACACCCTTGAGGCACTCCATTTTCCTGAATAAAATCCCTCGAAAGGGTTGAGCCTAGACGGACCTTAAATGAACGGTTAGATCTTTAATGGAGTTCAGTATTCTACCACGGATGCCAAGCTCAGCTAAGTCCTGGAGAATCCCGAACCTCCAGGTAGTATCATATGCCTTTTCTAAATCAAAAAAGACGCTAAGACAGTATTGCTTGTGTATAAAAGCTTCTCTGACAGTATTTTCAAGGCGGACTAGGTGGTCTGTAGTGCAGCATCCCTTTTTAAATCCACACTGATGGATATCAAGAAGTTCACCAGATTGCAGAACAAAGGTTAGTCTTATATTTAGGACACTTTCGAAGGATTTGGCAAGGCAACTGGTCAGGGCTATGGGTCTATAACTGCTAGGAGAAGTTGGGGGTTTACTAGGCTTAAGAAGCGTTACAATAATAGCTTTCTTCCAGGCTTCCGGTATTTTTCCAGATATGAAAACTGTGTTAAAGAATCTTAAAAGTGCGTCCACGGCTGGCTCGGAAAGATGTGCAAGTATTTCATAATGTATTTCGTCGGGTCCTGGAGCAGTTTTTTTTTCCGGCAGATAGTACTTTATTGATTTCTTGGAGGGTAATTCGACTATTGTATTTTTCATTTGCGCCTCCACTTGTTGGGAGCCTCTGTTTTTCAGCTGTGTTTTTGTATTTTAGAAAAGACTGTGTATAGTGCGACGAACTTGAAACTGCAGCAAAATGTTCCCCTAATATGTCTGCCTGTTCCTCTATGCTTGTTTGTGTGCCGGGTGTTGTTAAAAAAGGAATTGTGAATGGTGAAAAGGTGCCATTTAATTTTCTAACCTGCTCCCACATTTGTTTAGATGGGATCTGACTGTTGATAGATGAAACATAATTCTGCCATGAAGCTTTCTCGGCGCTGCGACGGACGTACCGAGCTTTAGCTTTTGCCTTTTTAAAATTCAAGAGATTCTCATAGGTCGGATACCTACGGAATTTACCACAAGCTCTATTTTGTTGTTTTTTAGCCTCCTTACAGTTTTTTGTCCACCATACTTTATGGTTTTGTCGCGCTACTCCTGACGACTGAGGAATAGCTGTGAGTGCGGCAGTTATGGTACAATTAGTGAACTTTTCATTTATTTGGTCGATGGTGAGATTTTCTAAAAGTATATTTTCTAAATTTGCTTTTGCTCTAAAAAGTGACCAGTCGGCGAGGTGAAGCTTCCAGCGCCGTGGCCTTGTTGGGATTATTTCCGGTGGGGATGTTAAAGTGATTAGTACAGGGAGGTTATCGCTGCCATATGGGTTGTCAATGACGTCCCAGTTAAAATCGTTAAAAACAGAAGCTGAAATAAAAGACAAATCTAAACAGGTCATTTTCCCTGAGGCAGGGGAGCAGTATGTGGCTTTTTATGTATTTAAAAGGCATACACTATTTGTGAGGATAAAATCTTCGATTATTTGACCCCTAGAGTCACAGCGCTCACTTCCCCAAAAAGGAGAGTGAGCGTTAAAATCCCCGACTACTAGATATGGTTCTGGAAGTTCATCAATGAGGCCTTGTAGATCGTGGACTGTTACTGTGAGATGTGGAGGAATATATACAGAGCAGATTGTAATTGTTTTGCAGCTGACAATGCTGACTGCAACTGCCTCAAGTTTTGTTTTCAGTCTGATCTCTTGAGCAGGGACGCCGCTTTGTATGACAATCGCGACGCCTCCCGAGAGTCTATTTGCCTGCTCACGATCGCGTCTAAAAGTTTTATAATGCTTCAGGATGTTCATATGTTGTGGACCTAGGTTGGTTTCCTGGAGACATAAGGCTACGGGTGACATTGACCCTTAAATATTTTTTATGTCCTCGTAATTTCTCAATATTCCTCGGCAGTTCCACTGAACTATAAAAGCCATGTTTATGTTTGGGGTATGAACGATTGGGGGTTTACTTATGTTCTGGGGCCGTTATGGTGGCCCTGCCTTTTTTCCGCTCAAGAGAGCTGTTCCGCCGCTGCAAAGCGGGCGGATCGGGAGTTACCTCCATCACCTCACTGGAGGTGCTGGAAGACCGCGGGGAAGCCGCGGATGTGTTTGTGTCAGGCCTCCCCCGACGGGGGGAAGTCCTGCGGGATGTCGACCCTTGGGCCGGCACTCCCTGGCTTGGAGTTGGCAGAGCAGCTTTCGCTGTCCCTGCCTGGGGCGTGGGTGGCCCTGCTACAGGCGCAGTAGAACTGGCCGCGGCAGATGCCGGAGTGCTGTGTGGTGCTACGCCCCTGCGCACCACATCAGCGAAGTTTGGTTTCGCTGTGAAGGAGAATGTGTTGTTAAGTGCAAAACGCCTTCTGGCATCTTTGAATGAAATGTTTTCTTTGGTCTTAATGGTGATGATTTCTTTCTCCTTTTTCCAGGACGGACACGCCCTGGAGTATGCAGCGTGGTCTCCTTCACAATTAGCGCAGCGTAGAGCTGCGTCGCATTCCTCAGAATGGTGGTCCTTTGACGCGCATTTCGCGCAAGTTTTGCGGCCGCGGCAACTCTGTGATCCGTGGCCAAACCGTTGACAATTAAAGCACCTTCGGGGGTTAGGGATGTAGTGTCTTACATTTACTTTGAGGTATCCAACGTCGATGGTTTCGGGCAATGTGCATGTGTTAAAAGTCAGGACTAGGTGTTTGGTATCTATTTCTTTGTTGTCCTTGCGGATTTTGATGCGGTACACATCTATGACACTTTGATCTGAGAGTCCTTCCAGCATTTCTTTCCTGTGAGATGTAGAAAATCATTTTCTGAGATAACGCCACGGACAGTGCTGAGTGATCGGTGTGCAGTGATGGAGACAGGTGTGTCCCCAATAGACACTATGTTACAGAGTTTGGTGGTTTGGACATTGTCTTGGAGTTCCAGTAATAAATCGCCACTGGTCATTTTTGATACTTTGTAGCCGGGGCCCAAAGCTTCTGTTAAGCATTTCGATACCATTAATGGAGAAAGAATTCTGGCCTGTTTATCTTGAACTTCACTGTGGATGACATGGAATTTGGCAAATGTTGCTTTCTTTTTCGAAAAAAAGTTCTCTGCTTCCTTCCGCACTCTTTTTAGAGAGCGATCAAGTTTGGAAAGGGGGGGAGCCATAAAAAATTGATGTTTTTCGGTCATGGTGCCAGCCACCCACCATGGAGTCCAACAAGGGGACGCGACAGGAACTTGAAAGAAAGTCCTGTCCACGCCAGCTGTACGCCTTAACTATAACCTAATATAACTCAACACAAGGTAGTTGGTCACACACGGTTAACCCTCGCCGCCAGGAAAAAGAGGAAAAAAACCAAGAAGGCAGGAGGATACAGGAAAGTTGTAAGAAGGGAGATAGGACTGTGAAAGATGGAGACAAGAACAGGAAAAGGCGACTGCCGATTTCCCCCGGTCGGGTCAGGCCGGAGGTGCCGTCTACAGGAAGCTGGGGCCAAAGTGGTGTGTTGCCTCCGCCGAGGGGCCTTAAAGGTCCAAACGCTCGGCATCGGCTCAACCACCAGGATCCCCTTTTCCCCGGACACGGCGATGCCACGCACGGCTAAGCGCGGATGCTCGGGTCCGTCGTGACGCATTGTTCACCACCATCCCCCTGCGGGGATGTTAGGGTGCCTCGATGAGCGCGCGCGCATCGAGGCACCCTAGGGGATGTCCCTGCGGATGCTCAGGTTAACCCCGTGGTGTCGCCACTCACCAACGTCTGCTGCTGCAGACGCCTCCCTGCGGGGATATCGAGGAAGGTTTATTTTACATATTTGCAGTCGAGATGGGAGTGCTCGGCCACCAAACAACATCCCGTTAAATACCCTTCGTAATCCCCATATCCTTGACTCGGGAATAAAGTTCAGATATCAATGTCCAATCAGGTGCACAGTTGTGGGCACTGGCGTCCCACCCATGTCAGAGGGCGGTGCTGGTCTCTCCCGCTGTCTTGCGGCTCGGTCGGTGGGAAGGGGAAAAGCCAGCAGTCCCCGAACACTGTCGTGTCGAATTGCCAGGTGCAGCGCCATCCTGGGAAAGGAATGCGATGCTGTTTCCCAGCCGGTGGACAGGGCGGGAGACGTCATCGAAGGCTGTCGCGTCGACTTCAGCACTGTGTTGAGATCGGTGCCTCCGTGGGAAAGGAACTGCACTGCGTCTCCCAGCAGGTGAATGAAGAGCCTTGTACGCCCCCGCCTGATGTCCGAAACGCGGGACCTCTGTCAATGTCGCAGTCACCTTTCAGGTAAAGTCCACAGCGTGACCTTTCACCGCGTCACTCTGTCCAGCGACCCGAGGCAGATTCGGTCTTCTGACGCCGCCGCCCTCGCTGCTGTTTCGGTCGTCCCCAGTTCGCGCCGCATCTTTGTTGCACGACTCGTCTTCTTGGAATTACGCCCCGGCCCGTGTTCGCCGAACTCAACAGCTCCTCCGCGGCCCGAAAAATCTCGAATGGCCAGTGTTCACGACCGCTGGGCAGGAAGAGATGAGTCTGGAACGGGCCTGAAGGGTTCGTCTCCAGAAATTTCATCCAAGCTCGAACAATAAACAAAGGAAGGCATCAGTGAACTGCTTTCCGCGACAGGGCACTGACCCACAAGCAAGCGCTGTTGGGACTGGGAGTCCGAGCCAGGAAACGGTCGAGGCGACGGTGAGTCAAATAACTTACAGTATGTACAAGGGCTTTTACATGATACAAGGGGCAAGAGCACCACGGGCTAGCACAAAGAAGAAGGGCGGCCCCGGCGGCGAGCGTAGCTCCGGCGTGATGGCTCTTCTGCTGCCCGTCTGCTGGTCGGGTTCAGCGCGGCTCCGCTCTTAAAGCCGCTGGTAACGGTTACGACAGCCAGCCGTTCAAATCTTCCAATCAGGTCACGGCACTGGCCACCGTTCAAATTAGACCAATGGTCGAGAGGCGACTACCGGCGACGCGTCGGAGGAGCCCGCACCGACGGAGAGGAGGGGAGGAGGAAGGGTCCGTGTCGGCGCCGGCGTGGCTGGATGAGTCGCGCTGCACGTCGCGACATGTCCGAGAGAGCCTGGGCCTGCTGTGAGCGACGGCGGGCGCGCAGCGCTTGTTTCCAGAGAGGCTAGCCAGCGAAATGTGGGCTCCGGCACTACAGCACCACCGCCGCCAGACAATGCGCCACGAAGACGAGCTACTTCCGCGTGGCTCGGATGCGGGGCGCGCTCGTACGCCAGGCTCCTCCAAGTTCTCGTCCGGTGTTCAGCCGCAGGTAGCTCCAGGATCCTTTCCATGAACAGGTCCCGCTCGTCAGGACTGCTCCGCAGCTTGGTCGCCCAGGTGACTGGATCAGCTTCGCTCGGTCCTTCGGAAGAGCTTGCTTCTCAGCATCGGTCGTTGATCGTTCTGCATGTTGCCAAGAACCGACCGACAACAGGCAACACCCAACACGAGCAAGTGCCCTACGTCACCCGTCAAAACGCCAGACTTAAAGGTCATAAAAACTCCGCTAGCAATAGTTCTGTCTCCTTTTCGCTCCCTCTTCAACAAGAGACACATGTGGGATACCAGAACTCTAAAGTAATAACTCAGTGTCAAACACATGTCACACACAGAATAAAATGAATGCAAAGTAAATTTGCTTTCTTGAGATCACTCGGCCAGGAAAACTCTCAGCTGAGGCCATAAATGAGGATATCAATTTTTCCCCGATCTGCGAGCGAACTTAACAGCTGTTCGCGAAGCGACAAAATGTAGGTCACGAGGAGGCGAAGACAGCCTTGCTTAGAACACACGGCTTAGTGCGTCTACGTCAGCGTTTAACTCGGTTAAACGACACCCGCTAACGCGGAAGCTAATGACTCAGCCTCTTTCGCGGTATACGCGCTTTTCTCTCTCTCTGTACTTGTCTTTCCAGTTTCTAGGGGAGGTACAGCACGAGAGCGATTCGCTTTCACTCACTTGCGACTTGTCCCTTTTTTTTTTTTTTTGCGCTTCGCGCGCCAGTCGCGACGTTCGGTAGCGAGTGCGCAACGCTTCCGGTGGGACCTTTCTTTGCTTTCCTTTGTCCTTCGTGGCAAGTGAGACATTCCACGAGTCTTTAATTTCTCGCGCACCCGTTTGCCTTTCCGCTCGATGTGTGGTTCGCCTCTACCCAGCCTGTTGATTTTACGCGTACTGGAGAGCGTTATCCTGACACGCGGCTTCCCATCGCGATAACCGTACTTGGCCGAGCGCTTCAGCGGTTTCTTCTGGCCAATTTCCTTGCCCCTGTCACTCCGGCCACGTACAAGATTTCGCTTTTTGAGCCGTGCACGCGTTTTCTCTGCGCGCGCGTGCAGCTTTCTGTGGGATTGCGGTTTCTTCCCTGACTGCAGCGGAAAGCGAGAGTCTTCCTGAGAACACGCGCCTTTGCGCGTCTCGCTCTCTCCGTGCTGGCGGCAAGATTTACACTTATCCCGCTCCTTAATTTTTCGCCTCACGGGCAGCGCTCTCTTGTATCTCGGTTTCCTCCCAAGATACTCTCTCCCGCACGAATACTTGTACGATTTCTTTTTGCAGTTTATTCGACTGCTCAGATCTATGTGCCTCGACACACTGATGCGCTTCGCTTTGTGCGATAGCGACGCCTCGAACACTTCTTTAGCTCTGATTCTGACTCTAGTTTCAGGGCTAACAACGTGAATGACTTTACTGAAGTCATTTTGCCGGCGACGCTGGCGCTTCCGATGGTGGAAACCCGTTTTCGCGCGTTTGCCCTTTCTCTCTTTTCGGCGGCGCCCGTCTTTCTTCTGCCTGCCTTTCATCTTTCGGCGGCACCACTCTTTCTTTTGCCTACCTTTCATCGTCTTTCGGTGACAGCTCTCTCTCTCGAGCTTGCCTTTACTGTCCTTTCGGCGGCAGCACTGTTTGTCGGTCACCTTGTGGTGATAGCTCACTTTTCGGAACTGGCTGTTACTTTCCTTCCGGTTGCAGCTTCCCATCTTGTGCTTTCCTTTCCTTTTCTCCTGAGGAAGCACATGCTGCTTCCGTAGCCTAGGTTCCTGCTGTCTGACAATACCGCTGTGATTCTCAGCCGATTCACGTGCGCTACCTAGATCAGGCCTGTCTTTAGCGCCTTTACTAGCGTCCTCCAAACTGCGTTCTTCCTTGTCAGCCTCTACGAGTGCACATTCGTTCTCATCTTTCTTGGATGGAACGGCGTCTACAGCTCCCATGTCGTCTGGGAGGTTCTGTACTCCACTGTCGTCCAGCACCTTAGCTTCTACAGGCGCGGACGAACCAGTGCTTTCTCCCGATATTAGTGTTGACACGCAGCTCGCGTCGTGCTCCTGACGCGTTTCAGCCGATTTCGGATGAGGGTCGGCTCTGCACCCAGTCGCGGTGTTCCCGCTACTGCAGCTGCTTTCTGGAAAGTCGCAAAGCTCAGAGCAGTGCGAAAGCACGGGACTCGTTTTGCATTCCTCGCCAGAGACACTAACGCACAACTCAGCGTCCGCAAACTCTCCATGCGCCTGCTTCCGTTGATCGTAAGTTTCGGGTTTCTGCATCTCTGCCGAACGCGCCGAACAACACGGTGTGCCGTCCTCATCTACTTCGCTTGCGTCGGCGCAAGTGTTTTCACTAATGTGCAGACGGACGTCCTCTCTGCCCTGTTCGGCAACTTCTCCTGCTTTCGACACGCTAGGAGATTCGCTTTCCGGTAACTCCGCCACAATCTCAATGGGCGAGACCTCTGTTAGTGCATCGTCCGATGCTGTGACTACCTTATCCGATGGTGTAGAGGTTTTCTCAGTTGGCGAATGCGGGGCAATTCCCAATGTTACCGCAGCAGTTACATCTGCCACGTACGGACTACGTTCCTCTGTGCCGCACTGGCAGTGCTGCTCCACAGCGACGCACTCTACCTCTGTGTCCTGATCTTCCGAACCTTCCGCATTTTCGAGCCATTCTAAAATGTCGGCTTTAAACTGGTAGGGAAAATCGTTAAACGATGGGGTGCTATTCTCTCGCAGGTACCTTTGGCGAAGGTCTAGCGGTGACACGTTATATCTCGTCAGTAAGAAGCTTTTAAGCTCATCGTAGTCCGCCAAACCGCCGTCCAACAGGCGCTTGACAACGTCATACGCTTCGCTGGAAAGCAGGGCCACCAACTTCTGTGCCCAACCATTCCGCTCAACGCGCTTTCTCTCGCAGACGCGCTCGAACTCCGCCAAATATTTCGCCATATCTTCGGCGATCACGAAGGGCTGCGGCCTGTCTCTCAGCTGCCGACCGTTAGTCTCATGCAGAGCGGACAATGTTTTATATCTTTCGAAATCGATCTCATGCGCTTCAAGCTCGAGGCCCCTCAGTTTCCTGACACGAGCACGCTGTTTTGCCTCAAGCTGCTTCTGTTTTTCGGCCTCTTCGCGCTCACGGCGTTCTGTGATCTCTTCCCAGGCCTCATTGGCTTCCTCAGCCGTTACATCCTCCTTCCGCATGACCTCAAGAATTGCATGCTTTCGTTTTGCGGGGCCCAAATCAATGCCCAACTCTTCACAAATTTCGATGAGTTCCTTCACTTTGAAGTTCTCCATCGCGCACAATAGCCTCTTGTAGTTTGCCCTTTTCTTAGAATTCCCTTGCCGTTCACTACTATAGCGCTACTAGCATGACACGCGCAAGTAATTCTTTCCAAAAACGCCTCGTTTACTCCCTCTGCACCAGCTTTCGTTTCAAGCACTCCGACTTGGCTCGAAACAGCAAAGCTCTCTCCAGTGCAACACACACAGCCCTACTCTAGACTACAATCACGTGTGCTAGAGCAGTCTGGCGAATTGAGGGGAAAACATCAGGCACTCACCGCGCCGAGGTAGCTGACGCCGGTCGATCCCACCGCTGCCACCAATGTTGGGACTGGGAATCCGAGCCAGGAAACGGTCGAGGCGACGGTGAGTCAAATAACTTACAGTATGTACAAGGGCTTTTACATGATACAAGGGGCAAGAGCACCACGGGCTAGCACAAAGAAGAAGGGCGGCCCCGGCGGCGAGCGTAGCTCCGGCGTGATGGCTCTTCTGCTGCCCGTCTGCTGGTCGGGTTCAGCGCGGCTCCGCTTTTAAAGCCGCTGGTAACGGTTACGACAGCCAGCCGTTCAAATCTTCCAATCAGGTCACGGCACTGGCCACCGTTCAAATTAGACCAATGGTCGAGAGGCGACTACCGGCGACGCGTCGGAGGAGCCCGCACCGACGGAGAGGAGGGGAGGAGGAAGGGTCCGTGTCAGCGCCGGCGTGGCTGGATGAGTCACGCTGCACGTCGCGACATGTCCGAGAGAGCCTGGGCCTGCTGTGAGCGACGGCGGGCAGGGTTGCCAGGTTTGGCTACTTTGCGCCAAATTGGCTACTTTTGAGAGCTCTTGGCGACAAAAATTTGAGCTTGGCTACTTGGCTACTTTTTGGCTACTTTTGAAGTGCTATTTATGAACACCATTATCCTGTTGTACCTGCCTTGTTGTCGATAAATAGGGAACAATTTAGCGGGGTTAGGCCAAACGCGAATTAGTCGCGAAGGCACTTCGGTTTTCAC
Organism: Amblyomma mixtum; assembly: GCF_055824585.1. Classification (NCBI taxonomy): domain Eukaryota; kingdom Metazoa; phylum Arthropoda; class Arachnida; order Ixodida; family Ixodidae; genus Amblyomma; species Amblyomma mixtum. The sequence continues at coordinate 173,913,697 of NC_143012.1, forward strand.
TTCGGTTTCGGTTCGAGGCTCGATTTAACACGTCAAGCAGGCTTCAGACAAAGATCGGAGACTTAATCAGACTTGAGCTTCATCTTAAGGGCATGACGAGATAGCATTAAAGGGTTAATGCCCAGATATGTGGAATCGGTCATTCTATACATTTACTGATCACTGAGAGTCCTACCACTTCTGGCGCCGTGGTACAGTGGTTAAGCAATACGCTACTGCCCTGCGATGGCAGGTGCTGCCATTGGTGGGGCTTTTGCCCAGGTTGCTCTTCCCAAGCAACCAGTCTCAACCAACAACCAGTAATTTAACTTCCACAAGCCATGGTGGGGAGAGTACTCATAATCTGGTAGGCGGTGCTTCACTCCTAGAGTTCCACGTACGCCTTCACGTAGGACTCACAAGGGCTTCACGTAGGGCTTCACTTTTGTTTACCCATCACGAAATCGCGACATGTCCCCTCTAATGCTCACGCATTAATAACTATGACTGCGTCAAAAGAACACAAAGTATTTGCTCTGCCGTAGAGAAAATGATTTATTCTGGCGCCTTTTCAAGTCATGTCATAAATACCTCTTATGCTTCCAAGTTATTTACAAGCACTGTTGCCCCATAGGTTGCCCCCTGTCTTTAAACTGTAAATTTCCTGCATCTGGTGACGTTTTTTTGGTGTCTTGGCGCCAATTCTGGCTACTTTTGAGACCGAGGCCGTAGACTGGCTACTTTTTGGCTACTTTTATCATTTTCTTGGCTATTTTTTTAGATCAGGATCTGGCAACCCTGACGGCGGGCGCGCAGCGCTTGTTTCCAGAGAGGCTAGCCAGCGAAATGTGAGCTCCGGCACTACAGCGCTCGGAATTTGCCAAATACCCACCAGGCTTTCTGCAATGACAACAAGTGTTTACTAAAACATGACTGAATTTTGGCGTAAATTTTGTGCCAAGAAAGCGCAAAATATCCCCTTTGAATTCGCCAAAGACGGACTGCTTCAACCAAGGTTTAAAAAAAAGAAAACACAGTAGGTTGTCCTACCAAGTACTCCTGTATACAACAATCGACTGAAACCATCAGCACTTCTGTGCGATTTTCCCTTCCTGAAACGCACCGAGAAATTGAGCTTTTGGAGAGAAGGACTCCGTCTAAGCAAGCGACCATTTTTGGCGGACAACTGTCATAACCACGTCGGAGACAATGGTCAGTCTCAAAGGCGAACCTCGCCCTATACAGGTAACCCTGGTAACCCGAAAACTTCTATGCCGCCCAAACCAATCACGCGCATTCTTTCCTGACGCGCTGTACCCTTCCTCTATACAGGTCAGCTTGCGGCTGACGTGTTGAATCGGGTGACTTCGTGGCCGTCACCAACATGGCTTAAAACCGCACCCAGTCCTCAATCATTGACGCCACACTTGACTAAAAACTCTTTAACCTAATCAGTGGCCCGAGCAAGAATCGGGACACGATAGCTTCCTTCAGGCTCTTAAAAGAGTGTTCTTTTAGGTCCTCCCAGTGTACGTCAGTGAGGCTCCCTTTTGTAAGGTGTTAGTCTAGGAACGAACGCTCCGTCTACGCGACGCTAAGCGTAGTTCTACGCGAGGCGCACTCCAGTGAGTGCCCTCATCGCTTGGTAGCATGGGAAATCGACACCTGTGATTTCTAACTCAGTGACGCCATAGCCTTTGTCTAAGCTAGGAGAAAAAAACAGTAACCTCCAATCAACTCGTTTTAACTGCTATCAAAGTAGCCTTTTTTCTCCCAAAATTTCATACACCCACAAAAACAAAGAGAAATAAAAAAAACAGCTACTTCGAATCGCCATGCCTGGGGCGTTAAAGCTGACTCACCGCCGCCGCGCCCGCCGGGGCCGCGCTCTGACTGGTTGTGCTGCTGCCAACTCCTGACAAAAGGCTACAGAAAAAACATCCCCGACTCCCACTTTCGTCGCCGCGCCCCCTCGAAGCTCTCAGAAAGCCTTGGCACTGCATACAACGTCGATAACCGACTGGGGTTGACGAGCAGCGGCCAGTGCGGGAAGCTGCTCTTTGTTTTCGCCCCAAGCACGAAGCTCGGCTATCCTTCCGCCCTGCGCGCTTCCTAGAATGCACTGCTGAAGGTGAAGGACGAATCCTTCTCAAGTGCACCCGCTGAACACGCCTGCATGCGTGGCGCGCTCGCATGCGTTTAGTGTCGTGCAACCTGGCGCCTTCGGTTTTGTCGGGCTGCCTGTTCTGGTCGGAAAACGCTCTCTTCGCTTACCGTCGCTGCGTTAGACCCACCTGTTAGTGCCGCCTGACCAGTAACTGCAGCTGCAAGTTTACGAGGTGCAACGCGGGTAGGTTTCGCCTTTCCTTCTACCGCGTTCCCTTCTTTCGCAGCGGTCCGCGCTTTAAATTTGATGCGTTTTCACTTGGCCCTTTTCTTTCTCCGCCTAGACTTTTTCGTGTGCGCCTCTGGATCCCAACTAGCTCTCTCTAGTTTTTCCGTCACCCGTCGGAAACGTTCCGCTAAATAAAAACTGGCCTCTTCGGCTTTGCAGCAGTGTCAGGGTCATACAGCTAGCTGCTCCCGAGTTCCCCGCCTCATTCCTTTGGGCGCTCTCCTCTACCGCTTGCCTGTAGCTTTGCGCGCCATTTTCTGTACTGCAGTGCTCAGCTACAACTCAACCCGCCTGGCTGTCGCTCTGCGCGCCATTCTCTGTACTGCAGTGCTCAGCCACAACTGAGTCCGCTTCTTAGCAAGCTTGGCTTTTATGGCTATCCTTTTCCTCGGCAGCCTCGCACTCTTCTTGTGCCAGTATTACCAAGGTAGCCTCTCCCGAGCCTTTGTCACTGAAGCCACTGTGACATCCCAACTCGCTCTTACCGCGGTTACTACTCTCAAAAGGGGTTTCCGCTGTTTCTACCTCGAAACCTTTTCCGATAGGAAAATCTTTCTTTTCGCGGTCCTGCCGATTTGACGCCTGTAACGACTATACTGAAAGGGTCCCGCTCTTGACAGCCCCGACAAAGGTATTCGTTGCCACTCTTACCTCACTTGGAGGAGAATCCTCGCACTCGTGTCGTTTAGACGCTATCTCGGAATGCTCTCTCTTAGCATTACGTCTAACCACTCCGGACACGGTCTCGGATTCTGCGGCTTTCCTTGGACCACCGTACCGGTTGCACACGCTCTCTGTCACTTCCCTCGTGTTGTCGCGATTTACAAACTAGGCTACGGCCAGAGACTTTGCGGGTCTTGCCTGCGGACCTATTTCATAAGCATCGCTTGCTCCTTCAGGAGTTCTGGCTCTCACACTACCGCCCTCTTTTCGTATTTCGTTTTCAAGTTCTAATATCTTTAGTTTCCTGATTTCATTTTCAGCCTTCCACTTTTGCCGTTGCCGTTCCTTCATTTTCCCACTCCCGATCAGCTGCCTTCTTACGTGCTTTTTTCTCCCGATCGGCTTTCTCTTTAGTCTCCTGGTCGGGTTTTCCTTTGCGGGCTTTTTCCCCCTGTACCAGGTTCCACATATCTACCAGCAGACGATCGTTATTCTTGACTTGTTTAAGAATGAATTGGGGGGGGGGGGGGGGGGACGTCATCGAAGGCTGTCGCGTCGACTTCAGCACTGTGTTGAGATCGGTGCCTCCGTGGGAAAGAAACTGCACTGCGTTTCCCAGCAGGTGAATGAAGAGCCTTGTACGCTCCCGCCTGGTGTCCGAAACGCGGGACCTCTGTCAATAGAGAGTTTTAGTATAGCGTACGTAGACATACGCAAAGGCATAGCATACGCTATAAAAAAGCGTCAGTCGTACTGCGCATGCGCCAAACGCTATTTCAAACCGATGTCTTACGTACGTTCGCGTTACGTACGCTATTTTTCGAATTTAGCGTGCGTGCTCTTGCGTACGCCAGGAAAAATAGCGTTTTCAACATGGCGGCGCCCACGTCGCCCGCTTCAGACAGAAAATGTCAAGTTATTGGGTTTTTAGGCATATTCATTGCCCTTAAATGGAACGTGTGATATTCGCTTTGCCTCCTCTCGCCGTTAGCAGAACGAATAAGTGATAAACTTGCCCTGTTTTAGAATCTGTGTAACGATTCGGCCGTTCCTAACCCTTACAAAACACCGCCGACTATGGATTGGCTTGATTTGGATATTTATACCAAGGTAGTCATAGCCTTGCCAAAAGTAGCCGTTTCTGCTGTAGCGCAGTACGGGCCCGAAAGAATGCTAGTATGTACCATGACGTTCTTAAAAAACCTTGCTCGGTTCGGTTACCTAAAAAAATAGTTTAAAAAAGCTAGGCCCTGCCTCGACTGCGCAGTGGGCGACTCATCGGGGACGCCATGCAACCTGCTATCTACGTGATTCGACTTGGATCGGCTTGGCCAATGCCTTGGCTAAGCGTGAAAAATACGGCACAAAATGTTTTTACATTATAACACCAGATGGCGCCACTGCGGCCTTAGCTATCGTTGCGTTCGGGCGGTTGTACGGTAAACTAAAAGTGCTCTTGCGACTTCCACAGTAACCTCCCGCTAAATGCTTGCGTATAGCGTACGTAAGTGCTCATACGCTATACTAAAACTCTCTAATGTCGTAGTCGCCTCTCAGGTAAATGCACAGCGTGACCTTTCACCGCGTCACTCTGTCCAGCGACCCGAGCCAGATTCGGCCACCTGACTCCACCGCCGTCGCTGCTGTTTCGGTCGTCCCCAGTTCGCGCCGCACCTTTGTTGCACGACTCAAGTCTTCTTGGAATTACGCCCCGGTCCGTGTTCGCCGAACTCAACACCCCCAAATGTATCACTATATTAGGTTGGAGCATTTGTACATCATTTTTCTTCATGAAAAATCACACGAGCATCAGAATTCACAGAGGTATATGCAAAGAGAATGCAACTGTTATACCACTTTCATCAGTTTTTTCCCACACAATTAGTTATCATCAAAAGACAGATCAAAGCATTTCGCGGTTGTTATTCCAACAGATGGGTCATATCACACAGGCAGCTAGCGCCGTGAAGGTAAAGGAAGTGGCCTGACACAAAATTTGTGCCTGAAAACATTCACTTTAGTCATTTACTTGACTTCCCTGGCCAGCAGCGTTGCAATACTGGTCTTCAGGCGAGCAGAATCGCAGCCCTTGTACTCCCTTGCTTTGAAGCCTAAAAAAAAAAAGGTTGACACCCAATTTCAAACCAATCCGTGCCCTCAAGAAACGCCACAGTACACTGTTTGTATGAGTTTGATGCACAAGAATAAATTATATATGCAGCAGATTAGTTTTAACGTCACGACTGGATAATCCAGCAGCGTGGTGTAAATGCCACAGATGTTTAATTTAGGTAATTTTAACACAAATGCTATATCAGCAGTACGAATGCTTTCTTTCCTGAAAACAAAATAAATGAAACCACCAAGTCATGTAACTATTAACACCTACACATGCCCAACAAGTGCTTCATAAGCGCTGCAATGATAGTAGCTAAGGACAGTGATTAGTCAGTGGCAGCGCCACCGCCAAAAAGTGAATACGTCTGAAACAAACTGATTTGTCAAAGAAAACATGCACCCGCCATTGGTGCACAGAAAACAAAATGAATTTACGTTTCGTTTCAGCGCCCGTACGGGTTCCTTGATCACAATGAAGCGAAGGACGGGAAGGGGAGCTATATACATGGTCTGTTCTGAAAGTGGTAGGACTCATTTTTTAAAACAAAATTTATTGAAGAGGATAGTACAAACAATTACAATTTTTCAAGGCAGCACCCTTCCGCACCTACACGCTGCTGCCAACGAGTTTTACAGTTTTCGTACGCCTCCAGGAACGCCTGGACCGGAATGCTGTTTAGCTCCCTCGTCACAGCCTGTTGAACCACCTGTACCGATCCGTGATGTTTCCCCTCAAGCGTTGATTTTATTCTCGGGAATAGAAAAAATTCTGGCGGGGCCAAGTCGAGGCTGTAGGGGGGCTGGGCTGAGGCAGCGTTGCCGCCTTGTGCTGGGCAAAAAATTGGAGTCCTCATTCACATGATGAAGAAGATCCTACCGCTGGGCCTTTTCCTCCTCTGACAACACTCCCGGCACCAACTTCGCGCACGCTTTCCTCATGGATAACTTTTCTGTCACGATCTCAAAAACTTGGGTTTGAGGAATGCTCAAGTCATCAGCAATCATTCTGATACTCATTCTACGATCACTGTTAAGTAAATGTTTTACTCGCTACACATTTTCGTTGGTCATGCTGGTCGAAGGGCGTCTGGAGCGGTCGTCTTCCTCCACTCTTTCCTTACCTTCTCGGAAAAGCTTGTGACACGCAAAAAACACTTGATCCACTCATGGAAGCGCCACCGTAGGCCTCCTTAATCATGTTGTGAGTCGCTTTGCCCGTTTTACCAAGATTTACTCAAAATTTGATCGCGTATCGTTGATCCAGTAAACGCTCGACGATTCTGCGAGACGAGACGTTTCGACAGGGGTTCACAGTTCAAGCGACCTCCTCTCTTCAATGGCCGAGAGCCGACTGCCGATTTTCCCCAGAATTCCCAATATCCCCCTTCAACGATCGTGCACGCGCAGACCACCTCTCGTCCGCCCGTTCGCCCAGGAAAAGACCAGTCCTACTACTTTCACAACAGACCCTGTATGTTCGGTTTTTCGAAGGGTGCGCAGGTATATCTCTGGGAGATTTCCACGGGTCCGGTTGATCGTGTGTGGCGTTGATTCACTATGCAATGATTCTATCAGAAGGCTTTTTGGTTATGATATTTCCTTTGCAATCACCGGTGCTGCGTCCCAGTCGATGGTATGGCCAGTTTCCTGATGGTGTTGCGCTAAACCGTTTGAGTTAGTTTTCCCTCTGGCGACGTCATTTCGGTGCTGCTTGAGCCTTGTCTTGAATTTTCCTGTTTCTCCGATATAGGAAGCGTCACAATCACGACAGGGTATCTTGTAGATCACACCTGGATGGATATCAAGGTCAAGAGGGTCCTTGACTCGCAAGAGTCGTTGCCGAAGTTTGCATGAAGGAACGTGGGCCACTTGAACGTCATAATCTGAAGAGATGCGAGCAAGGTTCTCACTTACTCATGTAGGCATACGGAATCGGCACCCGCTTCTATGCGCATGCCACAGTTCGGATTGTCGGAGCAGAGGCGCGTCGTTCCTGTGATTGTAGTATTTAGGCTGGATAACCGTTCCGTATCAGGTCTTGCCTGAACTGTTTTACTTTTGCTCCTCTACGCTTAGGACTTCAGCATATTCTAAAAGCGCGGTTGACATCGCCAAAAGAAAAACTAACTCAAAAGCTTTAGCGCAACGCCATCAGGAAACTGGCCATACCATCGACTGGGACGCAGCATGTGTGCTTGCAAAGGAAAAATCATTACCAAAATGCCTTCTGATAGAATCATTGTACATTCAATCAACGCCACACACGATTAACCGGACCCGTGGCAATCTCCCAGAGATATGCAGTTTATCAAAGGCCACACAAACCTTGTCACCTTCTTTTTTACTGATTTGCCGTACTTCAGCAGTTGGTTGCGTTTCTCACGAACCGTTTTCGAGCAATCTCGCGAAATGCTAAAATCGGTATTTTTGAGTCTATAGCCCCTACTCATAAGCGTTTCGACTTCTTTTTCGTTGAAAAGCTTTGCAATAATGGGTCTCTTTTTTTTTCCTGAAAAAACGGCCTTGCGGTGAGCAGGGGCTAAGGAAGACACAGTGATACAAAGTTTGCTAGAACAAAATTCATTCACAAGACGCCCAGAGCCTTCCCAAGTTTCAGACTCATCAGTGTCCTGAACACCATGAAAAACAATGTTAGACCGGCGGCAACGGTTTTCCAGGTCGTCAAGTTGTACACACATCGTGTGTACAACTCGTGGGAGATACTGTGCTAGGCACTGACTGCCTTTTAAGTTCCAGTTCCTGCCTACGGGTAGCTAAACACTGTAAGTCACTTTTGAAGAACTGGAATAGACTCGATTTTAAAGGGACACTGAGGAGAAACTGAAGTTGGCTTGTATCGATAAATTACCCGCTCCTGATTACAAAACCACCACTCATACTGACAACAAAGCTCTCGTAACGTAGAAAAGAGCAAGAACCAAAATACAGGTATCGCCGCCACAGGACAAGCTCGCAAGTACAAGCGTGATGACGTCATAGGACAAGACAGTGTTGGTAGAACCAATGGTTCTAGCAACACTGGGACACGAGAAGCCACGAATCACCGAGGCTGACAAACGAAGGTTGCGCGATTGAATACGGAAGAAAGTTTAGTTTGAAGCCAATAGTGCGCTTTTATCACGCAAGGAAGACCGACAAAAGACAACCTGAACGTTGTAAACCAAGAAAATCAATACTTAGCGGCGACACAGGCGACCACATGAGTTTCGGTATCTCATGGCGCTTCGCGTCTATGCGCTCTGTATGCCCGCGTGGTTTTGACGCGCATCGATTTACAAGCGCGGAACAGCAGAGGAATTCCAAGTGACGCTCCAAATCCTAGTTTAATATTGAAGGAGCCTGTTAAGGTTGGTCAGATGATCGCGACGGTCGATGAAAAACTATGTTGGCACGATTTTTGGTGATCGTAAAAGGTAGTTTGCAGTGTAAAGAGCACCTTGAGTCTTCGTACGCTCGCCCGGCGAAACGCTCCCGGTTGTGCCAGTCAACTTCCAACTACTTGACGCTCTGTGGGGCTGAGGTCGCTGAAGTGCAGGCCGAAGTTATTAGACACTTTTAGCATACGGTGTACCGTGTTGCCGTTACCGGTACCTGAGTTCCGGGAGCCCGCGCGCAGCCAACCCAGGTAGCACCGAAACATTGCGATAATGTTACATTTTTGTTATGCTCCAATGTTATTTCAATGTACTTAATGTCCTTTTTTTCTAACGTTTTTGTAATGTTACATATAAATGTTCGAATAACCTTCCCCGAACATTCATGAAACATGTAAACAACATAAATGGAACTTTCTCAAAAATAGTGAAGCAGCCCCGCACAAGCATGCAGGCCCGCCAGTGGTGACGGCAAACAACTTACAACACTTTGCAAGAACCAACAAGAGCGACACCTTCTCCACTACACTACAGCACAACATGCAACTTGTATTCCCTCACCTCCAAACGGATATCGTGCCGTCGAGCTTATGTACCCTCTACTGCGGGATGTCCCATGAGTGATAGTGGAGAATGGGTAATAACTAAAGTTTTGTGACAAAATAATGGGGCTCTTCATGTAATCTATGGCGAGTATTATCAAGAGATGTGGTTACAAGGTACTGTTAGTTGAAAAACATCTTTACTCTAAGAATGTTGTATTATAGTTGCGTCTCTAACATTATAATAAACTTTAGATGATTATATTAAAACAATATTTGTGTACAACGTGAAAGTTGGTTGGTTTATGGGGTTTAACGTCCCAAAGCGACTGAGGCTATGAGAGACGCCGTAGTGAAGGGCTCCGGAAATTTCGACCACCTGGGGTTCTTTAACGTGCACTGACATCGCACTAGAATTTCTCCTGCAAAGAAATTCCAGCCGCCGCGGCCGGGATCGAACCCGCGTCTTTCGGGTCAGCAGCCGAGCACCATTGGCACTGAGCCACCGCGGCGGCGCACAACGTGAAAGTAACGTTTCCTATTAACTTATAACGTTATGTGTTAATTTTTAATGTTGATGTAAACTTACAATGCAATATGTAACATTTCTCCAACTCACATAACATTTTTATAACACTATTCTTATGTTCGGTGCTGCCTGGGAATGCATGCGCGAATGTCCTTGACGTCGCCAGATGGCGCCACGTACCCGGCAGCTACGCGCGCGCCTGCATCATCGGGACCAATCAGCGCCAGCTCACCGGCGGTAGGCGGGCTCCCCGTACTAACGGTAACAAGGTCCACGGTATGCTGAAGGTGTCTATTTGCGAGAGCTGACGACTTCGAGAACGGGTTCCATCGTAACGCTGGCAAAACGCCGATGCAAACGTAAACGAAGCGACGGTAGCGACGGCCGCAATAGCCGATAGATGCCTTCAACGTGCGGCCGGCGGTAACTTCATCTCGGCTGCTGCTAGGCCGCACTGCTAGCCGCCAGAAATCACAGAGTCTGCGTTACGTCATGTGCACGTCATGTTTCACGTCACTTAGTCCTGTGTCTTCATAAGAGAGTCTCAGGTTTGAATCAACGGCGGGAAAAACTTTTTAAACTTCGAATCCAAATTTCTTAGAAATAAATGCATCTTTCGCTGCCGGCCAAGTGGCAACAAGGCCATGACATGACGAACTATCGGATTTTGCTTTATAAAAAAATTAATAGAGCTCTCCTCACTGTACCTTTAAGTTCAAGTTCATGCGCATACGATCAGTTAAAGACTCCTTTCATTTTGCAAGCCAGAATCTTGTTAACACTATCGAGGATGTTCGTGCGGTTCGTCTCCAGTCTATGAACAGTTTCATAGACCAGTTCGAGCTTTTCCTCTTGGCCCTTCATCATAGGGGCTGGGTTTGTTTCAACGTCACCCCCCAGGACCAAAATGCGCCAAATGTACACTGCCGCCGTGTGGAAACGTTTCGGGATATGGGGTAGCCACGACACTGCTACAAGACGGACAACATCATCTCGGTAACAAGAACACTTGTAATAACCTACCTGGAACAACAGGGACGATGAGTGACTAGGCAATTCGTGAGCACTGCCGTGGCCCAAGGGGGCAGTAAAATCCGGGCGCTTTACGTAGGTGTCCTCGTCAGCTGATAATGTAGCACGTTGCCAGGCCCGAAGGTCGATTGTGTCCGAAATCGGCAGGGGTGCGCACATATGATCTCATGAGCAGCCGCAGCCGTCCAGAAACCAGGTAGCGCCGCAAGATTGCGGAACCGGTCGGCAAGTCGGTGAAACAGGCAGGTGATAGCCGGTGAGCAGCAGCACCTGGACCGACCGGAACGGTGAGTTTCGAGGCATTTCGTGAGCAAGGCCGTGGCCCCAATACTGGGGCCATGAGCAAAAGGTCTGTATACAGACCTTTTGCTCATGGCTGTACGATCACATCACAGAGTTGCAGAATATTTTTCACGGCCGGCCTGTTCACACTGGTCCAAAAGTCCGGCGAGCGAAGCGGATTCGGCCGCTTTTGACGCCGAGCGAGGCGGAAAGCGGCGTAGCGAGGGCGATCGGGCTGGACCGGCGCCCTTCGAAGCCGGACCCCTCGCTTCGGAGTGAATTCTCGTTGTTGCTGCCTTTATCAGTGTGTTCAGTGGCAATAAACGGGGCACCGGTTTTTGGCTTCGTCTCACTTCGCCTATAAGATAACGTATAAGTGATCAATTTGCTTTATTTTTTATATTCGGAATGACGATTCTGCCGCTTCTAGGCTTAAGAGGAGAGTGGGCTTGTTGACAGTAATGGTTCCCATCCTGACAACTAGATGGCGCCACTACTGGCTGGGTTTGTTTTTGCGTCTGTGCTAGCATGCGCTGAAGTAAAACTTGGAATGCGCCAGAGTTTAACGTACGTAAGCATGCATACGCTTATGGTACGTAGTTAGCGTACATTTATGCTCTTTTCTCACTCTACCTGTGCATGCCGCCAGCAGCGATGTGGTGTGGAAAAGCGAGAAACAGCAGCAAAACTGGGACCTGTTTCCATCTGTTGACGCCCGGGCGAGGCGGAATCGCCGCGCCGCTGCTGTTTCTCGCTTTTGCACACCACGTCGCCGCTCGCGGAACACATAGATACAGCATTACACACAGATACACTAATTTGTTTTTGTTTCATGTGCGTAGTTTAGTACCGCAAATAGTGCATTTTTGATGCTAACGTACCCCCTTCCCCAACCCCGGCTATCGGGTGCCCCCCCCGCAAAAACTTCTTCGTACGCCCTTGGCCCCAGAATAAATGGCCATCGAGCTGACACAGTAGTGAATCTACAGAAGCAGTGGTGGAATATTTTAATCAACGTGGTCACAAGTTCGATGAACTTAATCTATTCATTCATCAATAAAGCTTCAAATCTGCAAGGGACAGAAAATAAAGAGGCATTTCTGATTCACAAGTTTAAGACCTTACAACCAGCAGTGGTTAACATATCTAGAGGAAACTTAGAATTTCTCAAATACATTTACTGGCGTAAATGTTTAAACAGGTCTAGCACACGGTCACAGCATTTACCAGTGCTTCATACCGCCTCATAATCGTTTAGAAGAATGTCAATTTGGGCTAGATGGTGCATTATTTGAGACAGAAAAGGAAAATAGCGCTGCAAAAAGACGTACACAAGAAAGACTGACACAGGACTTGCGCTAACTTCATCTGGTTTTATTTACTGCAAAGCCAGCAAATATATAGAAAATTCAAGGCATGCGCAATAGAAACACCGGTAAAACAGCATCAACTATTTTCCTTTTCTGTCTCATAATCGTTTCTTTCACCCTACCCTTCCGCCAGGACCCGGCCTTTACACCCTCAATGGCAATTTTTGATATTTTTTATCTCTTCTTTTTCATTTTACCGTTATCTTGTTCTCGGCTTCTCTTGCCATCACTTCGAAGGAACAATTGTGCCCCACGTTCCCTTCCACCCCCTCCCTTTCTTTTCATGCTTTCTCTGTTTGCTCTCTTTTTATTTAAATACTTTTCCCGGTATTTCGTTCAGCCAAGCTGACTAATTCCTTATCTGAGTTTTTCGGGTTAAAGCAGCCAGTCATACAAAGACACTGGTCACAGATGGACACAGCCTTTCAAGCCCATGCGCGCTATGTCGCCACGCACCACAACCCCAGATTCCTTTCTGCTGAGCTGCCCTTTTTTCTTTTAGCAGTTTTGCAGGTCAACCAGTTAATCAACTTTACTAGCCATCATTCACCCTCCCCATTCTAAAACTAATCCCACTTGATAACCTCCTCGCGCACACGCGACCTTCCTCCTAAGAGGGATCACCCTTTTTAGACCCGGCCAATGATCAACGCTCCTCCTGTCAAAACGTTGTCAAGCACCCGTCGTCACTTGAGCGCAACAAATTAAGTTAATATTATTGATCTAAATGGGTGCCGAACATACTTCTAGATAAACCAACTTACATAAAGTACAGGTCACATCGAAAAGGTAGTTACAGAAACACCGGTCCTACGCGGTGTCAACAACCTGACTATGAAGCGTTCCCTTTAGTCTGGCAGTCGCATTCTTTGGCGACTCTTGCAGTTACCGCACTGCGTAAAAAAGCGAACCCACAACCAGCGCAATAGCGAAGACTGTTTCATCTCAGTAGAACACAGCTTGCAAATCATGCCGAACAAACGCGCAACTGCTGCCTTCGTACAGATGCAGATATATGTAAACAAAAGTGGAGCCCATTTGCAGACGTCGGCAAGGGCGCATTACTGAGGGAGTTACATACTCGTGCGATAAATGCGGAATCCTGCACAATTGTCTGGAAGAATTCATTTAGCGATCACAGGGACTGTTGGCTCAGTAAGCAAGAGATATCGTAATCAGCAGCCACGGGACCCTTAGCAGTCTCGCAGCGCGGCTGGGCGGTCGGAGCGATGTGAAGAGATGGATATCAACCCATTGACGCGCTGTGAGCTACGGGCCACCGACACAGACGTCCACCGAGCGTCGGTGTAGCAAGGCGAATTACAACCCAGAAACCGCGGTGGCATCAGCGGTAAGTCGACTGAGGCTGGCCGAAGCGAGCCACTTGGTATCAGGACTCGGTGTCGTCCCTCACTCGCTTGGCGTATGTTAGCGTCTCGCAGTATCGACCAAGCTTGCCGGCACAGGATTTCGAAAGGCGCTGTTACACGCCGCAGTAATCCGTGCGTCACAGCTTTTGGGGCGCATGTGACCAGGATTCCTTGATAGTGACGTCGTAGCACACCCCTGCGCTCAACAACCGAAACAGCTCAATATAAATATTGCAATAATATTTTTTTAGCGTGGATATATGCTTTTCCGTGTATATTTGCCTTCGTTTACCCATACTCTGAGATATTTGTATTCGGCCAGTCTGGGTATTTTATGCCGTTACATTGTAATCACCTGAACAGCGGTTGTATCGTTGGGAATTATCACATCTGACTTAGTTGGGCTAAAACTGAAATATAGGGCGTCTCCACTACAATTAACCAAAGGACTCAAGCTATGAGGGGCACCAAAGTGAAAGGCTCCTGAAATTTCGACCACCTGGGGTTCTTGAAATTGCGCTGAGATTGCACGGTGTGCTGTTTATCCCTTCCCATGTAATTTAAACTTCATCATCACGGTAAATTTCCGCGATAAAATCAACAATTTCAGAATAATCAATTACACATTCATCCTTTAATATGTTCCACTGGAGTTCTCTATTCACGTTGTCGTATGGATCGCCTATGTTTAGGAAGCTTAAATACAGAGGTCTGTTATCCGACTTAGCTACTTCAGTGCATTGGCGCAGGGTTGTCAGATGGCTCCGACCTTAGGTAGCCAAATTGGTCTCCGTAGTAGCCCAAACGTAGCCAAAAGCGAAATTTTTGCGTAGCCCAAAAGTAGCCAAAAATATTTGTTTTTGTGACAACATTTCTTAAGCATATTGAATTAATTTTCGACAGGAATATTTACATGTCAGATTTCTTTCCCGCATATGATGTCTGAGGGGGTGCGCACGGCGTGTTCTTTCCGTTGTTACGTTTCGCACCCGTCATGGGCGCTAACCAGTGCGGCTAACCAGCTGCGCTAACCAGGTCCTAAAGATGGGGCCGCAGTTCCACTTTGCAGGCGCGGGAGTAGGCCATATCACCTGAGGCGGGTGACGAGCCAGTCTGCACGCGGAAAAGAACGGCGGCGCTATATAACGCAATCGCAGCTCTAGTTAGGAATATTTCACCTTTTAAATGTTCGCGCGCAGATTCGACACATCGACAGTGAAAATACCTTACTGTATACTTACGCAGCCTCACATTTCAATTTTATGCTTTAATAGAAAGGTTCTCACTGAGAGCGTCACCTCAAAGCATGCGCCTCCTTGAAGCTACATTCTACGATATGCATGAGCTCAGAATAAATCAAGGATAAATGCCATTAGATGATAATCTATGACGATTTTATCTTCAGTCTAAAAGCACGTTCACAATAATGATAAAAACATATTACCCTTCAATTCGGGCTCATTTTTCCATTTCTTTTTGTAGTTCCGGATGTACATCGCCCACTTGCCCATTCTGAAAGTTCTCGTAGCGACGGATCTAATGCCAAGTCATGCCACTAACTTCCGCCGCCTTCGTGGGTTCCGCGCCGCGCCGAAGGATGGCTCCATGGCTCCGCATGAGTGCATGCAGATTACGCAACGAACACGGCGATCTCGCGCCGCTCGCAATGAATCTCGAGGGCTGCACGTGTGCCGCGCGGGCTGCAGAAAAAGCGTAGGCTCTTGCGAGTGGCGCGCTTGCTGTGTCCACCACGGGAATAGGAAGAAAGAGAAAAAGACCTTATTAATGCGTAAGCATTACTTGCCTCATGCGTATCTTTGCAGAATGTGTCCGCAGAACCAGAATAAACAATACAATAAAAGGACATGCCTGGCGGTGGGTTTCCAACCAGCCACCTACCGCAGCCGAAGCGGACGCCCAAACCACTAGGCCACGCCTAAGGTTAACGGTTAACAGGTGAGGATCACGAAACGCAACAGAAGCGAAGCAGTATCATTTAATGCTTACGCATTCGCACTACGTAGGGAGACTTGTTCTCTTAGTGTTTTGCCTCTATTCTGGTACCATGGTCACCCGTGGTGCACCGTCAATGAACGCTCACATGTGCAGACGGCAACAGTCTATGTTCGGTGGCGCAGGCGCGCGGGTGGCATTAGTTCGCGGATTAAGTGGAATCTATTGGCCGTGAAGTGTTTCCGGGGGGGGGGGGGGGCAACTTTCACGTAGTGTCCACTCTTTATAAAATAAATCGAAAGGCCATGATCCTTGACCGCCTGAAACACAAGTTTTCTCGAACACACCGTTTACAAATTGTCATTTTGTAGCAGACGCGCTCAATTTCTTTAGCCTGCATTTTGATTCCAGCATGCCTTTTATTTCTCTCACTGTATAATTGTAACAGAGCACATTATAACCACTTAATTTTTTTTTTTCGCGCATGAAAAAGATGTAGGCCAAAAGTAGCCACATAGCCAAAACGAAATTTCTGACGCCAACTCGGACAAAAAGTAGCCCAAGTTGGATATTAATAGCCCAATCTGGCAACCATGTGGGGAAGTACAGTCGCGGGTAAAAAAGATTAGCACACATGACGGAACATCAGAGAGCCGGAATGACAACGCGTGGCGCTGCGGATGGTGAAGAGGCTGATAACGAGGGTGCCGGGCCGTTCCCATTCTACAGTATTAGGGGGGTTCAGCGGACTGCCACGGACAGCAAAATTACTGGTTAAAAGCAGCGCTATCAACTATTGTTGCCGCGAGTTCCTTTTGACAAACCATCGCGGACATAAAAAAAACAGTAATAATAAGAAACCATCTTTGCTCATGATAACCGAGCCAAAATAAATGCTGCAAGCAGTCACGTAGTGTCGACACTTGAACGCTCGGG
Source organism: Amblyomma mixtum (assembly GCF_055824585.1). Taxonomy (NCBI): domain Eukaryota; kingdom Metazoa; phylum Arthropoda; class Arachnida; order Ixodida; family Ixodidae; genus Amblyomma; species Amblyomma mixtum. The sequence continues at coordinate 173,930,261 of NC_143012.1, forward strand.
CGGTGCACGCTTGATAAAGCTTACATCCTACTGTCCCCCCCTAGGCTGCAAACATGGAAACGGCCCGTTAGGCAGGTCTGCGTACCGCAGCGCCGCGGGGTGAGGTATACGGATTCTAATCGCCAGTGATCTGCGCTAATATTTTATGCTCGCGACTGTACGTACAGTCGAGCGCGATTTGAAGGTTATCGCGCGAGCGTCGACCAGCCTAGCACTCCAGGCACCTGGCGGCCGGTTTTGGAAGAGGAAAAATCGTGATTTCGCACTCTTCTCGCCCTCGTTCGCTGTTCCATACAGCAACCATCACCCCCGCGACGAACCCACCACCCTTCCTCTCTATTCTAAGCTTTCAATTTGTTGCGATAAAGTGTGGACTTGGTTACCTCGTATCTTCGCGGGCGATAACAAAATTGGTGGGGAAGATCTGGTAAAGCCAGTGCTTGGCACTTCTTGATTTTGACGACTTTGAGGTTGGAAAAAATATATCAACGCAGCATCGCCTCGCAATAATGTTAACCGAGACGTGGAGCACAAGTGACTGTGATGTTTTCAGGTTGAAGAATTATACGACATATTATGCAAACCGACACGTTCGCGGCGGTGGTGTTGCATTATTGCTTCAGGATGACGTTGAAGGCGAATTACTTGAAGCATACACTTTAATTACCCCAGATTATGAAATTATTTCAGTTTCTACACAAAGTGCTGTGTTCTCTGTGTGTTATCGCCCTCCTAACGGTAATATTGTATCATTTTTACAGTTTTATGACATGTTCCTGGCTTTTGTTGTTCAGTATCACAATAAGAAAACCTTAATAGCTTGTGGTGACTTTAATATTGGCATGGGTAATCCCATCCCATCTGCTAGAGATTTTAATATGACTATTATGTCTAATGGCTTTGTTAACCTGATCAATACACCAACCAGAGTCACAAGCGAAGGCCATTCTGTTCTCGATTTAATTATTACTAACTCTATGCAGCTGAATGCTTTTTCTGGTGTTCTATCTTGTGTTAGTGACCATCTTCCTGTGTTTGCTTGCATTGAGGACGCTAGTACAATAGGAAGTAAATCCACATCAACCACATACCAAGCTATTACAGAATCATCATTGAAATCCTTTAGGGATGCGCTCATGAAAGTATATTGGAGATAGGTAGCTGAACTTCATGATGCAAATGTTGCCTATAATACGTTTGTCGATTGCTTTAAACAGATATATCACGACTGCTTTCCTCTTGTAACGCGTGTGAAAAGTCGCAGAATCCGCAAGCCATGGGTAACGCCAGAGCTTCGCAGAGAAATACAAATGAAAGACAAGCTGTATAGAAAATTTTTGAGCAGCCGGAAGGTTGAGGACCTTGCGGTATTTAAGAAATATAGGAATAAACTGACTAAAAAACTGAGGTCTGCACGAACAGCCTATCACGTGTCACTTCTAGATGCTAAGAATGCTCGAAATGGTGTACTATGGTCGAGATTAAATACGCTTCTGCAGCGGGACAGTTCACGCACTGCATTGACAAAATTAAATATTGATGGAAAGGAAGTTTCTGGCGTCGAACTGGCTAATGTATTCAATACTTTTTTAACGAGCTTGGCTACCCGTGCTGTAACACGTGCTGCCGGATCTGACGCTTGCAAATATGTTCGAATTCAGAATGATGAAACAATTTTTCTGCACCCAGTCACGGTAGACGAAGTAGTGTCGGTGATAACAAATCTTAACAATAGCAGTAGCTGTGACATTGATGATATCCAAATACGGCCAGTCAAGCATGTAGTTGACATAATTGCTCCCATACTTGCTCACATCTTTAACATCTGTTTAGAAACTGCAGTTTTTCCGGAAAAAATGCAATTAGCAAAAGTTGTTGTTCTTTACAAAAAAGGAGATAGCAACGCCCTCGCCAACTACAGACCAATCTCTATTTTGCCAGTGTTTTCGAAAGCATTTGAGAAAAGGCTTCATCTAAGGATGTCAAATTTTATGCATAAATTTAACTTGCTAACACCATTTCAGTTTGGCTTCTGCAAAAGCAAACCAACTGAAATTGCATTACTCCAACAAAATGAATATATAATAAAGCAACTTGAAAACAAAGCTATTGTCATTGCTGTATTCGTGGACTTCTCAAAGGCTTTTGACCTGGTAAATCATAAAATCCTACTAAATAAATTACACTACTATGGTATCCGAGGAAAAGCGCTCTCATTGTTAAATTCTTATTTGTCGTTTAGACAGCAAGTGGTGTACATAAATGGTATACGGTCTGAACCGAAGCCGCTCTTCTGCGGTGTCCCCCAAGGCAGTAGGCTAGGGCCTCTACTCTTCAATATTTACCTAAACGATATTGTCAACATTAGCGATAATACAAAGTTTTTCATCTATGCTGACGATACGAGCGTATTTTTTTTGGGTGAAAATGTTCATGAACTTATCAAACAATGTAATGTCACAATGAAAGCTCTTGAGGTCTGGTCTACAGTTAACCTGATGCAAATAAACGAGAGTAAGACCAAAGCTGTCATATTTAGGCCGAAAAGTAGTTATCCCACCGCACGATAATATTATATTAAACTCGCGGGCTGTAGAAATTGTTGAGCAGTTTAAATGCCTTGGGGTCATATTTTCTGCCAGTATGTCATGGGATTATCATGTCAATTATATCTTGAAAAAAAAAAATAGCTGAAATCACTGGTGTTATAGGCCGTCTAAAATACATACTTCCCACAAAAACTAAGATGCTGGTATACAATTCAATATTCAACTCTCATTTAAACTATTGCCAGTTGGTGTGGGGCACTACAACATTCACTAACATTGAACGTATTCATTTAATGCAAAAAAGATATCTCCGAAATGCATATAATTTACCGTTCCGACATCCAAGTGCAGCTTTCTTTTGTCATTCCAGAGTTATTAAAGCACATAATCTTTATAAATATCGCCTCAGTGTTACTTTTAAAACAGAAATCAAGAAGAATGTAACAAATCTTAAAAATTTAGCAGAACTAAGGGAAAAAGAATCAGTCTATCCAACAAGACGTGGCGAAGAATGGACAGTGCCAACACCTCGACTAAATCTTGGTAGGGAATGCCTTCAGTACACACTTCCATCTCTTCTAAATAGGTATATCCACATTAACCTCGATTTGTTTTCTTTTTCACGTCGTGAACTACATAATTTGTTTTTGAATATCATGGTTTAAGTTTCATTATGTATACATATTGCTGTTTCGTGTATTCTCCGGTGCTTCCTTGATGTGCTTGTTTTTTTAAAATTGTGTAAACTCTTGTGTTGCCTCCCTGTCAATAATTAGGATTGTAGACTCGTCAAGCTGCCCAAGGGCAGCTTTTTTCTACGATTCCTCCATCTGTACTGCTAGATGGGAAATAAACTCTGATTTGATATATAGCCTTTGTTCACCAGATAATACCGAAGAATACGTCGTGCGCACTACAGTCACTGCCTGTTCGCAGAACCAAAAAAGAAACTGATAGCCCAGCAGGGAGTGACGGCTGCTGAAGGAACAGCAAAAAGAGTGAGGGAAGCTGGCCGGATACCCTCCTCGCCTCGGCAGCGAATTCTGGGCCATGGCGCTGTTCATGTTCCCGGTCGACGCTAGCACGATAACCTTCAAATCGCGCTCGACTGTACAGGCTATCAGCTCCGCGGCAGCCGCTCCTACGGGTGGTCGAGTGGCCGTGTCCGTTCTTTGCCTTGTACAAAATGTCAGTGAACTTGTACAGTCTTCTCCGGCACGCTCCGGCTCTCGCTAGTTCGTCTCCGGCCGCGTCGTTTCTGTCCCGCCGCAACGCCGTCCAGTGTGTCTGCGTGCATGCCTCGAAGGAACCTCCAGTGATGGGCCGCCCTTTGTGCGTGTGCGCATACGCTGTGCGGAAGGGGGAGGGGGGGGAGAGGGGCATAGGGTGCAAAGGAAGAAGGGTGGTGGAAAAACCGGTTACTGCGGGTAGGCCAATGGGCCACGCGTTTCCTCCTTTCCTTGGCGAGGATCTTTACTTGCCCTCTCTCACTTCGCCTCTCTCTCCGCGCTCGTCAGCGGTGAAGCCACCCAGCATGCACATCATTCAGACAGTTCTCAAGCGCGCAAGGCACGCCAGCAGCCGTGTTTGCAATGGAGGCAGGCGGCGATGTCAACGACTCTCCGAGTGCTGAGATGCTCTGTGCGCATTGCGGCGTTCACGCTGGTAGTTCACGTCAGTAGTGGACTCCGTCGGCGAAACACGTGCGTCCGCTGCCACAGCCGCGATGTGATGTACAGGTTTTTCGGCCAGCGCCTCCCTTGGAACCATGAGGAGTACACCTGCTTCCCTGACTGTGTCTGGTCCTCACGTGAGTGAAGCAACCCATTTATTGTGCCTTAATTAAGAGTTAGTATTATCATTAATGCAAAAGCATTAGAAGGCTATGTTGACGCCGGCAGTGTCCGCAATATATGTCGCCGGAAGTTGGTGCCTTGTGACGTCATGAGACACTAGAAGCTACAGAAAATTCAGTAAAGATAAGACAGCGTCTAGGCCTCCACCGAACTCGGGTCGCCGGCGTGCGAGATTACGTGACAGGATGACGCAAAATTTACAGAGTGATGACATCATACCCGAGCTGGTTCACAATCGTTGCCACGTGGAGATAACAAAAATTGACAGAAAGACGCGCGGCGCAAAACCACGTCCGCCGAGGCGACGACACTGGTTCGAACAACAGATGCCACAGTTGATGAAAAGGAAAGTTCTTGAAGGCAATGGTGAGCGCTATCACAATACGGAGAAGGGACGAACACAAAGGACGAAGCGCTTCGTCCTTTGTGTTCGTCCCTTTTCCGTATTGTGATAGCGCTCACCAATACCTTCAAGAATGTTTTTCCAACTAGCCACAGTTGTAGCCCTTTTGACTTAAAAGGAAAGTGCACGGGCCTGCCCAGTGGCTCGAGCTGCGCCACAATCGCTGCCACGTGCAGACAGGAGCGCTGAGGACGAGGGAGGGTCATTTTGGCGTTTCTGTCCGGGCACGTCGCCGGCGGAGCGCATTGAGCCAGCAGCCTGTCGGCTGCTCCGCGTATGCTGCTCGCGCCGCTGGCACTCTTTCATTGTGAGCAGGTGCTGTCCTGCTCGCGGGCGCACAAAAGTGGTGTTTCCGCTCGCTGTCAGTCATGGCTGGAATTCCGCGACGTTCTAAGAGTGGAGAAACTTGCGTCCGGGGCTTTCACAATAGTTCTCTGAACATCACTGGCCAAGGACTGCCCGTGGAATTCTGCAGATTTCCTGGACATGTCCTACATTCTTGGGAAAAAAATTAATATTAACGTACAGTAATAGAAATATTGCAGGTAATTGTCTACCCTTTCTATATGTAGCAAAATCTTGATTTTTCGAACTTAGCAAAGCGCAATAAAAAGACAGGGACAAGAAGCACGCAGGACAAACGCTTGTCCTGCGTGCTTCTTGTCCCTGTCTTTTTATTGCGCTTTGCTAAGTTCAACATGTATTACCGACTCGCCCGACTTTCTGCATTGCTTGATTTTTCATCGAGCAGTTGACGATAGGAAAAACTTTAATGGGGGAAAAAAAATGCAAGCCTATCGATGGGAGATTTGTATGGTGAAATCTTCCAGCATATGAAAAAAAAAAACTGCGTTCATACACTGTTTCCCATTTTAAAATGTTTTTGTCCGGAATTGTTGGGTATGAAATGGATGAGAACGAGAAACGACAGGCCTCGATAGCTGTTGTGGGGCAGGGTGAAGTAAGCTTTCTTCTGTTATACGTTTGGTATGTTGCACGCGTAATATTATTTCCGAGCAGTTTTTGCTGTAATTCACTAAGCATGCAGTGTTTAGTGAAGCTCGCGCTAACGAAACTCATTTTTCTACATTTTTTATTTTGGCGACTGACGACTGCCAGCGCCGTTATGCAGACGCGTGTGAGGCGAGGTCAGTGATCTCCTCAATGTTCCGACTTGTGACGCCTGGCTCAATTTTCGAAGTTGCTTTACATGTAATAAATCTATAAAAGTAATCGAAATGTTTCCTTGCACATGAATGAGCGTTTGCATATGAGCAATGGCTCTGCAAATAAATTGTTTTGAAGATGAGCGTGCGCTGTAATCGGTATTAAAATAAATATACCAACCGCTTATATCCGTTGTAGCGATTGACCAAACTAGAGCATTTTTTCTCTTAGGCGTATATAGCAAGCAGCTGGTAGGCGCATTTCGTGTGTGCTTTCGTTTTTCTCTACAGCCTCGCGTGTCGCCTTTAGAGGGCTCACCAGCTACAAGGCAACTCAGATTTGAGCGAAGTTCTATTGCCCCTCCAGGTGTGTAAACTACACCGCGACACGAAAGTATTCGTTTTTCCGCGTACAAAAAGTAGACCCAGAACTTTCTGTAGGTATGCGGCCAAGGTTCAGTGGACCGAAGCACAAAAAAATTAACCCATCTCAAGCCATTGAGCACAGAAGGATGTGGGGGTCATACAATGGACCATTTCCCAGTAACCCACCAATTTAGCGTTTCCGGTTTGGGTTGCTTAAGCTTCCTTGAGTCTTTTCTGCGAAAATTCTTTTACAATGGTAGGGTGGGGTTACTGGTTTGGCCTGAGCAGACAGGTGTGGTCAGTTAAAATGGCGGAAGAGAGGCTTGGTGCATCCGCAGGACATTATCCGAAAAGGTTCCATTGTGTTGAACACCTATGTAGTCAGTCTCTAAATAAAAGGAAAGAAGGGAGCTCCTAGCACAAGGCATTATGACTGGTTTTCTTCCCAATCCCGCGTAGCCTTCCTTACATAGCTACAGAAGCATGTCCTCGGTTGTAGTGACAGCCTGTAGCTTACTTTGCCTAGTCTCGTAGGAGCCTTCCCAGCGCCGAGCACCCATCTTCCGCTTCTCAGCACCAACAAAGCACCAAGCAAATCAGTTGGATGAAACTTAAAAGGACGAGAAGTGTGGTTTGCAAAAGCACCGAGAGCGTCCTGTAGCTATGCATGGTGACTGAACGCAAACTTTGGCATTGCATAAGGGAGTGCTTGCTTAGCTCTGTTTAAATGAACCAATAACGCCAGGTTGAGTCGGGCTGAGGGAAGTCAACCCAACTCGACCGATGCGTATTTACATGAACTCGATTTTCGCTAGTCGAGACCGGTTCATAAGCAGTGACACCAAGCGTCGAGCACCGCATTGCGAGCGAGCAGCGGTAGCATCCAAGATTCAGTGTTGTCGGTAACGCGTTACAAGTAACGGCGTTACCGGTAACGCGTTACTTTTTTCGGTAACTTAATGACGTACTAGTTACCATTTCGGAACTGTAACGGGTAACGTACTTACGTTAACATTTTTTGGTAACGTGAGGTGTCACGTTAGTTACTATTTGATGTCAATTGTACCCTCCGCCCCTTTTTAAAAAAAAATGGCCTGGCTTAGCTTATGGTTAAGCCTAGGATGCGAAGCATACCGCCGGCAGAGGCTGCGCGTCCGCAAGCGAGCGCACGAGTTGAGCCCCAGCTTTCACAGCTGTTGTGACGTCAGCGCCCCTAGAGGAAGGAGCGGAAGTTAGGCCGCCGGTGGAGGCTGCGCGTCCGCAAGCGAGCGCACGAGTTGAGCCCCAGCTTTCACAGCTGTTGTGACGTCAGCGCCCCTAGAGGAAGGAGCGGAAGTTAGGCCGCCGGTGGAGGCTGCGCGTCCGCAAGCGAGCGCACGAGTTGAGCCCCAGCTTTCACAGCTGTTGTGACGTCAGCGCCCCTAGAGGAAGGAGCGGAAGTTAGGCCGCCGGTGGAGGCTGCGCGTCCGCAAGCGAGCGCACGAGTTGAGCCCCAGCTTTCACAGCTGTTGTGACGTCAGCGCCCCTAGAGGAAGGAGCGGAAGTTAGGCCGCCGGTGGAGGCTGCGCGTCCGCAAGCGAGCGCACGAGTTGAGCCCCAGCTTTCACAGCTGTTGTGACGTCAGCGCCCCTAGAGGAAGGAGCGGAAGTTAGGCCGCCGGTGGAGGCTGCGCGTCCGCAAGCGAGCGCACGAGTTGAGCCCCAGCTTTCACAGCTGTTGTGACGTCAGCGCCCCTAGAGGAAGGAGCGGGAGTTAGGCCGCCGGTGGAGGCTGCGCGTCCGCAAGCGAGCGCACGAGTTGAGCCCCAGCTTTCACAGCTGTTGTGACGTCAGCGCCCCTAGAGGAAGGAGCGGAAGTTAGGCCGCCGGTGGAGGCTGCGCGTCCGCAAGCGAGCGCACGAGTTGAGCCCCAGCTTTCACAGCTGTTGTGACGTCAGCGCCCCTAGAGGAAGGAGCGGAAGTTAGGCCGCCGGTGGAGGCTGCGCATCCGCAAGCGAGCGCACGAGTTGAGCCCCAGCTTTCACAGCTGTTGTGACGTCAGCGCCCCTAGAGGAAGGAGCGGAAGTTAGGCCGCCGGTGGAGGCTGCGCGTCCGCAAGCGAGCGCACGAGTTGAGCCCGAGCTTTCACAGCTGTTGTGACGTCAGCGCCCCTAGAGAAAGGAGCGGAAGTTAGGCCGCCGGTGGAGGCTGCGCGTCCGCAAGCGAGCGCACGAGTTGAGCCCCAGCTTTCACAGCTGTTGTGACGTCAGCGCCCCTAGAGGAAAAAGCGGAAGTTAGGCCGCCGGTGGAGGCTGCGCGTCCGCAAGCGAGCGCACGAGTTGAGCCCCAGCTTTCACAGCTGTTGTGACGTCAGCGCCCCTAGAGGAAGGAGCGGAAGTTAGGCCGCCGGTGGAGGCTGCGCGTCCGCAAGCGAGCGCACGAGTTGAGCCCCAGCTTTCACAGCTGTTGTGACGTCAGCGCCCCTAGAGGAAGGAGCGGAAGTTAGGCCGCCGGTGGAGGCTGCGCGTCCGCAAGCGAGCGCACGAGTTGAGCCCCAGCTTTCACAGCTGTTGTGACGTCAGCGCCCCTAGAGGAAGGAGCGGAAGTTAGGCCGCCGGTGGAGGCTGCGCGTCCGCAAGCGAGCGCACGAGTTGAGCCCCAGCTTTCACAGCTGTTGTGACGTCAGCGCCCCTAGAGGAAAAAGCGGAAGTTAGGCCGCCGGTGGAGGCTGCGCGTCCGCAAGCGAGCGCACGAGTTGAGCCCCAGCTTTCACAGCTGTTGTGACGTCAGCGCCCCTAGAGGAAGGAGCGGAAGTTAGGCCGCCGGTGGAGGCTGCGCGTCCGCAAGCGAGCGCACGAGTTGAGCCCCAGCTTTCACAGCTGTTGTGACGTCAGCGCCCCTAGAGGAAGGAGCGGAAGTTAGGCCGCCGGTGGAGGCTGCGCGTCCGCAAGCGAGCGCACGAGTTGAGCCCCAGCTTTCACAGCTGTTGTGACGTCAGCGCCCCTAGAGGAAGGAGCGGAAGTTAGGCCGCCGGTGGAGGCTGCGCGTCCGCAAGCGAGCGCACGAGTTGAGCCCCAGCTTTCACAGCTATTGTGACGTCATATCACGTGGTGCTCCGATGTAGGTCAAGTGGTAGCTACGCGGCCGCGCGCCCGCAAGCGAGCGCACGAGTTGAGCCCCAGCTTTCCCAGCAGTTGTGACGTCATATCACGTGGCGCGCCGATGTAGGTCAAGTGTTAGCTACGCGGCCGCACGCGGCGCAGCAAGGAAGAGCTCAGTTGTGCGGCTAGTATGCTTCGCATAAAAACGCCGAAAATTATGTTGCAAATAAAAAAATGTACCGGTGTTCTCGACGACCATTGTTGTGGCTCGCATGCATGGCAAAAAACACCTGCCCTTGAGGACGCACTCAACTAAAAAAAAAGCACGAACACGCAGTCACACAGTAGTCTTCACCCCCAAACCACTCACATACACAACTCTCTAAAGAGTGGACGCATGCCGAGCCACCAATGGACCATTTGTAGAAATCTAAGTCAGTTTCTGCGTAAGCTTGTTTTCCAGCCAAAAGGTCTCGTTCCCACGCGACACACTCGCATTCCCTCTTCTGAGCAAACTCAGGAATGTCGGCAGTTTACTTCAAGATGCCCCCCAGGAAAAGTTGATTATGTGCGCTAATATATTTTTTCCGGAACTATGACATGTAAGCATTTCTTTATTGCTACACAATTTCCGCGTAATTTCGTAAGCAGAAGCACACCAAAATTACTGTAAATTTGTTGAGTTCAGCTATGTTTTCTATGTGAAGTTGGAATTAAATGAAGTGTGAGCTTTATAAAACTGTTATCTTGAGTTCTGAGAGCGAAGACGCACTCAATCAAATTTATTGCCATGGAGTAACGGCAAAGTAACGTGCGATACTTTTTTCGGTAAAGGTAACGCGTTCTTTTTTTTAGTGTAACGAGTAGCGTATTTAGTTACTTTTTTTCGGTAACGCCTACAACACTGCCAAGATTGAGGCACACCACCGCTGCTTCGGAGGTGCGACAGCGCAAATGAAAAAAATGGCTGAGGCTTAAAGGGTCCCTGAAAGGGGTGTCTGAGGTTGGCAAACAAATACTTGCATTATGTAGAGCGTAGGCCACTGAACGTTCATGCCGCGTACAATACATCAAAGGCGAGTAGATAATTTACAATACATTTTCAAAAACTACCTCTCCCGAGCCTCGCGGCGACCAGCGGCGGTGAACTTCCGTCCGAATCCGTTCTCATTACGTCAGTTTGTACTCTTTACGTCACAAGTGCTGGGCTATGATTGGTTCGCGGTGCCAACGTGAAATCACGCATTTAACAAACTAGAAGCTCTAGATACTTCACACTCTTACTCTTTTCGGAAACATTTCGCATTTCAGCAAGCAGAGTTGTCGTTTATATGCATGTTTACGCAGTTATTGTGTGTTTGGTGTCAGAAATTAGTACTGCACTTCCGGTTTACAATGTTTTCGTCTGCTCGTGCCGCTTGTGTCACTCCGCCGGCGCCGCCGTCGAACCGAATCGAGAATCTAGGTGCGATTTGGAGTCACCGCACTACTGATTTCTGTCGCGACCTCCGTCGCATGCGCAATCAAAATGGACCGGCCGTGCTGTGTCGTTGGTTGCAAAGCCAGGGTTCGGCAAGATGTTGCCCTTCGGCACAGTCTGCCGAAAGATGGAAGTGAGCGAGCCGTCGTCGTCGTCAGGATTCAGCGCTCGATTTCTGAACGGCGTGTCCTTAAAAGCTTGGCCGACGCGCTGCACCGATCGTCGCTTGCGAACTGCCGCCCCACTACAAGCAGGGAGACACGGAGCGGTGAGCATCGCTGCGCCGCCCTACCCAAGCTCCGCTCACAAAACGTCACACCATGGGGGTTGGTACACGGCTGCCGTTGTCCACCAAAACAACCCAGTTCAGGGCCTCACCTTCCGTGCCCCCAACATTACATTCGCGGAGGAAGTTGCTATCGCACTTGCAGCTGCGGATCCAGCGTCCCGAGTCATTATCACCGACTCAAGAGAAGCTTGCCGCAATTTTGAACAGGGCCAAATTCCAGATCGTGCTTTCCAAATTTTACACAGATGTGAGTACCGGGATTTCCCAACCCGGCGCACCATCATCTGGGCCCCAGCACATGCGGGGATAGAGGGAAATAAGGTAGCGGACACCACCGCCCGCGCGCTTAACCACCGGGCATCGCCTCTCTCGCCGCCTGATCCGGCTACTGATTTTAATCCGGCTATAACTTTTCGGGAGATCACTCTCCTGTACCAAAACGCTCACGGCCGATACCCACCCCCTTGTAAAGGCCTCAATAAGTCAGAGTAGCGTTGGCTACTTCGCCTCTACACCAACACGGTACTGTGCCCGGCAGTGCTCAAACATTTCAATTCGGCCTTTTCGGGCGAGTGTCCACACTGTGGGGAAGTGTTTGCGGACACGTATCACATGGTGTGGGCATGCCCGGCGAATCCTGCTTTCCCACCTCACCCCCACCCCACCCGAGAGGACTGGGAGGCTGCCCTGCTCGGCTGCTCAACTCTCCAGGACCAACGAGCCCTGGTGACAAGAGCCCGGGCCGCCGCGGAGGCCACAGGGGTCCCGGACTAGGGATCCCTCCTAGTGATTGTGAGGGCCGGGCCCTTCAGGCACGGTCCAAGCAATACCTCTGTATATAGTAGAAAAAAATGTTTTACACCACCACAAAACGTGTCGCACTTCGCCGCCGTGCAGCAATGCCTGAGCGCTGCTTGGGATGTTGTACAAATGTCACAAGGAAAGATCGCCTTGTTATCAGAAATACTTCTCGAGCAGCGACAAAGCACGCCTGCTTATGTTGCGAGCTTTCGGCAACGGCACCGCTCGCGGGCGCTCAGGGCGACGAGCTCTGCTGCTGCCTGGCTGCCGTGGTCGTCGCTAGGCCTATTGCCTCTTTGGCATCGAAGCTGCAGCGGCCGGCGCTTCGGAAGTCGCCTGAGCTATAATACAAGGTTTACTCTACACATCGCTTTGCAGTCAACAGCATCATCTCACAATAAAATAATAGTATGGTCACTTTCCGCGACTCCTTCTGCAGCGAAGCGAGCGGGCGCCAGGCGAGCCGGACCCCACGTCGGACCAGCGGCAGCTGCGAGACGGTTGTGGCAAGAAATTTGCTCGTATCACAGTCGTTACCTTTACCAGCAGCTCAGTATTGGTCAGCGATCCTCAAAAATGACACCTTTTTCAAATTTCTTATCCCAGGGTTTATTATTTACGTCAAGAACACACTTTAGCTCGTTTTTATGTCGCCGGCAGACGGGATCCAGGCTGGCCGGCCGGCCGGCATGCTCGGCGTACATCACGTTCGCACAAGAAAATGCAAAACAGCCATGATACCAGCGAGGATGCTTCCTAGATTCGAGCAACGAAAATATGTCTGTGCAAAAGTGGATCTTTCGGCAACGCCGCGCGACGAACTGCGCGCTGGTCCCAGGCTGCCCTAGTCGTCGCTAGGCCTATCTGGTTTCACATTGAAACCGCAGCTGACGGCGCTTCGGAAGTTGCCTGCGCTATAATAAAAGGCCTACTATTCACATCGCTTTACTGCGAACTCGTCCCATAATAAAAGATATGTTCGATTTCCACGATGCCTTCAGCAACGGAGCTAGCAGACGGTAGGCGAACTGCACTAAGTAGCAGCAGCACCAAATCGGCTGTTGGATGAAATTTGCTTGTCTCGCAGTCATCACTTTTACCAGCAACTCGGCATTGGCCAACGATCGTCAGAAATTATGCATTTTTGACATGCATCTATCCAAGGGCTTGCTATGGACGAGAACAAACAATACTAGCGCGTTTTTCAGTCGCCGGTGGCCGGCATCAAGGCTGGCAGGCCGGTCCGGCGTGGCTCGGTGGTACCACGTGGTGTGCACGGCGCGTAACCACGGCGAAGGGCTGTAGTGTACCTCTAGTAATGTGCTTCGCATAAAACAAGTTTGCATTTATCCTCTCCCCTCCGTTTTTTCGGCCCGGCAGCATTTAAGCAGGGAACACATGTCCGGCAACGCATTCGGCGCGCCGCTCCGGTCGCCGCTTCCGAAATGCCGCACCACAGCAAGCAGGGACACACAGGGAGCGGTGAGCATCGCTGCGCCGCTCAACCCAAGCTCCGCCCACAACCGGCGTCGCACCTCGCCGCCGCGCAGCACTGCCTGAGCGCTGCTTGGCTTGGTGTACAAATATTGCAAGAAAAGACGTCATCGCCTTGTTATCAGAAAGACTGCCAGCTATACGCCACCGGCGACAAAGCATGCCTGCTTATGTTGCGAGCTTTCGGCAACGGCACCACTCGCGGGCGCTACGGGCGACGAGCTCTGCTGCTGCCTGTCTGCCGTGGTCGTCGCTAGGCCTATAGCCTGCATCGCATCGAAGCGGCAGGGGCCGGCGCTTCGGAAGTCGCCTGCGCTATAATTGAAGGCCTATTCTTTACTCCGCTTTGCTCTCGACAGCATCATCTCACAATAAAATAATAGTGTGGTCAGTTTCCGTGGCGCCTTCAGCAGCGGGTAGCAGGCGCCAGTCGAGCCGGACCCCAGCGTCGGGCCAGCTAGCGGCAGCAGCTGCGAGGAGGTTCTCGCAACTAATTCGCTCGTACCACAATTGTTACTTTTACCAGCAACTCGGTATTGGCCAATCAACCAGAAAAATGATATTATGCGAAGCATACTAAAATAGCCCAACCCAGCTCCTCGAGCGCGGCGGTGTCGTTACCATTGACCTTTCGTGACCTCCATGTCATACCACGTGATGCGTGACGTCACAGCAGATGAAAAACGGGGGCCCAACTCGCGCCGTGACCAAGGATGACCACGTGGTGCGTGACGTCACAGCAGATGAGAAACGGGGGCCCAGCTCGCGCCGTCGCGCGAGGCGTCGCGACCAAGGAGGACCACGTGATGCGTGACGTAACGCCATAGGAGAAACGGGGCCCCAGCTCGCGCCGTCGCGCGAGGCGTTGCGACCAATGTGTTTCCTGCTTCTGCCGCTAGGTGCGCTGTAGTGAACACGTGATGCTGGAGCGGCTGTATACAAGGGGGTGCGCCTGCCTCTGCTAGGTGTACACGGGATAGAGATGCCTCCTGGAGACAGGGCTGCTCGTTGGAAAGAGAAGCAAAAGTTGCGGCGTGCTACAGAGACTGATGAAGAGCTTGAAGAACGTCCAGCCAAGCGGAGTGCTCGATATGCAACTCGGCGACAATATGCTTCGCATCTGACTAGGCTTAACCTAAGCTAAGCCTCAGCCATTTTAATTTTCTCATTTCCCTATCCCAGGGTTTATTATTTACGTCAAGAACACTCATTAGCTGGTTTTAGTGACGCCGGCAGGCAGGCTCGGCTTACTTCACGTTCGCACAAGAAAATACAGAACAGCCATGCTACCAGAAAGGATGCTTCCTAGATTCGAGCAACGACCGCATGCCTGTGATAGAGTGGAGCTTTCGACAACGACATCGCCTGCGGCAACGGCGGGCGACGAACTGCGCGATAGAGCCCGACTGCCCTAGTCGTCGCTAGGCCTAGTGGTGTCGCATCGACGCCACAGCCGAGGGCTCTTGGTGATTGGCCAGCGCTCAAAAAACGTGCTACACTCGGCACCCCTTGTTAGTTCTCCCAAATCCGGGACTGTTTGAACGAAGACATGGTGTTCAGTTAAAACAGCGCTGTCAAACTAAAGGCGGGGACACATGACAGGCGGGCGCATCGATTCCGGTCCGGCTCGCCTTGTCCGGCGGCGCCGCTCCGGCCAGCCGGCGACCGCCGGACGCGTCAAACCGCGTAGATATGTCCGGTGCACCGCGTCCGGCGAATGTCCGGCACGCCGCTCCGGCGGGCAGTGGCAGCCAATGCGAGCGCGCAGAGCGCCTACGTCACGATGACGTCGAGTTCGCGACGTCACAGGTGAGCACGACAGAGGTACAGTGGTGGGCGGTGTGTCGGCTGCTGAATTGTCGGGTTAGTTTGACAGCGCTGTTTTCACCGAACACCGTGTCTTCGTGTTCGTGTCTTCGGAGAACGAACAAGGGGTGCCGAGTGTAGCACCTTTTTTGAGGGCTGGCCAGTCCCAAAGAGCCCTCGGCTTCGGCGTCGATACGAAACCACTAGGCCTAGCGACGACTAGGGCAGTCGGGGACTAGCGCGCAGTTCGTCGCCCGGCGTTGCCGCAGGCGATGTCGTTGCCGAAAGCTCCACTCTAGGGCAGGCATGCTGTCGTTGCTCGAATCTCGGAAGCATCCTTTCTGGTAGCATGGCTGTTCTGTATTTCCTTGTGCGAACGTGAAGTAAGCCGAGCCTGCCGGCCGGCCAGCCTGGATCCCGTCTGCCGGAGTCATAAAAACGAGCGAATGAGTGTTCTTGACGTAAATAATAAACCCTGGGATAGGGAAATGAGAAAATTATACCATTTTTCTGGTTCATTGGCTAATACCGAGTTTCTGGTAAAAGTAACAACTGTGGTACGAGCGCATTAGTTGCGAGAACCTCCTCGCAGCTGCCGCTAGCCGGCCCGACGCTGGGGTCCGGCTCGACTGGCGCCCGCTAGCCGCTGCTGAAGGCGCCACGGAAACTGACCATACTATTATTTTATTGTGAGATGATGCTGTTGACAGCAAAGCGGAGTGAAGAATAGGCCTTCAATTATAGCACAGGCGACTTCCGAAGCGCCGGCCCCTGCCGCTTCGATGCGAAGCAGGCTATAGGCCTAGCCACGACCACGGCAGACAGGCAGCAGCAGAGCTCGTCGCCCTGAGCGCCCGCGAGCGGTGCCGTTGCCGAAAGCTCGCAACATAAGGAGGCATGCTTTGTCGCCGCTCGAGTATAGCTGGCAGTCTTTCTGATAACAAGGCGATGCCATCTTTTCTTGCAATATTTGTACACCAAGCCAAGCAGCGCTCAGGCACTGCTGCGCGGCGGCGAAGTGCGACGCCGGTTGTGGGCGGAGCTTGGGTTGAGCGGTGCAGCGATGCTCACCGCTCCCTGTGTGTCCCTGCTTGCTGTGGTGCGGCAGTTCGGAAGCAGCGACCGAAGCGGCGCGCCGGACGCGTTGCCGGACATGTGTTCCCTGCTTTACAAGCCCATCCGGGCAGGGTGGAGCTGAGTCAACCTCCGATCCCTTGAGTCGACTCGGCGCGTGTACGTGAACCCAGTAACCGGTTTTTGACCTGATAACTTGACTCACCTGTGCTTTGGTGCGAACAATGCCTCACTGTGTGCTGCGGGAGGGGTGGGTGGGGGGTGAGGTGATTTTGGGTGTGGCCTTGCATCCCGCTTCCTTTTCGCACCACAAGCTTGAGGAAAAAAGAAAAGCAGAATCCTTTCGAAATACAGCCCAAGCAAGCAAAAAAGGAAAGAAATCAAGTTCGTCCAGGTTCTAAAAAAAAAAGTGTGCGCACGAACACAGACAAGCAAGAAGTTGGTGGTAGAGTGTAGTAGCGACAAAATAATTTGTCGCCAGGTGGAGCCACGTCGCACTAGTAAAATTTTAGCGCGAAATTCAAATCCCCGCAGAAAATACATAAACAACTTTCAGAGCCTGTAAAATGCAAACACTAGGTTCGATATGGATAAAAATTGCGGCTTAACAATCAAGAAAGAAAAAAGGAAGGAATAGTGGCGGACGAAATTTTGATATTTGGCTTAGTTTTTTCCCGAGATGACAAGGAAGTTCGACATATCTAAAAGCACCATTTTTCTGGAAATTTGCGTCTAATTGGTAAAAAAATGAAACTTAAACAATAAAATCTGTCCGCAACATTTCCTCTATTCACTAAAGACGAAAACGCTGCACAAACCTCATGAAAATCGAGCCATGTTTAGACACGGTATAGCTTCTAAAAGTTCCCATGTATTTCCTATGGACACTGCCACTGGTGAACCCTCTTAAGGCCACTTCATTTTAAGTTAAAATAAAAATTATTCGCATTATTCAGCGAAACACGCAACAAAATCCTTATTATTTGGCCAACAAACCTGCATGCACCGAACTGCTCAGCCACCCAACGAAATTGAGTATCTTGCGAAGATGGCCGCGCCAAAAAAAAAATGGTATTTACCTCGAATTCCACGTCTTAAAGGCCTACTTGACCGAAAGTTTACTTCAGCTAATTTTGCGCTTGATATAGTAAGCATGTTATGAACAATATTTATATTTAATATTAGGGCTGTGAAGCGTCTAGAATTTTAGTTACAAGCGTTCAAAAACCTCTGTAGCAGACGACGCAGTCCTCTAGCGGTGTGCTGGACAACTAACAAACCTGACCGGAAATGACGCACATTTGAGACACCAGCATCGCCGGCTCGCCAGTTTCAGGCGTTCTGAAGTGAGTGAGCGCCCCTTGTAAGCCCTTCTTCTGGCGCGTTTCTGGCTGTTTTCACCGCGAAGCTCGATGGCCCCGAGAAAATTAAACTGCTGGCGTCATGTCGACGAAGTGCGTGGCCGCGAAAAGGAATACGAGGAATCCGAAAAATCGCATGTATACTTCTCGGCCACCGCCCTTCATCCCCGATCTCGAAAGCTGGTTCAACTGCCTGGAGCTCAGGTTTTAACGTGAATTCCCCCTCTCTTCTTCAAAAAAGATAATGGTGGGTGGCTGACGCTTCTGCCTCTCGCTAAACCCTTTTGTGGGTTGGGCTTTGTCAATAGACCTCTCCCGGTCTACATCATGCATCAGAGCACGCACGTGTTTCTCGGTTAGTGACATGCCTCGAAAGCATGCCACTAACCGAGAGGGTTATAATAAAGAGAAGAAAGGCTTCGAGGCGTCTCTAATCCGGAGAATAAAGAAGACGGGCATCCGCTCGTCACAAGCTAGCTTAGCCGGTTCGGAAGCTAAAGTGCACGGCTTTGCTCATCGAGTAACGCCCTTTTGACGTCACGTTGTTTACACAAGGCAGAAGTCTAAGGAGAAACCTGCTTCTTCTGAAAAGAAATAAACATATGTACGCGTTTATTGCAGGTACAGCTCTGCCCAATGCGCAATAATGCCGTCGTGCGCACAGTGCATCTGTCGCACCTAGAAGATTATCAGGCCGGGCTGAGAATCCTGGAACGCCACACGAGCGTTACAGAAAACGTCGAATTTCTTACTGCCTCGCCGTTCATACTTGAGGTCGATTACAGGAAGCTTCAGCATTACCTTCCGAGGCGCGTCTCCAAGACCTCAGGGATCTGAACGCATGCTATTTGAATAACAATATTTTCAAACGAAGACAACCCGTAATTTTGATTTTATGTTCTGCATTATTACTTAGTCGATACAGATACACTGCATGCCTACCGGCAATATGCGTGGTAGGCGTGTACGGTCGACTGGGGTCCGGCAACCACGCCTTTCTGTCCAGCTGAGTGGTTTAAAAAGCTTAGAAAAACTTTTCCGTCTCTGTAGTACACAGGATTCAAGTGATTCTAGGTAAATACAGTAATGAACGCAGTCTTTGTTCATATGAACCGGCATGTATTTTGAAACTCGCAGTGGCTTGCCCGACCGAGGCGCGCAATGATAACCAGCCCACCATCGGCACCACATTGATGCCACGGTCCTCGAAGAAAAAAAAATACATATTTATTTTGCAACAGAAATTTTGCTTCTGGAATACTCTTTACGCTTAACAGAGCGCTTAATTCTCTTGAGCTCCCTTTTTAGACATCCAGCTGTTTTTATTGATTTACCTGGCGTTCACAGCACCTGTTCGAAATTCCTATGCACAGAAAGGAATACCTTTCGACGGGGAAGAAAAATGAGAAGGAAAAGGAAAACGAGCAGGCAGGTCATTTTTTTTTTTTTGTATCAGGACAACACCCATATTGCACGCACAGCAGAGCGCACATGTGCTGTTGGCACGTGCGTGCCCGCTCAAAAAAGCCAACTTGATAATACAAGCACGTCTTCTACTTGGCCTCCATTTGAATATGCTTGCTTTCGGGGCTATGTCCGAACTTTGCACAAGCTGTAATCAAATACTGCCAGGCAAACTACGCTCACTAGCATTGCGGCGCGATCGTTTTCGCTGAGGTTCAGCGAGGAGTTTTCTAGTCTACTGCAGCAAATAAAACACGTTTAAAACATTTTCAAGGGCGTTTCATCCGTTTCGGGATGTGTGTTCGCTCATATAACCATTTTTTATTGCTCAAAGTGCTGCACGCGCTATTGGTACCAGCGCTTTGCACGAGCAGCAACGAGCAGACGCTCCGAACCTGTCCGGACTCAAGGTCTCAAACATGCGTCACTTCCGGCGGGCGGCAATGGCGCCCGTTTTTCCAGTTTCGGTATTGAAAACTGATTTTTGCGTGCCGTTGGCACCGTAACTGCTTGAAACTGGCGCGTAATGTTTTGTGGGTAGCATAATACGGGGGTGTACTATGAAAAAACAACCTTTTTACGGTTTGAAAAAATTCGGTCAAGTAGGCCTTTAGGGGGGGGGGGGGGGGGGTACCACGGCGGCCATCTTGGACAAGTCGTTAGTTCAACCATGGTTCAATGTTCAACCAACAGGGCCGCTCCACTTGTCCGTAGAAGCGAAAAAGCGCTCCTCCGAGACGGTCTGGTCCTCCTCTCTGCGTTACCTTGACCTCCTCTCCCTCGCGCTGTGGCAGGAGGAGGCGGTTAGTCACGGAGGGGGGATAGACGCCCCGACAATGACGACCGCGCTCGAACGTGTTTGGCACACTCGTACTGCTTCTTTCGCCCCTTTGCAACCCTGCCATGGTGCCTGGCGATTCTTTTTTAGTAGGTACTATTTCGAATGTGGAAAGTCTATATATCATTGACATGTACAGAAATCATATTTTTGTTTCAAAAGAAAACATTCGACAGAAGTCTGTCTGGTTGGGAAATTTAATGTTAGGAGAAGGTAAGTGACGCCAACCAAGTAAAATACAGGAAAAACACGACGTTTCGGGACCGGCTCGGCCCCTTCTTCACGGTGTGACTACGGGCGAGCGCAGCTTGGCTTTTTAAGCCCCTGTGTGGAGGACCTGCGGGTCAATGGCCGCAGCCCATGGACGTAGGATGAGGGGAGAGTCCCCAGGGAACGATTAACATTCTCTCGTGTTTGCTGTATGTGCCACGACTCGAGTAGAAGCCTCCTGCGTGGGTTAGCTTCCGTTTCCAATACAATGGTGCTGTCGAAGTCAATTGGGTGGTCACACCCTTCACAGTGTTCGGCCACGGCGCTGCGTTGACGATTCATGTGACGGACGTCCGCTTTGTGTTGGTTCATCCTTTCCGCGAAGTTCTTCGTTTCCCCTATGTACGACGCCGGGCAGACGGAACACGGAATTTTGTACACGACGCCCTGGGCCTTTTCTCTGGGCTGCCGGTTTTTTGGGCGGGGGAGAAGGCGACCGATAGTGCTGGTCGGTTTGTGCGTTGTCAGCACCCCTTCTTTTCCGAGAATGCGACCGAGCGTCTCGCTCACGCCTCTCACGTAGGGGATGCAAACACGTTTCCGCTTCTGGCATGCGTCTGAGGAAATAATAGACCGGATTTTGTTTTGCCTTTCTTGTTTCCTGATAATGCGCCGGATGAATGAGCTTGGGTAGCCGTTCTTTTGGAGGTCAGAAATGACTCGGTTCTTCTCCTTCCTTTTATCTTCACTTGAGGAACATATGGAGTCGGCTCTCTTCAGTAATGACGTCACGACAGATGCTTTGTGCGGGATGGGATGGTTCGAATCGAAATGTAGGTACCGTCCTGTGTGGGTTGGCTTCCTGTGCACCGAGGACTGCAGGCCTTTGTCGTGCCTTGTAAGTAGGACATCCAGAAAAGGCAGGCTGCCCTGCTGTTCATGTTCAACAGGAAAAAAGAAAGGCAAAACAAAATCCGGTCTATTATTTCCTCAGACGCATGCCAGAAGCGGAAACGTGTTTGCATCCCCTACGTGAGAGGCGTGAGCGAGACGCTCGGTCGCATTCTCGGAAAAGAAGGGGTGCTGACAACGCACAAACCGACCAGCACTATCGGTCGCCTTCTCCCCCGCCCAAAAAACCGGCAGCCCAGAGAAAAGGCCCAGGGCGTCGTGTACAAAATTCCGTGTTCCGTCTGCCCGGCGTCGTACATAGGGGAAACGAAGAACTTCGCGGAAAGGATGAACCAACACAAAGCGGACGTCCGTCACATGAATCGTCAACGCAGCGCCGTGGCCGAACACTGTGAAGGGTGTGACCACCCAATTGACTTCGACAGCACCATTGTATTGGAAACGGAAGCTAACCCACGCAGGAGGCTTCTACTCGAGTCGTGGCACATACAGCAAACACGAGAGAATGTTAATCGTTCCCTGGGGACTCTCCCCTCATCCTACGTCCATGGGCTGCGGCCATTGACCCGCAGGTCCTCCACACAGGGGCTTAAAAAGCCAAGCTGCGCTCGCCCGTAGTCACACCGTGAAGAAGGGGCCGAGCCGGTCCCGAAACGTCGTGTTTTTCCTGTATTTTACTTGGTTGGCGTCACTTACCTTCTCCTAATATTTTTGTTTCCATTTTTTCCAGAGTTGTACACGTTGTTTTATAGTTATTCTTTTGTCACGACACTGGAGAATATTTTGATGACTAGCAGCGGCAGCAACGGCAAGCAGTATTCAAGGGCGTCCGCAGAATTTTTTGCAGGGGGGGGGGGCATTGGTTGTTGGCGCCGGAGGGGGGGGGGTATGTTCGTAGCAAAAAGGCACTATTTGCGGAGTAAATTTATTTATTTATATATAAATAAAAATAAGTCAAATGCACACATGAAAGAAAAATTACAAACAGCAAATTAAAGCGTGGCTAGGAGAGATACATTGGAGTTTATCAACGAAGAAACAATTAAAATTAATAAAAATGCAAAATGATACTGTCACTTCGTGGAGAAGAGTGCTCAGTCTTGCTGCACACGGGTTCTCGACTCACTCGGATTGATGACCAACACTCAGCACAATATGTTCACAAACACGCAACTACAGTCACTCAGTCAGTCTTCCATGAAAAGCAACTGCAGCCGCCTCGGATTTTTCTGGGCGAATGGCGTGATTACACGGGTGACAAATTCATTTCTGTGCTTCATTACACGCTCTCGGTGCACACTCATCATACACATTGATTGGAAAAACGGTTGAACGCGTACGTTGAAGACAAAAGGTGACTATATATAGAACGAAAACTTATTTACAAGATAAATGCACGCTCGCAGCTTCATACACCTCGCTCCATCTTGCTCGCGCATTCATACAGTCGAGCAACCGCACACACACTGCTGAGTGCTCGCCGCTCGTCGTTTGCTCGTCCGCTGTCTTGGTTTTTCTCACCTTCGTTGACAACCGGCCACTAAAAACACCGAAGCACAAACACAGAGGCGCGCACACGTGCAAGGGCTTACTTGGCGCAATATCTCCGAATGCGCACTTTAGGGGTGGAAGGAACGCCGCGCGACTTCCGAGGGGAAGAGGCACTCGCCACTCCGGTCGGAAAATTTGTTTTTGTGCTTTTATGGGGTTCAGAGCCCCAAAACGACTCAGGCTATCAGGGACGGAGTAGTACAGAGTTCCGGATAATGCCGACCACCTGGGTCTCTTTACCATGCACTGACATCGCACAGTAGATGGGCGCTGTTGTGATTTGAGGCCCAGCCAGAGTTGGCAGGCGAGCCATGCAGGCGCCATCGGGCTGCGTTGACCAAAGGCGCTGGTTTTCGGAGAAGACGCAAGGAACGCTGGTGTGGGGGCGCCTCTGGAGACCGCGTCGCCGTGAACAAAAGCAGCTAATCCCCTTTGCCGAAGATTCTGAAAGCGGCGCCTCTACCGAACTGCGCTCTCCCGTGGATCGGAGGAGACAGTGAGCGGCGGCGGCGCCAATTCATCGCCCGCTTGCCCCTGAACAGCCCGACAAAGCGGGGGTGGAAACGGCTGATTTGTCGTTCCCTCCTCAAGAATTCATCGGTGGCCGGCGTACGAACGTATCCTGATTATAGCGAGCGACGAAGGCGAAAACAAGATGCCCTGTGCATCTGTCTGCCTCCGTGTCGCTATCTGTCTAGAGATTAAAGAAACGGACACCCATCTCAAGACGGCTCGAAACACATGCTCGCCAGTGCCGCTGTATGTCTGCAACAGGTCACCTTCTAGTAGAGCTAACGATGGCGTGGTTTGAAAACGGCGGAACGGCGCGCGCCCGGACGCGGCATTTCGCAGATGTGACCCAAAGCGTGGAAGCGGGGCTGCTTTTACCCTTTTGGCTGAGCGCACCACCGCCCCTGGCGTGCAGCCATCACTCACGGTTCGAGTGAGTGATTTTCCAGGGGGGTGCAGCCGCCCCCCCTTGCCCCCCCCCTCCGGACGCCCATGGCAGTATTACCAAATAAAGCTTCGTAGGTTCCACTGGCACCCATAACAAAGGGCCACAAGACATCTATGGGCTATGGCCTTCGTAAAACAATATGGATGATGTCGAAATGGATGCAGCGGAATAGTAGATGACCTCTTGGTTTCAAACGGCGGTTGCCATGTGTGTTGTCACAGCCTTTTCTGCCGTCAAAGGCGCGTGACGCTACGCAGCTGCGGGTGTCGCGTAAGACTTGTGTGCTATTGATTCCCGTTTGCCATGCAAACGGTTATTTCGCAATTCCAGGAAAAACACCTGCAGTGAAAGATCAACCCGAGATTTCGAAGCATGGCGAGTGTTTTATTGTTTACTCACAGACTGCCAGTGCTATGTAGAATTCTAAGAGATAGCTGATATGGTAACAGTAAATAAGAGAAAATGGGCAGAATAAGGCATATCAGAATGGTACAAACATTGCGTTCAAGTACTAACGTTGTTGGGTCAGTAGCTGCGGAGAGGAAAAGAAAGCAATATCACAGTGTGTTAGCCCCCTTTATCTCCCACCCGTTCCCGGTAATAGCTTGGGAGAGGTAAACTCTTTTGTGCTTCTGTCTGTGACGTAGAGATGCGTTGCAAGTAATGCTGATTTTTTTTTTCCCGCCCGCGCATCCATGCATGACAACAAAGATCCCGAAAGCGCTTACGGCCGCAGCCGGCAACATTCTTTTCGGTCACTTTTTATTGTCAAATAAACCATTACCACCACCAAGGTTCGAAAAATGAAAAGGAAGCACTGGCTGTGAAACTTCGACTGGAGACTGCGGGACATAGCTGCAAGAGCTAATAAGTACTCCTTACAATCGCGTCGAGTTTCTCACCACTGTGGTCTTGGCATAGCATTTCCATCCATTCATTGGAACTGCATTTTGTTGCCACACGAGGCAACGTTCCTGCTTTTCTGGTATCGTTAGTGATCAGCACGAAATTGTGATAATTCCAACAGTTCTGATTCCCTGCTGTCTTGTGAACACGGATGTGAGCGTGAGTAAATTTGTATAGTAAAAGGCTCATTTTTTCTCCATTCCGGGGAATGCGGGAAGTCAGAGCTATACGCACCGTGGTAGTCCTCTAGCTGATGGCCGCAAAATCAGTGGACTTTTGCTTTCACGTCACTTTTCAACTGAAGTTTAGAAGAACTTCTTGTTGGGCAAGTTGGTGCATTGCTTTGAAGGAACCAAGTTGCGCTATAAAAAAAGACAGCCACTGGAAAAAGCCAAGGAGACAGACAGAGCGCAAACTGATTTCAGTTTTCAACTGAAATCAGTTTGCGCTCTGTCTGTCTCCTTGGCTTTTTCCAGTTTTCAGTTTTCAACTGAAATCGCTTATGCTGCTCTGTTTCGTTATGTTTGCTCTAGCACAAGAAAACATTTTGTGCTCACGCTGAGGTCTGGGGCGAATCGATCCTTGCACAATTAGTGAATTTCGGCGATAGGTAGCGGAAATTCGCAGATCTGGCATCCCAGCGGTCTGCATTGTCCAGGAGCCGATTCGAAATAGTTGGCGGCATTTCAGCGCTTCTCAACCGATGAGCCATAGCGCGAGGCAGGGGTGCAAGATCGTGTCTTCGCCCTAGGATAACCATCTCTGGCCGTCTCCTGTCTCGCTACTCACAGCGTTCCCTGTGCTCCTTCTAACATGGAGCGCCCGGTAGCTCCCTTGCTGAAAAAAAAAAAATCTTTTAGAATAGCTGTGGAAACTGCGCAACTCAAGCGCACCGGAACCGGTTGGCAGAGCGTAAGCCAACACAGGGCATTCACAAGGCCAATCATTCCGTGGATACATGAACCCGACAGAAGTCGAGTTGAGACCGCATTTTGAGGAAATGTGAAAAAAAATCGAGGAAGAGAGTAGAGGATTCTCGGTTTTCCTCTTCAAAGGTTGCTTTTTTGAATACTCAGCTCGACCTGCACTCTGTTCGCATTTCTTTTGATCGTGATAGTACGTTCAAAAAAGCGCTTGAGTAAGAGGCCTCAAGGGTCCAACTGCAAGTTTTGCAGTAACACTTATTTCGTCTGTCGTGTTCAAAAAACTGCGCGAAAAAATATTCAGGAAGCGAGAAATAAATACGCCGACTGGCAGTACGGTTTTTTTTTACTTTTTCGTGAAGTGTTGTAGTCACATGATGCGCTGACCCTTGCGCCTTGGCAGCGACACGCGGTACGCCGTACTATCTAACGTCATGTGCAAGCCATCTTGGGCCTGCACAGCAGCATACTCGATATCCGTAGCGGCAACTATTTTTCTGAAGAAACGTGTCTGTTCCAAAAGAAACAACAGTGGAGCGAAGGCATAAGTCTAAACTCATCATATCAACATTTTGAAAAAATAACATCATCTACCAACAACGCGCACGGATGTCGAACCTACTTCTTCAGCCACACCTGACTGTATAGTTGTTATAAAGGTTATTCACTTGACAATAGCGTGATAAGCCACTTGCCCAGAAAATGCATCCATTCCAGAGGCACACGAGGGGCATAGTTTGTCAGTACCCTCCAGATGATTCCTTCTGAAGAAATGAGGACTTTTAGTGCACCCCTGTTGGGACCCTCATTTTTTGTACGATGTGCACGATGATCGGCTACCGGGATACAGGGGTGCCACAAACGAGCCTCCTAGAGCCCTCAAATCCTCCATAGTCCTGGAAGCCAGGCTAGTCAAGGAAGACTGCATACTACATGTCTACTCGAAACGCAAAGCTCAGCGTAGCAACTAATATCTCATGATGAGAGCTGTGCCCGCTTCAGCACTCCTGCGTAACACAAAAACTGCAGCAACTAAAACTCTTTATTATGAGAAAAAATTACCAACCAAAAATACAAAAACCGGAAAAGAAAAAGAGACAATAAAGTGGCTGGACTACCAATTGTTTATTCGCAAGTTTGGGGCTCAAATATATACAGGGCACTCAGTCACACGATCCACGCACAACTGCTATCACATCAACCCTCCTTCGTGGAATCACAGTTTGCAACGACTTCAACATCTTCAATCTTACAGTCGATCCCAAGTTCCGGTTTCCTGTTTATTGTACAAAAGTATCTTTGCAGAAGCAGGGTCAGAAAATCATTGCAAAATACAGTGATATACAATAAATCGGCAAAAAGAACAACTAACAAGAAACAACAACAGCGACAGAACGCTTTCAGCGCATAACAATAAATCCACAACATGCAGAAAGGACGTCTTTAATAGAAATCATTTACACTCAAGGTCTGGTGATTATGAAAAACATATAATGAATGTGGGTTACTTACTTCGATGAGCAGCAGAACAATCAATCACTACAACATGCGGCGTCTTTCTTTGCAATGAGAAAAGCCCCAAAGAACCTCGCGCGCTGTCTTATTTGCGACTCCTGCCAAGAACCGTGATACTGTCAAGCGCCGGCTCACATTGCCACTCTGCGCAGTGAAGAGGCAAAATTAGATCCAGTTCTCGTTTCTAGCGATTTTGAGTGCTCCCATGCTGCGAAATACTTCGTTCAGGTGAGCAGACAAGCCTGCAGAGCGAACACCATACCGATAGGCCTCTGTAAGGATCATACCTCGGCACCAATAGAGGTGGCTCAATCACACTCACACTCACGGCCACTCGCACTCACATCCACTCATTCACACTCACATTCATGTCCACTCTCACTCGCAACCACTCTTTAACATTCCCACTCATGACCACTCGCACTCACAACCACTCACTCGCATTCACACTCATGACTACTCGCACTCACAACCACTCACTCACACTCATGAGCACTCCCACCCACAACCACTCACTCACACTCGCACTCATGTCCACTCACACTCACAACCACTCACTCACACTCATGACCACTCGCACTCACACACTCACAACCACTCACACTCATGTCCGCTCACTCACACTCATGTCCACTCACTCTCATTCATGTTCACTCACTCTTTCCTTGTTTGCTAACAACGGAGGGGAGGAGAGATTTACTGCCGCAGCCGACTGCCCTGAGTCGCAAAGATGGGGTGCTGAGACGCTCAGGCTTTGTCGGGCTATTTGGCCCATTTCCACAGTTTCACTGCTCGATGAAAATGGTCACTGATCACGCATATTCCATGCACTGAATGGTACACACGTGCGCTCCTGGGCTTGCTGCTGAGACGATGAGTGCCCGTTCAGCATCAGCTAAGATGCTTAGACAAGTTTTTTAACGGTGTCCATAGGCGTGCGCACGGTTCTCCATGAGAATGAGCCATGTTTCAGCGCAGTGCCCCCCACCCCCACTCCCAATCCTTTCTCACCTAGGGCCCTTACGACCAGAACGGAGCGCAAAGGTGAGGAATGATTATAGAACATTTATTTCCATGCGGTGTAATTTCAAAATATACAAATTATTATTCAGTAGAAGTTTTTATTTTAATCTGTAACATCGGCAGAGGAATATATGGTACGGAGAGGATAAGCCGCTGGTTCCTTCACACTCAAAATGTGAACGAAGGGAGGGGAAAGGCTCAGGGTGCTTGCCAGCGTTTCCACAAGGGGTCTAGTCTTTATCCTGATTAAGACAGCCCTCTTGTTGAAACGTTTGCAAGCACACTGAGGCTTTCGGCTCCCTTGTTCACCACGTGAGTACCGGCAGAGGAAGGCATGTCACTGCGTCGCTGAAGTATCAATGTAACGTCGCACTTCCAGAATAATTTCCATTATCTCTAAACACCAGCAAATTTGACAGATTTGTTTTGTTACTGCCACAGCAAAAAAGAACCTGAAAAGCTTGCCTCAAAATGACCCGGCCAGTAAACAGTTCTTAAAACGCAACATCATGGGTGTTCAGCCACTAAAAAACCTGATTGGCCATAGCACTGCATTGTGAACAATGACGGAACAGGTCCGACAAAGTAAATGTATGAGGCAGACTCGGTGGTTAGGGGGCTTAGACGATTGAGGGGGGGGGGGGGGGGGGGCGCACCTCTCTCCCTTGTGCGCGCGCCTATGACGGTGTCTAATAAAATAATGAGTTTGTCTTGACAATAGTCATGGATGGTGTCTAATTACCGATATTTGGTCTTGCTTGACAATGACGTTCCGTTACTCTGCATGAACACATTGGAGTCAAGTGACAACTATGAATACTTTTCGCGGCATGGAAAATGAAGCGTGTTTTTAAAACGATCAAGTCATTTCTTCAGGGAAAGGAAAATCGCTGGAATGGGCCGCAAGTAGAGGATTTCCCCGCGTAATAGCGATGCTAGGGGGAGTTGTCATTAGCAATCCATTTACAAAACCTCCTAAGCTACTATGTGTGACCGACTGTGGACATTTCTGCAGTGCAGAACGTTTTCTGCATTGCACATAATTCCTGTCTGAAAGAGGTTTTACAAACCAGCGCTATCTGTTTGAGGCTAGT
The DNA here is from genome assembly GCF_055824585.1 of Amblyomma mixtum. Taxonomy (NCBI): domain Eukaryota; kingdom Metazoa; phylum Arthropoda; class Arachnida; order Ixodida; family Ixodidae; genus Amblyomma; species Amblyomma mixtum. The sequence goes on from NC_143012.1 coordinate 173,959,379, forward strand.
GCTTGCGGAGACCACGTGCGCATCCGCGGGGTCTTCAACGTCGTTCGCGGAAGAATGCACATGCAGGTAACTTGTGAGCCATTTTGAAGCGCGCGCCCTTCTGAAACTAAAGGACTTTACTGGGAAAAGCGCTATCCAGAAGTTCACAGAGGAAATCGCAGTATCCGATTCAAAGGATACCTCATGCTGTCCAGATATCAGTGTGGGTAGGATTGCTGAAATCGATGCGTGCAAACAGAAGCTAATCAACTTACTTCACTGAAAACACGAAAAATAAACAAAATCGCATTTCACAAGCACATTTCGATTTCACTCTCGCAGTGACAAAGCTTCGGCGCCAACTAGGTCAGGTTTTCGCGTCAGTCCGGCCCAGTCAACAAATTACGGCCAGAGCAGAGCTCTCCAATGCACACACTTGGGCACAGAAAAAAACCTAAGAGTCCACCGCAGCACTCGAGATCCCATCTTATGGTAGTTATTGCCAAGAAGCGGACAGTCGTTTCAGCAGTAAGCATCGTAACTCTTGTGTATATGAGATCGAGCCGTGCGGGGAGCGTGGCAAGATACATCTGTCTATGATTTTCAGGACTGGCAATGTGAAATTCGATAAAGGATCTCGCAAAACTTGTAGCGGCTCATTGCATCCGCGAAGGGCCTGCGCCCGTGCCAATGGTGAACTACAGATGCAACGAAAGATTGCCATTCCTGTGCCAGCAGAATCCTCTGCTTCGGTTGTCCAAAGACACGAGCCTTATGCCTTATGCTGCCTCGAGCGCCCTCAGTAGTCAATATTTCCTTCCCTCAGCTGTCAATAACATGAAAATACCTAAGCGGTTATCGTCGTCGCGAAACATACGCGACCGCCTTCTCTGTCGCGTCCACCCACCACTCACATCCACTCATTGCCACCCACGTCCACCCACAACCACTCATTGCCACTCACGTCCACTCACAACCACTCATTGTCACTCATATCCACTCACACCTACTCATCAAACATGTCCACTCACCACTCACCTCTACTAACGCTCACATCCACACACTCGCACTCACACTCATCTCCACTTACACTCACATCCACTCACTCACTCTCGCACTCATGGCCACCCATGCTGACATCCACTCACTCTCACTCACACTCATGACCACCGACACTCATATCCACTCACTCGAACTCACACTCACGTCTACTCAAACTCACAACCACTCACTCGCACTCACACTCGTGACCACCCTCATTCACATCCACTCGCTCGCACTAACACTCACGTCCACTCACGACCACTCACTCACACTCACACTCATGACCACCCTCATTCACATCCACTCACTCGCACTCACACTCACGTCCACTCACACTCACGACCACTCACTCACACTCACAGACGTGAGTGTGAGTGTGAGTGAGGCGATATGAGTGCACTCATGAGTGAGTGTGCCGACCTATGGTAAGGATATGGAGCCCACTAGCTATAGGGAAGCCTTTTTGTTGTATAGCTTGAGGCTGTCATAGACTGGCTTTCCCCCAAAAGGACGGTAGGCAAGGAGTAGTTGTAAACTGCTTCGAAGACGACGACCTATGACTTCTTTATGCTGATAAACAAGGCGATTCGTGGAGATGACAGCCCCAACCTACAACAAAAAGGCGGCCCTTTGTTGTAGGTTTGGGTGGCCATACCACAAATCCATCTTTTTTACCACCATGAAGAAGTCATAGGTCGTAGTCTTCGAAGTAGCTCACTACTTGCTGCCTACCGTCCTTTGGGAGAAGGCCATTCTGTGCGGTTCGCGTTGGGCGATTACTTCCGCCAGAAGCTCCAGGATTTCGTCCATGCCCGACGCGCTCCAGTGGACGCAGTCCAGCCGCCGGGCCGCTCCTATCCTCCTGAAAGAAATAACAGCCGTTATTTTGAGCGGAAAATGCTGACATATTTACTTATCTTTCGTAAAAATAGTATTTCACGATTTTTGCGCAATGTGAAGAGGCGGTGTATCGGCACTGGCACCACATTGTCTGCGTAGAAATGAAAGCAATCATTATATTTTAATATAGACTACGTTACGAACTAACTTACCGTGGTTCTGTTGAGTTATCTACGTGTTCCCTACCTTCAAAATGCGCCAGTGGGCGCTGCTGTGGGCTGCACGGGCAACCGGCGGCAGCGTGAGCAGAACAACCACGGCACAGCGCCCGCGCAGCCACTCCACAATCTCCCGCAGGGTGGCCACGAGCCACCTTGCGTCGCCCATGGTACGCGCCTGCAAGAAAAAAAAAACAGAAATGAGTTTGCATGCATAAATGCCGATGCCGTAAACAAGCGTATCCTGGTAAGTTCGTTGGTGCCAACCAGGACGGCGACCATGGGCTCCACGTGAGCCAACCTGTGTAGTTGCCCGAGCAGACTTGCCGCAGTCCCTCCCGGCATTAGGGTAGGACTTTCTGCGCGGCGAAATTTACGAGCAGTTAGGCACTGCAGTTTCAGAAAATGAACCATATTTGCTTCTACGGCCATCCTTACCGATCTGGCTTCGCGGAAGTCCAGAAGCACGCTCCGCCAACCGCAGGAGCATGCTGTCTCCAATGAGCTGATGCTGGTAAAGTTGCGCGGGTTCGTTTTGAAACATCTGAGTCACAAAGAAAAAAAATCCCTCTTAGGGAATCCCCAGTTATGCCGCGAGTATAGGGAACCCAAGCTCAAGTTTGGGAGCGCGACGCCAGCGCCGCAGCGGCGAGCAGCGGAAACTCGGGGCGGCGCCGTAGCAGACGCCCTGCTAGCTCTGTGTGCACGTGCGATGGGAGAGTCGCGCGAGGCGCAATCTTCGCGCTGACAGACGCGGTCTCGGCGAAGCAAAAAGGAGGTAGTACGAAGGCCGTAATGTAAAAACCAAAGCGTATGTACACGGTGATCCACTCTTACCGCGAACACGCGAGTATGCGGCCGCGCTCTCCGGAGAGCCAGTGAGTCTGTCCCTACCATGCACGAAAAAAGTGACAGACGACGCGCAGGCAAGTCGCTCGCTGCTCGATTTTCCAGCCTTGCGACTGGGAGTCGCAAGCCGCTGAACTAATCGGCGAGACAGTGGAGCTTTTGGCAATGACGCCGTCCGCGGACAGTAGAGATTTCGGCAACGACGTCGCCCGCGGCCACGCCGGGCGACGAGCTGCGCTGCTCCCTCGCTGCCGTAGTCGTCGCTAAGCCTAATCATTTCGCACCGATGCTGTAGCTGAGGGCACTTCGGAACTGGCCAGCGCTGTAATAAAGGTGCTACTCGCGTCACCGTTTTACTATGTTCACCGTCACATAATAAAACAAAGACGTGACCGATTTCCGTGATGCCTTTAACTGCGGAGCCCGGTGACAACAGGCGAGCAGCACTGGGCATCAGCAAAGCGGTTTTGGAAAAGAAATATGCTTGTATCGCAGTTATCGCTTCTACCAGCAGCTCGGTAATGGCCAACGATCCTCAAAAATGATTCATTTTTGACGTTGCTCTACTCCAGGGTTTGGTATGAACGCGAAAAAACAATATTAGCGTATTTTTCTGACGGCGGCGGCAGGCAAACAGGTCGGCAGGCCGGCCCTAAAAAGCGCGCCGCTGTCGCTGTCATCATGACGCTTATACGACTGCGGTGCACATCAATACCGTCACGACATCCTCCTGGTCACCGTAGTGCATTGAGAATCGCACCGAGCGCGAGTGCAGGAGACGCGGTCAAAGCAGACGAAATTCTCGAAAGCGCGCAAGCAATGTTATTCCGGAGAGTTTTCGTTTCAAGCAAGAAGGCGACCCGCAGGTCACACTTGCAAGTGGGAACAATGGTGGTCAAATGTTTAGGGGGTTCCCCCAAGGTGGAGTAGAATGTTGACGAACTGTTGCCTGGTCGCATGTCCTTTCGACTCGCACGTAAGTGGATCGCCCTGCGCATCGCATGCAACAACTGACAACTACGATCAACAAGTGTCTCGCTTTATTTCTCACAGCTGATAGTACTTCGCATATTTCGAGCATATAATTTTACCGTGGACTTACCTCTAGTTACATGTCATACAGTACGACGTTAATATTCACTCGAGAAACGCATTTTACAGTCAAATGGGCCTCCTCATCGTCGACCGTCTGCTCCACACAGTAGACGCGACTAATCAGTTTCCCCCCTTTAATTAAGTTTGCATTGCAGTACTGCGCGTCAGTCTGAACGATCTTATTGTGGCTCATGCAGGCGACACATCGCGACAGCGCGGGCGCGCGCACGTGCAAGGAAGCGCGCGTGCAAAGAAGCGTGGTGAAAGCAGCGCGAGCAGCGAGCAGCGCCCCAGTTTTTACTTTTCTCCCATAGATGGCGCTGCACATCAGGCGCAGCAGCGCCACCCGGCGATGCTTTGGGAGCCTATATGGAAAAAGCGATACGTACTGCTGGTGATCGAGGATCCTTGTGACGGGATGACGGGTCGCAATGCGGTTGCTACGCTGCTGGCCCGTAATTTATACTGATGGGTGCGCCCGGTGACCTCTCTCAGCTTACGTCATCAGCGCATGTGTTTGCCGTCTCGTGGACAAAACTAGCGCTATACCAAGAAGGCTCTTACCGGGAAAAGAAAGGCTGCGAGGTGTCTCTACTCGGGGACAAAGGCGGCGGGGGATCGCTTGACACCTGCAAATTTTTTTCAGAACCGAAATTGGGCAATTGTGCCCATCGGGCCACACCTTTTTGATGTCACGCTGTTTCCACCAGGGAGGGGTCTATTTCAATGCCTCATGGCCGTTTGTCGCAAAACCGGATGGAAAGAAGGGTTGAGGGACGACGCACGGGAATGCGAGACTGACACACTGAGGTTGCCAAGCCGGCACGAAGGTACGGAAGTAGTCTGCATGAAAAATAAACGGAGGCGTTCTACTCCAAGACTATTCTGTGGCGGCGCGACAGCGTGTGGTCAGCAATGTACCATGCATTGAAGGAGACTCGTCTTTGTCGCTGCGCAGTGGCAAGTGGGCTGGTCATTATTCGGGCTACTGGTACGAAGTGGTGAAGGAAAGCAGTCGGAGCGACGGTTAGGGATTAGTCTAATTTGTCAGTCAAGAATGCTTTATATGCGCTGATTATGGGGCAAACCACTCCTGCCGTCACGAGAGCAAAGCCAGTTTTTTATTTGTTTATTGATTTATTTATTTACACAGTACTGCTAGCATCTAGGTGAGGCTGTAAGCAGGAGCGGGAGAAGAAAAAAAAAACATAAGTGACATGCGCAAAACAAATCAAGGCACAACAAGCTGCTTTCATAACAAATGAGATGCACTCACGAGGAAAAATAAATGATGCAAAGTTGCGTGCAGAAACACAAAGCAGTCGCAAGAACACTCCGTAATCGTCAGTTACAATTTGACAGCATTCATAAATGCTTCAGTAGTAGGGCATTGTACAATGCTGGCCGGAAGCCGGTTCCACTCACGGACCATTTTCGGAAAAAAAGAGTTAGCGAAGGTTTGAGTGTGACAGGAATAATCTTTAGGTTTTTTGCTATGATGCGATCGGGTGGTTCGTCGGAGTACAGGCTCTATGTAATCGTGTTTTCGGATACCTAGTTTATCATGAAACAGCAAGTGCATGTATTTTAATCGATCATACTGACGCCGTTTTTGTAAATTGTCTAAACCTGCCTTTTTTACTAGAGCACTCGCGGAAGTACGCCAGCTATGTGATCGGTATATAAACCTAGCTGCTTTCTTTTGCACAGATTCGAGCTTGTCTATGTTGCCACGAGTGTGCGGGTCCCAAACAATTCATCCATATTCTAATACTGGTCGAACTAAGGTTTTGTACGCTATTAGTTTAACTTCGTTTGTACATTGTCGCAGAGTTCTTCTTAAATAACCTAATTTCCGCATGGCCCTCTTCACAATATCCGATAGATGTTCATTCCACCTTAGATCCGATGTTATGGTTATGCCTAGGTATTTATAGTTGTTTACAACTGCGAGAGTGCTGCTGCCTATGGAATATGAGGAATTTAATTGTTGCCTTTTGCGTGTTACGGTCATCGCAACAAATTTTTTCGTGTTTATTGACATCTGCCAATCTGAGCACCAGGTTTTAATCCTTGCTAAGGCACTATTAAGTAGAGCCTGATCGCTGGAGTTGTGAATTTCGTGATAGATTATGCAGTCATCGGCGTATAGCTTGGTTTTAACGGGTAGGTTATGAACTATGTCGTTAATAAATATTAAAAAGATAAGGACCCGAGAACAGATCCCTGAGGTATACCGGACTTGACAGGCGCAGGAGCAGAATACACGTGATCTATTCTGACGCATTGGGATCGGCCACATGGGTAAGCTTCGATCCATGCAAGAAGAAAATTGTTTTTCAACAGTGGTTCTAATTTTGAAAGAAGTTCAGGGTGTGAGACGCGATCAAAGGCCTTTTCAAAATCAAGAAATATAATGTCGATTTGGCTTTGAATGTCAATGGCTGTTGCGAAATCGTGAGTTAGCTCCAGGAGTGCTGTTACTGTGGAGAGTCCTTTTCAGAACCCATGTTGCCTGTTGTCGATTAGATTATAATGTTCAACAAATGTCGAGATATGATTAAAAATAATGTGCTCAAGAACCTTGGAATATGTACACAATAATGATATCGGCCTATAAGACGAAAGTAACGATGAATTATCTGCTTTGGGTATGGGCACGATTTTACTGCATTTCCAATGAAAAGGAAGTTCTGCTTTAGTCAAAAAAAAAGATAGACCATGATACATAAATATTTACTGCACCACTCGGCATACCTAACAAGGAAAGCATTGGGTATACCATCAGCACCTGGTGACTTTTTGCTGTCGATATTGAGCAGTAACGACAGAAGGCCCTGTTCAGAAACAATAACATTATTAACTGGCAGACAATGTAACACTAAGTCGGGATGTGGTTTCCTACCATCATCGTTTGTGAATACTGAACAGAAAAATTGATTAAAAGCTGTTGCCACTTGCGGTTGTGACGTTATTGTTTCGCCATTTATACATAAATTGTATGTTATTTTCTTTTTAAGAGACAAATGCCGATAGAACCTTTCTGGCGCGGTGAGCAGAAAGCTCTTCATGGTAACGTAGAAATAGTAGTCCTTGTTCCTTTTTATGCATTCCTTTACCTGCGTAAGTAGCACACAGAGCTTATTTTGTTTGGCCCGCTGAAGGAGAAAGCCGGGTTTGCTTTCTTAACTTTGTTTTCGCTCTAGCCGAATAACTTCTTTATTCATCCAAGGACTAGTATTTCGTACTCGTTTCGTCACGGCCGGCACAAAATCATTCACGCACTTCATAACAAGACTCTTGAAGAAACACCACAGTGCATCGACAGAGCAATCGGTAGATTCAATTAAAGCAACAAAATCTGAGAACGAACTGTCCAACAAATCTAAGATAGCAACATCGTTGGCACGTGCGAATTGCGGGACTACGCGTATGTCTGTGTTTTTCTTAGTGGCAGGAGCGCATGCGATATTCAGCGATACCATCTTATGGTCAGATATGCCATTGTAGATATGCGTAACCAGATTTCGGCAAACAGGCTGCTGCTCACGAGGAAAAGATCTAAAATTGATTTAGCGCCTTTTTGTATGCGGGTGGGTTCCTTCACTAGTTGAGTGAAGTTGTGAAAGAAGATCTACAAGTGGCTCAGAAATGGCAGATATTGGTTCAGGGAATTCACTGTCCCACTTGATGGAAGACATATTAAAATTTCCAGCAAGTACTGTGTTGCAAGTAGAAATGTTACTAGAGCATAGGAATTCATTCAGTACTTCAAAAAATGTGCTGTTGCTATTTGGCAGCCGGTAGAATGTGCCTACAATCAAGGTAAATTTGTCTAAAGAAACCTTTTACCAATATGCATTCGATATCGGGTATATCGGGAAGACTGGTTACATGTAATGACTCTCGGAAAATAATTGCTACGCCACCGCCCCGAGAGTTACTATTTTTGTGAAGCATTCGGTAGCCTACGGGTACTATTTGAGCGCTCTCAATATCCGTGTGCAGAAAGGTTTCTGTTAGGCATACGATATGTGGCCTGTGTGTGAGCACGATACTTTCTAGGTCAACTGTTTTATTAACGATGCTTCGTGCATTTAGCTGTATACACATAAACGACCAATCCTCGGGGGCTACGGTTCATGTCCTCTGTTTATCTTTCCGGCTAACTGGAACCCGGATTTTTCGTTCCTCGTCCGTTTCCTGCCTAGATAAAAAGCAAACGCCAAATGCGTACATATTACAGGAATTCTTTGCACTACAAGAAAAGTACGACACCTACATTGAATTTTATACCGGTGGCTCAAAAACAGAAAATCACGTTGGAAGTGCTGTAATCCAAGAAAAAAATAAACAAATAATGCGACTACCAGAATGCGCATCAGTTTTTATTGCTGAGTGTTATGACATCTTTGTAGCTGTAGAAAAAATATTAAGAGAGAACATCAAAAATAGCATAATTTACACCGACTCCCTGAGTATGCTTAAAGCACTGCACTCCAAAAATGCTGTTGAACCCATAATAGGAAACATCATGCATAACATAGTTAAAATCACAAAACAAAAGCATAACATTAAAATCTGCTGGGTTCCTAGCCATGTTGGAATTGTGGGCAATGAGAAAGCAGATGTATGCGCTGCACAAGCCCGGAATGGCCGAATAAAGCAAGTGAACATACCGTACAGGGATTGCTTAAAGTTTATCTACAGTAAACTCAGAAATAAGTGGCAGGCTGCATGGCAAGAACACGTAAACAACAAATGACATTCTGTGAAGCCCATTTTAGGGGAATGGCAATCATGTAGGCATCAAGAACGTTTTACCGAAGTTATTTTATGTCGGCTCCGCATTGGTCACACCCACCTCACGCACAACTTTCTGCTAACCAAACAAAACAAACCTCTCTGTGAAATGTGTGGTGCTGAACTCACAGTGAACTACATTTTAATTTCATGTATCAAACTAGAAGCAGTAAGAAATAAATATTTTGCAACATTTTACAGGCAAAACATCTCATTAAACCCCATGTTACTTTTAGGTGATCGAGCACTGGTTGACATCTCTTGTATTTTTAGGTTTCTCAAGGAAGCCAGCGTTTTAAACAAACTCTAAGCATAAAAAGCTTCACTTTTAACAAAAACTCCAACCTTGGTTTTGGCGCATCATAGCCTCAGTTGCTTTTGCGCCATAAAAATCAATATAACTAACTAACTAGCTAAACACCATAAACCAACCAACCTTTCCTTACATATTGTCAACTAGCTAGTTGGGGAATTTCCTCTGCTAACACTATGTTCACTATCTACCGAAACTGAAGATAGATATATCTCGCAGTCAGGGTTCCCCTTCTGTCACTACGTTGGTGAAAAACTGCGGCAGTAGACGGAATAAGCGCTGCTCTGGCTTGCTGTGCCTTTGAGCACAGTGCCCTTCCGAGAATTTCTCAGTGCTACTGGGCGGTTTCGCTTAGTCTTTTGTTGAAAACTATATTTAGTAATGTTCTTCAGCTGTTCGGGCTTTAATACACCCTAAGACAGTAAGCCGCGTATGGAGCTCATACCCGTATTTAACCAGGAATTAAATTCCTCCCTCCAGAATGTCGTGCACATAGTAGGGAAGCAAGTGTTGTTTGACGTGAAAGTAAGAGATTTTTCAGGATGGAAGACTCCTCATCAACGACATATAATTGCGCATTGTTCCTGTCAAGTTTTCCATCCGCGAGGTGGCTGCTGTGTGCAGCTGCTGCCCGCAATGGTATATCTGCTTCTGACAGCACTGTGTTCGACTTTCTTCTGCGGGCACAGCAAAATATGCAGACCGCCCCATTTTCAAAACGCGGAACCACCCTTTCTTGTGCAGTGACAGGTTTTCTCCGCCAAAACCGACCACAAAAACACGAAGTGCTATCTGGGAACTGTTGAAAAGAAATGTTAGGCCCTCCTAGTAAGGACGCTGTATGTCATTCACTAGCGAAGTAATTATTTGACTCATGCCAAACCTTTGCACATCGGTCTATTTGGTAAGGAGCAGTAGGTGAGTAGAGCTCAATTTGCTCCTACATTTTGGGTGGAGATTCAGGATTGAAAAATGTACTGCCATTATTTTGCGCGATTTGTCAGCCGAGCCGTGAGGACTGCAAGATTTGAATTCGTCAGTAAACAACAACAGGAATGCTGATTTCCCTGCGCCTTCTCAGAATAAACCATGCTCCTTGAAAAAAGCGGCGTCTGAAAAATCCCGAAGCTTTTCGCAGCAATAATTTCCTGCCTGATGCAAAACTTTTTCAACTGCTTCATCAGCAGACAGCATAACTTTCAGCGAGCGTTACAACGGTACATAAAAAAAAGCACACACCTTGAACTCTCGAGTTAGTTTCGCCTGAAATTTTAAATTCCTCTGGCTGAACATAACGAAGCCTTCTCTACACGTATGCAAGAACGGCACGATCACTTTGAAGGTAGACCCACTTATAATACGACACTGCAAATGCCCAAAGTTTGCATTTCACCGCATAGACTCGTGCTGCCGTTCTGCCCAGCCTCAAAAGTGAGCTGCAGAACTGTAGATAACAGAAATTGCACAAACACCTTAATATCATCAGATATGTCATGCGCAGCACTCCACAGTAAACAGCGCGTCTCTGTCGTCTTCAAAACAAGGAACATCGAATGGCGCTTGACTTGGTCAAGCTCACATTGAGGGCTGTCGTCGTTTAGTGGATGCCCATTTGTTCGCCAAGTCTCGTCAGACGCAGCCTCGATGTAGTCAGGTGGTGGGCACTCGTTCACGCTGGTATCCGATGACGTTACCTGGTCGCTGCCGGTGCACGGTTTGTAAACTTAGGCGTCCTTCAAAAACTCAGGGTGCTTTCTGTTGAGGTGTTGGCGGTACGACATGTAGGAGCCAGCAGGCATAGTGGAGAAGCAGTGTGAGGAGCGTGCAGGAGGAGTGTGATGATGTAGCAGGAGCGTCCATCAGCCGTTGTGTGCTTGAGGTGAGCACTGACAGTGGGTGCATTCAGATGGCAGAAGTGGGTGCATCAAAGCAAGATCGTACATTATGGTGACAAAGGTGTATGACCCGCCGCTCGTGACGTTGCGTAGATCACCCAAACGGCTCAATACCAGAGAGCTCAGTCTCAGAAGTGCTGTTATCACTTCCCATGCTGATGATGATTTGCTCCAGCTTGTGGCTAAACCCACGGTTCTCCCTTAAGTGCATTTTGATGTCTTTCACATGCCGCACAGCGGTGGTCCAGTTTTCTGCCGTTAACTTCTGTACATTCGCAAGCAGAACAGCCTGCACATTCCTGGTCTTGAATGTGGTGTTCAGCGCTGCGACTGCATTCTTAATCTGCGCCCAAATAAGTTTTCTAGGGTTAAATTCACACTGGTAAAGAAGCAGCCCTAGGACAGCTCACCCAGCACTTTCAGCAGCTGTATCAACCAGCTGCTTTATAAACTTAGTTTTGACGGTGGCCACATTGTCAAGCAGCTGCTGCTTCACGTAGCCTTCGAGGCCACGCAGCCTTGGATGTCTGCCTTCCGTCACGAAAGTGGCGGGATGTTCTCCACGCGTTTGGAATGGTAGGACGCATTGTCCATGACGATGACGCTTCGCGGTGGCAGCTTATCGAGGACAGAGCTAAACCATGTCTCGAAACTGTCGCCGTCCTTCTCATCGTGGTAGTCGCCTGTTTTCTTTCTCAAGAACACATCCAGGCAACCGTCAACAAATCCGTCCTCACTACCGATGTAACGATCAGCCGCTGCCCTTTTCCGTGACGGCTGCTTGATCCCCGTCGTCAAGCCGCGCAAGTACGCGCCGCATGACGACTTGATTTTCTTAACCGAACACAACTTACCGTGTGGCTAGCGGTGGCTCACGTTTGGTAAAGGTAAAATATTTCGCGGCCTTCTTCCCTGTAATGGGCGACCTCGTGCAGGTACTTATGCTCCCACCGCAACAAGTCATCGCGCTCGATGAGCAAGGAGTTCAGACGTTTCTCGTTATTGAAGCAGATGACCAACAGGAGGCGGCGGACGGTCCATGGCTGAAGTGTCGGCAGCTCTTCTGAGGCGTCCGCGGATGCTAATTCTGAAGCATTCTTGACTGTTGCGACTTCATTGTGCCGGAAGAAGCTGTGCACACAGGTTCTTGATGCGGTCAGTACGAAGCTGTCATAAGTATGTATGCGCCTCTTGCGGCCTTCATCCGATCAAAACAGTGCCTGTTTGCTCGCAGAGTGTCATCAGACGCGGCCTCGATGTAGTCTGGTGATGGGCATCCGTCCACGCCGGTATCCGATGACGTTACGTGGTCACTGTCGCTGCGTCATTCGTTAATTGAGGCATCGTTCATAAACTTTGCTTTCTGTTGAGGTGCTGGCGGTATGGCTTATCGGAGTCGTACATGTTCCCCTCCTGGATTGTTTTCGCCCATTAAATTGTTTCATCCAAATCGGCAAGCTTTTACAAAACATTCATGCAGTAGGCATCTGGCTCTTGTTCTTCATGACATGCATCTTAACTGCAACATCCCCCCGATGCTTTTTGTCATGACTTTGACAACGCTTATTATACGCTTACCCTATTGAAAATACTGAACGTGGATTCTGCGTGCCTATCTTTGCGTGTTTATTGCCACGCACATTGTGACGATTGAGCGAGGTCGCAGAACGCGAGACATATTTCACTCAATTTGCGCAAGCCGAGCAAGCTCGCAAATGCGACACATCTGTCACATAAAGTGCGCAAGCCGCGTAAGGCTCGTACAGCAGGAGACATCCTCGCGTGATATGCGCAAGCCGGGTGGGGCTTCCAGAATGTCCGAGAGCCAAGGGTGAGTCCCAGAATGTTCAAGAGCCTTGTCTGGCTCACAGAGCACTAGCAGTGTCAAATGGAGTTACCATCATGATACCGATAATACCTTGCATGGCTGCAAGGCTCCTACATCACTGCTCAACACGTTACGCCAATGCCCTACCTAAAGGCCTCCTCACCTGTCTGTCACTGCCTCATTCAGCATGCATGTTGTGAGATAACAAGCTTTGCAGCAATGTTCGTGGGATGACTCTCATGTGTGTAGCATGCTTGCAAAAGGACATAGATAAGGTCACCTTAACTGGCTTTATTAATGCCACATCCCTCATGACGGGTGCCACACAGTGGCTAAACAATTTCTTCAGCTTCTCCAAGTCCAGCAGGTTGGCGTCTTGATCCAGGTTCTCACTATGCAGCACCTGCAAAAAGGTAGCAGTATATGCAAAAAAATTCAGTTAATTTGTTTTCTCGAAATTCCAGAAAAGGGCACAAGTAGTTCTTCCATTAATGAACTAATGATGATTTCGAAAAGTATCAGGTTTGAAATACAGACATTGGAAAACCCGACTCAAGCACGCAGGCTGCTCAGCATCAAACCTGCACAAAATCTAATAACCGTGTCACACAGGCATTTTGAAGGCTTTCAAATGGCCATCAACTCAGTGGCACTTGAATGCAGCTAAATGGGCATTTCCAATAGCCACAGAGTCCCTAGAACAGTGTGGACATCTATCAAGATTTTGAAGGAGTAAAGTTTCACAGGTTCTTCTACTCTCCTTGCACCAGCGGTGCCCCGCCAGAGACGGGTTGGTTTCAACTCGAAGACTGAAGCTTGATCTCTGCACCAGCGGTGCCCCGTCAGAGACGGTCTCAAGATGTGTTGACACGCAGGGATAAAGAAAGGCAATAACTGAAGCTTTATGTACAGATATTTACAGCGTACAGAAGTTTAGACACTCGAGACAAATTAAACGGCAAAAGGAGAAACAACAAAAAGGGTGGAACTGGCTAATACCAGGGGAGGCCCCTACTCGGCGTGGCCGAAGATGCGTAGCATCTCACATTAGCGCAGAACCCCGCTTCCAGCTCCGGGGCCCGGTTTTAAAGCCCTAAAGGCCCGGCCCACATTTCGTAGCTTCCAATCATATTGTGCTCTCAACATGATTGGTTCTTCAAGAGCCTGGCCAGCCCTCCAGCTGCCGTAAAGTAGAGCTCTCTCTCCACCACAAAATAAAAACAAACACAAATAGACATCCGTGCCAGCACGTGTGCGAATCAGTACCGCGGGTGGGGGGACACCCGTATACCTGCCGGCGCGTTCGCGAGCGCCGCGTTCCAAGAAAGGAGACGCATCGCTTTGAGCACCCCCAGCCGCGTTCCGATGACCCCCGCGAACGCTACCGAACCCTTACACGCCCTTCCCAAGATTCTACAAAGGGCTCAAATGCCACTTTTAGAATTATAACAAAGGGATCGGTACGGGTCACAAAACCACCCTGTGGGTGACATACCGCAGCTACACAAACACTGGCACGAACAAAACCAAAAACAAAAAAAAATGCACACGGGCACCAACACAACATTAAAAAATGCACACTTAAATACACACAGTGGCATGCCTGCCGTGCGCCGTAACACAGCGTCCAAGTTGGTGCGTTGCACCCAGTTCACCAGCATGCACGCCGTCGTCCTGCTCGCGAATGAGCACACAGACACAGACACTCGCGACTGGAGCGTTCACAGCACTCGCCCAACGCCCACGTGAGCCTCCTTAGTCGCACCGAGCGTCCCTGTGTAGTAACATTCGAGCCACCACGTGTTGTCTGTAACACAATTAACGCCTAAACGGTAACTCACTCATTAGGCTGGCGCCACAACGGGGCGTGAACTGAAAAGACGGTGCCCTCCAGGATCAAAAACGTCCCGGGTTTTGATGGGTCCAAACCCCTCACTACACGACGCACCTGAGGGCCCGCTCTCTCTGGCGCGCCGGTACGAACCGCGTGCTGCGTAAGGAACATCTCTCTTGCCGAGTTCAGCTGTAACAGTGCGGCCGGCTTTGCTGAACATAATTTGGCGTACCGCAGCACGGAACGTACTGTTCCACGCGCCGACATTCACTGTGAAGGCTATGCGCCTGTCCCCTGGTACTTTGGAGCGTTTGGAGCTATTTGCACCGTTCCTGCACGGGCAAACATTTAAATCGCCGCTCCCTGCTTGATAGACGCTGGCCGGCTTCGTGGCATCGTCTGCTGCACGAGCTGACTCGCCGTCGCTTGACCCGAGCTTGCCTTGCGGCAAGTCGCCACTCATTTCCGGGTCCTCAAATGACCTGGCCGGACACACACCGGGTGCGTTCGACAACTGCGCGGCGCTCTGCCCGGTCGGCCCAGCAAGCCCGCCTCCGTTCCCTGGCTCGCATGGAACGCTCTTTCCATCAATGACGCTACGGGGCCCTTCATGCCCTATGACCGACACAGTGTGCGGTTCCAGCAACGCTAGACTTTCTCCTGTCACTAGGTCCGCGATCTGACATCTGTCGTCGCTGGCCGTTCCCAGCTGAGCTAAATGCTCTTTTCCGCAGCTTGCTTGAGACTGCGTTTTTGGAATTGTGAGACTCACTTCCAACAATCCTGAGCACGCGTCCGCGTCCCTGGTGTCATTTGGGATTGAGCTAACCTGGGCGGCCGTGTCGTCGGCGTGCGCGTTCACCGCCTCTAATACCGCGACGCTGCGTTCCGTCAGGCTGCTTTCTTGATCTGCGACTCCAGCTTCGCAGAAATCTGGCTCACCCTTTACCTCTGCCCGGCTGTCCTCTTGACCTGCGCCCGGCAGGCATATGCCGTTGCCTTCCCGCACTGGCGACCTCTCTGCTCGTGACTCGGAGCAGTTCTCCCTGGCTAGTTGGCTAGCTCTCCTAGACTCCTTGATCTTAGAAATCTCCAGCTCTACCTGCTGGCGTCTCGCTTCTAATACCCCCAGGACATACTTAACATCCTGAGGTTCTTCCTCGCGAAGAAGCGCCTTTCCGCCATTTACTTTCGCAAGTTGAGCCTGAAGGTCCGCCAAGCGCGCCTTCGCTAACTCAACCTGGTACCTCACATCGAGCGAGGGCCGGCTTGGATAGCTTTCCATACCGCCTTCCGTACCCCTCAGCTGTCCTACCGGCTCGAACACAGGGACGTGAACAATGCGACCAAGGAAACTCACGGTTTCGATGCGTCGATCCGCATTGCCAGCTCCTTGGCGTCGGAGTCCACCGCCACTTTCCCCGGACGCTGCGATGAGCTGTCGCACGCCGCTGCTCCGCCGCCGGTGACCGTCAAGTTATCGACGCGCTGCTTCCTTCAACCGGACGCAGTCCCACGTCGCTGGACTACTGCCGTGGTCCTTGCGTCCTTGCCGCCGTGTCTCCGCAGGTCCGTTCACGAACGCTGACCTGTCGCCTTGTCGTCACCTTTCCCCCTGCCTTGTCTTCTTCCTGCGCCGTCTTCCGATGGCCGCAGGATCCTGCCGACTGCGCCAGTAAAGTTTCACAGGTTCTTCTACTCTCCTTGCACCAGCGGTGCCCGCCAGAGACGGGTTGGTTTCAACTCGAAGACTGAAGCTTGATCTCTGCACCAGCGGAGCCCCGTCAGAGACGGTCTCAAGATGTGTTGACACGCAGGGATAAAGAAAGGCAATAACTGAAGCTTTATGTACAGATATTTACAGCGTACAGAAGTTTAGACACTCGAGACAAATTAAACGGCAAAAGGAGAAACAACAAAAAGGGTGGAACTGGCTAATACCAGGGGAGGCCCCTACTCGGCGTGGCCGAAGATGCGTAGCATCTCACATTAGCGCAGAACCCCGCTTCCAGCTCCGGGGCCCGGTTTTAAAGCCCTAAAGGCCCGGCCCACATTTCGTAGCTTCCAATCATATTGTGCTCTCAACATGATTGGTTCTTCAAGAGCCTGGCCAGCCCTCCAGCTGCCGTAAAGTAGAGCTCTCTCTCCACCACAAAATAAAAACAAACACAAATAGACATCCGTGCCAGCACGTGTGCGAATCAGTACCGCGGGTGGGGGGACACCCGTATACCTGCCGGCGCGTTCGCGAGCGCCGCGTTCCAAGAAAGGAGACGCATCGCTTTGAGCACCCCCAGCCGCGTTCCGATGACCCCCGCGAACGCTACCGAACATTTACAGAAGGCTTTTCAGTGGTAGAAATTTGCACTGAGACATGGAGCACTCGCAACTTACACTAAGGAATAAAATCAAAGCAATTTAATCGCTGAAAGAATACTCAACATGAAATGTACAACTTATTTCACTGAAAAAAAAAGAAGGCTGGCCACAAAACACTGCAGCAAGCGGATTATCACTGTTGCCAATAGCACAAAAACAATGAATACCACCTTTTCAAAACTGCGTGAGTGCTACAACAGCTTCCCAGCAAAATTATCAACTGTGACAGTGGCTCCACAGCAGTTTGGTGCGAGATGATGAAATATCTCTACGGCGATCAAGTATTCTGTGTAGCAGCGGCATAACTCCCGAGTTGAAGTGCAAATCTCAAAGCTCAATCTCCCACCTTAACTGTTATCTTTAAATACATATTTAAATTCATTGCAGCATGCTGCAGAAGTATGTGGTCAGATCATTCGAGAGGATACCTGCAAGCTATCTCAGGAGACGAAAGATCTGATGAAGAAACGCCAAAGCATCAGGACGTCTAACTTCAGAGATAGAATAGGACTAGGAGAGCTATCGAAGTTAATTATAAGTGCAAGGTAGCCAACATAAGAAAGTTTAACATGGAGAAAACCTAGCATGCTCTAAAGCATGGAGGTAGCCTAAAATCAGTGAAGAGAAAACTAATCACTGGTAAAAACCAGATGTATGCGCTGAAAGACAAAGAGGGCAATGTCATAAGCAATATGGATAAGATAGTTAAAGTAGCCGAAGAGTTCTACACAAATCTCTACAGTAGTGAATGTAATCAGAAGGTTACAGAGAGAGGCAGTAGAGCACAGCAATGGGACACCAGCCAGTAACGAGGGAGGAAGTAAAGAAAGCCTCAGGAGCAATGCAAAGGGGTAAAGCAGCTGGTGAGGATCAGGTAACAGCAGATTTGTTGAAGGATGGAGGAGAGATTATGCTAGAGAAACTAGCCACCCTGCATACGCTTGCCTCGTGACCACGAGCGTATCAGGAGCTTGAAAGAATGCGAACATTATTTTAATTCATAAGAAAGAAGATGTCAAGGACTTGAAGATTTACAGACCGATCAGCTTACTATCCATTGTCTACAAGGTATTTACTAAGGTAATCACTAATAGACTCAGGACAACCTTCGAATTCAATCAATCAAATGATCAGGCAGGCTTTCATAAAGGATACTCAACGAGAGACCACATTCATGCAATCAATCAGGTGATAGAGAAATGGGCAGAATACAACCAACCCCAATATATAGCCTTCATTGACTACCAGACAGCAATTGACTCGGTGGAACCACAGCTGTCATGCAGGCATTGTGGAATCAGGGTGTAGAAGAGTGTTATGTGAAAATATTGGAAGATATTTATAACGACTGCACCGCTACCATAGTTCTCCATAAGGTCAGCAATAAAATTCCAATAAGGCAAGGTGTCAGGCAGGGAGACACGATTTCACCAATGCTATTCACTGCCTGTTTACAGGAGGTATTCCGGGGCCTGAAATGGGAACAGTTGGGGAGAAGAGTTACTGGAGAATACCTAAGTAATTTGAGATTCCCTGATGGCATTGCCTGGCTAAGCCACTCAGGATATGAACTGCAAAGCATGATGAATGAGTTAGACAGGCAGAGCAGAATTGTGGGGCTAGAAATGAACACGCAGAAAACCAAAGTAATGCTCAACAGCCTAGCAAGGGAACAGCAGTTCACAATTGGTAGCGAGGTGCTAGAAGTAGTAAGAGGATAGGTATACTTAGTGCAGGTAGTGACCGCTGATCCGGATCATGAGAGGGAAATAACTAGAAGAATAAGAACGGGGTGGAGCGCATATGGCAGGTTCTCTCAGATCGTGAAAGCCAGTTGACAATATCCCCCAAGAGAAAAGTCTAACACAGCTGTATCTTACTGGTACTCACCTATGGGGCAGAAATGTGGAGGCTAACAATGAGGGTTCAGCTTAATTCAAGGACAACGCAGCGAGCTATGGAAAGAAAAATGATAGGTCTAACGTTAAGAGATAGGAAGCGGGCGGAGTGGGTGAGGGAAAAAACGCGGGTTAATGAAATCCTATTTGAAATCAAAAGGAAGAAATGGGCTCGGGCAGGGAATGTAAGGCGAAGGCAAGACAACCGCTGGTCCTTGAGGGTAACAGAGTGGATTCCATGAGAAGGTAAATGTAGCAGGGGGCGGCAGAAAATTAGGTGGGCGGATGAGATTAAGAAGTTTGCGGGGATACGGTGGCCACAATTGGCAGAGGACAGGGTTAATTGGAGAGACATGGGAGAGGTTTTGCCCTGCAGTGCGTGTAGTCAGGCTGCTGCTGATGATGATGATGACAGCCTGAGCACACCTACAAAGTAAAACTGTGAACTCGACCCAGCAGCACTTTACTGTGTTGAAAGAGAACAAGTACAATTGAATTACTGCATTACCTTGTTATCATTAAAAAGTACAGGGCTCTAAGGACTTCCTAATTTACATCGAAACGAATGGTTTACAGTGAACTTTCACGGATTACACTAACAGGCACTGAAAATCCAACACAGCTGCCCAAGAGAATATTAGGCAGCCGCGCTAGCCTTCTTTTGCGCTATGCTACCTGATACCAGATTAAGATTCGAGAGCAATTTACTCATACTCTAGCACTGGGATACGTTATGCCCCAGACTGATGCAGCTGTCTTACTAAAGGCAGAGAAGCTTTCAGTGTGGGTCATGTGTGCTGTGGCGTGAACACATGCACAGGATCGCCTGCTACCATTCAAGTCCTCTGTGTACACAAATGCAGGTGCAATAGAAAACCCACATCACAAATTTGGCTAGTCTGGTCGGCCAAGCATGGGCCAGCTCATAGCACGAAGCAGCAGGTGCGACACATACCATCATCATCAGCCTGACTAGGCCCACTGCAGGGCAAAGGACTCACCCATGTCTCCACATTAACCCTGTCCTTTGCTAGGTGTGGCCACCATATCCCCGTACACTTCTTAACCTCATCCGCCCATCTAAGTTTCTGCCGCCCCCTGCTATGCTTGCATTCTTTTGGAATCCACTCCATTACCCTTAAAGGGGTGGAGACACCAAATTTGTGGTTCGGGCGTTCTTAGTTTCAAACGTTTCTTATGGCTCCAGGAAGCATGATACACACTCAGAGATTCATATATTCACAGTGAATAATTTATTATCGCATTTTTAGGTGAACGATTTTCGGTTTCGGTTTCGGAACGCCGAGTTGGACAGTGACGTCACAGAGGGGGAAGATCAACTACTTCGCTTGGTCACGTGGGTCCACAAAAGTTGTGACGCACCTACTGCTGCATCGTCTGCTTTCTCACACACGTGCTGACCAGCGCATGAAAAAAAACAACAGCATGTCTAGTACCAGCAGCTCGGATTCTGACGGATCTGAATCCAATGAGTGAGGACATCAACTTTTTTTTTTTATCGCACGCTAATATCGCCTTCGCGGGTTCGCGTGAGGATGCGAAGCACTTTGGAAAATGCCAGTAAGCATCACTGCGCTGCGCCCACAACCGGTGTCACACTTCGCCGCCGTGCAGCAGTACCTGAGCGCTGCTTGGGTTGGTGTACAAATATCACAAGAAAAGACAAAATCGCTTTGTTATCAGAACTGCCAGCTATACTCGAGCAGCGACAAAGCATGCCTGCTTATGTTGGGAGCTTTCGGCAACGGCACCGCTCGCGGGCGCTCCGGGCGACGAGCTCTGCTGCTGCCTGGCTGGCTGCCGTGGTCGTCGCTAGGCCTATAGCCTGTTTCGCAAGCGGCCGGCGCTTCGGTAGTCGCCTGCGCTATAATAAAAGGAATACTTTTCACAAATAGCTTTAGTGTGAACAGCATCATCTCACAATAAAATAATAGTATGGTCAATCTCCTCGACGCTTTCGGCAGCGGAGCTAGCGGGCGCCAGGCGAGCCGGACCCCAACGTCGGGCCAGCGGCAGCTGCGAGGCGGTTCTGGCAAGAAAATTGCTCATATCACCGTTGTTACCTCTACCAGCAGCTCAGTATTGGTCAGCGATCCTCAAAAATGACACTTTTTTCACATTTCTTGTACCATGGTTTATTATTTACGTCAAGAACACTCCTTAGCTCGCTTTTATGACGTCGGCAGACGGTATCCAGGCTGGCCGACCGACTGGCAGGCACGGCGTACTTCACGTCCGCACAAAACAGCCATGCTACAAGTAAGGATGCTTCCTAGATTCGAGATACGACAGCATGACTGTACTGAAAGTGGATCTTTCGGCAACGACACTGCCTGCGGCAACGCCGGGCGACGACCTGCGCGCTGGTCCCAGACTGCCCTAGTCGTCGCTAGGCCTGAGCTGGTTTCACGACCAACTCCGCAGCTGAGGGCGCTTCGGGACTGGCCAGCGCTCAGAAACGTGCTCCGCTCGGCACCCCTTTACTGTGAACTCGTCCCACAATAAAAGATATGTTCGATTTCCACGACGTCTTCAGCAACAGAGCTAGCAGACGGCAGGCGAACCGCACCAGGTAGCAGCAGCACAAAACCGATATGGGATGAAATTTGCTTGCATCGCAGTCATCACTTCTATCAGGAACTCGGTATTTGCCAACGATCGTCAGAAACGATGCATTTTTGATATTCATATATCCCAGGGTTTGCTATGAACGTGAACAAACAATACTGTCGAGTTCTTCGGATGCCGGTGGTCGGCACGAAGACTGGCGCAGGCCGCCCGGCTCCAAGGAGTGCGCCCTATTTCAGCATGACGCTGCCGCTCTCCGGGCTCGCATTGGTTGCCGCTTCCCGTCGTTGCGTTTGTCGCGAGCGGCTCGCCGTTGACATCTAGCAGGCCGGACGCAGGCGACGAGCTGCAATCGGACGCTGCGACGCTGTTCGCAACGGCGCGCCGCAAACCGAGCGAGTGGCGGTTAGCAGCAAATGCGGCTCGCTGGTGCGTCGACTGCGCTCACGCGGCTGTGCCCCGCTCATCATACGTCACTGTATTTTGGTATGACGTCACTAAAACTTTAATTTGTTTACCCCCTTGTGACGTCAGCGTTGATGGCGCTAGCGATGGGGTCTAGATCGTGAGAGTGAGCATTTAGGTAATCTTTGGAACCGAATTAAAATATTTTTGAAACGTTTGTTGCGTCCAACACCTGGATGTGAGTGCCCTTGCATACATAGGAATCCCATAGCAGGCTTTTTATAGCTTCAAAATTTGGTGTCTCCACCCCTTTAAGGACCAGCGGTTATGTTGTCTTCCCATTACAAGCCCCGCCCAGGCCCATTTCTTCCTCTTAATTTCAAGTAGCATGTCATTAACCCGCGTTTGTTCCCTCACCCACTCCGCCCCCTTTTGGTCTCGTAATGTTAGACTTATCATTTTTCTTTCCATAGCACACTTTGCTGTCCTTATTGTTTGGCACGTGTTTTTTTCTTTGTAATAAGGCATAAAGTATTATACATGAATTACCACATGGCATCCTCCTATGACCGCTAAATAATTTATAATCAAATTTCTTTCTCCTGCTGTATTTGTTTCGGTTTCGACAGCTGAATGATGGCTGTGACGTCAAAGCGAGGTTATTGGTCACGTGAGGCATGAAAAACTGCAATACAATTGGTACTTCTGGCTCTTAAGGAATGCTGGTGTCAGCGCTGTAGCGAATTAAAATGATGAAGCAGCGATTATAAGTGCAGTTTTACCACGCCTCACGTGACCTATAACCTCTCTTTGATGTCATAGCCATAGTCAAATTGTTCACCGAAACAGGATGGCAGAAAAAGTTGATTATAAATTATTCAGCGGTCTCACGCGAATACCAGATGGTGATTCATGCATAGTAGTGTCTTCCGCAGCATTATAGAGAAGAAAACATGCCACCAAGATTAGGTGTCTATACTCTTTTAAGCTGAACTCTTTTAATTAGCCTCCACATTTCTGTCCCAAAAGTGAGAAACATGCAGGCTAAAGAAAAGATTTCAGCTTAAGTACCAAAGTGGCTCTAATCACACGATGAAGCGGAAAAACTCTCGACACTTGAACAGAGAACAAATAGGAATACCAACAAAATTTTAGATTCTTGTAAGGCTATCAAGCATTTCTGAATATTGTAAACTGCACTTTCACACATACAGTATGCATGTATGCCAAGCTCACATTCAGTAGCCCTGTTTTCCGGCTGTAGTTATCACGGTCTGAGCTCAGTTACAGATTTAAAACCAGCCAAAAGATGCAACACAGGAAAAGAGAAGAAAACAGGTTGGACTATCAATTGAATTTTTTGTGAAGGAAAAGAAGGCTCGCATGAAGATGCGCCACACATGACCCACACCAGCGAAAGGCAGGACAACAAATAACTGTCACTGATATACAAGCACGTCATCTAAAAGAGAAAATTCTTTCCGTTGAAGATTGACTAATGGCTTCGCTACTCATACAGCCATTGCCTTGGAGATATGCATCAAATACCTTACAGATTTGTTTACCACTTCTATACACCACTGAAGTGTCACAGAAATCAGGCGTACACACTGATGGGTCATCTTATGATTTACACTCACGACATTGGCACTGTAGTGCCAGATTAGAAGCTGCCTTCCCCCTAACGAGTTAGTGCTCACTCAGGAACACATTAAAGACACCTGCACATATCCCTGAAGTAGTTTCTTGCACAAGCTAGCGGAATGTGATAAACCACTTCCTGCAAGTCCTGAACCTAGTTTTATGGGATACCATACTGCTATCCCGGGTTTTAACAGCAGCGCAAAGGCCATCAACACAATGATTGGCGCAAAAATTACATTTAAAAATTTTCCCGACACTCGATTTGAACTCATGAAGTCTACACAAAGGACTCCATGATAACCGTTCTGAGGTGAATGGCAGTTCAGCCTAGCCTCTGGAATCTGTGCCAAAAAAAACGGAGTCAGCGCATCGCAATTTATTTCCGATATCAGCCGGTGCTGATGACAATTGTATGTTTTGCTTTCTCTGGCTTATAAAGCTCCACTTTCAGAAAAAGTGTCGTCTTTGTGGTTAGGATGCGGAACTTCATCATCACAGGTCAACTTCAGCTTGCCATCAGTGTCCTTTTAATGCCTCAAAGTTGAACAATAGCTCCATTCATAGAGGAGGGCTGTGCATAAATTTCGACCACCAAAGATTCTTTAACATGCACTGACATTGCATAACACACGAGCAAATATGCATTTCGCCTTGTCGAAACGAAGCCACCACAATTCAATCCCGCGTCTTTGGGCTCAGTAGCCGAACACCAATGCAGTAGCCCACAGCAGCAGGTGAAAAACAAAAGAGAGCCCTTAATAGGCAACCTAACTTGCAAAAATCAACATAACGAGGGGTCACACAAGTAGCAGTGGACTAGGAAAATAAAAGCTACTTGTGTCGGAAGATGTCTTCAGTGCTTACCTCAAAAGCCTGCTTGCTTGCTGGGCATCCTAGCACCAAGTGAAAGGCTGGCACAGCTATACTGGAGAGCTTGGAAGAGGCATTGCTGGTAAAGCTATGTGGAGCTTGCTGCAAGGTAAAAAGACACATTTAACAGCAGCACAGTGCAAAAAATGGACTAGAATCAAGCATGTAAGGCAAAATGCAAGGCACAAAAAGGAGCCGGTCGCAGAATGGAACACGACTGTTTAACCACATTTCGAAGTGGGCCAGGCAACAAGAAATTCATAACCACGGCAGTCATTCACAAGCTAGCCTCAGACGAGACATCACTTGCATATCGATATCCAGCATCGTTTCTACAATACATGCCACCATTCAAAAGAACAGACCACAGCAGAACGATATTTTCAGTAGAAGGCTGGTTTGCTTCAAATTCTGCATGCGTCCCTCAATTTGAAATCTGGCATGATTAGCACTGATTTCACATTCTCACAGGTATGATGAATTAATAGTGCCAATTGCAGAAAAACCACACTTTTTCCTTTAACATCAAATAAGGTATTGGAGAAGTACCTCAGCATATTTAAGTCAAAGTCAGATTTATTTGCGCCATTGGTTATAATCATGAAACAATTAAGTTTATTCTTCGTACATATTAAAGGCTCAATTACCCTTAAATTTCACTGCAACTTCGGGATTTAGGCCAAATGGAGCTAGGGCACTTGTGTGCATTTTGCAGTTGTCTGTACCATTTCAGCTCCGAGCCAAAGTATGAAAAAGCGAATGCCAAAATAGAGGCGAAAAACTTCAGAGCAATTTGTTTTTATCTCACCGTTCTGCTATTCAAGGCTCGACTACACTGGCTCGGCTATAAGTACGAACGCAGCTGGATCATACGGAGCTTCGTACCTTAAATACACAATTTATAAAAGTACAAGTGAAATACAAGTGAAAGAGGAGGAAGCTCAATCCTAAGGCATACAGCTGAATCGCAGTCTACGTAGTTATACTGCTCGAGCGCTGTTACTTCAATTACAGCGTAACATGCGGCGAGAATGCAAAGCCCGGGCCGAAGATCTATTCGCGGGCACATATTCCATTCTCGGCGAGAGATGAATGGCAGTACGGCGGCAGTACGGCGCCGATATCGTGCACCCCGCGATCGGATCAGCTGTGCATATTTGCATGGCATACTGACCATGACCGTGTGACCACTGACACTACACGCGCATTCATGCCCGTGTGCCGCCAGCAAACAACCTTTCAGCGCTGCGTGCTGCCGCGATAGGCACTGCGTCTTCGCGTCTCTGTACTAGCTGTGTTGACGTGGCCAGTTGTGCGCAAAGGCTTTGAAATAATGAACAGGTTCGAAGAAAATTAACTTACCCCCAAGATGCGAGATGTCACCCGGGTAGTGGTCTCCCACCAGCTGCTCCGCCATGGAGGAAATGAGCCCCGCCGTCAGCATAGCGTTTCCAGTGAAGGCGCGCAAAGGACGACGCGCTATCCGTCGAGCCCGCTGACGCACGCTATAAACACAGGTTTAGCGAATTTCACTGCTGTCGGCACATCACATATCGGAAGAGTGACAAATGCTCATGCCAGCGATGGTTCACGCCCTCGGCACCACAAAGGAGGACCACGACCGACCACGACAAACGTAGCAACGCTGTCCGCCATGCTGTCCCTTCCCAGACGCTGCGTTCGTTGGCTAGCGCTTCGGCCAGTTCCGGCTTCCTTCGGCCCGTTTAGAAAGGCATCGCCTCCAGGCATTCCTCCAGGTCGTCTCTTTCGGGCTCTATGCTTTTGGGCAGTGCGATAGCAAAGGATTAAAACCAAATGAAACTTTCGTTACAAAAATAATTAAGTTCTTGTGCACATATTAGCATTAAAAACTTGAGAAATTTGTGACGCGTGGACGCATGAATATGCGTGTCGGTACATGCGTGCGTGCGTGCGTGCGTGCGTGAGTGGGCAAGGTCTAGCGCGTCAAATCCAAAGCCTATCCGACATGCTGCATGGTTTCTGAGATCACCGCCGTGAGCTTCGCTTGTTTTCTGGTGCTGCTGCTGGGCGGTCTTGTGCGCCACTGTTACTGTGCTGGAATCGCAAAAGAAGAAGGATTACCGGTGTGTGCTGCCGGTGGGCGCGCTCTCATCCAAGAGTAGTAGCAGCTCCCAATTAAGCGATCCGTCGGGGCATATGTGTTATGGTTGTCTGGTCGACAACGATAATGAGGTCAGCAGTGCGGTGCCGTCGTTTGATGAGTCGAACCTTTCGGCCTATTGCTCTGCTAACTTTGTTGCAAAAATGCCTGGCTCATAAGCAGCGACAGTGGCCATTGTTTCTGTGGTGTGTTTCGATTACAAGACGGCGCCCTTCTACAGTGTGGCTTCCTTGGAAACTTAGTCGGCGGTGTGCCTGCAACGCCTGTCGCTGTCAGCTCAAACTGACCGCCTGCGAGCGCTGCCTTCTTTTGCGATGTGAACGGTGACGGGACACTTACTGCCTGTGGCCGGAGCTTATAGCAAAAGCGAAGAGTGTTTTCTGTGAAGGTTTGACGAAGTGCGTGTGTCAGTCTGGACCCTTAGCAAGTCATACGAGATGCGACATGCAAAAGTGGTCCACCAGTCGCTTCAGCAGAAAGGAGTGCGGATGTTTTTTACGTTACTTCAATCGAGAACTGCCCATGCAAATATTTCAACTCGTCTCTTGCCTAAACAGCATAGTAAAGAAGCTAAAGCAACAAAACTGCTGTTTCCATGCTGTATATTGATTCCGCACTCGTGCTAGAGGTGGGAAATATGTAGCAGTTATTGGCGGAGTTACAGCCTATGAAGCACGTGCAGCTTCATGTAACTGCAGGTTAGGATATGCGCCTTACTTGGTATTGACTTTGTGACCAGACATAGCCATTTGTCAACTAAAAGAAATTTTCTTGCTATAGGATTCTGCAGCATTATGTATGCTTCTGGACACTGAATACCGGGTGCGTCACCTCTCTTGAAAGCACTCAGATTTGTGTACTTATCAGTACGTTTGAGATGAGAAAATTTTATCAGCTTCTTTTCTTTATTTTATAATTAGCTACACAGCATGTTGCAAAAAAAATGTTTTAAGGAAAAGTATTTCAGTTTAGAGTAGAACAGTTCAACAAAGTTGTTTTGGGCATTCTGGTAACTTCAAGATGGTATTTGATGGTTGCATACAGACGCGCAAGTCAAACCTCAAAGGGCATCAAACTTAACAGTACCGCTGAGCTTATCCTTTCGTGCTTTTTATGTGTGTGTAGATCACGTGGGGAAGTTCAGTATTGGATGTTGGATTTCATAGTTCTGCTACAACTTTTATCTTCCTTTCTACACATCAAACATGACTGAACTTGATTACATTCCCCAAGCAAATACCTGACGCCTTACAAGCGTTCCTTACTGTGCACAGTTGTCCCAGTGCATTATATCCACTCATGTGCAGCACACTGTTGTGTTGCTCTTGGTCTCCAAATGTGACTCTCAGCAATATGATGGAATCATAGTCCATCCAGATGGTCTTTGTGGTAGTGCAAATTTCAAAACAGATTGAAGAAGAATGAAGAGTGTGATACTTCGTCATGCATCATGCAATGCTGGTGCTAATCAGGCAACATGTGTGGTATATATACTTCGCACATTTGAGATTCATTGGATTTGTTCTGGAGCCATACTGGGAATTAATTAATCGATCTGTGATTTGTCACTGAAATTGAGAGAGGGCACTAATTTCTGAACTTTTGACACCAACTGTGAATTCAAAACTGTCTTTTCATGTAGGCTTACATGGCTTTTTTACGTGTATGTAAATTTATGCTAATGACTTTGGAAATTGCTTTGGAAATGGTTTTAGAAATTGCCTCGTAACATTCCTGTTACAGCTCACAATTCGCTTTCTGCACGTCATGTTTGATTGAACCTGATTATATCCCCAAGCTTGTTTGTTGCACCTAACAGACACTGTTGCCCTTTCAGAGTTATTCCATTGATTGACTCCTTTCGAGTGCAAGCAACAAATGGTTGTGTTGCTTCTGATTTCGAAATATGGCTGTCTGCATGACGGGCGACAACATAAATGCTCTGGATGGCTTTCATCATGCATCTATAAGATATCTGTAACTTTCAGAATTGGTTAAAGGAAGAACTGAAGGATGCTGTAAGAGTCGTTAGAAGCTTGTTTTTTACATTATTTTATAATGAACTTGCAATGTTGACAAGTTCTTGCTCAGTGTGCATGTTGTCATGTACAGGTCCCTGCAGTTTCGAAGGGAACCATTTTGCACTAAAAGATAATTTTTTGGTTATTTGTTTGCTGAAGTTGAAAATGATTAATGGGTACTTACGCCAAGACGAAAATTATAAAACAGCAAAACGTGAGCTTATTGCTCATTATTGAGAAGTAATCATTAACTGAATGCTCGAACTTTGTTTGCTTTCACCCTAAATGGGCCTTTACAGTCTCGACAAGTTGCTACTAAGCAAGCAAACGCACACATGGCCACACGCAGCCTCACTGAGCTTGCTCAGTGTGCACATAAGCACGCACAGCTTCGGCAAGCCCCCTCTCAGCACGCAGATGTCCACGCACAGAGAGTTGTCCACAAGAGTCCACGATTTTTTACACACAAAGAGTGTGCGTGTACGTCTTTCAGCTCACAGTACGCGATCATGTACACACAGGACGCACAAATGCGTACAGGTAACGCACAATTTCTGCGCATTCGTGTGCAAAATAAACGTGATCGTACAAAAATCACTGTTCTCGTGCAAACTCACGCAGAGTTTTTTCAATAGGGTAGTTATGCAAGGTTGGTTTTCTCGTGCTTTAACTTGCATTTAATAGCTCTAAACTGAATCCAAGCTTAAACAGCCAGCCGTCGGCAGATTTACCTGGCAAATTCATGCTACGCATCGTGCCTTTCGCTGCAATATTGATGTCCACAAACGCATTGCCCTTGGGCCTCAGCTTTTTATTGCCTTCATTATGGCGTTCCCTTCAGTGTTCAGTCACATGCCTGCACTGACGGCTGCATGGAGTGTACCATTTTTCGATGAATACCAACGTTTCTGTTCTCCAAAACATTTTGCATGCTCTAGAATGCCTTGTCTGCTAATGGTACTAAGAATGCACTAATATTTTTTTTATTATCAGCATAACTACATTTTTCCTACTGATAAGGAATTACCGAGAAAGGTATATATTTACTGTACTCTGGTTCAAACACTCAGCCATTAATATCTCTCACAATGTAGCATGGTCTCACCAAAAGAATCCTCATACGTCCACCCACAACCTACGGTATTTACACCATAGCGTGTACTTAACGTCGCCGTCTTCCAAGTTACTTGCGTTCAAATCCTCTGTATGGCATCAGCTTGGGTATTCTAATATCACAAGGCGCAAATCTAACTTAACTAGAATTCTGTAATAAGTTCAGACCTGAGCCACTTGTTTTATTCTCTGAGACTGTTATTGAAGCTTTAGTTTCACAGCACTAAAGGTGAATCTTGAAATTTAACCTTACTTCAGACTTCTGCCTATGAAGGTTGCATTCACCATATGCTCTCTGTAAGCTCCAGGAACACCCCCGAGACTTTCCAGTCAGGCTGTCGCTTTCCCTCGGTATCTAATCGTGGGTGCCGTTGTTGGGACGAGACTCGCAGTTAGCACCGGTATCGAAGCGGTTTGCTATGTTTAGACGCTTCGTTCTTATCTGCCTGCCTAAGTCATTGATCATGCTCTGGAAATTGGCCCCTGAGGTACTTAGCAAGGCAAGGTCACCAGTGCATTGCAGACTGCTAAGGTATTATCAATCAGCCATTAACAGCGTATCGCCAAGTATTACAAACTGTTGTTCCCTTCCGAGACTGTTGAACATCACTTCAGTTTCCTACATATATATGTTGCATTCACCATATGGAGTCTGTAAACGCCAGGAGCACCTGCGCGGCATCAAAGTCACGCTGCCGCTTTCCCCCACTATCCAGTCGTGGGTGCCCTTGGTGGACCGAGACTCGTATCTAGCACCGACATCGAAGCAGAGTTTGCTATGTTTAGACCTTTCGCTCTGCCTTGCCTGTCTGTGTCATTGATCACGCTTTGAAATTTGTCCCCTGAGGTACTTATCAAGGCAATGACATCAGTGAATTGGAGATTGTTAAGTTATATCGACCAACTCGTATCCCCAATTCTTCCCAGTCTCCTGTAAAGAAGTGGTGAATACCACACCGGTGAGATGTTATCTCCCTGCCTTAAGTCGTTCCTTAATCGTGTTTTCTTACTTCATGTAGCCAGTGACGGCGGTGCTTGCGATATAGATATCTTCCAATATTTTTACATATGGAATTTTCACGCCTTGGTTCTGCAATGCTTTTATGACTGCTGAGGTTTCGACTGAACCAAATGCTTTCTTGTTATCTATGAAGCCTATATATGGGGGTGGGGTATATTGTGCGCTTCTATGTATTATCCGATCAGACTGCGTGAGTATGGACTTATTGCCTAGTACTCTTTACGAAAGCCTGCCTGGTATTGTGGTTGATCGGGCTCTAAGGTTGCCCTGATTCCATTAGCGACCAAGGCGCAAGGCTCTCACCCTCTTTCATGATCACCCTTCGTCGAAATCTACACACACTAACTTGGAAATGATTCCAGTTTCTCGCACAACTGCTCTGCCTGTGGTGGGAGATGACAACACTTGTCTGGAAAAGTGGTCCGTCCTACACCGTCTTCCAGTTTAACACTACCCGCATCCTTGGCCCAAGTGGTATCGCAGGTAATCGGCGCGTTCATGCGTAGCCCGGAGAGGAAACTCCCAGGCTCCTGATGATACCCAGCCAAGCCCATGCATTCTCTTGCAGCCGATCTATAGTTTTTTCTAAATACGAGCCTTTGGAACAACCGCACGGTAAAAACAATTTCCCCACCTCGGCGTGAGCCAGCAAATTAATTATTTTCCATGCGGTTACAAACGGGACTTTTTTTATTTCTTCTCCTTATCTCCGTGTTCATGTGCTGCAAAGAACATAATCCATCATACATTCTCAAAAGTTCAAAAACGTTGCTGTTTGCTTCAATGGTGCAGTAATTTGCCATGCCAAGGTATCATCGAAAGACTCGTTAGCCGACACCACAGCGGTCAGACAGCGTCTGACGGCTAGCGTTTCAAGGTAGCCGCCTCTCTTTAGTGCGCCAACATTTTGGAGGATTCTTCATCTCCTCTGCTGGTGGCGACAGCTATAGTAACACAGAGCCTTTGCTTCATTGGTACGCTGTGCCAGGATAGTCACAACTGACACGAATTGTTCCTCTGCCTTGACGTTTCTGATGATCATGTGACAGAAACATCGTTCCTTGGCGTGTCATTTTTGAGATACCTTGAGGCCGGTTCTGCAACTCAAACCTACTCAAACTCCCACTGCTCGTTATTTGGTCCTTCAGGATTGCAGTTTCCCAGTACACAGCATGTAAAATAGGGCATTCTAACTTCATAGCAGTGTGAATTTATCTTAAAAAACGTTAAGATACGTATTCCAATGAACTTCTTTGAGTCAGAATTTTTTGAAACTTTTTAACCATCTTGTGTGATTCTATAGAGAAATGATCATAAAACATGGTCTTGGGAGGTCTGGGAAAGTCAGCCTATAAAACGCTTCAATGCGCAACGCAGGTTAGACCAAGATAAATTTCCGAGTTCTAAAATGTTTTCTGGGCTATTAATACAAGCAAGAAAAATAGAAGAAAAGCCCTGAAAACGTTTAAAAAGCCAGCCAGTGATTAAAGTGAATAATCAGTGAATAATCAGTGAATAAAGGAAACTTAAGTTTCCTTTATTCCACAACAAGAGACTGCTTCGCGAAGCAGTCCGATTATTGCATCCTCGCCGTATTGCATCGACCAAAGCTGTGAATATCGTCAATACAAAATACTTCATGGTCACAAGTTTACCCAACATGGACAAAAGTGAAATCTTATAAAGAGGGCGACATGAGATGGATAAAGACTGCCGCTGATTACTAGCTTGTGCCTTGAATACACGATATTTATTACCATAGAGTTTTACTTAATCAGCCCAAGGACGACCGGTTTTCGAAAAAGCAATCACCAATAGACGTTGATGCAACTTGATCAGTCCTACTGAAAATCACGGCAGCAATCATGTTGAAAAGGAATGCGCAGAATGTACCAGGTCCCTACATGGTTTTCTAGGCAGCTAAAAAACTCGTTCATTCGATGTTGCTGCCAGCAGTCACGTAGACAATGTATCACTGGGAGGCGAAGGAAGCAAGGCTAATTATACTAGCAGTCCAAAATATTCTACAACTCTGTGGGAACCATAATTTTGAACAGATCATGCATAAGCCTCTGCGCAGAGACGCATGAAAGGTGCTTTTCATGCGTAGTTGGTCAATTGAACGTCATTTATTTCGAGCTCTCCAAGATAATATTAAGCTTAGCTACGCACACAACATTGAGGAGAGCCACAAAATTTCAAGTAACAGCAGAAAAGCTTACAAAGAAAGGGCAATCTGAAGTGACTTACTATAATTACCCTCAGCGGAGGCAAGCCTCTCTTCGAAATCTTCAATCTGCTCAGATTAGAAGATCAAAAAATTAATAAATTCAAGAGCAATGCTAGCAATTTTTATTTTTACTCAGCAGCCCGAGATAGGGGAAAGAAAGGAATGAACAAGATGTATGATCTTTGCAAGCATCACAGCTTGTATTCTTCCAACATCAGTTTAGATACAAAGCAACGCCATTAAAAAGGAAGGCAACCGATTTCCAGGTTCTGTTTTGTTTTTTTAATTGGAGACGATACTCAGCGCGTTTTAAACAATTACAACAATCACATTCCAGTAGTCTCGGCTTCAGCAGGTTCAGCTGCGGCTTTTCAGTGACATCAGTTATGACTTTCTAAAAGGTTTTTATCAGCATTCCTTGACTCAAGTAATTATTACTCCGGCTGGAAAATCATCTCCCGGGACAGCCTAGCAACAGTTTTTACAGTTAGCCCCTTGACAGTCTTTCCTGACAATAATTTCGGCGGATCGAATGCTACACGCGCAACGAACTTATATATTTTTACCTTAATCAATTCGGCTCTTACGGCAGGCGACTGCACGAATACAGTCTAGGCTGCATTTTTGCGCCAGTTTTCAGTTCGATAGCTACTACTAAGATGTAGCCTTACGATACCCTTATGGTGCGCAATCATCGAAAGTAGCTTAAAAGATATGCTGGTTCACGGAAAAACAAAAAAAAAGGCAATTGAGGCAACTTCATTGAAGAGCATGAAACATGATGGCACACGCTTCATGCCTTGGACCTAATAATAGTGCACTGATTAGCAAGGAAACTCGTTAATTTGTTTTAATTTTCTGGAATCTGTACATATTAAAATTGAACGCAATGCAGTTTACGTGGTCTACTAATCCTTTACAAGCCCAAAAACAAAAAAAAAACGGAAATGGCAAAAGGCTCACGGATCGACTTACGGTATTGAGAGCGGGTAGCACATGAGAAAAGCACGCAGACTATATTTCGAAACGCAGCCATCACTAAACATAGCAACAATTCGCGGCATTTAGATGGCAACTACCGTTCTCCTTACTTTGCATCTTTGTTTAATTGCTTTGTTTAATTTTGTTTGGCAGCATGCAGGTCGCGCGTGTTCTACAAGGCAGGACAACAATAAAATATTATGCATCGTGCCAAAAAGAATATGCGTAGGTTTTATTTACAGTGATGCTCAGAGTGATATGGGCACGACCTCATGGCTGGTCTTTGAAAGAGGTGATTAGCCGGGTGGCCAGGACCCCGGTCGTCAGTGATGCGGGGAGACCCAGTGCATGCTCTAGCACCGTGAATGTTTGCCGCAGGTCGCTTTTGTAATGTATGTCAAAGACCCAGTACATCTGCAGCACACAAGAGATGGCGGCGATGAAGTCATCCCCCTGTACTCTCAGCCCTTCTACTGCAGCAACGCAGGGCTCGAATGCGAACGGGTTGTGCTATGAACGGATAGCGGCAGTTGTGGCCCTGCACCGGAAAGAAAGAAAAATAGCTGTTAGCATGATCCTATGCTCCGCGCGCAATATCTAACTTTACCTGACAGAACAGACGCTTCGGGTTCTAGGGAAGGTGAAATGGTTTCTTGACCATTCGAGGTTATTCGAAAATTCAAATCTATGAAGCTCCTTGGTATTGCGTGCAAAGTAGTTTTGCGCTAGCATTTAAAATGGCGACGCAATCACCGATTAAAGCCACGACGATTTTCAGGCTTCTCCTCACTGCGGTGGAGAGGTGCGGGAAAACTCGTGGTGATGTCACAACTGACTACATTTCAAATGTCCACTGCCTTCGCCTACATGCTGCCACGCGTCTTCCGATGCCTGGAAACAATGCTTCATGAGCTTCACCTTCGAGCATTCTTTTTCATCGTTGAAACAACCCCTTCTTCGCTGGAAACTTAGCGCCGCCGTACATGACGTCATCACTGGGGCCTCTGCCAGTCGCTGTGCACTGCAGGGAAGCCTGAACACCGATGCCCCTTTAGTCGGCGATTACATCACCATTTCATATCCTAGCGCAAAAAGATTTTGCATGCTTTACCTGCAAGATTCAAGCATTCAGCTGGGCTAAAATCATCGAATTCTAAAAACTCTTCATTTGGGGTCAAGTTCAATACCGCGGTGGCGAAGCAGTCTAGAATTCAGGATTTAAGTCAATAAAAAAAGTTAATTGTGTATCATCTGCATTTCAGTCGAGAAAATGCGGCACTTACATTTTTTTTTGTCTTCTTGCAGCGCACCCGCGCAAGCTGGCTCATAATCCTGAACGCCAGAAGCGCTCTTGCTCTTCAGGGCTTTGCGGTACAGAACTTCTGCGTGCTCATTCAAAAATTTCAAAATATTTTTTTCCGCGTATTGCCCGGTCAGCCGCTTGAACTCCTCGTGCAGCTCAAAATTATAAGGGTGTCAACCTAAATATCACATAACCTGTTCGCTTTGGATCGTTAACGTGCAAAAGGTGATAATTAAGTTATATTCAAATCTTGACACTGGTTAATTCCAGCTGAATTGAAACGAAATGTTTTAACATGCGTTTTGAAGATGTCTATTAATTGTTGCATACCTCTTCAGCATCCGCTAATGCTGGGTATTCTGCAATCACCTCTTGCACAGTGGAGTTGGTCGTTCTGATCCACTTCCTTCGCTCCGTATATGTCCGGTGCATGACGTCTCGCAGGCGTTCTGTGCTTCCTTTTCTTTTTTGGTTCTTTTTTCATTTATTCTATATGGGCATGGACAGTCACATCGTCTTCCCCGTCCTTTAGCAGGATGTCCTTCATTTCATGGCAATGCAAAATGCCAGGTAAAAAGCTTTAGGCTGATAGTATCACTCAAACGTGGTACTCAGTCAAATCAACACGTTCGATATACTTCTCTGACGAGCAACCACGAACAGCAAACTGACTGCAGCTTATTCGCTTTTCTGTCTATCACCGGTTTGAAGTCAAGTGAGGCATACTATGCTTCTACTAAACGAGAACAGAGCCATTCCTTACCACTTTTGATAATTACCTCTTCGGTCCCTTCGTGCTGGCGAGTGGTCTGCTTTTTACCTTCATTCTCTTAGCCTCCACTTCTTCAAGGCCGACGATTTTTCGTCTTTCATTCTTCATGCGGCTCTTCAGAGCCATCTGCCAGGACCCCGGGAGATATAAGAAAAAGGAAGACAAAAATCGCATATCTCCCGATAGCAACAGGCCTCCCAAAGCCCACAGGAAAAACATTCATGAAATCTAATCGGAGAAAGTGGTCTACAACAAAAATTGCTTCAAATT
Source organism: Amblyomma mixtum (assembly GCF_055824585.1). Lineage (NCBI taxonomy): Eukaryota > Metazoa > Arthropoda > Arachnida > Ixodida > Ixodidae > Amblyomma > Amblyomma mixtum. Next base: position 173,995,716 of record NC_143012.1, read on the forward strand.
CTGAAACATTCTAAGCTTTACTTTCCATGATTTACTTACATAACTAGTGTTGGTCTGGTCCCGAAAAGCAGGATATTTAAAAAAGGACATACAGGCTTCCTGGGTACCTGGTGTGTCACAATAAGTGCATATTGAGCAAAGTTATTGAGACTGTTCCTTGCAGTTTGGTAGTCACAGTACAGACAAGTAAAGCACTCAAAATTTTGCCCCATACTAGTAACTCTGCGAGCACCGCACAAGCTGAAAGATTTCAATCAAGAAGCTTGCAGGCAAAGCAACCTCTCCGGTGCACGTAACTCGTCAGAATCGCCAAAATTCGTTTGGCCACACCACCGCGGGCAACCGCGTATTCAAAATTCTAAAAACTTATATGGACATTACTTACGGTGGACATTACTTACGGCTCTCAATGATTAAGGAGCCTGGATTTCTTGATGGATTGATGGTTCGGACTCGCAAACATTCACATTACTCGACGGCAGGAAAATAACGTTAGCTATTTATTTACACATAAATAAACAAGAAGAAACGAGGAGAAAACTATTTACAATATGACTGAACCGTTGATTAGACGAAATCAGCCCCCGCTTAACCGCGAACGCTTAGATTTAAGCCCTCTGTCTCCGCCCTTGGCGCGGACAGCAACCAATAATAAAACAGGCGACACTTCACACGAATCGATGCCTAGGGAGAGGAAAATAAAGTTTCCGTCAGCTAATCAAAGACTGGGGAAAGGATTTCGGCTAACCAAATACTTAGGAAAGGAGAGGCTCCGAGCACACATACAACAGCATAGAATTCACTGCTACCCGCAGGGGGGCGTCTGCAGCATGCAGACGTTGGTGAGTGGCGACACCACGGGGTTAACCCGAGCATCCGCAGGGACATCCCCGCAGGGGGATGATGGTGAACAATGCGTCACCACGGACCCGAGCATCCGCGCCTGGCCGTGCGTGGCATCGCCGTGTCCGGGGAAAAGGGGATCCTGGTGGTTGAGCCGATGCCGAGCGTTTGGACCCTTAAGGCCCCTCGGCGGAGGCAACACACCACTTTGGCCCCAGCTTCCTGTAGACGGCACCTCCGGCCTCACCCGACCGGGGGAAATCGGCAGTCGCCTTTTCCTGTTCTTCTCTCCATCTTTCACTTTCCTATCTTCTTTCTTACAACTTTCCTCTATCCTCTTCCCTTCTTCGTTTTTTCCTTTTTTTCCTGGCGGTGAGGGTTAACCTTGTGTGGCCAACTACCCTGAGTTGCGTCATATGTGGTTATAGTTAAGGTGTACAGCTGGCGTGGGCAGGACTTGCCTTCAAGTACCTGTCGCGTCCCCTTGTTGGACTCCATGGTGGGTGGCTGCCACCATGACCGGAAAACCAAATTTTTTTATGGCTCCCCCCCTTTCAAAACCAGATCGCTCTCTCAAGAGAGGGCGGAACGAGGCAGCAGACTTTTTTGCGAAAAAGAAGCCAACTTTCACAAAATTTCATGTAATACACAGCAACTGTGACGAAAAGCAAGCCCGAATCATATCCCCCTTCCTTGTTACCAAATGCTTAACAGATGCCTTGGGGCCTGGCTACAAGGTATCAAAAATGGCCAGTGGCGACCTACTCCTTGAACTTCGTGAGAGCATCCAATGCTCGAAACTCTCCAACATTGCTTCTATAGGGGACATCTCTGTCTCCGTGACTCCATACCGATCTCTAAACAAGGTTAATGGCGTTATCACAGAGGCTGACTTCATCCATCTAACAGAAACAGAAATGCTTTCAGGACTTTCCGATCAAAATGTAATTGACGTGCACAGGATCAAAATCCGCAAGGACAACAAAGAAATAGATACCAAACACATGATCCTCACATTTAACACCAGCAGTTTGCCCGAAACGATCGATGTTGGATACCTGAAAATCACCGTCAGACACTATACTCCGTCTCACAAGCTGTTTGCAGCACTACGAAAGGTACAGCTCTCTCGTCCAATCAGGATGGCGCGCACTACATTAGTGTGTTCCTACGCGCCTGCGGTTCGATCCACCTGATGTCCAGGTGGCTTCTTTCTACCTATAGCAGGTGGCGCTTGATGTCTTTTTATTCTTTTTTTGGTTTGTTTTTGGACAGGCGGCCGCCCGTTCCAAAGGGACTAGCCCCACTTTATTTTTGTCGCAACCTGTTCTCATCAGTTCCTCTGTTGTCGCGTCGCAGTAAATTTCAGTAATCGTGTCCTGTGCATATAAATTTATTTACTCCAGCGTGCCGAGGCAGCCGAGTGTCGATGGTGGCGAAATGCAAAACAAGCATATGTGCTGCGCGAGAGGCAACGCACGTTAAACGGCCCGCGTTCAACAACACTCGGCCCGCGTTCAACGTCTCCGTTGTCCACTTGTAAAGCGTTCGCTCGCTCACCTGCGTGAGTTTTGCAGTCCTCTTGATGAGCGCATTTGTACTCCAACTGCCCCCGCACTCGACGCGAAGCGCTTCAAGAACATTTAAAGCCACCTGCTTCGCCTGCTTGGGGAAACAGCGCACTGTCGGTGTAGAGCACACAAGAGACACAACAGACTCGACCACGCCATGTTGGAAAGTGGCGACGCATCACTACCTCGCAGCACGCCTCCGCAGAGCTGTGTCCGTACGGGCTTTGTCTGGTAATTTCACCAGTGATTGAAACACTCCCTACCATTTAAATATACCTGTCCAAATCATGTTTTTAGTTGCAATGCTTATTGTTTTGATTAATAGTCATACACTCCTCAAATATTCGAGGGACTATTTTCTGCAGCCGCTGCGGTGGCTGAGTTGTTATGGTGCTCGGCTGCTGACCCGAAAAACGCGGGTTCGATCCCGGCCGCGGCGGTTGAATTTCTTTGGAGGAGAAATTCTAGAGGCCCGTGTACTGTGCGATGTCAGTGCACGTTAAAGAACCCCAGGTGGTCGAAATTTCCGGAGCCCTCCACTACGGCGTCTCTCATAGCCTTAGTCGCGTTGGGACGTTAAACCCCATAAACCAACCAACCAACTATTTCCTGCAGCCCTGATTGGACGAGAGAGCTCTACCTTCCGTAGTGCTGCAAACATCTTGTGAGACGAAGTATACATACCGAATCCCCGCCGCTGTTTCAACTGCCAGAAGTTTGGCTACGGCTCACAGAGTTGCCGCGGCCGCAAAACCTGCGCGAAATGCGCTTCGAAGGACCATCCTTCTGAGGAATGTGACGCAGCCCTACGCTGCGCGAACTGTGAAGGAGACCACGCTGCATATTCCAGGGCGTGTCCGTCCTGGAAAAAGGAGAAAAAAATCATCACCATAAAGACCAAAGAAAATATTTCATTTAAAGAAGCCAGAAGGCGTTTTGCACTGACAAATGCATTCTCTTTCACAGCGAAACCAAACTTCGCTGATGTGGTGCGCAGGGGCGTAGCACCTGCCGCGGCCGCTTCCACCGCGCCTGTGGCAGCGCCATCCACGCCCCAGGCAGAGACAGCGAAAGCTGCTCTGCCAACCACAAGCCAGGGAGTGCCGGCCCACGGGTCAGCATCCCGCAGGACTTCCCCCCGTCGGGGGAGGCCTGACACCCTCACACCCGCGGCTTCGTCGCGGTCGTCCAGCACCTCTTCCGAGGTGATGGACCAAACTCCCAGCCCGCCTGCTTTAGAGCGGCGGAACAGCTGCATTGGGCGGAAAAAAGGCAGGGCCACCATAAAGGCCCCAGAACATAAGTAAACCTCTCGTTGCTCCTACCCCAAAACATAAAAATGGCTTTTCTAGTTCAGTGGAACTGTAGAGGAATATTGTGACGTACCAGTGTCAACCCTGTGCAGGGTTCGAGACGAGGGGATGGAAGATGGGCCGCCGGGCTGCAAAAAGTCAAACACAGTGGAGTATCGCTGGAGGATGGTCAACAGTGCACGGCGCTCATGCGTGGAAAGCGAGTTGTCGATCATTCAGAGCAACTGCGACTCGTCGTAAAACTCTGGTGCTGCTGCGCCCAAGGCGTCGGTAACCAAGGCAACGGATACCGGAGTGTATTGGCTGCATGACGCAAGCTTCAGGCCTTCAGGCAGAACAACAGATTCCGTCGAACTGTTCACTGTCCACAGTTCAGTTCTTCCGTTGATGACGGAAACCATGGCATGAGGAACCAAGATGTTCTTCTTCATGCAGTTCAAGTGGTTCGGTTCCACAGCCACATCAAACACGTCGAGAGCGGTATCGGGGAAGGAAACCGGTACGGGGAAGGAGGCACGACAGTATCTCGGGCAACACAAAACACTCTCTCTCCCCTGCACGAGCCTTCTAGAAGATCAGTGGTGGAACATTTGCCGACGTTGAGCTCACCTATGTGACCGTCGACTTTAGCGCCACACATTTGCAAAAAGTCTAGGCCAAGAATAACGTCGTGCGTCGACCGGCTGAGCACCACCATTTCCGTGCTGAAGACTTCACCACCCAAAGAAACCTTAACACTACACACTCCAACTGCTGGCAACGGTTCACCACTCACGCCACAAAACTGGACATTTTTGTCCCATCGAAACAAAACTTTTCTTCCTAGGAGGCACTTAAACGCAGCACTCATAACCGAAACAGTAGCACCGGTATCCACTAAAGCCATCACAGGTACACCATCCACTAGCACATGTACTGTGTTCTTTAACATAACTACAGGCAGGGGTATCACTTCCGACGGCAGACTTCCAGCGACCTCACCCCCATCGGTCGCGGCGGCTAGTTTTCCGGCGGAGGCGAGGAGGAGCGGCGTCGGGGTGATGGAGATCGACGTGTACGGAAGGCTGGAGGCGGCGTCACACTTCTATCAGATGCCGGCGAATTATTCCGCATTTGTGCAGGCCATGAATTGCCGGAGTCAGGCGGGCAGGACGGGTATCGAGAAGGACCGCGTTGGTAATCCGGACGCCGAGGATAGGTCGAGGAGCCGTAACGGGATGGTTGTCGGCGGGGACAAAATCGGGAGATGTGTCCGGGTTGACCACAGCGGTAACACACGAGAGGGAACGGGAGCAGGCTGCGCCGGCAAGTAGTCACCATACGAAGGACTGCGCCGAAAGTTGTCGTCGTATGTGGCCATACCCATTCTGCGTGGTCGGCGCTGCTGGATAAGCCGAAGATGAGGAGAACAAAGTTGGTGGCGTCTCGTGCTCGGCAAGCGGACCCAGCTGGTTTTTCGATCCTCCGTCCCAGTCTTAATAAACCACTGGGCGTAACATCTTGGTGGAAGGTGCCGGGTAATCAGGTTCCTCCGAAGACGGATCCCCAGATTCACATTCGCCGCAGTCGTCGCATTGTTGGTCTGCCGCCTTCTGTGCCAATGATGTCCCTGGACGGCGACGCTTCGAGGTCTGTGCCCAGCAGTTCGTGGCAGCATTACCGGGAGCCACGGTCATTCGCGGGTTCATCTAGCGACGACGTCGATGAATGGCTCACCCACTACCTACGGGTGAGTCGCTACAACAAGTGGAACTCCTCCGCCCGGCTCGCGAACGTCGTGTTTTCACTAACCGACACAGCCCTAACATGGTTTGACAACCACGACTTGGGACCGCTTTGTAGAGGAGCTGAAGAAGTGTTTCGGTGATTCAGTCGTAAAGAAGAAGCGGGCTGAACAAACACTTGCGCAAAGGGCTCAGCTCCCCGGTGAAACATGCACAAAGTATATTGAGGAAATCGTGAAGCTATGCAAGGTCGTCTCTCCTGCCATGACAGAGGAAGACAAAGTTGGCCATTTGCTCAAAGGATTCGCCGAAGACGTCTACAATTTTTTGATCGGAAAAGAAAGTCTCGAGTCCGTGTCTGACGTCAAGCACTGCCGGACGTTCGAGACGTTGAAAATGCGTCGCATCACACCGAAATTTGGACGTTTGGCCGGGGTGACGACGGTGGCAGCTGTAGACACACCATCGTCATGCGATCTGGCTTCCACAATCCGCCAGATCGTTCGCGAAGAGTTAACCAGGTCACTGGAACTCACTCGAAATTCATCAAAGCTCCCTCCTGTGTATCTCCCGCGTCCTACTCCGCCATCCGACGTTAACACAGCGGACTTTGAGGATCACCGGGTACCCCGAGGGCTGCGGCCGAACAACACACCGCGATTGCCCCCGGAGCAACGGTCCGGCTTTTACCAGCCTGCGCCGACCACGCAGAATGGGTATTGCCTTTTCATGGGCGTCACAATATTGAGGAAATACGATGACATAAAAACATTTTCGGGTCAATGTCACCCGTAGCCTTATGTCTCCAGGAAACCAATCTAGGCCCACAACATATGAACATCCTGAAGCATTATAAAACTTTTAGACGCGATCGTGAGCAGGCAAATAGACTCTCGGGAGGCGTCGCGATTGTCGTACAAAGCGGCGTCCCTGCTCAAGAGATCAGACTCAAAACAAAACCTGAGGGAGTTGCAGTCAGCATTGTCAGCTACAAAACAATTGCAATCTGCTCTTTATATATTCCTCCACATCTCACACTAACAGTCCACTATCTACAAGGCCTCATTGATGAACTTCCAGAACCATATCTAGTAGTCGGGGATTTTAACGCTCACTCCCCTTTTTGGGGAACTGAGCGCTGTGACTCTAGGGGTCAAATAATCGAAGATTTTATCCTCACAAATAGTGCATGCCTTTTAAATACAGAAAAAGCCACATACTGCTCCCCTGCCTCAGGGAAAATGACCTGTTTAGATTTCTCTTTTAGTTCACCTTCTGTTTTTAACGATTTTAACTTGGACGTCATTGACAACCCATATGGCAGCGATCACCTCCCTATACTAATCACTTTAACATCCCCACAGGAAATAATCCCCACAAGGCCACAGCGCTGGAAGCTTCACCTCGCCGACTGGTCACTTTTTAGAGCAAAGGCAACCTTAGAAAATATAGTTTTAGAAAATCTCACTATCGACCGAATAAATTAAAAGTTCACTAATTGTATCATAACTGTCGCACTCACAGCTATTCCTCAGTCGTCGGGAGCGGTGCAGCAACACCATAAAATATGGTGGACAAAAGACTGCAAGGAAGCAAAAAAACAACAAAATAGAGCTTGGGGTAAATTTCGCCGGTATCCGACACATGAAAATCTCGTTAATTTTAAGAAGGCAAGAGCCAAAGCTCGGTACGTCCGTCGGTGTGCCCAGAAAGCATCATGGTAGAGTTATGTTTCATCCATTAACAGTCAGATGACATCTAAAAAAATGTGGGAGCAGGTTCGCAAATTAAATGGAAACTTTTCACCCTTCACAATTTCTTTTTTAACAACACCTGGCACACAAACAAGCATAGGGGAACAGGCAGACATACTGTGGGAACATTTCGCTGCAGTTTCAAGTTCATCACACTATACACAGTCTTTTTTAAAACACAAAAACACAGCCGAGCCGAAAAACAAAGACTTCCAACTAGTGGAGGTGCAAACCAAAAATATAACAGTGTGATTACCCTCCAAGAAATAATACAGTACTGCCTGCTGGTAAAAAAACTGCTCCAGGACCCGACCAAATCCACTACGAAATGCTGGCACATCTATCTCAACCTGCCGTAGAGGCGCTTTTAAGGTTCTTCAACACATTTTGGATATCAGGCAAAATACCTGAGGCCTGGAAAAAAGCTATTATTGTACCGTTTCTTAAACCTAGTAAACCCCCAACCTCTCCTAGCAGTTATAGACCCATAGCCCTGACCAGTTGCCTCGCCAAATCCTTCGAAAGTGTCCTAAATATAAGACTAACCTTTGTTCTTCAATCCTGTGAACTTCTTTATATCCACCAGTGTGGTTTTAAAATGGGATGCTCCACTACAGATCACCTAGTCCGTCTCAAAAATACAGTCAGACAGGCTTTTATACACAAACAACACTGTCTTGCAGTCTTTTTTGATTTAGAAAAAGCATATGATACTACCTGGAGGTTCGGGATTCTTCAGGACTTAGCTGAACTTGGCATCCGTGGCAGAATGCTGAACTCCATTAAATACTTTTTATCTAACCGCTCATTTAATGTCCGTATAGGCTCAACCCTTTCGAGGGATTTTATTCAGGAAAATGGAGTGCCTCAAGGGTGTATTTTAAGCACAACTCTTTTTATTGTAAAAATGAATTCTCTTAACAAAATAATACCAAGGTCTGTTATGTATTCACTTTATGTAGACGACCTCCAGATAGCTTACAGATCCTCCAACATATCAACATGTGAAAGACAAATACAGCTAACAATAAATAAACTGACAACATGGGCAGACAGAAATGGTTTCCGATTTTCCCCACAGAAAACAGTGGCCATTCTGTTTTCACTCAAACGAGGCTTGCAGGCAGACCCCACCCTACACCTTAACGAAATAGATTTACCAGTAGAAAATGAACATAAATTTCTAGGCATAACATTTGACAAAAAACTCACTTTCCTGCCTCATATTAACACGTTAAAAAAGAAAACTTCCCGATCACTGAACACACTCAAAGTCCTTTCACATAAACACTGGGGTTCTGACACGGCAGGTCTTCTAAAAATTTATCGCTCTGTGGTATGATCCTCATTAGACTATGGTAGTATAGTATATGGTTCCGCAAGGCCGTCGTACTTGAAACGACTGGACCCAGTGCACAATTTAGGTTTACGTCTTGCAACTGGCGCTTACTGGACGTCACCCATTAATAGTCTCTACGTTGAAACAAATGAACCATCTCTTGCAGATAGAAGAAGCATACTTACATGCTCATACTTTCCAAAAATCGGTTCCCTACCAAAACATATATGTCACGAAATAGTTACAAATTGTCCATCCAGAACACTTTTTAATAATAAACCACAAACTACCAGACCACTCCTCTTGCGTTTTGAAGAGATGTGCGAGAGTCTCGGCGTACTGAACACATTCCCTAACATTGCGATCAGACGAGAGCCACTACCTCCATGGTACAACTTCCCTGCAATATGCGATTTCACTCTCACACAGTTTCACAAAAAGCAAACCCCGCAACAACATATAGTACAAGAATTTCTTGCACTGGAGGAAAAATACAATGGTTTTGCGGATTTTTATACGGATGGTTCGAAAACAGCCACCTACGTAGGAAGCGCGGTAGTACGAGGGCAAGAGAATGAAATAATCTGACTTCCACAGTGCGCATCAATATTCACAGCCGAATGTTACGCTGTATGCTTGGCCGTAAAAAAAAATAGTAAATGAAAACCTCAGAAACAGTATTATTTACACGGACTCCCTTAGTTTACTTACAGCTCTCCTCTCTAGAAATGCAATTACCCCGATGCTCGGTGACATAATACACAACATAACAAAAGCCATAGCTCAAGGAAAAAACATAAAACTTTGCTGGGTGCCGAGTCACGTCGGAATTAAAGGCAACGAGAGCGAGCAGACCTCTGTGCAGCGCAGGCTCGTAGCAAGCAAATAAAGAAAGTAGATGTTCCCTTTAAAGATTGCATGAACTCGGTACATTGTGAAATAAGGAAAAAATGGCAGTCCGCTTGGGACAATGAATCAAACAACAAACTACACTTTGTAAAACCAGTTTTAGGCGAATGGAAATCTTGCACCCACCAAGAACGCTTTAAAGAAGTCATTATTTGTCGTCTTCGTATAGGACACACGCATCTGACACACAATTTCCTACTGTGAAAAAAAGAGCAACCTTTTTGCGAAGACTGCGGAGTTGAAGTTACAATTAACCATATTTTGTTCACTTGTATGAAATTGGAAAAACTAAGGAAAAAGTACTTTACGCAATTTTATAACGAATACATCCCTTTTCATCCCGCACTGCTTTTAGGAGATGATGCAATTGTTGATATATCACGTGTTTTCAGCTTTCTTAAAGAAACTGGATTTTTTAAGTGTCTCTAAATTTTTTACCCACAGGTCTGTTTTAATTCTAATACACCTCAGCCACTTTCTCACGCCTGAGAAGAAGGCTGAGGTTTTAATTTTGGTTGGTTGGGAGTCTCAGTGTCCTTGTCCAGCCAAGGATAGCTACTGAGGTTTCCCAGCCCCGTTTAAAGCTTTTACTAGTAGCCGTTTTTAAAATTTGTGTACATGTTCAAAAGGTAATATTTCTCAAGGTAATATTTCTCGTACAATTTCTCAGATAACATTCCGCAGGTTACCTCCGAATGCTGTGCCATCCGAGAGGGCAGTCGAGGTCACTTGAGGCTGTCGAGGAAAATGACGGGCTCGTGCTTCCAAGGTTCTCTCAATGGTGGCTGCTTCACTGGTGAATTCCGCGACCGTCTTCAGTGGGTTGCGGCTCAGATCGCCAAAAAGTGCCTCTTTAACACCACGCATCAAAAGGTCTACCTTCGTCTCCTCCGTCATGTCAGGATCGACTTACCGAAAAAGGCGCTTCATATCTTCTATGTATGCGGTCACTGACTCGTTCGGGTGTTGAATTCAGAAGGACCTCCGCTCTTTCCTTACGCACGACGCTGGTAAACGTACCCACTAGCTGCTTCTTGAAGGTCGCCCAGGTCGTGAGGGAAGATTCGTGGTTTTCAAACTACGTTCTGGCAGGACCGTCCAATGCAAAATAAACATTTCGAAGTTTAGCGCTGTCGTCCACGGTGTTCTGCACTGCCACATGGTCGTTCAATTCCAGCCAGTCTTCCGTATCTTCGTGTGTTTCTCCACGGAAAGTCGGTGGCGCACGGGGCTGGCGAAGAACGACGGGCGTTGTCTGTGCGCCTGGTTCCATCGTGACGGCCATAGCAGGGTAGCAGGTCAGCACCTCCACCAGATGTAACGTAGTGGTGACGTAGTGGTAGTCCGGCGAACAGAAAAACAGGAGAATGTCTTCGAAACGAAACTCTTTGTTTGGGCTGACTTGCACCCGCAAACAACTGAATCACTCGGCGGCAGCGCAGCAACTAGCGTGCTCGGCGGTCGTCGGACAGAATGACCGCCGCTGTCGGCCATGCTATTTTTAAACCTCATAGCGAACATTCTAGATAAAGCTTGGAAAGTTACTAGAACATTCTGACGCAAACTAGAACCGGCTCCGCCTGGATGCGATCATTATAGAAAAATCTAGGCGTGTCTTTGGTCACAAACGAAGCGATGAAGCAGCGTGTCGGGAGCCTTGAAGCATGAACAAACATTACAAACACACGCTACAAAGATTCGCGGCAATATAACGTTACCTTGAAAGCATCCCTGCTGGGAAAAATGCCGTAGATTTTGATGCGAAATCAATCAAGACGCTGTGGAATGCCTCGAGAGCAAATGTTTGTCCATGGGGGGACATCTGTGTAATATCCTTGAGGAGACACTTATCCTCAGTGATCTGCTTGGAGTACTCGTTTACCTGGAACTTTTGAAGAAAAGGTATGCTTTAAAAAAGTTCTTTAGGCAAGGGCAAAACAAAAATAATGAACTTACTGGAGTCCATCAACACCCTCGCCCCCTCCGGCATGACGCTGTGTAGACACCTTGGATACAGCGCGCCATGTCCAGAGCGCTGGTTGCTGACGTGATTTTACAAACTCCGCCAGATGTCGACGACAGCTCTGCACTGCCCCCTACGGCCCGGGCTGCCCCGTACATGTGGTTGGTAGTTGCCTGAATCCAGATCTCCAGCTCCTGGCATACAGCCCGCTTGCTTGCCGCAGCCAGCTTTTTCTTGACACCTCAATTTTAAAAAGATATATGAGGGAAGCCTGCAGCACGTGCAAACAAGCAGCTTTTCAATCAGGATATCAAATTTCTTACTTTTATATATGTGCCAAGTGTCGAAGTAGTGCTTGATCTTGGGTTCATGGTTCTGCATGCACTTTAATATGGCAGGGTGGCGTTCAGTCCTGAGAGACCGGATCTTGATACCTGTGTCAAGAATTCCAGCTGCTTGATTAGACCTTCCTTCTCCATGTTCACGCTGGCCATTGCCTGCTCCGACTGCATGAAGATGGGTGTTAAGCATTACATTTCTCTATTTCCACTCAGCTTACCGACGGCTCACATAAATATAGATCACTGAATTATTGCAACAGTTACCCACAGACGTATCTACTGACCTCCCCCAGCAGGACCTGGACCGAATGAAGAATTCTATTGATCTGCTGAACATGCGTGGTGTATGTCAGGAACTTGGCAGAAAACCCAGGGGAGTAAAATCGTCGATCACTGGTGACATCAACCTCTCCATCTTGTTCTTGTAGTCAGATCTGTTGAAATGTTATTTCAATTCTTGACTAGCCCAGCGTAAACTAAGATTTTAGCTTGATTGTGCGCTAATTAATCGGTGGTGACTAGAACACAACAGCCACAAAAAAAGTGACGTTAGCAGAAGGGCGTTCGTTTAATCTGAATTTCATTTCTTCCTTCTGGGTGCCAATAATTGAACTTTTTTGAAAATATCTGGTCATGCTGGGGTGAATATATCAGTATGTTTGGTGTGTTGGTCACCTTTTCCATCGCAGGAAACAGGAGGGCATTCTGATAAGTGCAGAAGGTCTGGTCGCTTGGGACCTGCACATTCGTGTGGCGCAGCACCCTCAGCGTGGAAGTTACATTTCATCCTGAAAAGAGCAGATGGCTGGACAGCAGAAGGTTTCCTGTTGCCCCTCCATTGATGACAGGCTGACTGTTCCACGTCCGGATATGCTCCAGAGAGCAGATGCTGATGACACTGATGAGGCTGCCCTTGGTAGTAATTGTGGTTTCCCAGGGCCTCTAGCATTCTGGGCATGGCTGGAACAGCTCCCTCAGACAGCTCTCGAACACCAAGAAGTGCAGTTCTTCTTCTGGGGGTTGGAGTGTACTCTCTCCTGATGGCTCACTGGAATCAGAATAGTACCAACTGTTAGGCCCAAGACCCATGCACATGTGAAGAGCCATGCACATGTCGTCGTGGTGGGTTGGAGACTAGCTGGAGTCAGTCTAGCCTGTCACCCTGTGGAGGTGTGCAGTCAAGTGGTTCACTGCTGCATGTGGCCAGGACGAAGGGTGGAAGCAGCCAGGACACGGCCCGTGACACGGCCAGGAGAAGCCGCAGCCAGCTGGTGCCACTGTAGGAAGCAAATATCTGCCCACACAGAATGGCCGAAATACAATGAAGACTTACAGACGGCCTCGCATCTAGTGCTGTGTTCAGCAGAACCATTGTCCTGGTGCGGACAACTGCTGGCTGCAACCGTTGAAGGCCCTGCCTAAGAAGGATCTGGTTGAAGGCATTTGCTCTGAAAGATGGTTGTACAAAGGCAGATCAGCCACTTTGGTTTCTAAAGCGTTTGGGTTTACAAAGCTGAAGGTGGTGCAACATAGAATTTCATGATTTCTTTGCATTCCATGCCTTCACAATAAATACATTGATTTGTGTGCTTCACCAGTTTCTATCAGGAGCATGGCCTCGGCAGTCACTGCGAAATCCATGCGCGCCTAGCGCAGCACGGCTCCGCTGTTCGTGCTCATTGAGTGCCCGGCCACTGCGTATTTGCCAGCAAGGTGGTTAACTCGCGACCGCCGCCCACCAGCTGCTTCCCAGCGACCTGCCTCTCGCACTGGAGGACGTGCGAGCGGTTATCTACGATTACCTCCGACAGCAGCACCCCGACTTGCAAATTGCGCGAGGTGAGTGCATCAACAGCATTAGTGGCCGCTTCCTCACACGGCTGCAGAGCGCGATGATCTTCCGTGCGCTTGTAGGATGCGTGTGGCCCGGGAACAGATGGGTGCGCTACAGACTAGCTACAAGCGACGTGTGCGGCGCAGCTGAAACACGGGATCACTTGCTCCTCCACTGTGCCGCGCTCGCCGAACCACATTTCAATATGCTCGCGGCCTACAGGGCGCAGGGCCTCATCCCAGACAATTTGACGACGCTCCTGTGGCTGCAGGCAGGGCAGCGGGCACACCCATGAGCGATCTCTGGTCAGCCTCTGTGAATAACAGACTCGTTTGACGTCCCGTCTGTTCCGCGCCAAGTAGTTGCGCGCAGTGAGAGAACGCTCCGCGTGTGGCAACTTTGGGTGCTTTATAGTTGGCCGCTTCCACATAGGCTGTTGTGCACAGAGCCACGCGCGATTTGTTTTCCTCGTGTGACAAAACACGACACGCGCGGAATGTAAACATTTAGCTAGACCGCGCGCAGCGCGAAGGCGAAGTGTGCGCTTGAGCACACGCTCGCACGGTAATAAGTCAGTGCCGGCGACAAAAACATCGCGTGGGTCGATTCCTCTCCCTGCCCTCTGCCTCTCCTTTTATTCCCGCTAGCCGCAGTTCAGGTGCTTTAAGTTTGAATGGCAGGAGCCACGGCTAGCAACAACTTTTCCTTCCTTTATTATTGAACTAATAACAAAACACCCCGCCTCCATGGCAGAGTTGTTACAAACTAAATGTGATGGCGCCATCACTGGGAGAGCGGCCTGCTTTGCTTCACCGCCACAGCACACGAGGCGAATACCTCTCTCCTTGCGATCGAATCTGACAAGCACCCCAAACAAACAACATTGCCGACCAAATGCCATTTCTGCGTGAAATTTGAGCACGAAAAGTGCACCACTTTAACTCGCAGAAGCAGTCTACAGCGCGCAAAATTCCCGAACAAGATATATATCAGAAAATTTCTAAGCTTATCTAGACCGACCCCGCATTTATGCATGCGAAGCATGGAACATTGCTTCTTCTTTAGCTTCTGCAAATAATGAACATTCACGTCATGGTACAGTCACGTAACTTTCAGAATAAACTACATTTTCAGCCTGACGCATATTCCAGTCAGCGACCCTACTGAACCATACGTTCGCGCCAAGCTAAGAAAAAAAGTTCATTCGCAGAAATGCTCACCAGGACTCTTTGGCGCTTCGGGGTTTGTTGCTCGGTTCCATCGACGATGGGAAGTCGAAGCGTTAGCAGAGAGTTCAGCCGCAGGCTGGAGTGTCTGACATCGGGCCCATGGAAAGCGCATGCCTCGAAGTGTTCAGCGCAGAAACGGGGAAGATTTGGTAGCTTCTCGGTGTTATCGCGCCCTGCGCAACGTAGCCATGCGCTACATCGTGGTTCGTCTACCTTCAATAAGAACAAACGTAGGCTTGTGTTGTCGCGTTTGTTCCGTCCTCGTGTTTTTCCGCGCTGTTTTACCATGAAACGTAGGCTGTTTGAGCAGTTTTTTGAAGTCCTATTAGAGCCCGACCTCACCGAACAAACGTCCAGCAACGCGAAGATATAGCTCGCGAACAGAACAACACTTGCAACAAAACGCAATGGAATCCCACAAATCACTCGAAAAATTGTAGATAAGAATGTCATGGGATAGCAAAAGTGGGAAGTGCGGCAGACGTGAGACCTTCGAAAAGTATAACCGTGTGCACCAACAACCCAAAAGCAACAAACGCGACGCGAGTGCTTCCTCGGAGCAGGCCGCAGCCATGCAATAAAGCACATCACAAACAAGACATCACACACTGCACACATGTTCAATAACTTGTAGTAATGTGGTGGAAAGAAACAAACTAAAAGCGTTAAGTGCCCTGAAAACATAGCACAGCTGCCGCGGCGACTCGGTGTTTATGGGCCTCGGCGACTGAGTAGGAGAACCCAGGTGCACTGTCGGCAGTAGTGGCTGTTTCGAAGTCGGCGAAAGGCACAGGTGAGCCATGCAATGTCATCGCACGTTAAAGAAACCCATGTGAACAAAATTAATCCACAGCCCTCCTGTACAGTGTCCCTCAGCCCATCTGTTGCTTCAGGATGTTAAACCACAAAATTTACAATTTACAAACACAGCCCAACACCGGACAACACACACTGCATTCAGTCACTGTTGTGCCCGCTCCATGTAGTAGCGGACAACAGCAGTTCAAGCTGAAGCGCCGCTTGTGGTTGCCGTGATTCTGGTGTCGAAGACCTACTGTGGCATAATGGGCTCGTTCAACTCCTCACAAATATTATTCAGCACACAGCAGGCGCGATTCACGTCAGCAGCATTGTTCAGGTTACAATCCATACTTTTCATGCAGTAGCGAAATCGACCCTTCATCATCTCAGTCATTTTCCACCACTCTTCTCGCTTTTGAAAGCCGGTAATTAAATTCCTTCATCTCGCCATCCAGGTGGGCCTGGTGGCTAAAGGGCTTGATGAGATGTGTTGTCAGTGAGAAGGCCTGGTCACAAAGTATGAGTGTCCCGACTGGTGTTCCACTGATGTTGCCACAGGCGACTGAAATGTCGGGCTTCCGACAAAGTCTGCCAGGTTGGACTGTTCGTACATGTATGCATCATGGCAGCGTCCGGGTGTGCCGACCCTAACAAAGCGGAACCTGTACCTATGCTCAACAAGAAGAAGAGAAGAGAGAGAAAAGGACGGAAAGGCAGGGAGGTTAACCCCGCGATGCCCAGTTGGCTACCCTACACTTGGGGAGGGGAACAAAGGGTCAACAACCACAACAAGAGTCAGCAGTATTATGCTATACCTGCAAAGTAACAACAATAATGCATGTCACACAAGCTTTCTGTCGACGGCAGATGTCTTGCTTCGCGCTGTGACTGCCTATCTCAAGGTGCATTCCTGGCTAAGAAAACATGCCTGAAGTGTGTTTTGCAATAACAATGCTGTGCCATCATAGAAGCCCATCTTGAATGATATGGGGTACAGTAGGGGCGAGAACTGCTGATGTGCTGTGATGTGATTATCAGCAGTGGAAAGCAACACTGAATGGCCCTACGTTACGAGTACAAAACCATGTAAACAGCGATAAAGTTACTGCAAAGGCTAGACATACAGTACTACCTGACAAGCGTATGTTCACTGCAAACGACGTGCCAGTGTCGGCCCGCCCAGAAACGAAAGAAAAATGATTACGCTGGAGTACCTTACCATCTTTTGTCGTTGTAATAGTCTGTTGCCTTCTCCTTCGGTGGCGAGAGAGGAAAATGGCAGCCGTTCAACGCCCCAACTGCCTGTGGAAAGTCCAGCACGGCATTGCACTCCTTGATTTGGTCGGCAAGTCGCTCTCCGCATGGCATCGTGAGCCAGTCAGGCTCAAGGTCAGAAATTACTGCTGTACAGAATTCTCTGCATAAGGTGTTCACAGTTTACCTGCCGACTCCAGAGAGGTTCGCGATCGACCGATCTTCAGCCCACGAGCGAAGTTTATATAAACTCACGGCGACCCTCTTTTTCATTCGTTCGTCTCGCCGCTCAAAGCGCGACTAAGGTGTTCAATGATGGTTACAACTCACAACGCGACCGCGACGCCGCGAAACGCAGAAACGGGCGCCAAAGTGCTGCGCTCTAAAATGTCACCCAATATATCTCAAAGTATTGCTCTGAATTGAAAAACCTCTAGATTTTATGCTGCTCTCAAGCTCCTGAAACTCATGTCACATAGGTATATACCTCTCCTCAAAATAACACAGTTACCACACAGAAATTCCGTAGAAGATTTTATTAGGGCCCATTTCAATGTTCCTGTGCTTCTGGAGCTCTGAATGCTTCTGCTCTTCGGTGCCTCTCGTTCTCACTCCTCACTTCGCTTAGTTTGGTACCCATGGCCAGCAGCAGCAATTTTTCAGAGCACTCCCACCCCTTCTTGCTCGCCAGGGCCCTTGTGTAGGCTGCGTGGGAGATAAGAGTGATCAGAATATAAATCTGCGCAGAACTTGTGCGCGTGGCCACAGTAGCATAGGTCGAAGAACTATGCACAGCAGCAAACATCATACTGCAATATGCATTCTCGCATATGAGAAATTTTATTTCAAGCTTTTCCGGGCTTTACCATAATAGTTTCCCGGCCTAACCGCGAATGGAAACAGGTGTACGCAAATGGTTTCTGAAACACTGATTCGCACTAACGACCTGATTTTAAAACGCGCACCTGCTGTTACTTACACTGCTCCTGTTTAGCTGTAGAACGCAGGCCTTGTGGAAAGTGTAATGGGGCCACTGTAGCTTAGATACACAGAATGCCGCATCCTTATCCGGTGGTAAAACAGAATTGGTACCGTTATTTACGACAATGCAAAGGTTCCAGTTCCTGATTCGTGCATATGTCACAGTCCATGGCGGCTTGTTCACTAATCTCCATGCAGTTCAAGTAAGAAGCTGTCTCAAAACAATGTACATGCATGCACATATGTTTCCAGCTGTACATCATCAATTAATCGCACAGAATTTACATCATTTCGAATCGAATCAAGAACTAAAGAGGTAGGGATGCAGTACTAACGTACAGATGCAATAACTTACACAGGATCGCCAGGGTGTAGCGAGGGCCGCTGCTCGACAGGTCGATGGAGGCCTCTGGCTCGCTTCCCTTTCATGGAGCAGGTCACAAGCGCCTCTCACGAGAACATGGCCGCCATTAGCGTCCGGGCCGTTGCAGTGGATGTTTTGCAGCCAGTGTCTATACTGCAAATGAATGACTTGTGGGCAAAAACCACAGACCCCGCCTCGAGCTCGATGACGGGCAGAAAATGTAAGTGGTTTTGGTCACTTTACTTAGTTCCACAGCAAGCAATGGAATTAATTTCACTGTTTTTGAACTTCAGAAACAGGCGACCGCGGGCAGTCAGAGCTACATATTTGCTTATTTCTCTTAACATGGCTAAACTGCGCACTTTAACAGAAAGAAGATTCGAATGATGTTGAAAATCTATTGAGGCTTTCTGTTTAAGAGTTTCTGCCGAAGCTGGAATATGATGAGGTCCTCTGTGTTTTATACCACGCTTTAATCCATGAATATTTCAAAGCATATGCACAGTACTTACGTCAGCATCGTTCCAGCTGTAGATAAGCTGCGTTGAAAGTGGCAGGTCTCCCACGGTCGGTTCTGGACTTCCTCTACCGGAGGCCGGTAAGCTGTGCGCACTTTGATCGTTATTTTCGGGATCCTGTGGAATAATTTCCGGTCGCGTCTTCTTTGGGGCTGGCTCCAATGGGAGCGATGTATCTTCTTCTTCAGTTAGGATGCCATTTGAGGTTTCGCAGTGAGCTTTGATGGCACCAGCCGTGACAGGCTTGTTACCGCAAGTATGACACTGCATACTGTTGACAATGTTCTCCGCAGATTTCAGGTATTCATCCAGCTCTAAATTGCAGGGAAGATTAAACGACGTTCAAATATCATAAGCACAGAGAAACCTTTAAAAGCGTGCAGGGACAAGCGGCGAATAAATAACGCAGACTGAGCCCGTCCTTCGAAGTTCATTACTGTGAAGCTCTCGTTGGCTTCTGGGTATTGAGTAAATTAAGGGTACTGTTTTGACATTGAAATGTAATTTAGCGTGTAAAATTTTAACGTAAAACAAGATGACAAATGCACTGAGTGGCCGTGAATATAAAAACGTACCTCTAAAGTTTGTGCACTATCACACAGGCAACAGAAAGAGTGTTTATTTGAAAGGTTTTTTCCTGGTGATTGCAACGACTACCTGTACATCAAGGATAACCGACTGGTCGTCGATTTTCACGACCGAATCTGATTTCCGAAGCCCCAAATCGGTCAAGTAGTGGGGTTCCTCCAGCACTTCGTACTCCTTCTCACGCAACCGCTTTGCCAAATACTTCGCAATCACGTTATGGCGCCTGATGCGCTCATGATGGGTTCTATGGCACATCTGTAGGACGTGACCGAGACTCTCAATGGATCGACACTTCGCTCGGCAGATCGTGTTCCCTTGGCGACCGGGCTGTAGCCTCTGAGGGGTAGGAAGGGCATTGATGGCAATCTTGACGAGGTTAATGAACTCACGTCCACGGAGGAAGGTTGTACCTTCTCCCAACCAACTCATACTGCCCGGTGCATTTATGCATCCCTTCAGTGCCTCCCCATCTGCGCTGCTGTGCAAAGCGTCTCTCCAGAAAGTGTGGTACTGCTTTTTCGTGTGGATTGTTTCCCGCGGTACTCTGAGAGCCGCCTGGCTTGGTCCAGACATTTCCCCACGTACGCTCCGGCGGTTGCTTGCCGACACATCGGACTGTCGGAGTGACAAAGACGTTCGAGCCTTTGTATGCGTAAACCTGGTATGACTGTACGCAGGCAGGGGATACCTGGTCCTCCATGCTTCACTTCAGAGGGGAAGAACCCCAGCGGGACATCGTGCGGAAGCACTAGCCGCCGCCGGACCGCGGCCCGCATCAGCGTGTCAATCTTCGAAAGCAGCATAGCCGACACCGGACCCAACACCAATCAGTGGTAGACTCTGGGGATAAGGTAATACTTTAGTATTACCAGTCTCTGCTGCGGCTTCAAGGGGCCTTTAGACACCCGAGCCAGCAGAGTTTTCACCTCAGAGTGGACCCTGGATTTTTCCAATCCCACTGCCTTGTATCGCAACCCGAGGTAGCGCCACATCCCTGTGGTGTCGGCTTTGGGGATGGCTTCACCATTTAGCAGATAGGTGCTGGAGGTGTCGACCTTTACAACTTTCCTGCGCCCACTTGGAGGAAGTGTTAGAGACAGTTACTGTGAGGGATTCAATTGCAGTCCCCGCTCAGCCAAGAAGCTCTCGAGGCTGCTCAATTGCTCTTGCAGACCTCGGGGCGTGGATGCCATAACGACAATGTCGTCGGCAAATGTCATAGCTGCGACTTTAAGGTTCTCGCCAGCAAAACAAATGTTGTGGTCACTGGTCTTCAACCATTCATTGACCACCAAATTTAAGAGAACGGGTGACAGAGGATCTCCTTGTCGGACCCCCACGGTGGGACTTACTACCAGACTGGCGTAGTCGTAGTGCAGAACTGTCGATGATCTGACGGACTGATCGTACCGAAGGGGTTTATTGTTCGTCCACCAACGACAGGCTCCACAACTGCGGAGACGGTTCCTGTTGACATTGATTCCGTCACCGACTTCCACTGCTCTAGGAGAGCTTGGGGATCCTCAACCGCAGACGTGACCTCGCCATCCAGGAGCTCCCGGGCACACCGTCCGACCGAGCTTTCTCTTGAAGCGCTCCTGCGCTTGTGCGTAGAGCCACTTCTTTGCTTTGCGCCTACTCCCGGGTTTCCTGGGAGGCTTCGGTCTCGACCTCCTTGTTTTGCAATGGTCCTTCTGGAGAGCTTCTCGCACATAATTATTTAGTGCACTGCTCAAGCCATTAACACTGGTCTTTCTTGCGAGGTATCGCTTTACTCTTTCCCACAGCCGGGGGACATCGAATTCAGGCGGCGGAGGTTTCGCCACCAGAGCTCTGAGCTCCTCTTTGATGGCCTCCCTTCTCTATTGGGCGTTAGGCTGGGGGTGCGGTGTTGTTTCCCCTGCGATGGTCTCAGTGTCAGGGGCCCTGCAATCATCGACCCCACTGGCAGCTCGTGATCGAAGTTTAACGACCACCTCCCTGTAGCGGGGGCTCTTGCGATGAGACTTGAAGCAATCGAGAGATCTCTGTGACGCGATTTGCCAGCAACTCATTTATGTTGTGCTTGGCCCCTGTAAGGGTTAGATCAGCCTCTAGTCGAGCCAACAAGTATTCTTCTTCTTATGTCCATCTCGTCCTGCTCTGAGTGACATCAATCGCCCTGTTATATACCTCAAAATGCGTCCTGCGCCTATGGAGACCCATTCCGGACTTTGCAATGGTCCTCCCACACTCCGTGCATGTGTGGTGACTGCTGTCTTGGCTCCCCTGCTCCCAATCATAGCGATCATCGTCGGGTGGTTCTTCTCCAACTTCCAACCCTTCGCCACAAGACGCAGCTTTCGGGGAGTGAACCGACTCTGTGACGGGCCTAGGAGCCTTCGGTCTGTCCTTCGGTCGGGCCCTCGTACCCTTCCAGGCTGACGGCTGATGAGATCCACCCGCCCTCAGGGCTGCGATGGCGCCCTCTCCAGCTGCTGGGAGGCCGGGGGAGACTGGTCCAGTCTGCTTTGGGTTGTCATGAACCTGACCAACATCTGTCTCCTGATTATGGCTGATTTGGTGCTCGTTCCCTTGAGCTTTATTAGTCACTTGTGCTATGCCACTCTCATCCAATGCCCCACACAGACGGGCTCTGGACTTGATCGACACTGCTGGGATTGCAGATTGGGAGTTCGCAGCTGGGATCACTCGTTCCTCTCCCTCTTCGAGGGCTTTGCCTCCCTTGTGCAAACGACCAAAGTGAATCTTCAGACCTCGTTCAGTGGGCCGCCGTTTCTCGCATACCTCGCAGGTGAATCCAGCGCTCACAGGGGGAGCACAAGGCCCCCCAGAGAAGCTGGGTTTTTGCGCTTCCTCCTCACCAATACTTGGTGCGACCGCCACTCGGCGGCCGCTTTCTTTAGTTTTTCTTTGAGTCTTTGGGCCAAGTTATTCTAGGTCGAGGGGCTAGCAACCCCATCAACCCGTTGTGCAAACACCCGTTTGGCCCAAAGACATTCCGGGGAGGGCGGTCTTGAGTGCCCAGTGTGCCCGGCGCTTCAGGAGGCACATTCTGTTGGGGTTTCGCTGTCCGGTTGCAAAACAATACCTGACGTCCCGCTCTCTCGCAGTGCTGCCCCCCGGCCGAGTGCCATCCCCGGTTGCGGATGTTGCCCTGGCCCGAAAATGGGGGTGAAAAACCGTGCCTCTTTCTCCTGGCTGGTTTAAAAAACACCCCTAAACGGATACCAGTTGGCCTCCTTAGCTTGAGTCATCATTACCTTAGCCGGACACTGCACACCCTAACTCTCCTGGTGTACCAGCGCCTCCATTTACACCTTTGGGTGGCAGGGGCACCCTTTCGTAGGGTGGGGTTTTGCCGCTGCCCCTCAGCCGCATTGTGCGTTATCCCTGGGCGGTCGGTCCTGGTCATCCGTGTGCGCCATCCTGGTTCAGCCAGGGTCACCCCGTCAATTGCCGCCACAACCGAAGTGGTCTAATAAAAGCACCCTTCGGCCAATCGTGACCGTCGGGCCTAGGCCTTATTAGCCCTGGCTGTTTGCCCACAGTTGCCAGACGGACCCAACGTCTTGGCCCTAGTCAATGCGCCCACAGGCAGAAGGCCTGTAGGCTTCAGGCCTGACTAGCTCTGGGCTGTCACCCCTCTCGGTCACCTACAGGTGAGCTCCTGTGGGCACCACGGGGGGGTGGGAGTGACATCGGACTGGTATAGATCCGGCCTCGTCCCATGCAGGAGATTTTCCCCAACCTGCAAGAGGACATGGCTTTCATATTTGCCCAGCCAGTAACCAGACAAGGGAAGCTGCGGTTCAAGGTTTCCCAATATCACTACCTGCCCGGCGCTCCATCGCCTCCTCTCCTGAAGTAAAGACAAGGTATTGCGAGAATCCTCTGGCACAGCCGCGATGCCTGCCCCAATTTCCCTCTTGGAACTGGCGACCTCGCGAAGTGCCTGAGTACTCGGTTTTCCCTCATCATATCAGGAAGCTCAGGGCAGGAAAATGTAGCGCTTGTCCCTGCAGTTCTGGTGACCTGTCTCAGCTTGCGTTCCTTTCAGACATTAGGCCACGGGCAAGAGAGTCATAGTTACTCCCAAGACATGAAGCGCTGCCACCGTGATACACTGTCCCCACAGTGTGTGACGTCACACTAACACGCCTCAGGAAAACCTGTACACCACACCTAGAACTGCAAGAAAAATACAGAAATTATACTGCATTTTACACTGATGGGTCAAAAACTCATGACCATGTAGGAAGTGCAGTAATACAAGGAAAAAATAAAAATGCAGTACGACTGCCCTCATGTGCTGCAGTTTTCACCGCTGAGTGTTATGCCATTTGTGTTGCGGTACAGAAAATGACAAATGAAACATCAAAAACAGCATCATTCATACAGATTCACTGAGCGCCCTTACCGCATTAAACTCCAAAAATGGCACAGAGCCACTGGTAAGAAGCATCATATACCACATAGTAAAGGTCACAACACAAAAACAAGTTATAAAATTCTGCTGGGTTCCCAGTCACGTTGGCATTAGGGACAATGAGAGCCGACATGTGTGCTGCACAAGCCAGAACCATGGAAATAAAACATGCGAATTTGCCTCCTAGGGATTACATGAAGTTAGTATGTATCAAACTAAGAGCCAAATGGCAAGCTTCCTGGGAAAATGAAGGAAACAAGCTGCAGAATGGAAATCAAGCCACCATAAAGAGCGTTTTATCGAAGTAAATTTATGTCGTTTACGCATAGGTCACACACACATCACCCATAGGTCACACACACATCACCCATAGCTTATTAACAAAAAAAGACAAACCTGTGTGTGAAATGTGTGGTGAGGAGCTCACAGTTAATCACATTTTAATCTCTTGTTCGCATCTCGAAGAACTTAGAAAAAAAATGTTCACTGTATTTTACAATGAACACATTCCATTTCATCCCGCATTGCTTTTAGGCGAGCAAACACTCGTCAAGTTTTCTCTTTTTGTAAGTTTCTAAAGAAAGCCAATGTTTTAAATCTAATATAATGTAACATCTATACACTTAATATAACATCATCTAACCTTGTGTTTGGCGCATGATAGCCGCAGTTGCTTATGCGCCACAAAACCCCATATAACTAACTAACTTTAATTTCCTCCTTGATGCATCACAGTTCCATTTTTTAGCATCATTATAACACATTATGTGCTGCACGCACGACAGATAATTACCTTTTCATTGCTCCCCGCAGGGAGGCGTCTGCAGCATGCAGACGTTGGTGAGTGGCGATACCACGGGGTTAACCCGAGCATCCGCAGGGACATCCCCGCAGGGGGATGATGGTGAACAATGCGTCACCACGGACCCGAGCATCCGCGCTTAGCCGTGCGTGGCATCGCCGTGTCCGGGGAAAAGGGGATCCTGGTGGTTGAGCCGATGCCGAGCGTTCGGACCCTTACGGCCCCTCGGCGGAGGCAACACACCACTTTGGCCCCAGCTTCCTGTAGACGACACCTCCGGCCTGAACCGACCGGGGGAAATCGGCAGTCGCCTTTTCCTGTCCTCCCCTCTATCTTTCACTTTCCTATATCTTTCTTACAACTCTCCTGTCTCCTCCTCTTTTCTTCGTTTTTTCCTCTTTTTCCTGGCGGCGAGGGTTAACCGTGTGTGACCTACTACCCTGAGTTGAGTCATATTAGGTTATAGTTAAGGTGTACAGCTGGCGTGGGCAGGACTTGCTTTAAAGTTCCTGTCGCGTCCCCCTGTTGGACTCCATGGTGGGTGGCTGGCACCATGACCGAAAAACCTCAATTTTTTATGGCTCCCCCCCTTTCAAAACCTGATCGCTCTCTTAAAAGAGTGCGGAACGAGGCAGCAGACTTTTTTTCGAAAAAGAAACCTACATTCACAAAGTTTCATGTGATACATAGCAACAGTGACGAAAAGCAAGCTCGAATAATATCCCCACTCCTTGTAACCAAATGTTTAACAGATACCTTAGGGCCTGGCTATAAGGTATCAAAAATGGCCAGCGGCGACCTACTTCTTGAACTACGCGAGAGCATCCAGTGCTCAAAACACTCAAACATCGATTCCATAGGGGACATCTCTGTCTCTGTAACTCCCCACCGATCCCTCAACACTGTCAAAGGCGTAATCTGAGAGGCTGACTTCATCCATCTAACAGAAACCGAAATGCTTGAAGGACTTTCCGATCAAAATGTAATTGAAGTGCACAGAATCAAAATCCGCAAAGACAACAAAGAAATAGACACCAAACACATGGTCCTCACGTTTAACACCAGCAGTTTGCCCGAAACGATCGATGTTGGATACCTGAAAATCACCGTAAGGCATTACATACCCAATCCCCATCGCTGTTTCAATTGCCAGAAGTTTGGCCATGGCTCACAGAGCTGCCGCGGCCGCAAAACCTGCGCGAAATGCGCATCAAAGGACCACCAGTCTCAGGAATGCGACGCAGCACTACGCTGCGCAAACTGCGAAGGCGACCACGCTGCGTACTCCAGGGCGTGTCCGTCCTGAAAAAAGGAAAAAGAAATCATCACCATAAGACCAAAGATAACATTTCATTCAAAGAAGCGAGGAGGCGTTTTGCGCTTACCAACACATTCTCCTTCACAGCGAAACCTAACTTCGCTGCTGTGGTGCGCGGGGGCGTAGCACCACACAGCACTCCGGCACCTGCCGAGGCCAGTTCTACTGCGCCTGTGGCAGGGCCACCCACGCCCCAGGCAGGGACAGCGAAGGCTGCTCTGCCGACTCCAAGCCAGGGAGTGCCGGCCCATGGGTCGACATCCCGCAGGACTTCCCCCCGTCGGGGGAGGCCTGACACTCACCCACCCGCGGCTTCCCCGCGGTCGTCCAGCACCTCTTGCGAGGTAATGGACCAAACTCCCAGCCCGCCTGCTTTACAGCGGCGGAACAGCTCCCTTGCGCGGAAAAAAGACAGGACCGTCATAACGGCCCCAGAAAATAAGTAAACTCTCAATCGCTCCTATCCCAAACATAAATATGGCTTTTCTGGTTCAGTGGAACTGTAGGGGAATGTTGAGGAACTTCAGTGACATAAAAGATATTCTAGGGTCAATCTCGCCCGTAGCTTTATGTCTTCATGAGACCAATCTTGGTCCACAACATGCAAATATCCTGAAACACTATAAAACTTTTAGACGCGATCGTGAGCAGGCAAATAGACTCTCTGGAGGCGTCGCGATTGTCGTGCAAAGCGGCGTCCCTGCTCGAGAAATCACACTCAAAACAAAGCTTGAAGCTGTTGCGGTCAGTGTTGTCAGCCATAAAACAATTTCTATCTGTTCTGTATATATTCCTCCACATTTTACATTAACAGTCCACGATTTACAAGAACTTGTCAATGAACTTCCAGAACCGTATCTAGTAGTTGGGGACTTTAACGCTCACTCCCCTTTTTGGGGAAGTGAGCACCGTGACTCTAGGGGTCAAATAATTAAAGATTTTATCCTCACAAATAATGTATGTCTTTTAAATACAGAAAAAGCCACCTACTGCTCCCCTGCCTCGGGGAAAATGACCTTTTTAGATTTGTCTTTTAGCTCACCTTCTGTTTTTAATGATTTTAAATGGGATGTCATTGACAATCCATATGGCAGTGACCACCTCCCTGTACTAATCACTTTAACATCCCCACCGGAAATAATCCCTACAAGGCCACGTCGCTGGAAGCTCCACCTCGCCGACTGGTCACTTTTTAGAGCAAAGGCAAATTTAGACAATATAGTTTTAGAAAATCTTACTATCGACCAGATAAACGAAAAGTTTACTAATTGTATCATAACTGCCGCACTCACAGCTATTCCTCAGTCGTCAGGAGTGACGCGACAAAACCATAAAGTATGGTGGACAAAAGAATGTAAAGAAGCTAAAAAACAACAAAACAGAGCTTGGGGCAAATTCCGTAGGTATCCGACACATGAAAATCTCTTAATTTTTAAAAAGGCAAAAGCTAAAGCTCGGTACGTCTGTCGCAGTGCCGAGAAAGCTTCATGGCAGAATTATGTTTCATCTATCAACAGTCAGATCTCATCTAAAAAAATGTGGGAGCAGGTTCCGAAATTAAACGGTAGCTTTTCACCATTCACAATTCCGCTTTTAACAACACCTGGCACACAAACAAGCATAGAGGAACAGGCAGACATATTGGGGGAACATTTCACTGCAGTTTCAAGTTCATCACACTACACGCAGTCCTTTTTAAAATACAAAAATACAGCTGAAAAACAGAGGCTGCCAACAACTGGAGGTGCAAATGAAAAATACAATAGTCTAATTACCCTCCAAGAAATCAACAGAGTACTGTCTGCCGGAAAAACAAACTGCTCCTGGACCCGACCATATACATTATGAAATGCTTGCACATCTTTCTGAGCCTGCCATAGAAGCACTTTTAAGATTCTTCAACACAGTTTGGATGTCAGGGAATATACCTGAAGCCTGGAAGAAAGCTATTATTGTACCGTTTCTTAAACCTAGTAAACCCCCAACCTCTCCTAGCAGTTATAGACCCATAGCCTTAACCAGTTGCCTCGCCAAATCCTTCGAAAGTGTCCTAAATATAAGACTAACCTTTGTTCTTCAATCCTGTGAACTGCTTGATATCCATCAGTGTGGATTTAAAAAAGGATGCTCCACTACAGATCACTTAGTCCGCCTTGAAAATACTGTCAGGGAAGCTTTTATACACAAACAACACTGTCTTAGCGTCTTTTTTGATTTAGAAAAAGCATATGATACAACCTGGAGGTTCGGGATTCTCCAGGACTTAGCTGAGCTCGGCATCCGTGGCAGAATGCTCAACTGCATTAAAGACTTTTTGTCTAACCGTTCATTTAATGTCCGCCTAGGCTCGACCCTTTCGAGGGACTTCATTCAGGAAAATGGAGTTCCTCAAGGGTGCATTTTAAGCACAACTCTCTTCGTTGTAAAAATGAATTCTATTAGAAAAATAATCCCAAGGTCCATTATGTACTCCATGTATGTTGATGAACTTCAGATAGCGTGCACATCTTCCAATATATCCACATGCGAACGACAAGTACAGCTTACAATCAACAAAATGGCAACATTTGCAGACAAGAATGGTTTCCAGTTCTCACCACAGAAAACAGTGGCCTTACTTTTTTCACTCAAACGAGGCTTGCACACAAATCCAACATTACACCTAAACCAAACCGAGCTACCTTTAAAAAAGGAACACAAATTTCTAGGCATAACCTTCGATAAAAAGCTTACTTTCCTGCCTCACATAAACGCACTGAAAAAGAAGGCGTCGCTAGCACTGAACATACTGAAAGTCCTTTTACGCAAACACTGGGGTTCTTATCGGGTATGCCTTCTACACATTTATCGCTCTGTAGTACGTTCCATTCTAGATTATGGTTCCATAGTGTATGGATCAGCAAGGCCATCGTACTTGAAGCGACTGGATCCCGTTCACAATTTCGGATTGCGCCTTTCAACTGGTGCATACAGGACGTCACCAATAAAAAGCCTGTACGTAGAAACCAATGAACCACCACTTGCAGACAGAAGAACAACGCTCACATGCTCATACATTTTAAAGATCCGTTCCCAGCCTAAACACATCTGTTACCCACTCGTTACAAAGTGCCCATCCCGAACACTATTTACCAACAGACCCCTCGCAATCAGGCCACTTCTTCTCCGCTTTGAAGAGAAATGCTAAGAACTAGATATAATGGACACATTGCCTAATATTGCCCGCAAACGTGATCCACTCCCGCCTTGGTACTGCCTACCATCTGTGTGCGACTTCACATTAACACAATTTCAGAAGAAACATACACCGCATGAACAGATATTACAAGAGTATTTAGCACTAAACGAAAAATACAGAGAATACGAAGCATTTTATACCGATGGATCAAAATCGGCGCACTACGTGGGAAGGGCTGTAGTTCAGAATAATTGGGAAAAAATAGTACGGCTACCTGAGTGTGCATCCATTTTCACCGCCGAGTGTTACGCAGTCTTGCTAGCTGTAGAAAAAATAATAAATGAGAACATTCAGAACAGTATCATTTACACTGATTCTCTGAGCATACTAACCTCACTTCACCATAGAAATGCAGTGACACCACTAATTGGTGATATCATACACAACATAAGAAGCGCCACAATACAGGGACAAGACATAAAATTTTGCTGGGTTCCCAGTCACATTGGAATCACTGTCAATGAGAAGGCAGATGAATGTGCTGGAAAAGCTCGGAACAAAGAAATAAAGAAAGTGTAAATTCCTTACAAAGATGGTATGAGGTTGGTGCAGTGCAAATTAAGGAATAAATGGCAGTCGCAATGGAACATCGAAAGAAATAATAAGCTACATTTAGTAAAACCCATCCTAGGCGAATGGAAATCATGCTCACACCAAAAACGATTCATCGAAGTTATTTTATGCCGTCTCCGTATTGGATACTCATCTCACACATAACTTCCTGCTAACAAAGAAAGACAAGCCTGTTTGCGAGCAATGCGGACATGAACTTACCGTAAACCACATACTACTATCATGCACAAAACTTGAATCAGTAAGGAAAAAATATTTTGCTACATTTTACAAAGAACATATTCCATTTCATCCAGCGTTGATTTTAGCTGAACATGCACCCGTTAGTATGCTTGATGTTTTTAGCTTTTTAAAGGAAGCCGGTGTTCTTCAAAAACTGTAATGTTCTTACCCTGTGCTTCTCTACTTAAAACGATACACCTCAGCCACTTTCTCAGTCCTGAGAAGGAGGCTGAGGTTTTTATCTGAATAGTTGGTGGCCTCGAGATCCTTGGCAAGCCAAGGATGTCCACGGAGGTTAACCAACTTTTAAAAGCTTCTGCAAACAGCCATTTCTAAAGTGTTTGTATTTAATCAGCCAGGTAAAAAAAATAACTTTTAGGCCCTTTACACCACCGTTTTTGTACCTTTGTCTTCAAACTTTGCTCGAGCCAATTTTACTAAACCTTGTTCTTGGCGCATGATAGCCTTAGCCGCTTATGCGCCATTAAACACAACACAACACACCTTTTCATTGCCTCTGTGCTGCTGACAGTTCTTTCATGCCATGAGATAAAAGCAATATATTCCCACTGGTATGGCCCCCATCAAGCAAACCATTCAAACTGTCCATATGTGATAGCAGTCCCCTGTTTTCCTGCGAATGCATGGCTGACACACGCCGTGCAGTGATGAGAGTATGTTCAATAATGTTCGCTGTGGCATGTTCAAAAACTCAAGGCGATGCTTGTTTTCAGCTAGTAAGAATGTCACCTATAAGGATTACGTACGGGAGCCTTTTTCTCCTCTGTAAGCTTGCATATGAAAGGTAATGGTAGCAGCATGGACATACGTTGTTCTTCCTCATTAGTCCAAAACAGTTCAGTAGGCCATAAGCTCATAGCTTTTAGATACGTGCATCTGCCTCTTTCTAGGAGCCAGTTCCGATGTGCACATGCTCTCCTGCAGGGCGCACCGTGGCGACGCAGACTCCGAAACACTTGTCCGAAGCACCCTACTGCGCACCGCAGCACCGGTCTTTTGGTAAGTATGGACAATGGAAAAGAGGCAAGCAGTTATTGGAATTTCATATCTGGATATGGTAATACATGCTGAAAATTCAGGCAGCTACGCAGGTGAACCGTACCGTGAAGGTTTTGGTTGCGGCCCGGACGCAGACCGACCTGCCTGCACGGCTGTCTCCCATACCCCCTAGCTTTAGGGCACAGGGTGCTTCAATGCCACAGCCACTTGAGGCAGCGGAAGGCAGTCTGGAATGGGAGGAAGATTAGGAGGAACCTGCTGCAGAGTTCCACACAACGTACAGCCCCCGTCAACAGTATACAGCCCAAGGTGTTTGCTTCGCAGCTATTTAGCGTGGCTCCCTGGCGCATCAAGCAACCCAAACCTTGGGAGGATTGAGGACTCAATGCCTTTTCTCTTTTGAGAGATCACGGTTGCTGAGGATGCATAACGAGCCATGCTGCAGGCCTCACAATCAAACCCCTTGGGCTGTATACTTTTGACGAGGGGTGTACATGCCATCATTTGAAACAAGTTTTGGCAGGTTTGTGAAATCTATCATTAAAATGCATACATGAGCATGTGCTCAAGTACTCTTAGCAATACATCTGTGCTTGCACTATTTGGTTGCCAAGCGTGAAACGCGGTTTTAAATACTGGCGCCAGTGGCTGCGTTTCGGCGTACGTAAAGTGCAGAGAACACCCGTCAAAAATCTCCAGGTGGTCGAAATTGATCTGCAGCCCTCCACTGCGGCACGCTTCTTTCTCTCCCTTCAATCTTCCTCGCATTGTGCTTGGGCTGTCAACTGAGAATGCAGCAGATACTTTGCTTTTGCTTTCCTCATAATTAATCTACATATGTGTGTTGAGGCGTACTATGCAGTAAAATACTAGGCAATGCGTTTAGATAAAATACCTTATCTCATACTTTTTCAGTAGCAGCAGGCAATAATAGAGCTACCGTTTCATTTTGAGAGTCAATAATTTGAGATAAGTGCCCAAGAATTGGAGTGCAATCGAATGCTCTTTATTTCAGTGACCATGCAGAAATGCCCCTCGAAAGCGAACGAAAGTTCACTGTTCTGGAGAGGTGCCTTCAGGAGCTGGTAGGCACCCTCGCACCTGCTGCCAACCGTGTCGCACTGTGTTCACTGTCGTGGGCGCACTGCTCAGGGTGGGCGTGGCATGTGCGCAGAGGCACGAGTTGACGTGGAACAGCCAGCGATCTGTGCGTGACAATGCGGCTGGCAACCTCCTCATCGCTCTAGCTCTTCTCTTTTCGGGCTGCCCAGTGGCTGCAGCGTTGCACTGCTTCAGGTCCATCAACATCGAAACCATCAGCGAGCACACCTTTAACAATTACCAGCGTGGCTACTTGTTGCCTGCCGTAAATGATGTATGGCTGCATGCTTTTATATGGGCATGACCTGAACAGCTTCATAAAAACTGCAGCTGTAACCAGCTTCATCAGGGAAAGGCAACAGAGGAAAAATTGTGGATCACTCTGCAATACTGTAGGCCTTTCTTCAGCAAAAAATTACATGTGTCTGTTGCCATGCAGGAATTAGCATGGTACAATCTTACTTTTCAAAATTGTGTACGTTACTATATTCAAGTAGCTATTACCAAGAGTCTGTAAATGCAGAACTCCATTAGGTACAGCAGCAAGTGAGCCGTCGCATATCCAGGTTCCACTATGCATTTAAACTCAGTAAGGCAGTCCATTATCTGCATCAGAAAATGTGTTGTAACACTGTGAACATGAGGTTGCACTTGTATGGTTCTGACATTGCACAGTATTTTTTGCGTTCCTACAATGCCACTGTCTTTGTTATGACGATCCAAAAGCTTGCTCTCTTTAAGGAATTTCGAGATTCATATGTTGGTATTTATTTTAGCAGACAAATATTTGCACCACTTCTTGCAGCTGCCATTTGTAGCTTTGACTGTTAAGCACCAAAATATGAACTTCTTAAGACAGAAAACACAGCTACCATACATTTCTAACAAGTAACCTGCCTAATAATTGAAGGATAATGAGCAATTGTCTTGCCTGCAGCTTTTTCAGGAGCAGCAGGCTATGCTGGCAATCGAGCTGAAAGGGGCGCAGCTTCACCTGGCTGGTGATGGTCGCTGCGACTCCCCCGGGTACAGCGGCAAGTACGTGACCTACAGCCTATTGGCTGTGCGAGTCGGCAGAATTGTCCGCTCTGTGCAGGTTGTGGTGAAAGAGGTGTGTTCTTATTACCTACAAATACAGCGCATAATGCAATAATTGTGCAGCATTGCCTTAAGAATAGAACTTTGCATGCAGGAATCTTGACATGTAAATAATAATAATATAAAACTGACTTTATTTGCGTTGCATATACAGAGCCCAGAGGGCTGAGCTTGGAAGAGCTGGGGATAATAGTTAGTGAGGACAGCCTCAGCAATCTGACTCGCAGATGACGTTGCTCTGTGAGTAACTGAGGGGAGGAATTGTAGTGCACGCTAGAAGACGTAGACAGCCAAAGCAGAAGGGTGGGTCCAAGAAATTAACATGAAAAAAAAATCAAAGGCAATGTTCAATAGTCCCAGAAAGGGATAACCGTTTACTACAAGTGGTGCGGTGTTGGGCGTAGAAAGTACGCTGTCTCGGTCTCGGCCAAAAAGTGATTGCTGATAAGGAGTGAATTGCGACACCACGGGTACCTGAGCATCCGCAGGGGCATCACCGCAGGGGGATGATGGTAAGCAGTGCGCCACCACGGACCCGAGCACTCGCGCTTAGCCGTGCGTGGCATAGCCGTGTCCGGGGAAAAGGGGATACTGGTGGTTGAGCCGATGCCGAGCGTTTGGACCGTTAAGGGGGAGCGGCTAAAAACCGCCGCCAGTAACCTCGAGTAACCCCCAGAGAGCACAGTGTTGCTTGGATTTTTGCACTTCAGCCGAGCTGAATCCCTAGACTTCCCTAGTTCGGATCGTCCCTATGTGCCGGTGCCGCGGGGTGGCGGAACGGGAGGACGGCGGCCACAGTCCTGTTCCTGCATTCACGGTGCTGACGTGCTCCGCTTATCCGTGCGCCCACGAAGCATCATGGAGGGCACCATTCCCGGAACTTCTGCTTCAGGTTCACCGCATAAAGATACGTATAATTGTCCGCTCTGTCCATCGCGGTATGCTTCTAATACTGCTAAGAACTTTCATTTGAAACAAAAGCATCCTAACGAATGGACCTTTTGTGAAAAATGCCGCGACGCCGTTTTCGTGTGACGTGTGTGGAAATGCAAGTTTTACTAACCGGGCCCTTTTGATGCAGCACTGCCAGTGCCTGCACGGTTTTGTGCCGAGGTGCAGCACGCATAAGTTCAGCACGACTGAAGGTAAGCCCTACACGACGCATGTCAGCGCAGTCGTTCTACGTCTTAAAGCGCTGCTGGAAAATTGTGAATACCAGCTCGCCCAGTCTGCAGTTATTCAGCATAATTAGCTGTGCATGAAAGGTTAATGTCCTCTTTAGCGCCGCGTATTGTGTTAAATGCATCCAGTCATTTGTGCCTTTTTCCCCATGCTTGCAGGACGTTGTGAAATCTCGCATGTTGGCTTTGAAAGCATGTGACAGTGCCCCACATCAGCCACGTTGCATGTTTGCATTCTTACTTCTCGCTCGACCTCTCACTTTTTTAACTGGTCTAACCGCTAGCTTGCACTGCCATTCCGTTACCCCACGCACCTGTCAAATAGTAACGTGCGTGTTAAGCACTTACTACTCATTTTACTGATTGCTAGTCATGTGTTTACTTGAGCAAAGTGGAATAAGCGGTTACAAACGAAACGAATTATGGAAACAGAACATCGCATTGTTGGTGACAAATAGGCACAGGATGCATGCATGCTTTTGCTTGCCACCTTTGAACTACTACATCCACTGTCCTCTTGACTGTTTTTTGCAGGAATCTGTTCAGTGCTGAAATTTGATGAAAAGAAACTATTTCCTGGTCCGTGCCCTTCAAAATGCACAAAAGAAAGAGGCTATGAAGAATTCATTATGTAGTTATGGAATGCAAATGCGCAGTCCAATAGCTAGCCGACGATTGAAACAAAGAATGAAGCATTCCGAGTAAGAAATACCTTGCGTGGTGCATTTTTCATTTTTTGCTGTTATATTGGTCATTTTTCAGACAGGCAGACAGATTGAGGTTGTAGTGCGATCCAGGTCATAAATAGGGTTGCCGAAAAAGGTTTGGGTGACCATCGCATCCTCCAAGTACAATATACAGCAGCTTTTTTTGCATGCCGTGCATTTCTGCTGCAGCTGTCATCCTTAGTTTCCAAGAACTGAAGTGTGTGAGCAGGTATAACACAGAAATTTATTCATAGTGATAAAAATATAACATTATGTGTGTACATTTGTTACACCTGGCAAAATGAAATAATAAATCAAACTATTAGTGCCTTGCCAGCAAGAAGTGCGTTCAGTATGCTAAGTGTTGGTAAAAAAATATTAAAAGTGATGAAATGGTGAAGTATACAAGCATACCTTGCCATTCTTTTAAACGGCGTACTAGATTGGGTTACTGCTGCTATGTGCTGTTTACAGTGTTGTATGCATGCAACAATGGTGATTTCAGCGGCCGCTGAACATCATGCTCATTGAAATTTCAGTCATGCTTGACATGCTGCTGCTACGGACTGAAACAAATTGTTGGTGAAGTAGTTTATAATGATATGGAACGGATGGCAGGTTAGCGCTAGCTCTTACTTTAATGACAGCTGAAGTTCAGTTATCATTAAGATCATGATTGAAAAGAGTTTTTCTTTGTGGTGACCTGTGGCTCTCGTACTGAGGCATCATATTGTAACATGAAGTAAGTTGACATTTTGTTAAGCAGTAATTTTAATGAGGGGCGTGCTTGCAAGAAGCTGGCATGAACATATCTTGAAAGAACTGAACACTCAGTTTTAAGCTCCTACTTTTTGTTTGCACAATGCAAAGCTTACTGTCTAAGGTCCTCGATTCCACAACCGTTTTGTTAGAAACACTGTAGAAGACTGACTGAGAATTTTTCTATCATTGCATGTGCCCACCTTCATGTATCCCAATGCTGGAAACCGTAATCAGCGAGTGCGCCGGCTATTTATTGCACACCAGCAAAAGTGACATACCAAAAACTGATATAAATCCCACCTATCGGACAATAATTAGACGTTTTTAATATACGGTAGCATCCATTCGTTTCTACACAAAAAGATGATATGGCACAGTGACATACACTTCTTTGATGAGAGTTTTAGTGGATCTTGGTTGCCTCTTCGTCCAAGAAATACAAGACGCAGTGCTGCGTGCCATCTTGTAACAAAAGCTAAAAGCATATATCTTCAGCGGTACGCAGGGTTCGTTGCTTTTCATTGAAGGCCGCAACACTGGAGAGAGCATAAACTTTAATGCGATATACGGTACACTCCAGAAGAAAAAGCACTGTGTATTTTAAACAGATCTGTGCTATTTTACTGAGATGCGGTCAAGTGATGCTGTGCACTAATAATGACAGGGTTTCATTGCTAGGTGGAAAATCAGTTTGTTTTATGGGATTTTCAGTGCTAAGTTAAAATTATAAACCCTCGTTTCTTCGACATAGCAGTGGTCAATTCTTACAATATGAGGCACGTTCTTGAGGCTCGACAATATGAGGTAATATGAGGCGCGATCATCAGTGAGGCTATTTCCACATGGAGGACGGGGATGAGAAAGCGTGCTCAAAGCCATGTTGGCGAGCAAAGGGGAGTGGAGGGAGAGAGTACAGTGCAACACTGAGCACCTGACGCACGCTGGGCGTTCGTGTAGCAAAATCGCGCTGCCGAATGCATTTCGGTGCGTCAGAGTTGACGCTCCTCTCTATCTTACTCCGTGGGCTGTACATTAGAAGAATTAGACCTGCCGCAAAGGCTCAGTGGCATTCGGCTGCTGGTCTGAAAAATGCAAGTTCAACTGTGGTAGTGGCACCCGTATTTCGTTGTTAGGCATTATCATGCTACAGTTAGTCTATATATAGTTGGTTTGCATGACTTGCTTTAGCAGCCGCCGCGGTGGCTCAGCGGTTATGGTGCTCGGCTGCTGACCCAAAAGACGCGGGTTCGATCCCGGCCGCGGCGGCTAGTATTTCTTTGGAGGAGAAATTCTAGAGGCCCGTGTACTGTGCGATGTCAGTGCACCTTAAAGAACCCCAGGTGGTCGAAATTTCCGGAGCCCTTCACTACGGCGTCTCTCATAGCCTAAGTCGCTTTGGGACGTTAAACCCCATAAACTAAACTAAACTAAACTGACTTGCTTTAGCAGTGAAAGGTTAATG
Organism: Amblyomma mixtum; assembly: GCF_055824585.1. Taxonomy (NCBI): domain Eukaryota; kingdom Metazoa; phylum Arthropoda; class Arachnida; order Ixodida; family Ixodidae; genus Amblyomma; species Amblyomma mixtum. Next base: position 174,032,955 of record NC_143012.1, read on the forward strand.
TTCAATCCAGGAGCGGATTTGCCTGCTACTCTTGGAGAGGATGGACCTATATGTGCAGTGCATTTCTTCTTTCGATGGTAAATGTGTTTTTCACGGCTTTTTATTGCAAATATATCACTGCCGAGGGGCCCCCACTTCTTTAAATCCAGCAGTGATTAAATCAGAGGGATAAAAGATCAGTTTTATCTGGTCAGTGTATAATGTAAAGCAAAATATGGTCGATATGCCAGCTGTGTGATAACGTTGTTCTAGTGTGGGAAGTTGGCCTAATTGTTTGAGTGAGACAGAAGAACAGATTTCAAATGCAGAATTTAGGCATGCAGTTGACAGTTTACAAATGCCTGTATGAGGCAATATTTTTTTATCTGGCCACAAACAGATTGCATCCATGTGCAGAAAATAACATGGTAGGAGATCTCTAGTGGGCAAAGCATAAATGTCGTTACGTTTATGATCCTGTTTTATTGCCTTCGCCATATGGTTGATCAAATTTTTTCATTGCAATGGTGAGGCAGTGCTAGAACTGAACAGTTGGAAGCACTGTGTTTCAATGTACTTACGCAAATGCAGTACTTATACAATATATGACTGTTAATGAAATCGTAAGAGATTTTAGAGTGTTACGTATATTATGTTCAAGTCACAACTCATCATATGCAGAAATGAGATGAAGAGGGCAGATTCAGTTAATGTATTGGTTGTACATTTGAGTAAAAATACATTTGCTACCTTGGGACACTAGCCGCCATCTAGCAGGACTGAGTATTGTCCTTTAGTGTCCTTTAAAGATGGCCTCGGTGGGGTGCTCTAATTTGATGTGATATCTTTTTGTCGACTTCGGACTTGCTTATCAATGGTTTGAAAAATCTTCGTTTTCCGGTCTGCAGCATTCAAAGCCTGGAAGGATGGCGAGGAAGCCCGAGAGATGGCCCATTTTGTCGCTTCTGCTGGGCCAAAACAGTCGACCCAAGGAGCGACAAGGAATGTCCTTGTTTGCCATCGCTCTGGCTTCCATGAGAAAAAGGGGCTAGGTAAACGACAGGCAAAGTCACAGGGCAGTGTAAAGTGCAACAACCACTGTTTCGCTACTATGACAGTGACCACAACTGACAGTGAGGTAACCGTGGTGTATCGGGCTGAGCATTACGGTCACCCGAAAGAGCTGAAACATCAGCGCTTGTCAGCGGCTGATAAGGGCTGCGTGAAAGAAAAACTCCTGATGGGCGTGCCATCTAAAGTTGTTGTTGCAGATGCCCGTTCATCACCTGGTCAACTGGATCGAAAGCACCTGGTTACTTCAAAGGAGGTTCGGAACCTCCATGTGAAGTACGGAATTGGCTTCAAAGAACAGAAAAACAAAAATGATCTCGTTAGTCTTAGAATGTGGATTGAACAGTTCAAAAGGTGCTAAGAGCCAGTTCTCCTGTACACAGAGAAAATTGTCTGATACAACAGAAAATGGCTAATTTTGAGATGGCATTAATGAACACTGGCCAGCAAGAGCTGTTACTGGAGTCTGGTCTGCAGGCAGTGTGCAATGACTCGACACATGGCACTAATGGGTACAACCTCCAGCTGACGACACTAACGGTGATTGGAGCCAACGGCTCAGGTATTCCATGTGCATACCTCCTCTCCAAAGGCACATCAGAGAAAACAATGATTAGGTTTTTTGAAGCCATCAAGGAAAGAATTGGTATGGCACTAAATCCCAAATCTTTCATGTTGGATGGCGCACAAGCATATGCCAATGCTTGGACTACAGTCATGAGAGCTCCTGGCAAACGTTTGCTCTCCATCTTCCATGTGTTCCGAAGCTGGATGGGGAACATCAACAAGGTCGCTGGCTCCGAAAACAAAAAATCAGTGAGAAACGCACTGCATGCATTGATGCACTGCCCCGATAAGACAGACTTCGAGACACTGTTGTCAAAATTCCTTGCAGCAAAATCTGAATCTGGACTGACGACCTTTGTTGAGTACTTTGAAAGGACGTACTCTAACCACCCAGAACAGTGGGCCTCGTGCTACAGAGATTACACTGGCCTGACAACAAATGACCATATCGAGTCAATGCACAATGGCCTCAGGCGTAACTACTTTGAAGGGAAGTACAACCAGAGGTTGGACAAGCTGTTGCTTGTATTATTTCAGCTCACACGTGACCGATTCATCAAACTGCTCATCTCCCAGGTTAAGGGCCAAAATGACCACAGCACAGCTGGTCAATTCAGGTAACACTGTGCTGGTGTGGAAATTGTTAACTCGGGAGGTGTTTCAAAATTGTCCGAAGGGGAGTGGACTGTGGCATCTCAATCCCAGATGTGTGTAAACTACAAAGTTGTCGTGAACACTGAATGTGAGCAGTGCACATATGCTTGTCGGGACTCCAGCGCCTGTGCCCATAGATTCTGGTGTGAATGCATGGATGTTTTTGTACATTTCAGAGTGTGCAAGCACATCCATGCTGTGGCACATTGGGAGTTGTTGCAGAAATGTGACTGTCACGATCAGGCGAATGAAGATTCAGAGGTTCCTCTGTCAACTGCCGATGACCATTCTCCTCTGCTGCACAATCCTCAAACTCTGCTTAATAACATCCAAAGCAGCATGAGCCTTGAGGCGCTGAGTTCTGATCGGGCTGCAGATGTCCGTGCTGAAGTTGCTGTTGCTGGCCAATTTTTTTCAAACAGAATTATCGATGAGGCAACAGAACAATCAGCTCGCAAAATTATTGCAGAGCTCATTCGGCTTGGACAAGGAGCGCCTGTCAGGGATGTGTCAGTGTCTTCTGCCACTCCAGTCCAGGATGTGTTAGTTTCCTCTGTCACTCCTTCCAATAAAAATCTAGAAAAGCAGCCGAGATATTGGCACAAAAGCAAGCGTACCTCTAGCTGTGCTTCTCTCCCCCCAAGAGGCCCCACACCTTTGCAGCAGCATTATGTTAAACAGCAGCTGATGGAGGGTGAAGTGCCAGTGATCCTCACTAGATGTGGTCATGACTATACTCAGTAGTCCACTTACAGCGCAGGCCACTTATTGAGCTATTTTTGAGCTGTAAACTGCAAAGATTTACATAATAATTGGATGTTGGAGAGCCGTCAAGCTTCTAGTGCAATGTTTGGTGTACATTGGATAAAAGCACCTTGAGAAAACACAGCGCTTGCAGACAAAGCACCAGAACAAGGACACACAACTGCGCTTACTAACAACTTTGATTTCGGAAGGGGGCCTATCCACGCCTTTTATACAGAACTGGAGGGAATGATGCGCACGCGCACAGATCAGCAAAGTGGGAGCATGGAAAGAGCCAACACATAGACCAACTATTCTTATCATCACGGATAACCAACAACGCAGCCAAAACAAGCGAGAAAAGAAAAAAAGAGAAAGAAACGACGGGGGAAACAAAGGCAGGGAGCGTAAAGAAACAATTCCAAAAAGTTCTAAAAAGATCCCGAAGAAGCCAACCAACACGGCTAAACGAATGACGATGTAAGGTGACAAAGATGAAGGCACTAAAAACTGAACCAACAAGCATAAACGGTGCAGGAAAAGCCTGCGGAAGATGTAAAAATCGGCACGGCTAAAAGATGACGGAATTAAAATCGTTAAAGAGATAAAAGCAAAAACCTGAGAAGCCAAGCAAACAAGCAGGAAAGGTGGTCACTAAAAAATGAAATTGAGCAGACAACAGATTTCTAAAAACAAGTAATGAATCGTAAAAAACGGGTAGGCGATAAAACCTAAGGTGAGATAACAGAAGTTTTTACAGAAAAGTTTAAGATGGAAAACATCGCAAAAAGTGGGCGCCAACAAAACATCACGGGGTGAAACCAAAAGAACGCACTGAATGAAATCGAAGCAGAGAGGAATGAACACTCTTCATAGTGTTCAGAAAAAATGTTGGCATGCCAAAACCTCAAATGGGGCACGTGCATTCTGGGGCATGTATGCATTCTCACGTTTTATATTGTCTGTTCACAGGTTTCAGCGTGAACTTCATCACGCTTCTAGTTCACCTAGATTTTGCCTGCCCGCAGTGTTATCACAATGCTTGGATATTGCACCGTTGCTCTTGGGGAAACCTGCAAGCTGCCTGCATTTTAGCACTAGAATTCTTTACTCATGTTTATGCTAGTGTTCTATCCTGAAGTACCACACCCGCCGCGGTGGGTGAGTGGTTACGGCGCTCGGCTGCTGGCCCGAAAGACGCGGGTTCGATCCCGGCCGCGGCGGCTGAATTTCTTTGGAGGAGAAATTCTAGAGGCCCGTGTATTGTGCGATGTCAGTGCACGTTAAAGAACCCCAGGTGGTTGAAATTTCCGGAGCCCTCCACTACGGCGTCTCTCATAGCCTTAGTCGCTTTGGGACGTTAAACCCCATAAACCAACCAACCAAGTACCACTAGTAGTTAAAGTGTGTGCAGCATCACATATTTAGTTTTGAAAATTGTGCATGTTTCTAATCTGCCTTGGGATGGCATGTGCATTGCTTGGGGAGCAGCGTTTTTTTTCCACCATCCAGCGTGCTCCTTCGTTTGATGTCAGTTTTTCAGATATACCATGATCTAAAATGTGACCTTCTGAATGTTTGATTTTGTTCTCTTGTTCCTAACTGTAGATTATTTACGTACTCTCTGAGGAGGTTGCTGGTCAGCACTGGTCCTTGATTCTAACTGAAATACAGTTAAAGGGCCCGCCGTAAGGCTCTAGCTGCTGACAGCAAGGTGGTGCAATCAAACCCTGGCCACAGTTCGATGAAGGTGCACCTACTCCTGTGTGCTACGAGATGTCAGTGCACGTTAAGGAACATGTACATTCAGTCTAAATCAATCCCAGCCCTCCATTAGGGCGTTCTTTGTTGCCAATATCCAACTTTCGGGCATGAAACCCTGCGTGCCATACCACAGCAGTATGGCTGAGGGTCCAGTTATGTCAGAACGTTGGAGATGGTTGTTTTGAAAATATTTAAAATTGCTTACTAGCTCTATGAATGCAGCTTTGCACAGTGCCAGTGATGACCCGTATGCCATGTCTCTTGTTACCACGGCACTGGGCTGAGGCTACTAATATAAAAACATTTCAGCGCAGACACATCCAGCTGACAGTTTAGGACTATGCTTCTTGCTTGCGATGCCTTAAAGGTGAACTAAACAGGATTTCTCGCAGTCTCAGTGTACATGATGCGAACACTCTTATACCTGTGCAACACGGATACGTTGGAATGGCATTCGAGTCGAACGGCACTCGAAACTTCGAATGGCATTCGGAATGGACGGACCCGCGCGGTGGTACAGGACCGTTTCCAAACGCATTCGAAAGCCTGTTTTCTGTCGCCATACTTCAGGGGCGCTGCTGCCGTCAAGTTTTGTTTTGAAAAGTATAGCAGCAACATTTAATTTGTATTGTTGTAATCCAATAGAAAACTGCACCCTTCTGCAATAAAACGCCTTTTCTAAGAAAATGTTGTATTTATCTATTACTAAACGCTTCTGTGTTAGAAAAGAGGCAAGAGCCCACAGGCGTGACGTCATATGTATATATTTTTTTGCGGTCTGTTGGCTACACTGGTCTCTCACTACTGCGTTGCTCGTGCTGGCCACTCGCTGTTTTCTGCAACCTTCTGAAAATGAGTGACAACGAAGATTTTCAGCTAGCTTTAGGGGTTGTTAACATCATGCAGCGGGACTCTGAAATAGAAGCGGCAAAAGCGGAAGCCGACGAAATTGAGGAGCGGCTACATTTCCTCAACGGCCTGATCACTGGAGCTGCCATGGCATCTGCAGAGTAGAAAGAAGTGTGTGGATGCTCCCTCGCAACGAAGGTTGGTTCGAGCGACTTGTGCCCCAGCTCAGCGAACTGGAGTTTAAAAGACACTTCTGTGTGATACGCGCTACGTTTCGATATGTAGTTGACAAGTGCCGACGGATGCTGCAGCGTATGGACACTAATATGCGCGAGGCTATATCTGTCGAGAAGCGGGTTACCATCGGACTTTTCAACTTGTGCTCCTCGGCAGAAGACAGGAGTGTCGCTCTCGTTTTTGGTGTCGGGCGGTCGTCGGTAAATGCAGTGTTCCACGAGTTTTGTTTGGTCGTGGTGGAAGTTCTGGATGCCGACTGGATCCGGACGCCCACTGCGCAAGCCATGAAGGAGCACATGCAAGAGTTTTTCGCCGCGTCTGCATTCCCGCACGCAGTGGGCGCCTTGGACGGGTGTAACTTCCCTGTGTAGCCACCAGAACAACACGCTAGCGACTACATGAACTACAAGGGGTGGTAAGCAGTCTCTATAAATTCATCACATGTTAAAATATATGATATTCGTTTTAAGAGGCTGTGATTGGATATGCAACGGAGACAAACTTTATGCCGCCTGGCTCTCTGATGAGTACCTGAATTAAAAGCTGTGTTTTATTGCTGCTAATTTGTTTGGTACAAAAGCAGCGACAGCGCGTACAAACAAACATGTTTTTAGCCTCCTCAGTTCTTTCACTTAAGCTAGTTTACTCTTAGCCCGTTTTGTCTTCTGTGGCAGTGCTGACCCATGGCGTGCTTATAGGGCACTCTTGGAGGAAGCAGTGGAGTAGAGAAGGGTGGGAGGGTCAATTTAACTTTGTATGAAATATTTTTAATTCAAAGAAATGGGGCTGATGTCGTGTCCTCGTACAGGGAGGGGGATGACGTCCCTTCCTCCCCTCATCTACTGGCCGTATATGTTTCATTTTCGCTTTTTGGAAGTTGTGATATTTATTTGCACTGTATTCGTGTCACCTCTTCGCTTGTGCTAAAACTCTGCAGGTACAGCATAATCCTGCTGGCCCTGGTGGACCACCGATACAAGTTTCTTTACAAGCGTTGGTTGGCCAGGACGGTGCCATGACTCCTATGCGTACCACAGGTCAAGCCTGACGGACATCGTCGACGGACCTTTATTTCAGTCGCCAGTTGCCATGATGAGTGGCACAGCAGTGCCACCGCTCATTCTGTGCGACCAGGCATTCCCCCTGACTGCCAACCTAATCAAGCCATTTAGCCACCGAAGGCAGCTGAGCGAGGCAAAAAGGACGTTCAACTATCCCCTGTCAAAGTCCAGGCGGATAGTGGAAAACGCATTTGGCAGGGTGAAGGCGAGGTTCCGGTTTGTTATGAAGCGCATGGAGGCCACAGTTGACAATGCTCGCCTTGCCATCCATGCAAGTTGTGTCCTGCACAACGTATGCGAGCATTTTCGAGATGAGGTGCTCCTACAGTGGCATGCTGAGGCTGAGGCTAACAGCATGGTCCCTGAACAGCCAGCGCACACCACTGACGTTGTGCTAGGCACTGGCCAAGCTGTTCGGGAAGCAGTTGTAGACCGACAGCACTAAACATGTTGTGCCGGAAACAAAACGTACAAAACGTGTGTACTCAGGCTATGAGGGACACCATAGTGAAGGTCTCTAGAAATTTCGACCACCTGGGGCTCTTTAACGTGCACTGACATCGCACAGTCCACGGGTCTCTAGATTTTCACCACCATCGATATTTGACCGCCGCGGCTGGGATCCAACCAGAGTCTTTCGGGTCAGCAGCCGAGTGTCATAACCACTGAGCCACCATGGCGGCTTGTTAGTATGTGTGTGTGTGTGTGCTCATCAGTCTACCTGCGAGAGACAGGATTCATCGGCATGCTGTGAACACCCTTGTGTGTGTTGTGTATATGAATGTGGGAAGATGTAAATATCTGTGTATGCTTCGGTCTGCCAAGGAGAGACAACACTCGCCTTTCCTTCTCGTTACATGCCCTGCCAATGACCATTTATTGACTTTGACCAGGATATCATTAACCCAGTCCATTTGTGTTTTCATGGCTACGAGAAAGGTTGAATGTACGTCTAATTCCAAACTAGCATGAATCGTGTTCAGCTTGGATGGCCTGTTTGCAATGTTTTTTTTGTCCTGCATGAAGGAGTGCAGTGCTCATACAACAGAAGTGAGAGCAGGTAACGTTCTTGCTTCATTGACACTGTGTTGAAAGAACTGCTTTAGGTCGCATTGTGGCTCCGCAGAACAGTGACACTTTCTTGCACTGGTGCTCTCGAGTGCAAAAACTTTTTTCATTGTTTCCCATTTCTTATGTTTGCGGCTCATCTCGTATGCTTTTGAAATAGCGCGCAGCTTTGATAACCCGAGCTTTCTTCTTGCATTATTAGCTGTGAAGCTTGTCGCACTGTTCTGTAGTTTTGTTTTAACTACTACTTCGCTCTTGACCGCTACGTACAGAAGAAAAGTTGAAGCATAAAGTGTTTATTTCTGTGGGAAAGGTTTTTCCTCACGATTCGTTATTTGGATGGCTTGCTTTATGGACACGTTTGCTGTGGAACAAACATGTTCAGATTAACGAGGCACCACTGTGCTTATAACCTGTTGTGTCCCTTCAACCACTGCTGTGCCTGTCCTAAATACCCTGTAATTTTTATTGCACTGCGAGCCATGCAGAGATTATTGTTCCTTGAATAAATCATTCTTTGCAACATCGTGGGGTAAACGTTATTTATTCTTTTTTTTCATTCTTTGTTGGCCTTTTCAAAATAGTTCGTCATCGCGCTATACAGTTTCTCCTGCATTTGAAGCTGGCGCTCCCGCAGGTCAAACTCTTTTTGTCTCGCTGCCCGGAGGTCCTCTCGTATACTCTTCTGCTCTTCCAGTAATGCAGCAAAATCAACAGAGGCTGGCCTCTTGCGGCCTCGTGCTGGCTGTCGTTGCCTACACTGCTGCATTTGCTGCGCACCTCCGGCTGAGTGGGCAGAAGCAGGGTTTGCAGAAGGCAGCTGTGAGCAGCTCTCTTCCCCCTCCAGGTCTCTGCGGTCGTGGACCACAGATGAACACTGCGCTTCGTCATCTGTGGCGCTGTGCTCTCCAGACTCCATGCCCCGAATGATCTGCACAATGCAAATAAAATGGATGCACAGTCAAAAACCTGACCTCAAGTTTTAAAAACACCTTTCACCATATATAAAGCTTCCCTTCAGGAGCAGCTTTAGCACAACATGAAACCTTGCATGTAAGTGTAAGCGTCATCTGTGTCACGCTGAAAAAAAAAAGTTAAGAAACAGAAAGGATACAACTGCGTGCTTATGACTCATATACCTGTTCTACGGAAGCAGTGCTTTCACGCACAAGTGAGGCGTCATTCATAGGAAGGCGCCCGAGAAATGTTGCCAGGCGGTGGAAGTGCGGCCACGAGATGGCGCCGGACCCTGTAGTCTGTTCCTTTTGCCAGAAACTGAAATAAAGAACAAGAGAACTTTGAAAATTGAACAGCAGGCCTTCTCGTTTGACAGAAAAATACCTGAGCAGCTTAGTGCTGCAAAAGGTAGGATGATCTGGTTTAAGAGGAAAGGATGCATGCCAGAAAGCAATAAGCATACGAAGTGCTGCACATTTTGTGCTCTGCACCTAACCAAGCCTATCTTCTTGAAAAACTTTTGAACTGCATTGCAGATTATCGGCCCCCATGGCCCGATTATGGTAATAACAGCGTATTAACTTGCATCACAGTTCATTCCCCACAATCACCATAAATGGGTGCAATTGGCAGTACAAAAAAGTTTGTTTGGATTAGTACAGTTTGCTTTGAAATGCCTTTTTTTTACTTCCACCTGTATGTAGTCCTTGTACTTCTAATCCACAATGTGTGAAAGGATGCATGCCACTAAGTAATTTCGTAACCGCGGTAGTACAATGTCTGGACAATAAACGCGTCGAGGCCCTCTGCACTCTCTCTACCAAAAACATAAAAAACAAAAGCACCTGCATAAACGCCGCGGTGTCTCACTGGGTAAGGAGTTCTGCTGCTGAACGCGAAAGCGAACCTCAGAAGCGGCGGCTGCATTTCAATGGTGCCGAAATGATAGAACACCAGCTTGATGTGCGTTTGACACTGTACACCACTGCAGCGTCCTAACCAGCGACGTTACGGATGCGCGCGAGTGATCGCCTTCGCAATGAAAATTTCCGAAAATGTATCACCGCTCCCCTTGCTTTGCATGCCTGCCTCTGATCTGCGCGATTCGTAAACGGGGCCGCAAGTACTGGTAGCAATGCAGCAAGTCTGCTGCTAAATAAGTGACAGCTGCACTGTGCCGATCACAATTTGGCGTCCTGTGCGGCGGCAACGGCGCGCGATGTATAAAAAAGTTCTTACCGGAATTTGTAGCACAAATTCTCTATCTTTGTGTGAACTTGCTGTTTTGTCCTCTGGAAGCCGGCAGCTCGAAGCTCAGCAGTAATTTCTTCATAAAAGTTGCTGTTACGCTTTCGCCGACGCAGGTCGGCCAGCCTCTCCTCCCAACAGTCAGACAAGACACTTGTCTCTCGCTCTGTCCAAGCTTGCCGCGGTTGAGAAGGCTGCGCTCGTTGATTTGATTGTGCCTCGTTTTCCGGTTCCATTTCATTCATTAAACCATGTCAAAAATAAATAAATTGAAACGGAAAAGTGCCATAAACTTCACTTATTTTAAAGAAAGGCTCACTAAACGCACACACACACACACACGCGCAGACGCACACACGAACACAACTACAAAATGCACAACAAAAACAAAGCAATCGCAACAACACCACAAACAGAAAAACTTGCACTTCTAATATGGCTTCCTCTCGGTTATACATTGGGTTCTAGAGTACGCGGTCAATTTGCTTGAAAACAACACTTCTAGCAAGTATTTGTGCATTATATGTAAAAAAAATTTAAAATTTCGTCGTTTAACGAACGCATTTGCTCTTCATTAGTTGGGCTCCAACTTATGGCGCAAAGACGCTGCGCTCGAGGGTACACGCGCTTGTGCCTCGAAGGCATTCCAAAATCTCGAATGTCTTCGTGGAGCGCCGTCGACTCGAATGTCATCCCAACCGAATGCCGTTAAAAAACGTCGTGTAGCAGCGCACGTTTGGCAGTCGAGTCGAATGACATTCGGTTGGAAGACATTCGAAACGCCCGTGTAGCAGGGGTATTACAAACACCCCAGCTCCCACATTTTACCTTACGTCACCACGGAGAGCAGGAGTCAGCCAACATGGTTGCTATGGTAAAAAAAACGTGAGCAGTGGCTTTCAGCCAATTGTGTTTCAGCTCCGCTTTGCCGTTGGCAGAGTAATATGCATGCAGAGTGATCTTGGAAAATGTGTGAGCTGCTGTTCGGACTATGTACAGCTGCAACAGCTGGTCGGGCACATCACCGCTGCATACTTACTTCAGTGATATATTCTCTCAACAACAAATATGTACCGGTTTTATCAGATTACTACTCATACAATGTTCAAAAACAGTAGTGAAAATTACTTTGGGCATCTTAACGGATGTAGTATTCCAGTGGCCATCGCAGATTGATGAGGTCGAGTCTTGCAAAACCAAATAGTCCATCTGTATTTTACTTTACTTCCAAAGGCCTGATTTGTGGCTATGTTGTCTGCAATTGAAAGTATTCATTCAAAGGAAATACAACCCCCCCCCCCCCCCCCGCCACAAAAAAAAAAAATAAAGGTGAGGACAAAGTTTTCCGAGAATGTTTTTTGGAGCGCCTTTAGAGCTCGTGTTGGTTTTTAACATCGATGCAGGCCTTGCTTGCAACTTTGCTGTAGCTCCTTTGAGCATGTGCACATGCTGTTCAATAGAGTTTTTAGTTATTTTGTACGTCTTGATGAAAGAGCTCCAACATGCGGTTCCTCACATGCACAGCACTGATTGCGAGCACCTTGAACACAATGTTTCCAAAGAAGGCGCCATGCAGAGCACGCACTTGAGGGTTCAGTGTTGGTCGCGCATTGAGGTCGTTATTGCTTTTGTGGGTGCAGAGAGGAAGTTATGTGACCTAGGGCTCGGCATCTCATCACCTTTCGAACAAGACGAGAAATTCTTTGTCTCAAACTTTATTTCAATGAAGGCATGGTCGACATATTGCTCAGTGAATGAGATGCTGGCTGTTGGCTTTCACAAGGAATGAAAAGGAAGTGAACGCTAGCATACACAATTTCAATGGAGCTGCAATGCAAAAGTGCCTGTGTGTTGTGCAAGTCAATCAGATATCTGCAGTGAATCCAATCTAACCACACAGTTCCACAGTGCAGGTTCTTTTAGCTTTATCACTAATCAGCACGCCAACCCCGTGTGTGGCGCATGATAGCCTCAGTTGCTCATGCGCCATAAAACCCAACCCAACCCTCTAATCTACCCACCCTGTGCATCACTACATACAATTATACACCTCAGCCGCTTTCTCAATCATGAGAAGGAGGCTGAGGTCTTTATCTGAGTTGTTGGGAGCCTCGAAATCCTTGCCGAGCCAAGGATGTCTGCGGAGGTAACCCAACCTTTAAAAGTTTCTGCTATCAGACATTTTTAAAATTCTTGTCTTTCATCAGCTAGGTAGTAAAAATAACTTTTAGGCCCTTTACACTACCGTTTTTATCCACTTTGTTTTCAAACTCTGCACAAGCCAATTTTTCCATACCTTGTTCTGGCGCATGATAGCCTTAGCTGCTTATGCGCCAATAAACCCAACACAACACACACACTTATCAGCACGTGAACATACTCAAAATTTTTTCTATGGAAACAAGATTCTTACATTTACTAACATATTTCGCCAAGAACTAGCACTCAGAATATACAATGAAATCAAACCTGATCAACCAGCTTTTTCGCAACATATGAATGCGCTGACAGTGGCTACGAGTTGAGAAATGTAATGTTTACTTCAAACCTGATCAGAACATCTTATGGGAAGCAGTCGGTTAACCTTCAAATCCCTGCACTTTTAAATGTGTTTCAGGAAACTGTTCAAATAGTCTGTAACTCCAACTCAGTAAATAGTTTTAAAAGACAGGTTAAAACTTTTTTACTAGATAAAACATAACTACCCTGTTTTCACGTATGCTGTTTTGATTTGTTTTTATCTGCTTTTTTATATGGTATCGTATTGTATCTTGAGCTGTGCCCTTGCATTGTTTTCTACCTGCTCAGTGATTGATGTTTCTAATAATGGCGTCTTGTACCGCATCTTTCTGATTGATTTGTAACTGTACAGTCTTGCTGCCTCTATTTTTTTTCTTGTTCTTGGCGCGACCGGCCATTCGTCTGCTATGATGCAATATTCCGGAGACGAGGCCTCGTCAGGCGTGCATCAAACGCCTTTTGCCTCGACGACCTTGGCAGTGCTTTAAACCCATGTGTGTTATTCGGTCTTCCATTGTACCCAGTTCTGTCAAAATAAAATGACCAAACAAAACAAACTTTTGTGCAGTTTTGGGATCAAGGAGGCCAGCAGTTAAATTTCGTCAGGCAAAGTACAGCCTTTGTCAGAAGTATACAGCCCTAGGCGTCTGCTTCTAAGCCCTGCAGCGCGGCTCCTCTTTCATAGTCATGGACCCTAACCTCGCGAAGGCAGGCGGAAATTGAGTCAGCCCTCTAAAGCTTAGGACTGTGAAATGTGCTAGACTCCCGCTACACGACTTGGTAGCGAACCCTTTGGGCTATATACTTTTGACAAAGACTGTACATGTGGCCAAAGCCCAGCCCTGGGTGTTTCAGCGAACATTTTCAATACGATTTTTGTAGCCAGTTGTTAGTAATAACCTTTGTAGAATATTGAAAACGTGATTACCCTTAGCGCTGTGGATTGACAAAATTTGGCTTTTTCGACCAGTTGGTACACTGGAGGGGTTGGTTTGCCTGCATGCTTTCGAAAGTACATGTATTTTTCCGCGATGCAGCCAAAATTTGTCGAGTCAGAGCGGCGAGGGTAATCGCATTTTTGAAACTCTTAACTATTACTATTACTCTATTACTAGCGACAGGCTTCAATTCTCGAACTTCAACTAACCGCCTAGCTCTACTAGTTAAAAAGTTAATTATTAAAAATTAGTTAACGAGCTTACCAATTAAGACGATTCAGAGGTTTTTTGGTGTCCGCCAACAATAATAATACTATGCTGTAAAAGCTTTATTTTCACTCCAAAAAGCCTATTTTTGAAAGTGTTTGCTGAAACACCAGGTATATTTTATACACAGATGCGAAACCATCGGGTTAAGGAAAATACCACCTTGACAAAATTACTTCGCCTTGCCGTTGCATGCAGAGAAGCCACAAAGCCTGAATTCATGTATATTGCCGAAACTAAAGTTTAGCCTGCTCACGAAGCTGCGTGTGCAAATAAACTGTTGTGCCTCTGTGCAAAAACTTGAGGCTTTGCTTGCCTGCAGAACTTTAAAAGCACACCATATGTTCAGCTTACTGACGAAACTTTGCACAAGGACGCAGTTCTTGTCCGGACCAAAATCCAGATAGCTTGCACAACCTTCATGAGCAAGCTGTCCTGTTGAAAGCAAAGATTCAGGTTTCTTGGCTTGCTTCGTGGTGAGGAATTTGTTTAGTTTGGTTTGGTTTATGGGGTTTAACGTCCCAAAGCGACTCAGGCTATGAGGGACGCCGAAGGCGCCGCACCAGAAGCCTGTTGAGGTGAAGGCGGTCAGCTTCCTTCTCACGCCCCAGTTCGTCCCCTCGGGCAAGACCCGGCAGCGTCGCCGTCGTGGCTCCACCGACGCTAAAGGTGACTACGTTCACCGTATTCTGCAGCGGGATTCGGACTCTCTCGAGAAACTTGACCTGGCTGTCGCCAGCGACAACTCCGCGCACGCTGCCCGGCATGTTGATCTTCCCGCTGCGCTGACGACAAAGGCGAAAGTGTAAAAAAGGCAAAAGTAAAATCCTGGTGACAGGTTAGACCCAACTAGAGACATCTGTGTCTTCTTTTAGGTACTTTTAAAACACATGCAGTTCAATGCAACTAGGGAAACCTAGGGACAACCTCACATTCCTATTGCCGGCGGATTATAGTCCCGTACATACATGGAGCGAAGAACCGGCGGACGCCGCCTCAGTGTGGGCAGACGAACTGAAAATGTTTTCGCCAAAAAAATGAATAAATGAGCTTTAGAAACCATCCCTCTTTGCTTATAACAACTAAGTACAAAAGAAACATTCTAAACATCTCTTTACGATTGACGTTAGCCACTTTTAAGAATATTTCGGTATTTTTGCTCTTGTTTAAGCTGAGCGCGCGCGCTGGATGGCTGCATTGTGTGCTTACAACGAGGAACAGCGGCGAGCTAACTTTTTGGCCTGATCTTTCGTCCTCTCATCTTCGTTGACTTCATTCGCTTCTCTATACAATCACTTTGGGTTCGGAGACACTGCGAGAGAAGCAGAATATAAAGAAGTGCACGTAGCTTGGCCAGACTACTCGACTCTCCATGGGGGTACTCCGTCGGCTACTTCTTCTAAAGAAGAGGTTGCTCCTCGCGAAGGCGAGAGAACTCGAAGAGAAAAAAAAAGAAGAAAAAGGAGATTTTGGGTGCATCCCGCATGGGAGGCACGAAAACCGGAGGGCGAGTACCACACCTCGGTAAGTACATTTTAGCTGATTGCTAGCGACTGACCGATTGTCCTCACTTCTCTGTCTCGTCTAATGCTCTGGTGCAGGCGGAATCGTAGCACATCTCTCCGCTTTAAATTTTTAACTTTACCTGCTTTCGCGTGGCATGAGCATGAGA
The DNA here is from genome assembly GCF_055824585.1 of Amblyomma mixtum. Lineage (NCBI taxonomy): Eukaryota > Metazoa > Arthropoda > Arachnida > Ixodida > Ixodidae > Amblyomma > Amblyomma mixtum. The sequence continues at coordinate 174,048,551 of NC_143012.1, forward strand.
TTTTCCTACGTTTGGAGAACATCACAGACCAGGCAGCTCTTGCAGCATGTTTTCAATAATTTGCGCGTTGGGGTGTCAGCTGGACGCAGTAAATATACGTGGATTACATTTAAGTATGCGCAAAAAAAATGTGAGAATAGCCTTGTACGGGCCGCGATTGTGCTCAAAAAACGTGAGAATAGCCTCGTATGGGCCACGATTCCAGGGATTCCATCCTGGTGTCTTCCCATGTATATTTGTGCCGCGCTGGCGTCATGGTACCGTCGGTCACGTCAGCCTCGGTGTCCGTTCCGCATGGGCCATGAAACGCAGTAGGGAGGTCAGGATTCTCCGCGAAGGCGTTTATTATTTCACAAGCAGCACGTGTTTGCGCCGCACCGCGCCCGATCCCACGCTACTGACAAGAATGGTAAAGGAAAAGTTTTCCTTCGAGTGGGGACAAAGGCTGTACAACCCTTAGAAAAACAGGCATTAAAAAAAAGCTGCAGGTCTTCTTGTGCTTTTGTTTGCCAAGAACCCATTGAAGCGAAATGAAAGAGTTGGACAGAAATTTTAACTTTTTCATGAAATAATGGTATACCACTGAGTGTTTACTTTTGTTTTCTGTCATTATTTCAGTACAAACTCATGCGGAAGGACCCGCAGATGTTCTTCCAATACTGTAGGATGACTCCGCAGCAGTTTGACGAACTGCATAGGATCATCCAAAGGGGTTTGGAGCACCAGTTGCTTTGCAGGGAGCCTCTCTGTTCTGAAGAGAGGCTGGCCATCACACTCAGGTACCGCAGCGCTTGTGACAACACCTATGTCGTCATGCATGTTATTAATTTTTCATTGTATGCAGGTACCTTTCCTCGGGAATGGCCATCAAACAGGTGGCCATGGTGTTCCGAGTTGCACCGTCAACCTGTCGACAGGTAATTCACAATACATGCAGAAATATCCGGAAATATTTGGAGCCCCTGTGCGTTCCGGTGAGTACTGCTTGCTTTATTCTACTGCTGCCTGTTGTGGAGCTTTAGTAGAAAATGTTGCATATATATGTATATATATTGTCACGGCTAGACAGTCGGGAAGGCTAGGACACGCAGCGCCAGGCAGCAGCGGGCTCCCGAGGGGACCACACAGAAGAGACGACGCAGAAGAAACACTGCCCGCCACCATGGCTAAGGCAAGCCAGAATAGCGGTTAAGGCAGTTCGGCCGGGAGACGGCGCCACGAGAGTGCCCAGGAATGTCGCATTGCTCCCCCCCTCTGGAAAGCGCCGCCCTCGGCGTGGCAGGTCGTGTAGACCGACGGCCGCTCCCCCGTGGACGGAATCTTGGCACACGAACACCTGCTGTTCATCGGGTGCCCGTGCAGAGGCGCAGTAGTCCTGGTGCATGTAGCAGTTATCGTCGATGGGCGCGGAATCCACTGTCTCGGCCGTCTTGATCTCGTATGCGAGGGAGAGACAGCTCTCAGTCGTCTCGACATTTGCTACTTCCAGTTCGAGCAGTACGCGGTCGTTGAGCGTTCCCGAAACCGAGGCGTGGGTACTCTGTCCGGCAAAGTATTCAAGCTGCAGCGTGTTGTGGTTGGACAGCAGGGCGAGTGTGGGATTCCATGAGGTGGTTCTGGCCGACCACAAGCTCGACGGGTGCGCACGCTGAACATTTTAGTCTTCGGCGACCGCGGGTAGAGATCAGTGGGCTGCTAGCGGGCGTGGTAAGGCTTCATTCGTGCGACATGCACAACTTCGGACGTTGGTCGTCTAGAGGAACGACCAGTTCCTTGAGGGAGAACTTCATACTTTACCTCGCCGAGTTGGCGTGTCACTTTATAGGGGCCAAAGTACCGCCGTAGCAGCTTTTCAGAGCGCCCTCGTTGGCGGATTGGGCACCACAGCCAAACGTTTTCTCCGGGCTGGTAAGTGACATCCCTGTGGCGATGGTTGTAACGGTGAGAGTCTTTTGCTTGTTGATGCCGGATATGTTGCCGAGCAAGTTGGCGGGCGGCCTCAGCTTCGTCAACAAAGCGGTAGGCACCCACGACAGCGGAGTTTACACTACCAGGAAGAAGCATTGCGTCGAGCATAGTCGTGGCTTCGCGACCGTGGACCAAGCGAAACGGTGTGAAATGAGTCGTCTCTTGCAGCGCAGTGTTATATGCGAATGTAACGTAAGGGAGTACTGCATCCCAGTTGCGGTGGTCGTCGTCGACATACATGGAAATCATGTCGGCGATTGTCTTGTTTAGGCGCTCAGTGAGTCCATTAGTTTGCGGGTGATAAGCTGTTGTTCGTCGGTGGCTGGAGCTGCTGAGCCGCATAACTTCCTCTGTCAGCGCCGAGGTAAAGGCCGTCCCCCTGTCAGTTATAACGACCGTGGGTGCGCCATGACGAAGCACGATGTTGTGCATGAAGAAGGCAGCAATTTCCGCAGCTGTTCAACAGGGAAGAGCTTTCGTCTCACAGTATCGACTTAGGTAGTCGGTGGCGGCCACAATGTACCGGTTACCCAGCGAAGATTCGGGAAAGGGGCCGAGTAAATCCATGCCGACTTGGTAGAAAGGAACGTGTGGTAGATAAATAGGCTGCAGTAGTCCGGCCGGCTTAGTCGACGACGTCTTGGGACGTTGACACTCGCAACAAGTTCGGACGTAGCGTTTCACAACCACCAAAAGCTTGGGCCAGTAAAACTCCCCGCAGGGAGGCGTCTGCAGCATGCAGACGTTGGTGAGTGGCGACACCACGGGGTTAACCCGAGCATCCGCAGGGACATCCCCGCAGGGGGATGATGGTGAGCATGCGTCACCACGGAACCGAGCATCCGCGCTTAGCCGTGCGTGGCATCGCCGTGTCCGGGGAAAAGGAGATCCTGGTGGTTGAGCCGATGCCGAGCGTTTGGACCCTTAAGGCCCCTCGGCGGAGGCAACACACCACTTTGGCCCCAGCTTCCTGCAGACGGCACCTCCGGCCTGACCCGACCGGGGGAAATCGGTAGTCGCCTTTTCCTGTTCTTCTCTCAATCTTTCACTTTCCTATCTTCTTTCTTGTGTGGCCAACTACCCTGCGTCATATTTGGTTATAGTTAAGGTGTACAGCTGGCGTGGGCAGGACTTGCCTTCAAGTTCCTGTCGCGTCCCCTTGTTGGACTCCATGGTGGGTGGCTGCCACCATGACCGAAAAACCAACTTTTTTTATGGCTCCCCCCCCTTTCAAAACCAGATCGCGCTCTGAAAAGAGGGCGGAACGATGCAGCAGACTTTTTTGCGAAAAAGAAGCCAACTTTCACAAAATTTCATGTAATACACAGTAACTGTGACGAAAAGCAAGCCCGAATCATATCCCCCTTCCTTGTTACCAAATGCTTAACAGATGCCTTGGGGCCTGGCTACAAGGTATCAAAAATGGCCAGTGGCGACCTACTCCTTGAACTGCGTGAGAGCATCCAACGCTCGAAACTCACCAACATTGCTTCTATAGGGGACATCTCTGTCTCCGTGACTCCACACCGATCTCTAAACACAGTCAAAGGTGTTATCTCAGAGGCTGACTTCATCCATCTAACAGAAATCGAAATGCTTCAAGGACTTTCTGATCAAAATGTAATTGACCTGCACAGGATCAAAATCTGCAAGGACAACAAAGAAATAGACACCAAACACATGGTCCGCACATTTAACACCAGCAGTTTGCCCGAAACGATCGATGTTGGATACCTGAAAATCACCGTCAGACACTACATACCGAATCGCCGCTGTTTCAACTGTCAGTAGTTTGGCCACGGCTCACAGAGTTGCCGCGGCCGCAAAACCTGCGCGAAATGCGCTTCGAAGGACCACCCTTCTGAGGAATGTGACGCAGCCCTACGCTGCGCGAACTGTGAAGGAGACCACGCTGCATACTCCAGGGCGTGTACGTCCTGGAAAAAGGAGAAAGAAATCATCACCTTAAAGACCAAAGAAAACATTTCATTTAAAGAAGCCAGAAGGCGTTTTTCACTGACAAATACATTCTCTTTCACAGCGAAACCAAACTTCGCTGATGTGGTGCGCAGGGGCGTAACACCACACAGCACTCCGGCACCTGCCGCGGCCACTTCCACCGCGCCTGTGGCAGTGCCATCCACGCCCCAGGCAGAGACAGCGAAAGCTGCTCTGCCAACTCCAAGCCAGGGAGTGCCGGTCCACGGGTCAGCATCCCACAGGACTTCCCCCCGTCGGGGGAGGCCTGACACCCACACACCCGCGGAATCTCCGCGGTCGTCCAGCACCTCTTGCGAGGTGATGGACCAAACTCCCAGCCCGCCTGCTTTACAGCGGCGGAACAGCTCTCTTGAGCGAAAAAAAGGCAGGGCCACCATAACGGCCCCAGAACATAAGTAAACCCCTCGTTGTTCCTACCCCAAAACATAAACATGGCTTTTCTAGTTCAGTGGAACTGTAGAGGAATATTGAGAAATTACGATGACATAAAAAACATTTTAGGGTCAATGTCACCCGTAGCCTTATGTCTCCAGGAAACCAATCTAGGTCCACAACATATGAACATCCTGAAGTATTATAAAACTTTTAGACACGATCGTGGGCAGGCAAATAGACTCTCTGGAGGCGTCGCGATTGTCGTACAAAGCGGCGTCCCTGCTCAAGAGATCAGACTCAAAACAAAACTTGAAGCCGTTGCGGTCAGTGTCGTCAGCCATGAAACAATTTCTATCTGTTCTGTATATATTCCTCCACATTTTGCATTAACAGTCCGCGATTTACAAGAACTTATCAATCAACTTCCAAAACCGTATCTAGTAGTTGGGGACTTCAACGCTCACTCCCCTTTTTGGGGAAGCGAGCGCTGTGACTCTAGGGGTCAAATAATCGAAGATTTTATCCTCACAAACAATGTATGTCTTTTAAATACAGGAAAAGCCACCTACTACTCCCCTGCCCCGGGGAAAATGACCTTTTTAGATTTGTCATTTAGCTCACCTTCTGTTTTTAATGATTTTAAATGGGATGTCATTGACAACCCATATGGCAGTTACCACCTCCCTATACTAATCACTTTACCTTCCTCACCAGAAATAATCCCAACAAAGCCGCGACGCTGGAAGCTGCATTTAGCAGACTGGGAACTTTTTAAAGCAAAAGCCACCTTAGAAAATATACTTTTAGATAATTTAAGCATTGACCAGAGAAACGAATTGTTCACAAATTGTATTATAACCGCCGCACAGTTAGCTATTCCGCAGTCTTCAGGAGTGGTGTCACGAAATCGCAAAATGTGGTGGACAAAAGACTGCGAGGAAGCAAAAAAAAACAACAAAATAGAGCTTGGGGTAAGTTTCGCCGGTACCCAACACAGGAGAACTTCGTGAATTTTAAAAAGGCGAGAGCTGAAGCTCGGTACGTTCGTCGCAATGCTGAGAAAGCCTCATGACAAAGATATGTCTCATCCATCAACAGTTCAATTACATCAAAAAAGATGTGGGAACAGGTGTGTAAATTAGACGGCAAATTCTCTCCCTTTACAGTACCATTTCTAACAGCCCCTGGAACACAAACAAGTATAGATGAAGAGGCTGACATACTAGGACAACATTTCTCTGACGTTTCAAGCTCTTCACACTACACAGTCATTCTTAAAACACAAAAACACAACTGAAAAGCAGAAAGTTCCAACGACTGGCACTACAAACGAAACATATAATACAATATTGTCACGACCAGAGGAGCCGTGAAGGTAGACGTCGGGAAGAACCCAAGACCGGGAGCCTTCTTTTAATTATGGAGCCAGCTTCCACGACACAGAACAGAACAGCGCGCCACGAGAGCCCACCGCCGCTTCGTCGTCGTCTTCGACTCAGCGCGGAGGCCGCGCGGCGCGTTGGGCGCGTGGCATTATTCCCCCCCGCGAAAGCAAACATCGTCTCGATGTGGAATGGGGTATGTACAGTGAGGGGAGGAGGAACAAAAAAAAAAAAGACTGGGGGTGAGGTGAACTATACAGCGCGCGCTAGATGAACATGCAGGGAGAGTCAAGTTCACACGTGGGGTAAGGGGAAAAGGTACGAAACAGCGTGAACACAGCGCTCAGTCACGCGAAAAGTACGGCTTTAAGCGCACTACATGCACGATTTCAGGCCGTTGACGCTGAGGGCCGGCGACCACAGTTCCATGGGGGACAACTTCGTAGTTGACGTTGTTCAGGCGGCGCAGGACTCTGTACGGGCCAAAATATCTATTTAAAAGCTTTTCGCACAATCCCTTGCGGCGCACTGGTGTCCACACCCACACGTCGTCGCCCGGCTCGTAGTGCACGTCCCTGTGCCGAAGGTTATAGTGTCGGGCATCGGCGGATTGCTGGACCTTGATGTGCAAGCGGGCCAGCTGACGGGCCTGCTCTGCTTGCTCCACGAAGTGGCCAGGTTCAGGGGGAAGCTCTGCGTCGCCGTACGGCAGCATGGCGTCTAGCATCATGCGGACCTCTCTGCCATACACGAGACGGAACGGGGTGAACTGGGTGGTTTCCTGCGTCGCGGTATTATATGCGAAGGTGACGTACGGCAAGACCTCATCCCAGGTTTTGTGTTCAACGTCGACGTACATCGAGATCATGTCCGCCAATGTTTTGTTGAGCCGTTCCGTTAGACCATTGGTTTGGGGATGATACGCTGTTGTTGGTCGATGAGCAGTATGGCTAAGCTCTAAGATGTCACGTAGGAGTCGGGCTGTAAACGCCTTGCCTCGGTCAGTAATGATGGCCGATGGGGCGCCGTGTCTAAGCACGATGTCGTGCATAAAGAAGTGGGCAACTTCGGCGGCAGTACCTCGCGCAAGGGCCTTCGTTTCAGCGTAGCGGGTCAAGTAGTCTGTGGCGACTACGATCCACTTGTGGCCGGACGACGAGAGAGGAAATGGCCCCAGAAGGTCCATGCCGACTTTGTCGAATGGTATTTGTGGCGGCTCGATGCACTGAAGCAGTCCAGGAGGCTTGAGCGCGGGTTTTTTCCGCCGCTGGCATTGCCGGCATGTCCGGACATAATGCCTGACACTTGAAGTTAGGTTGGGCCAGTAATAGTTCTGCCGGATTCGGGATAAGGTGCGGGTAACTCCAAGGTGGCCGGAAGTCCGTTCATCGTGGCAGGCAAGGAGGACTTCATCCCGCAGATCAGACGGTATGACGAGCAGGTAAGTTGGCGGACTTGAAGTAGAGTTCTTTTTATAAAGCACCCCTCTCCGCAGGCAGAACGACGATAGTCCACGAGCTAGGTTTCGTGGTATTTCAGGGCACCCACCTTCGAGATGTTCGATGAGCAGACGGAGCTCGGCGTCGGCACGCTGTCTGGAAACGAGCTCAGATGTGCTGACCGCTCCAAGGAAGCTATCATCGTCGGTGGTGTCTTGCGGAGGAGGTTCGACGGGAGCGCGTGACAAGGTATCAGCGTCGGTGTGTTTCCGGCCTGACTTGTAGGTGACGGTGAAATTGAATTCCTGCAGGCGTAATGCCCAACGTGCTAGGCGGCCGCAAGGGTCCTTTAAATTTTTCAGCCAGCACAGCGAGTGGTGGTCGGTGACGATACGAAACGGTCTGCCATAGAGGTATGGGCGGAACTTGGCGGCGGCCCAGATTACCGCTAAACATTCTTTTTCCGTGGTAGAGTAGTTCAACTCAGCACGCGACAGTGCGCGGCTGGCGTAGGCAATTACTTTGTCGACACCGTTTTGCCGCTGAACTAGAACGGCGCCAAGACCGACGTTGCTCGCATCCGTGTGCACCTCCGTATCGGCATCTTCGTCGAAATGTGCCAGGATGGGCGGTGATTGGAGTAGGCGTCGTAACTCGTCGAAGGCACTCTGTTGTTCGTTGCCCCAGGAAAATGACGTGTCATCACGGGTTAGGAGCGTCAGAGGGCTGGCGAGCTGGGCGAAGTTTCTAATGAAGCGGCGATAATAGGAGCACAGGCCCAGAAAACGTCAGACTGCTTTTTTGTGGGAGGGGACCGGAAAGGCAGCAACGGCAGCAAGCTTCTCTGGGTCAGCGCGGATTCCGTCAGCACTAATGACGTGCCCGAGGAACTTCAATTCGGTGAACCCAAAGTGGCATTTTTCTGGTTTGAGGGAGAGGTTGGCGGATCGAACGGCTTTGAGGACAGTCCTGAGGCGGTGCAGATGTTCCGTGAACGTTGCGGAAAAAATGATGACATCGTCAAGATAAACAAGACAGGTCTGCCACTTCAAACCGGTGAGAACGGTGTCCATCATTCTTTGGAACGTGGCAGGAGCACAGCAGAGCCCGAATGGGAGGACGCGAAATTCATACAGCCCGTCTGGTGTAATGAAGGCGGTTTTCTCACGGTCCCTCTCATCAACTTCTATCTGCCAATAACCACTTCTGAGGTCGACCGAAGAGAAGTACTTGGCTTGACGAAGTCGGTCGAGGGAGTCGTCGATACGCGGGAGCGGGTACACGTCTTTCTTGGTCACACTGTTCAGCTTCCTGTAGTCGACGCAGAACCGTAGTGTCCCGTCTTTCTTTTTCACGAGGACGACAGGAGACGACCACGGACTGCTTGACGGTTGGATGACGCCGTCTGTGAGCATCTCTTCGACCTGTGTTTGAATAGCATCTCGCTCACGAGGGGACACACGATAGGGCTGCTGATGGATTGGTCGGGCTCCTTCATGCGTGATAATGCGGTGTTTAACTATCGACGTTTGGCGCACTTTGGACGACGACGTGAAACACGCACCAAACTCCCGCAAGAGGTCCTGGAGTTGCCTCTTTTCAGTGGGTGGAAGGCCAGGATTTATGTCTACGCTGGTGACCGCTTCGGCGTCAGCTCCAGGTGTGTCCTCCGCACAAGCAAAGCATTCGGCCACTTCCTGAACATGATCGACGTAAGCGATGGCTGTGCCACGGAACAGATGTCGATGTTCGTTGCAGAAGTTGGTGACAAGGACCTCTGTACAACCGTCATGAAAGGATCCAAGGCCCCGTGCCACCGCAACCCCCTTAGTGAGTACGAGGGAGACATTAGGCTCGACAACCCGGAGTCCCCTATGTGGCTCGTCGCAGGTAACTCTCGTGAGAATGCTGGCACGTGGTGGCACCGTAACGTTATCGTCGGCGACTCGCAGGGCGGACCGAGAACCCTGGTGCGCAGGCTCTACTGTGGCCATTGCGGTAGAAAACGTCACCAAGCGGTTCGGGAGGTCTATGATCGCACCGTGCTCGCGAAGAAAGTCGATGCCAAGGATGACATCGCGAGAACATTCGCGGAGAACGAGAAAAGTGGCAACGAATGTGCAGCCTCGAACCGTAACCCGGGCCGCACACATGCCGAGTGGTGCGACAAGATGTCCGCCTGCCGTGCGTATGTCGGGACCGTCCCAGGGTGTCGTCACTTTTTTCAGGGCCGTCGCAAACCGTCCGCTAAGGATAGAGTAATCTGCGCCCGTATCAACCAACGCGCTGACCTCCTTTGTGTCGACGAGAACAGGGATATCCAAAGAGACCCTGCCTTCAGCACGGCCCGTCGAGGGCTGTTGTGGAGGATTCAGTCGGTGCGGCGGCGGACCCTGGTCGGCGACTGGGGTTGCGCTGTCGGAGCGATTCAAGCGGCGCGTTGGGGGAAACTCTTCGGCGATGCGGCGTTCGGCGTCGGGGCGATTGGGTCGGTGCGGCGGCGGAAGCGGGTCGGCGATTGGGGTTGCGGCATCGCGGCGATACGAAAGGCGCGTCGGGGAAAACTGTGCGGCGATGCGGCGTGCGACGTCGGGGCGATTCAGTTGCTGCGGCGGTGGAAGCTTTGCGTCGGAACGGCGTTCGGCGGCCTCGCCTCCAAAGGCCGCCGGAGCTAGTTTTCCCGACGAGGGCTCGAGGAACCACGTTGTCCCGAGGCGAAACGGGACCCAGAGGGCGAAGACCGGCGTGGAGAGGGCGATCGCGACTCGCGGCGCGGAGGAGATGGTGAACTACGCTGGCGGGTGACATACTCGGCGATGTCTTGAGGGCGCTCTCCAGGGCGTGGACGGGGGCTGTCGACAGGAAAACCGCGTAGTCCCATTTCGCGATAGGGGCACCACCGGTAGAGATGGCCGGCCTCACCACAGTGGTAGCAGAGCGGGCGTTGATCTGGAGTGCGCCAGAGGTCAGTCTTCCGCGGTGCCTGGCGCCTATCCGCCCAGTAAGGAGTCGGCTGGGCAGAGTGCACCGCGACCAATGGTGCGGTGTAAGGCGAAGGCCCGGGAGATGGGGCCGCGCGGCGCACGACGTCCGCGTACGTGACTGGCAGGACAGGAGTCGGGTACGGCGCGGGATCGTATGGGGTCGGTTGCGGCGCCGGCACAGCTGCAGCGTCTTGTGCCCTGAGTGCCTGTCGGACTTCCTCGCGGATGACGCTGGTGACGGAATCGACGCGAGGGGCAAAGGTGGCTTGAAGGTGCTGCAGCTCCTCGCGGACCACGGAACGGATGAGTTCGCGAAGGGAGTCCGGATTCGTCCTGGGATCATGGTCGAACCGGTCCAACGTTGATAGAGTCGACGTTTGGCGCAGTTCCCGGTCGTACTGATGGGATCTTTGCCGCAGCAATTTCTCCATGTGCACGGCGTCGGCCAGGAACTCCGCGACGGTGTTGGGCGGGTTCCGCACGAGGCCGGAAAAGAGCTGGTCTTTTACGCCGTGCATCAGGTGCCGCAGCTTTTTTTCTTCAGGCATGGCCGGATCGGCGCGATCGCAAAGACGCTTCACATCCTCGACGTACATGGCAACACCCTCATTGGGAAGCTGAATTCGAGAGGACAGTGCACGCTCTGCGCTCTCCCGGCGGTCGCTGTTGGCGTACGTACTCAGGAGCTGACGTCGGAAGTCCGGCCACGTAGAGAAAGTAGTCTCATGGTTTTCGAACCACGTTCGTGCAGAGTCTTCAAGGCTGAAGTAAACGTTACGCAGCTTTGTAGCGTCGTCCCAGCAGTTAAAGGACGCGACCCGTTCGTATTGAGCCAACCAGTCTTCGGCATCTTCAAACAGGTCGCCGTGAAAGGGCTTAGGCGTGCGTGGAGTCTGAAGGGTGAGATAGGTGGGGCTGGCTGCAGGGACAGTCGTAGGCAGGGCGGGCAGTGGCGTCGCCATGAGTGGAGTGGTAGTTAAAGGCGCGTTGACAATAGGAAGGGCCTCGGGGGACAGGCCGCGGATCCTCCGGCTGGCACGATGGACAGGGGTGGTCACAAGAGGCGGACGCGTCGAGTCGTCCTCAGGAGTAGGGAGCATCGGCCGCACCTCCACCAGTGTCACGACCAGAGGAGCCGTGAAGGTAGATGTCGGGAAGAACCCAAGACCGGGAGCCTTCTTTTAATTATGGAGCCAGCTTCCACGACACAGAACAGAACAGCGCGCCACGAGAGCTCACCGCCGCTTCGTCGTCGTCTTCGACTCAGCCCGGAGGCCGCGCGGCGCGTTAGGCGCGTGGCAATATTTACAATTCAGGAGATCCAAAGCGTACTGTCCTCCGGTAAACAGACAGCACCTGGCCCGGATGATGTACATTATGAAATGCTTGCCCACCTGTCCGAAGCTGCTGTAGCAGCACTTCTGCAATTTTTCAACAAGATATGGGTGTCCGGAAAGATGCCGGAGGCTTGGAAAAAAGCAGTTATCGTACCGTTCTTAAAACCTGGAAAGCCGCCCACCTCTCCTAATAGTTATAGGCCCATAGCTCTCACAAGTTGTATAGCAAAATCATTTGAAAGTGTGCTCAACGTTAGGCTCATGTTCATTCTTGAATCACGCGAACTCCTTGACATCCACCAGTGCGGATTTAAAAAAGGATGTTCGACAACTGACCATCTCGTCCGCTTAGAAAACACAGCCCGAGAGGCATTCATACATCAACAACACTGTCTGGCAATCTTCTTTGACATGGAGAAGGCATATGATACCACATGGAGATATGGCATTCTACGCGACTTGGCAGATCTTCGCATCCAGGGTAGGATGTTGAACTGCCTGAAGGATTTCCTGTCAGACCAGTCTTTCCAGGTGCGCCTGGGTGCAACCCTTTCGCAGAGCTTTGACCAGGAGAATGGGGTACCGCAGGGCTGTATCCTAAGTACCACTCTTTTTGTAGTGAAAATGAATTCTATAGCGAAAATTATTCCCAACTCCATTATGTATTCCGTGTATGTCGACGACCTTCAGATTGCTTGCACGTCCTCCAGCCTGTCAACGTGTGAGAGGCAGGTACAACTCACATTAAACAAGCTAGCAATCTGGGCAGACAAAAATGGGTTCAAGTTCTCTCCACAGAAAACAGTGGCTGTTGTTTTCTCGCTTAAAAGAGGCTTGCAGATCGATCCGAACTTAAACCTAAAGGGAGCCACACTACCGGTAAAACAAGAACATAAATTTTTAGGAATAACATTTGATAAAAAACTTACATTTCTGCCGCACATAAACAACTTGAAAGTAAAGGCCTCCCGTGCAATGAATATTCTTAAAGTGCTCTGAAGGAAACGCTGGGGATCTGACAGAGCATGACTCCTTCATATCTACCGTTCTGTAGTGCGCTCATGTCTAGATTATGGGAGTATAGTGTACGGCTCCGCAAGGCCTTCATATCTGAAAAGATTACATCCAGTTCATAATCTTGGTGTCCGCCTTTCTTGTGGAGCATACCGAACGTCTCCGGTAATGAGCCTTCATGTTGAAGCAAACGAGCCATCACTTGAAGATAGAAGAAAAGTACTTACATGTTCATACATTCTTAGAATTAGGTCGCGAACAAAACACGTGTGTTTTTCAATAGTCACAACATGCCCTTCTCGAATAATATTTACAAATAAGCCCCAAGCAACCAGGCCTTTGCTAATGCGGTTTGAGGAGATCTGCCGAGAACTTGACTTATCAGAAACACTACCAAATGTTGCAGAATGTTGTGACGCATTTGCCCCTTGGTACAGTTTTCCATCGGTCTGTGATATAAGTCTTACACAGTTCAACAAAAGACAAACTCCACCAGAACACATCATACAAGAGTTCTTTACACTAAAGGAAAAATATGATAGCTACACCGAGTTCTACACAGACGGATCGAAAAGTGCAGGTTATGTTGGAAGTGCAGTAGTGGAAGGGAACTGAGAAAAAATAGTAAGGCTTCCTCAGTGTGCATCAGGTTTTACAGCCGAGTGTTATGGTGTCTTTCTTGCTACGGAGAAAATAATAAGCAAGAACATCGAAAACAGTATTATATACACAGACTCCCTCAGTGTGCTGAAAGCACTACTTTCCAGAAATGCAGTCATGCCATCACTAGGTAAGGTCATACATAACATAACAAGCATTGTAACACAAGGGCATAACATAAAATTATGTTGGGTTCTAAGCCATGCTGGAATTGTTGGAAACGAGAAAGCGGACGCATGTGCTGCTCAGGCCCACAACAAGGAAATAAAGAAAATAAGCATGCCACATAATGATTGCATGAAGCTAGTTCTGAGCAGACTAAGGAACAAATGGCAGAGCACATGGAATAGTCAGATAAATAATAAGCTACACTTAATATAAACCAATACTAGGAGAATGGAAATCATGCACTCATCAGGAACGCTTTTTTGAAGTTATTTTATGTCGTTTACGTATTGGACACACACACCTTACCCACAACTTTCTACTAACCAAACAAGACAAACCTGTTTGCGAAGAATGCGGAGACGAACTTACGGTTAACCATATTTTAATCTCTTGTGTTAAACCAGAAAAACCAAGGAAAAAGTACTTCAGTCAATTTTATAAAGAATGCATTCCTTTCCATCCAACACTGCTCTTTCATGATAATACCGTTGTTAACATACGGTCTATTTTTAACTTTTTAAAAGAAGCAGGCTTACTCGAAAAACTGTAAACACTGAACCACTGGCTCGCTTTATTGTATGATACACCTCAGCCGCTTTCTCATTCCTGAGAAGAAGGCTGAGGCGTTTATTTGATTGGTTGGGATCCTCGACATCCTTGGCCAGCCAAGGATGGCCGCTGAGGTTGCCTGACCTTTTTTAAAGCTTTTACCATTAGCGATTCTCAAATCTCGTTTTGTCTGTTATTACTAGCTAGTTAAAATTTTTAGGCCCTTTACACCACATTTTTATTAAATCACACAGAAAACATTCCCTATTACCTTGTGTTTGGCGCATGATGGCCTTAGATGCCTATGTGCCATTAAACCCAACACAACACACTTGGGCCAGTAATACTTTTGCCGTATGCGTGCCAAAGTTCGGGAGAAACCAAGGTGACCAGACGAAGGGTCATCGTGGCACGCCTGCAAGACTTCATCGCGAAAGGCATTAGCTATAACGAGCAGATAGCCTCCGTCGGCCCATAGTTCTTTTTGTACAGGATGCCGTCCCGTAAACAGAATGATGACAGGCCGCGTGAAAAGATGTGGGGTGGAGTCCGAGCGCTTCCTTCGAGACAGTCAATCAGGGACCGTAATTCAGTGTCTTCTCGTTGGCGTTGAGCCAGGGCGGACGCGGAGATGACCCCAAGGAAAACGGAATCGTCGTCGAGGTCTGCGCTGTTGGTTGGAAGTGGGGCACGGGACAAACAATCAGCATCACTGTGCTTTTGGCCTGATTTATACACGATGGTGACATCAAATTCTTGCAGTCGGAGGCTCCATTGTGTGAGTCGCCCTGAAGGATCCTTGAGGTTTGCCAACCAACACAGCGAGTGGTGGTCGCTCACCACTCGGAAAGGGCGGCCATACAAATAGGGGCGAAATTTCGTTATGTGCCCACACAACAGCTGGGCATTCTTTTTCGGTGGTGGAATAGTTCACCTCAGACCGTGATAACGTGCGGCTTGCGTAAGCGATTACGCGTTCGACAGAATCCTGCCACTGTACAAGGACCGCACCTAGGCCAACGTTACTCGCGTCTGTGTGCAGTTCTGTGCCAGCTGCCTCATGAAAGTGCCCAAGTATGGGTGTACTTTGGAGACGCGTGCGTAGCTCTTCGAAGGCATGTTGTTGCTCCCGACCCCAGAAGAACGGTTTGTTATTTTTGGTGAGGAGGGTAAGGGGCACAGCAATTCGGGAGAAGTTCTTCACAAAATGCCGATAATAGGCGCAGAGACCCAGAAAACGGCGCACACTTCGCTTGTCAGCAGCAATGGGAAAAGCAGCGACGGCGGCAGTCTTGTCGGGGTCTTGGCTAACGCCCTTGGCGCTCACAATGTGGCCCAAAAATTTCAGCTCCTGGAAAGCGAAGTGACATTTTTCTGGCTTAAGGGAGAGACCGGCTGAACGGATAGCTTCGAAAACAGAGCGTAAGCGGCTGAGGTGTTCTTCGAAAGTGTCGGAGAAGATGACAACATCATCCAGGTACACGAGGCAGGACTGCCATTTGAGGCCAGAAAGCACATTGTCCATCATCCGTTGGAAAGTTGCCGGAGCGGAGGATAGACCGAAAGGGAGCACCCTGAATTCGTACAAACCGTCCGGTATAATAAATGCGGTCTTCTCCCGGTCACGTTCGTCCACCTTTATTTGCCAGTAGCTGCTGCGTAAATCGAGTGATGAAAAGTATTTGGCGTGGCGCAGGCGGTCTAGGGAGTCATCAATGCGCAGCAAAAGATAAACGTCTTTCTTTGTTACTTTGTTCAGAAGTCGATAATCAACACAAAAGCGTAGGGTCCCATCTTTCTTTGCAACTAGGACCACAGGCGACGCCCACGGGCTATTCGATGGCTGTATCACGTCGTCCTGGAGCATTTCTTGAACTTGGTTTCGAATTACGTCTCGTTCCTTTGAAGATACCCGGTATGGCGACTGGCGTAATGGTCTCTGGTTTTCGTCGACTATAATTCGATGTTTTATTATTGTCGTGTGTCTAACTCTGGATGTTGACGCAAAACAGTCCCGGAAAGCGTCAAGGACAGTCTGCAGGTTGCGTTTTTCACAAGGCAGGAGATTCGGATTCACGGCGAGTTTAACAGGAGCGTTCGCTGACTCTACTGATTTCGTAGTCGCCGCCAGCGAGTACTCTCCGGCGCATTACCCGAGTTCTTCAAAATAAGCAATCGTTGTGTTGGCCGCTAAACGTTGGGGTTCACAACCGAAATTTGTTATCAAAAGTTCGGCTAGCTGGTTGTTCAGTTCTATAAGCCCGCGAATTACACACACTTGCCGACCCAGGAGCAGCGACATGTTGGCTTCAGCGATGCCATGGGTTCCGGTGCTGTCATCGCACTCCACAGTTACTAACATGCTGGTTCTCGACGAAATCACCACGTCATCATCGCAGACCCGCAACTTAGTCCTGCGTTGCTGGGGTTCGTCGGCAACAGTGCGGTGTGCGGCAAACGAGAGGATGAGCTCCTTAAAGTCGATGACGGCCCCGTATTCCCGGAGGAAATCCAAACAGAGTATCAGGTCTTTAGAGCACCCAGGAAGCACAGCAAAGCAGCCGGGTAAAGTGACAACGCGGATCTAAATTCGCAAGGTGCAGACGCCGGTCGGCGTCACAACATGGCCGCCGGATGTGCGGATCTGCGGTCCAGTCCAAGGTGTTAAAACCTTTCTGAGGGTCGTGGCTAGCCGGCTGCTTATCACAGAGAAATCAGCGCCGGTATCCACCTGTGCGGTTACTTCACAGTTATCGGCGGTTACAGGTATTTCCGTAGAAGCCAATCGCTGGCTCTTCGTCGGTGGGCTCGTCGGGTCAGGTGGTAGTTGGTCTCGTCGTCGCTGCAAATCACCGAGTGGAGGCTCTTGTCTCTCTCCAGCTGCGGCGGCCCTACCCCCGGAGGACGCCGTCTTCAGTTTTCCCGCCGTGGGGACGTGCCTCTGAATTCGCCAGAGGTTGATGGACGACTGGGCGAAGAGAATCTCCTTGGCGATGGGGATCGAGACTAGCGTCGCGGCACGGTCTGAGCCTGCAAGTTGGACGTCAGGTACTGTTCAATCTCCTGGGGCCGCTCGCCGTAGCGCGGGCGAGGAGCGTCCGAAGCAAAACCCCTTAAACCAATTCGACGGTAGGGGCAGTGGCGCAAGATATGGCCGGGCTCACCGCAGTGGTAGCAGAGTGGCCGGTTCCTCGGCGTTCGCCACACGTCCGCTTTACGCATGGCAGGCCGGAATTCCTGCGGCACAGTGGTGGGCACAGCTGGTCGTGGGTACTGGACGTGGGTCGTGGGCACAGCCGGCACAGGTGAAAAAGCTTGCGCCACTGCCGCAGGCCGTCGAAGTGCTTCGCTGTAGGTCATGATGTAACGCTGCGGGGGCTGCGGCTCCGGAACCACTGGTGCTGCCTGCACCACTCGCCGGATTTCATCCCGCACCACGTCCGACAGTGCAGCGACGCTGGGCTGTGGGGCTTCGAAACGGAGTTTCGCGAGTTCTTCGCGAACGATGCTCCTGACGAGCTCTCGAAGATCCTCTGCGGGCAGCGTCATAGGCGAGCAGATTTGAGCGGTTGCCATACTAGCCTGCCGGCCGTACTGCGCGCCGCGTTCCTGCAAGGAGCGCTCCATGCTCATTGCCTCCCTTGTGAAATCGGCCACTGTTCTTGGAGGGTCGCAGACAAGTCCAGCAAAGAGCTGTTCCTTAACACCCCGCATTAGGTGCCGCACTTTCTTGGCCTCGGCCATGGCAGGGTCGGCTCGACTGAACAGACGCATCATGTCCTCAACGAACATGGTGACGCTCTCATTTGGCTGCTGCGACCTGGAGTGCAGAGCGACTTCAACCTTCTGTTTTCTTTCCCTGTTCCCCGCAGGGAGGCGTCTGCAGCATGCAGAGGTTGGTGAGTGGCGACACCACGGGGTTAACCCGAGCATCCGCAGGGACATCCCCGCAGGGGGATGATGGTTAACAATGCGTCACCACGGACCCGAGCATCCGCGCTTAGCCGTGTGTGGCATCGCCGTGTCCGGGGAAAAGGGGATCCTGGTGGTTGAGCCGATGCCGAGCTATTGGACCCTTAAGGCCCCTCGGCGGAGGCAACACACCACTTTGGCCCGAGCTTCCTGTAGACGGCACCTCCGGCCTGACCCGACCGGGGGAAATCGGCAGTCGCCTTTTCCTTTCCTCCCCTCCATCTTTCACTTTCCTATCTCTTTCTTGCTACTCCCCTGTCTCCTATTTACTTCTTAGATATTCCTTTTTTTCTGGCGGCTAGGGTTAACCTTGTGTGGCCAACTAACCTGAGTTCCGTCATATTTGGTTATACTTGGGGTGTACAGCTGGCGTTGGCAGGACTTTCTTGACTTTCTTTCAAGTTCCTGTCGCGTCCCCTTTTGGACTCCATGGTGGGTGGCTGGCACCATGACCGAAAAACCTCAATTTTTTATGGCTCCCCCCCCCCCTTTCAAAACCTGATCGCTCTCTCAAGAGAGGGCGGACCGAAGCAGATGACTTTTTTCAAAAAAGAAAAGTATCCTTTCCAAAATTTCATCTCATTCATAGCAAAGCAGAAGAAACGCAAGCAAGGATAATATCCCTATTCCAGGTCTCAAAACGCTTGACGGATGTCTTAGGCCTTGGCTACAAGGTGTCAAAAATGGCCAGTGGCGACTTACTTCTTGAACTGCGCGACAGCATACAACACTCAAAAATTGCAACTATTGTATCCATTGGGGACATCCCTGTCTCTGTGACCCCACATCGGTCTCTGAATACTGTATGAGGCGTCATCTCTGAAATAGATTTTGTCCACCTTTCTTAAAAGGAAATGCTCGAAGGACTTACTGACCAAGAAGTAATAGATGTCCACCGGATCAAGATCCGGAAGGATGGCAAAGAAGTGGACACCAAACACCTGATCTTGACATTCAACATGAGCACATTATCCAAATCCATTGAAGTAGGCTACCTGAAAATAAATGTAAGACCGTATATTCCCAAACCACGCAGATGTTTCAACTGCCAGAGATTTGGCCAGGGCTCACAGAGTTGTCGCGGCCGCAAAACTTGCGCAAAATGCTCTTCAAAGGACCACCAATCCGAAGAATGTGTTGCTAACCCACGATGTGCAAACTGTGAAGGAGACCATGCTGCCTACTCCAGGGCTTGTCCGTCCTGGAAAAAAGAAAAGGAAATAATTACTCTCAAGACTACGCAAAACATTTCTTTCAAAGAAGCAAGAAGGCAATACTCTCAAACAAACAAATTTTCCTTCATTGCAAAAACAAACTTCGCCGATGTGGTGCGTGGGCGCGGCGCACCACACCAGGCTTCGGCACCTGTCCAAGCCACACGTAGTGAGCCTGTGGCGGGGCCATCCGCGCCGTCTGGTGGACTAGCTCACGCTACTCCGCCTACCCCAAAAGAGGGGACGCTCCGGGGTACAGCCCCCGGGAAGGCGGGCCCAAAGACCTCGTCGCACAGGTCGAGGTCAAATTCGAAAATCGATGTGCCTCCTGCACGGTCGTCTAGTGCCTCCGCAGAGGCGATGGACACGACCCCGGGCAGCCCCTCGCCGTCCACGTCGGATGGTCGGCGGACCTCCCTGGATCGGTCACAAAAAAGGGCTGAGGCTCAGCTTGGCTAAGCCTGAGGAATGCGAAGCATATTAGGGCTTAGCTTCGTTTACCTTGGTTATGCTTTGTAGCTAGATTAATCCACAACACCGAGAATGTCACTCATCATCGTTTATTTTTCGCAAACCAATGAATGGTGGGGGACCTGTTTCTCATCTGTCCTGACGTCATCGTGTCACGTGGTGTGACGTCATCGTGTCACGTGGTTGGTCGCGTACAGCTCCGAGCGACGGCGCGAGGTGGGGGACCTGTTTCTCATCTGTCATGACGTCATCGTGTCACGTGGTTGGACGCGTACAGCCACGGTGACGGCGCGGGGCATAGCTCTAGCAATATGCCACGTGGTGTGACGTCATCGTGTCACGTGGTGTTACGTCATCGTGTCACGTGGTTGGTCGCGTACAGCTGCGAGCGACGGCGCGAGGTGGGGGACCTGTTTTTCATCTGTCATGACGTCATCGTGTCACGTGGTGTGACGTCATCGTGTCACGTGCTTGGACGCGTACAGCCACGGTGACGGCGCGAGGTGGGGGACCTGTTTCTCATCTGTCATGACGTCATCGTGTCACGTGGTTGGACGCGTACAGCTCCGAGCGACGGGGCAAGGTGGGGGACCTGTTTCTTATCTGTCATGACGTCATCGTGTCACGTGGTTGGACGCGTACAGCCACGTTGACGGCGCGAGGTGGGGGACCTGTTTCTCATCTGTCATGACGTCATCGTGTCACGTGGTGTGACGTCATCGTGTCACGTAGTTGGACGCGTACAGCCACGGTGACGGCGTGGGGCATAGCTCTAGCAATATGCTTCGCATAAAAGAGACAGGCCCCGAGTCACGGGGCCATAAACAACTTGATCTAGTTTTTTCAATCAGTACAAACAAAACTAAGATGGCTTTCATAATACAATGGAACTGTAGAGGAATGTTGAGGAACTACAGTGATATAACTCATATTCTAGGGTCAGTGATGCCTCTAGCCCTATGTCTCCAGGAGACCAATCTTGGTCCACAACATTCAAATATCCCAGGCAGCACAACAACATTGGCCGAACGTCGCGCAAGTGTTGGCAAAACTTGGCACGAACATCGGTCCTACACTGGCATTTGGGCCGAGCGCTACCACTTCACACATTGGCCTTACTTTCATGCCAGTTTTGGGCCAACGCTCGGCCGATCAAGCGGCCAACGCAGTCCCGATGTTCGTTCTGCAGCATGGACCAGCAAAGGTCTCATACTGGCATCCAACTTTCAAACATTGGTAGCCAGCTTTCGAATAATGGTTTCCAGCTTTCGAATATTGGCATCCAGCTTTCGAATAATGGTTTCCAGCTTTCGAATAATGGTTTCCAGCTTTCGAATAATGGCATCCAGCTTTCTAACGCTGGCACATGCAATTAACCCACTCGGCAATGACCGGCACTGTGGATGGATGTACATACATACCATTCTACCTAGCAAATATTCATAAATGAGGTTGCGAAAGAATTCCAAAAAAAAGACCCGTTTATTGCTTTGAGTTACAAGAATCACGCTTCTAGCGCACACAGGATGGTTTGCGCTACCACCAGCCACCGTGGGGAGTAAAGAAAAGGGGCCCAAGAGCATGGTGGCAGAGGCTGTGGGAAAACAATTTATTTTCAAGTTTGGTGCGTGCCGGTCAGGTTGGACAAAGCATCTCGGCAAGCTGCTGCGGCACGGCTAAGGCATCCATAAAGCACTCAACGGAGCTGTCCTCCATTGAACTGATCAGTCATATCCAAAGTAATCGTTGCACTCCACTTGCAAGGGGACTGCTGGACTGCATTCAAAGAAATTCCTCGTCCAGTTCTTGCACGATGGCCTCACGAAGCGCCAAGCCTGCAAAGAGATGCATGATGTCATGGTAAGTTGAATTATGGCCATCACCGAACAAAAACAAAAATGATTAAATAACACCGAATTTTGTGAAACACAGTCATCGTGAAGACACTAGCAACATATTTTACAGGATAATTTTTAATTTATTCTTAAGAACCAGCACCACATTAGTTGCACAAAGTGGAATTTAATTTACTAAACTTCCCTTATACCAAATGGTTTAATTTAGTTTAATGCGTCGTGTCGCACTCCCAGGAAATATATTCAATGCGAGATAAGCAAATTAATGTGATATTGAAAACAGATTAATGTATTATTTTGTTTTAATATAACTTGTATCTCTAAATTGCGAGGTAATTTTTTATTCCAGTAAACATGCACAGGTTGTAGCGTCTCTTCCACATGGACGTCAAAACAACATTTTTGATTAGTTTTATTTAATGGGGTTAAAAATGCGGCTTGCGATTTTTGACGAAATACGCTGAACGCGAGGAACTCAGGGCACCTTTGTTTTTCCTTATAGTTGCTTCGCATGCATGCTATAGTTGGATTCGAAACTGCAACTTGAAAACCACACAAAAATACTAGTCTGATAGTCCAGAGTAATGCCCTTTCTCATTGCGAGAGAACTTGGGCAAAAGCTTTAACCAGTAATTGCGGATTTTCTATTGAGTCTGCAAGAGTAGAAGGCAAAAAGAAACACTACGAAAGTATTATACATATCCTTACCAACTAGTCTGCAGTGGAAAATTAATTAAGCGGTTCTGATTTCCGTCGTGCATAAGCGGTAAAGGACATATTCCCGAATGCATCCTATCTCAAGTCATATGAGTTCAAACCCGCTGTTAGCCAAAGTAGTGAATCTTTAGTGAGTTCATCTCACCAAAGACGAAAAATTAAATTCTCACCATTCGGCCACAATTCCACTGCGCACGACGTCAAGCAAGCCATTTCGCAATGAGAGTGGGTACACAGAAGTCGTCCTCGTGCTTTTTGACTCGCTCTCTTCTCCTGCCTAAAAAATAAAGGCGCATGTAGTCGAAGCAACATTTACTACAAAAACCACTTTAACTTCCAGGCGTATATCAAGGTAAAAGAGTTTTAGTACTTACAAAAGAGCTTGCAGGCGGTACGAACAGCGTCGGAGCTCTCCTAATATATGACTGTGGCTTTTCGCGTGCACAGACTATGAACGGTACTAGCTCGAGTGTGCATGCATTTTCGTCGCGTTGGTTGTGCACGTGGTTGAGCTCCGCCGTGCAGTCAAGAATGTCTTATTGTGATGAGTCGCGCGGTTCCAAGACGAGCAGTGGAGACGATGGTGTGTGTGTGGGGGGGGGGGGGGGGGGGGGCGGGGTTGGCTGGAGGGGAGAGTGTAATTTTCCTTTACACAGGTTTTGTGGTTCCGAGAAAAGTCCTCTAGCTGAAAGGTGGAGACAGGGAGGTGGAGGAACAGCGAAGCGCGTAGCTGCGTGCGAGGGAAAACAGGTTTGAGAAAGTGACAACCAAAAAGAAAAAATAGCGCTTCGCGGGGTGGGGGGTTAGCCCGCTCCCTGGAAAAGGGCAGGGCCGGGAGAACAGGTGAGGAGATATTGGACTTGAAGACTTGAAAGAGAGAGGGAAAGAGTCCAAAACACGTGAAAAGGGTTTGAAATTTTTGGAGAATGAGTCACATGGCCACAGGCAGTACAGAAAGCAATATCTACAAGAGAGAAGTGGATGGGAAACACGGAAGCGTCAAAGTATTGCTACAAAACTGCAGCAAAAGCCTGAAAATTTTGAAGTGAAAAACTTGGAGCTTCAAGATGCATTTCGCCAAAACGACTTGAGACACTCGCGTATTTTGTGGGGCCGTATGATGTGGCTTCTGTCAGTTCAAGATAGCTTAAAATGTTACCACATAACAAAAATATAAAGCAAAAAAAATATCCAAGCAGAATGCGCGCTCTTTCATAGTTTCATGTACCGTGCATGCGCCAAACAAGCTAGGTTAACATACGTCTAACGCCAGTTGTCAGTCCATTTATTCAGTGGTCGTCGAAGAATCCTCAAATTGTTTGTTGGGGTGGAAGTTTCGCGCAAAAAAAGCAAAAACAAACAAAGGCATGTTGAATTGTGGTTCGCAACTACTTTCGATGGTTTTCATCAATAAAGGTGATGTTCGAAAGAAAAAAAGAACCTGCGAGTAAATATGCAAAGACGTGAGCAAGAGCTATATAGCCCCCAATGCAAATTACGCAACAGAAGAATAAAATAGTCAAAAACAAAAATTTCCAACACAACGATTTGCAGAAAAGGAAGGAAATAGCAAATCAGAAAACACGGGAAAGGCGCGATCACAGGGCAAGACGTAGGGAAGCATAGGAATCGCTTAGCACGTGTCCGCGTGCGTTTATGAAGCATCCGCCTAATATTTCACGAGCGCAACGCATAATTCGAAATTACGAGGCGACTGCTTCGTTTCTGGACGTTGCCAAAACTGAGCACAATTTCGGTTTAGCGAATGCACTTGCGCTAATCTATTACGTTTGTATCGCGATCTCCCTGAAGCAGACACCAGCTGCGTACTGCGGCAGTGAATTCCTAGAGCGAATAAAAAAAAAGTGATTTTTTTATTCCAAAAATTTAATCAAATGAAACTTATTTGATTTTTGTTGAAGGCACCTGTTGACAATTTTTGTTGAAGGCGTGTCGGGTGTAATCAGAACGTTAATTCTGATCAACAGGACTTCGATCGCAATTCTCCTAAACGTGTTATTGCTGCTCACTGCGCAACCAGAGTGCAGCTTTTCCAACGGAATCATGGGTAGCTTTGCTCACAAACTGCAAAAGTGTTCGGTTAAAATATAATAATAAATAAAACCAAATCTTTGAACTCGCATGTTTTAGCGCGTTCGAAAATTATGAACTGCCGATATGGTACTCGACAATAAAAATAATTTTGAACCCATTTTAATGGATGACACAATGTTTACCAACGTTTGCCAGTATACTTTGAACACTGGATAAGCGGTGGCAATCCTAGGCCAATATAGCCAGCTCCCGGAAATGGCATAGCCAATTCTGGCAAAGAGTGGAACAACACTGGCTAACATGGCCCATGATAGCCAGGATTCGATGATGGCACAGCCAGAAATGGCAAACAGTGGGGCAATCCTGGCTAACCTGGCCCATGATAGCCAGGATCTAATTATGGCTCAGCCAATACTGGTAAAGCGATGGACAACCAGGGCCATTGTTGGATGTGCTAAGGAGTGGCACAACCAATATCGGATGCTCACTGGCAACTCTGGGCCTAGTTAGGGCCACGCTTTGCCAGTGGATTTCCAATATTGGCCCGCTGCCGTGTGCTACCTGGGATCTTAAAACATTATACAACTTTTAGGCGTGATCGCGAACATGCAAATAGACTCTCGGGAGGCGTCGCAATCATCATCCAAAGCGGCGTCCCGGCTCAAGAAATCAAACTGAAAACAAAACTTGAGGCGGTTGCGGTTAGCGTCATCAGCTACAAAACCATAACAATATGTTCTGTATATCTTCCCCCACACATCACATTAACATGCCAAGATCTACAAGGCCTGATCGATGAACTTCCGGAGCCATTTCTGGTAGTTGGCGATTTTAACGCTCACTCTCCGTTTTGGGGAAGCGAACGGTGTGACTCTAGAGGCCAAACAATCGAAGATTTTATACTTTCGAATAATGTCTGTCTTTTAAATACGAGAAAAGCCACATATTGCTCTCAAAGCTCAGCAAAAATGAGCTCTCTCGATTTAGCTTTCGCATCACCATTACTTTTTAACGATTTTAAATGGGATGTTTTAAATGACCCCATGCACAGCGATCACTTACCTACCGTCATCAGGCTCTCATCATCCACTCCAATCATCCCCACAAGGCCACGGCGCTGGAAAATTCAGCTCGCCGACTGGTCACTTTTTACAAAAAGTGCCACTCTGGAAAGGGAATTTTGTGACGACCTTAGCACAGAAGAAATTAATGAGAAGTTTACTGAATGCATAATATCGGCCGCAACACTCGCTATACCACAAACAACAGGACTTGCACAAAAGAAACACAAAGTGTGGTGGACAAAAGAATGCACATTAGCAAAAAAAACAACAAAACAAAGCCTGGAGCGTTCTGCGTCGATATCCCACTGCAGAAAACTTACTTACCTTTAAGAAGGCAAAAGCCAGAGCGCGGTATGTGCGAAGAAATGCAGAGAAAACCTCTTGGCAGAAATATGTCTCCTCAATAAATAGTTCAATAAGATCAAAGAAAATGTGGGAAAAAGTTCGTAAATTTACTGGTGGCCATACCCTTTTCACACTTCCTCTCTTGACAGCACCCGGGACACAAACATCTTTAGAAGAACAGGCCAACATACTGGGCGAGCATTTTGCTGAGATCTCAAGCTCATCCAACTACACAAACACATTTCAGAAACACAAAGCAATAGCTGAAAAACAAAAATTTCCATCTGGAGCAGGTGTACATGAGGATTATAACCAGCCTCTCACACTACAAGAATTAAATAAGGTACTATCTTCTGGAAAAAAAGACAGCACCAGGACCAGACAACGTGCATTACTCTATGCTTGCACATCTCTCCGAGGCTGCTGTAGAGGCACTGTTAAAATTCTTTAATAAAATCTGGATAACTGGAAATATACCTCACGAGTGGAAAAAAGCAGTCATAATACCTTTTCTCAAACCCGGAAAACCACCAACAAGTCCTAGCAGTTACAGACCAATAGCCCTCACCAGCTGCATTGCTAAATCTTTCGAAAGTGTAATAAACATTAGATTGACCTTCATACTTGAATCTCGGCAACTATTAGATACATACCAATGTGGGTTTTAAAAAGCATGCTCGACCACAGATCACCTTGTCCGTCTAGAAAACACCATCCGGGAGGCGTTCATCCACAAGCAGCACTGTATTGGGGTCTTCTTCGACTTGGAGAAGGCCTACGATACTACGTGGAAGTTCGGCATCCTCCGTGACCTAGCAGAGCTAGGTATCCGCGGAAGGATGTTGAACTGCTTGAACGACTTCCTGGCTAACCGCACATTCCGAGTCCGCCTAGGAGCAACTCTCTACATGACTTTCACCCAACAGAACGGCGTACCCCAGGGGTGCATTCTAAGCACGACACTCTTCATAGTAAAAATGAATTCCTTAGCTAAAGTAATACCCAAGTCCATAATGTATTCAGTTTATGTAGATGACCTACAAATAGCATGCACGTCCTCTAGCATATCAACCTGTGAGAGACGAATTCAAATCACACTAAATAAACTAGGTGCTTGGGCAGACAGAAATGGGTTTAAATTTTTTCCTCAAAAAACAGTAGCTGTTCTTTTTTCATTGCGACGAGGCCTACAGGTCGATCCCAATCTATACCTGAATCACACTGCGCTACCAATTAAACAAGAACACAAATTTTTAGGCCTAACTTTCGACAAGAAACTCACATTTCTACCACACATTAACAACCTTGAAAAGAAGCTTCTCAAGCACTCAATATCTTAAAAGTTCTCTCACGGAAGCGGTGGGGGTCCGATAGAGCAAGCCTTTTACAAATATATCGCTCTCTGGTGCGCTCCAAGCTGGACTACGGGTGCATAATATATGGTTCGGCAAGAGCATCCTACTTAAAAAGATTAGACCCCATTCATAATCTTGGTCTGCGCCTATCATCTGGAGCATACAGAACATCACCAGTAGTTAGCTTTTACGTTGAAACTAATGAAGCCGCTCTTGAGGATCGAAGAATGGCCCTTACATGCTCATATGTCTTAAAAATCCGTTCTCTTCCGAAACATCTCTGCCATCCAATTGTCACCAAGTGCCCATCTAAAAGATTATTCATCAACAAACCACATTCTATCAGGCCATTACTACTGCGCTTTGAAGATAAATGTGAACAGCTAACAGTACTAGATGCCCTACCGAATATTGCACAAAGGAATGAATATTTACCACCATGGTACAGCCTGCCTTCAGTATGTGACCTTTAATGACACATTTAGATAAAAAGCAAACGCCAAATGGTGACCTCACAATGACACATTTAGATAAAAAGCAAACGCCAAATCAGTACATATTACAGGAATTCTTTGCACTACAAGAAAAGTATGACACCTACATTGAATTTTATACCGATGGCTCAAAAACAGAAAGTCACATTGGAAGTGCAGTAATCCAAGGAAAAAATAAACAGATAATGCGACTACCAGAATGCGCATCGGTTTTTACTGCTGAGTGTTATGCCATCTTTGTAGCTGTAGAAAAAATAGTAAGAGAGAATATCAAAAATAGCATCATTTGCACCGATTCCCTGAGTATGCTTAAAGCACTGCACTCCAGAAGTGCAGCTGAAGCTATAATAGGAAACATCATACATAACAGTTAAAATCACAAAACAAAAGCATAACATTAAATTCTGCTGGGTTCTTAGCCATGTTGGAATTGTAGGTAATGAGAAAGCAGATGTATGCGCTGCACAAGCCCGGAATGGAAAAATAAAGCAAGTGAACATACCGCACAGGGATTGTTTAAAGTTTATATAGAGTAAACTCAAAAATAAGTGGCAGGCTGCATGGCAAGAGCACGTAAACAACAAACTAGACTATGTGAAGCCAATTTTAGGGGAATGGCAAACGTGTAGGGATCAAGAACATTTTACCGAAGTTATTTTATGTCGGCTCCGCATTGGACACACCCACCTCACGCACAGCTTTCTGCTAACCAAACAAAACAAACCACTCTGTGAAATGTGTGGTGCCGAACTCACAGTGAACCACATTTTAATTTCATGTGTCAAACTAGGAGAACTAAGAAAGAAATGTTTTACAACATTTTATAGGGAAAGACTTCCATTACACCCCATGTTACTTTTAGGCGATCGTGCACTGGTTGACATCTCATGTATTTCTTGGTTTCTCAATGAAGCGAGCGTTTTAAACAAACTCTAAGTATAAAAAGCTTCGCCTTTAACAAAAACTCCAACCTTGTGTTTGGCGCATCATAGCCTCAGGTGCTTTTGCGCCATTAAAATCAATATAACTAACTAACTAGCTACTTGCAGATGCATGTCCTCTGAAGAGCTGGAAATATAATTTTTCTGTGTAAATTACAGTTAATCGTTTTTGAAAGCATTTTCACTTTACCTTCCTGTGGTGGTGGCAAGTTTACGAGCCTTTGCTGGCTAAGGAGTGGTAGAAAGAAGACAGCAACTCAATTTAGCAAAATTTCATAAGTACACTACATTAATAGCAGCAGGCTATCATAAGGAAAATACCTTTCAATGTCCAACTGATCGTCCAACTCGACATCTAGCCCAGCTTCCATTTCGCTCCTTTCCAGTGACCTACAATAAAGACAACTTTGCTGTTTTACCATTCTGTAACACAGTAGTGACCAGTTTTTCTTCACCTTGCACTTTCCGCACTTGCAGGTCTTGTAGGTCGAGGTGGTACAGCTGGACTTACAGGAATGTGAAGGAGCTCCTGTGACTCAGGCTCTTCAATTGCTTGAGTGGACTCTGTATGTGCAATTCTGCAACAGGATCATATCATAATCATCATCAGCCTGACTACACCCACTGCAGGACAAAGGCCTCTCCCATAATTCTCCAATTAACTCGGTCCTGTGTTAACTGCAGCCATGTTATCCCCGCAAACTTTCTAATCTCATCCGCCCATCTAACTTTCTGACGCCCCCTGGTATGCTCACCTTGCCTCGGAATCCAAATCGTTACCTTTAATGACCATCGGTTATCCTGCTATCTCATTGCATGTCCTGGCCATGCCCATTTTTTCTGCTTGTTTCAACTAAGGTGTCACGAACTCGTGTGTGTTCCCTGACCCATTCTGCTCCTTTCCTGTCTCTTAGAGTTACACCCATCATTTTCCTTTCCACGGCTCGCTGCGTTGACCTCAGCTTCAGCTGGACTCTTTTTGTTAGCCTCCACGTTTCTGCCCCATAGGTGAGGATCAGTAATATACAGCTGTTACACATTTTCCTCTTGAGGCATATTGGTAAGTTGCCATTTATAACCTCAGAGCGCCTGCCGAATGTGCTCTGCTCCATTCTTATTCTTCTAGTGATTTCAATCTCGTGATCTGGAACTGCGGTCCTGCCCTAAATATATGTATTCACTCATGCAGTATCATGTAGTGTGCCATGAAGCAAGCTTGCATGCACCAACCAATGCTTTAGACAAGAATCCTTGCATCGTGGCTTAACTCTGTCATGAGTTCGTTCCTTTCTTGTCCTCGCTACCAAAAACTAATCATAGCGAGTGGCTTTCCTGTTATGCATGCCTTTGGGTGTCGGCACTTTTGTAGTTTGACATACTGTTTCAAAACAAACTACATTCTAGCAAAGCAAGAGAAGAAATTCTCTTCCTATTACTTATATGTATACAGTTCAAGCCTGTAATAAAGAACTTTTTTTCAACACTGAGGTTACTTTTGAGTCCACCTGACACCTGTAATGACAATAAACGCTTCTATTACTACCCTCTATTGACATGTGAGTTGAAGGCAAACTGTATGTGTTTTCAGTTCAGAATACAAAAGAAAGCTTTGGCTTAAAACAGTACTACAGACCTACTTAACACACATGTAGTGAGTGCTGTTTAATGTGGAAGGAGTGGTGAATGCCTACCTGCTTCAGGGCATATTGAAGATAGGTGTACAGGCTGTCAGGTAAAATATACAGGGTGTTTTTTTATAGGACCAAAATTTTTAAAGAAAAGTAAATTCCTTTAGAATTATTTTAACCCTGGGGCTATACTAAGGGCTACGGCGGACACCAGGTAAGAGGCAAACTACTTTAATTAGTTCGCTGATTAACTGAATACGTTAATTAACTTTTATAATTTTTATTTTAGGGGATATGTTGCATTAGCAGAATTGGAGATCGTCTTCCAAACAGTCCAGCCAAGAAAACGATTTTCATGAAAATTTTTTTTGCGCGCGTAACGAAGCGAGAAAAAGTCACCCTGGTAGGCAGCTTCACACCTTAACACAGCGTCTGTGAGCGCCTGTGACGTAGCTCACTCCACCCTGCACTTTGTGTCAATGCGTTTTTGTTCCAGCGCGGCATTCAGTGAGGCCGCGGAGCGAAGCGAGATAAGCAGCGATAGCGCAGGCCGCCAGTCCGGGACGAGTGACGCAAAGCACAGGGCGGAGTGAACTACGTCAGAGGCGCTCCCGCCGCTGCGTTACGGTGTGAAGATGCCTACCAGGGTGAATTTTTCGAGCCTAGTAACGTGCGTGAAAAATTTTTAATTAAAATTGTTTTTTCTCGGTTGGACTGTTTAGAGGACGACCTCCAATTCTGCGAATACAACATATCCCCTAAAACAAAAATTACAAAAATTAACATATTTAGTTAATAAGCGAACTAATTAAAGCAGTTTTCCTCTTGCCTGGCGCCCGCAGTAGCCTCCAGTATAGCCCCAGTGATAAAATAAATCTAGAGTAATTTACCTTTTTTTAAAAATTTTGGACCTTCTAAAAAAACACCCGGTATAGCTCAAATGATCTGACTTGGTTTTGTGCTGTGTCATGCGGGTTCTCTCCCGTGATCTGCCGTGTTCCAAATGTCTAATAGGGGAGACTAACTTTTGTTTGCACACTGAATTCATTCTGGATCTCCAAGGGTTCAGCATGCCCCAAAACTCGTCTCAGAAATGAATCATAGGGACTGTGCTTTGTTGACAATGGCTGTATTTGTGTCCTTCAGAACATGCTTCATGTGAGGTTCCCATTCATATTAATGCTCACACAGTGCTAATAGCTGAAAGTAGTGTTACAACTCACTCTTTTAAAGTGGCAAATCTCACATTGCTGCAAAGGCTGAAGAAGTTTTAAGAAGACAAAGCATTTATTAGCCAAGTTCAAGCACAGCAATACGACATGGAGTCTCTAATATCTTGCACAAGATATAGTTGCCTTGAAAACAGGGGTGTTCTGCATCAGTGCATTCGCGTGAAGGCACTTCATGCTACAAATCAACAGAACCATTCAATATGAAAAGAAACAACCATATTGCAGAAAAGGAAGGAATTTTTATTACTTCATATTAAATTTGAAAATTAGTTTAAAATATTATACACAAGGAAGAAAACTGCTAGGAAACAGGAAAAGTGTTCTTGTCACACATAATGATAGAGTAATAAATAATTGAATGCCCAAACTTCGTTTCATATTGAGAGAGCCTGTTGTGTCAGTTCACTTTCAGTAGGTTGCCTAAAGGGGTTGCCAACATAAGCAAAGCATTCTGCTGTAGTATTGACATAACTGCAGTAACATGTTTACAGTAATGTTAGTGGTGTAGGAAAGTACATTCTCGTTTGTCTGTTGGAGTATGCAAACCCTTACCTGAGCCATATGTCCCTCAGCTACTGCCTAATTCCAAAACACGCAACAGATTTCAAGACAAACAGCATGATTACTGAACTTACATTGGTTGCCATGAAACTGGCTCTATAAAAGCCATCATGGAATCAAAATACTTCCACTTTATGACTGGGATGTCATTCCTTCCTGCAGGACTTTTCATTTTGTTTTTTATTTCATTGCGGCACTTAAGAAAAGTGTCTTTTAAGTTTTTAAATGTCTTCTGGCAGGTCATCCCTGTAATAAACAATACATGTTCACTCTATTTCTTAGCTATATATGCATGCAATGATCTGATTTTTGCATCGATCCACAAACAACATGCAGCATATACCATAGGCACGGCAGTGACCGTAAAGAAAGCCTTGGCTGCGCGGACACTAAATCGGCAGCAAAAGTTTACGGGATGCATGCTCTCAGAAAAGAAATTATTCTAGCTCTGCCTCGTCACCCAGTCCCGTAGTGCTACCAGCTGACGAATGTGCACGTCCCCTCGTACCTTGAGACATTTCAGGTGACGTAGATCATGTCGCGATACCGAAATAATTTTTTTCGTGTACTCGCGTACCGCAGAATTTTCCTGCCGATTAGCGGATGGTTAAAAACACAAACGTTCAATCTGGGCTTCGCGCACAACCGCGATGACAGCGGGGGCGCGTACGCGTTCTGCTGTTCGCAGTGATTTTCATCGTGATTGTACATTCCCCAACACATGCAGTTGGTTTGCGGTTCTTGAATGTATTGCACTTAAAACTTTATGCACTGACTCGTTTCCGCCGCGCGTTTGGCGAATTCATTGAGATTTCGAGGAAAGGTATCCAGCCAGGCAAGCGTAAGCAGACT
The DNA here is from genome assembly GCF_055824585.1 of Amblyomma mixtum. Classification (NCBI taxonomy): domain Eukaryota; kingdom Metazoa; phylum Arthropoda; class Arachnida; order Ixodida; family Ixodidae; genus Amblyomma; species Amblyomma mixtum. The sequence goes on from NC_143012.1 coordinate 174,081,185, forward strand.
CAGCTTTGGGCGAGCCACAGGTTTTTATGCATCGTTATAATCAGGTAAAAATAAGTGGTTCGTCTGAGGAAATATTCGCCTGCTTGCTGAAAAGTTTTCAATAAGCCATTACCGTTAGCACGCATATCGCGGCATATTACCACTTCACCGAAGCTTCGCACGCCATCGGACAGCGCCATCGAACAAGCTTGGTGACGGGAAAATGCACACTAACTCCCTCGCAAATTCATGGCGTGAGTAACCCATGCACTGTGGCAACAAACTGTGGGACATACTCTGTGCGGGCATAGTAAACAAGAGATGCGTACGTACCGCTCATGCCGAGTTCGGCGCCGATCTTATTCCAAAAGGTCATCCTTTTTAGGTTATTCTTGTGTTCTGGATGCGGCTTGTCATAGAGAACCGAATAATTTTTCACTGCGTGGCTGGGCATTTCAATTGTGGCTGGAGACATGGCCATGGAACCACTCGCGCACACCGACGCCATATTGCAAACTGCCGGAGCCCGCGGGTGCCGTCCTATTTTCTGATGGCAGTCGGCGTATTTTTTCCGGCGGCGAAAATCGGTTCTTGACCGAACGGGCATTCCGCCGCGTAACCGGCGGATTCTCCCCCGCGGCAGCGGATTCCGCCCGCTCTCGCCGCCGAATTCCCAAGTGTGAACGAGCCATTAGCCGGCGATTTGGGGGGCGACGCGGAAACTTGCGGCTGCGGTGTTGCATCGATCCCTTCTTGATGCTGATCCCGTTGAACCGCCGATGGTGCACTATCGTAGTCCCCCGTCTCTGGCAGAAGAAGAGATGGCGTCTGTTCCGCCGAACGGCACCGTAGTCGGTCCGAACCCAGTAGGACCGTGGTGTTTGGGACGCCCGCAGAACAGTTGCGGAAGCACCCTTGTCTTTCAGCCACCCCCGATTTCCTGCAAAAAGTCTGGGCAGAGACTTGGCAGCATGACGCTTGTCAAAGTATCTTTTCTGCCTGTTTCTGTATACCTCATCCATTTTCTGCCGCGAAGAACTAACGACACAGGATTTTAGCACAGATTGAACGATAGCTATTCTTGAACGCAATCAACGGCTCATCAAAAGTGGCGCTGGACTGTAACCTGTGGGACCCGGCGAATTCCGGTAGTTCAGCAAAGAAATGTAGGGGTCCTCTGCTTTCTTCAAAAGTAGCTTTATCGTTCTTACCACGCGTTCAGCTTCGCCGTTGGCTTGCGGGAAGCGCGGGCTAGTTGTGACGTGCTTGAACGCATGCACGCTTGATAAATACTTGCAAGAAAACGAGACAAATCGTGGTCCGTTATCGGATACCACGGTGTTTGGGATGCCCTGCCTGGCGAAGATGCTCTTCAGATGGTTGATAACCGCTTCTAATGACGTAGCTTCTTTCAGCAAGGCCACCTCTGGATATCTGGAATGATAATCTACGACAACGAGATACACGGCGCGTTTTATTTCAAACAAGTCAACGCCGACTTTTTCCCATGGTAGCTCTGTTGTTTACGGGGCAATCATTGATTCCGCGAACTGAACACGTTCTGTCGTACACACGTTGGCGATCAGCTACAGCTTTTGCCATCTCTTTGCTGAACCCCGGCCACCAAACAGACTCCTTTGCTTTTGCTCTGCAGCTAACGATACCTTGGTGCCCTTCGTGGAAGCGTTCGACCATTTTCTTCCGCAGACTTCGCGGAACAATAATGCGAGCATCTTTTAGCAACAGTTTCTTGAAAACTGAAATGTTAGCACGGACGGGCCAAAACTGTCTCAAAATATCTGATCTGGGAGCCTTTCTTTTCTTGGCCACCCGTAGTGGCCGGCTTCCAGCAATGACCGCCCGCAAATGTGGGCGTGGGTTCGTATCACACTTCTGACACAATGTCAGACACGCGTCGTAGGGCAGTGATAAAGGGAATGCAGAAGAACTGCAGATTGGGCTAGTTGGTGTAGATTCATAGTGATGGTTCAACAGCGCAAACACACACAGACCAAGAAGGAGACAAGACACACACAGCGCTGAAACTTACAACTGATTTTTTATTAAGAAGAAGCATGTCATAATATACACACACGAAAACAACACACATGAAAAAACAGCGCACATGCGCAATGTCAACAATCTCATAGTACTAAAAAAGGTAAAAACCGCTTTACAAGCACGTGTGTATCCACAGATCCACTATCCACTGTGTAGCATTTTCATTTCCCTTACAGATAATGTTACAGATGGCGCACTCACGCACCCTTTATCTTTCCTGTTAATGTGAAAGGCTTCAGCAATTTCTCAAGTGCGCTGGTCAGAATGACGAAACATCAGTATCACCAAAAAACGGCGTGCATTTGCATGTGAAACAATGCTTTGCTAAGTTTGTTTCCTTGTTCTTTAAAGAATTAGCGTGCTCCATGAGCCGCACGTTAATACAGCGGCCAGTCTGGCCGATGTAGGTTAAGCCGCAGGACAAGGGGATCTGAAAAACTATGCCAGTCTTACAGGGAACATATCTTGTCACATCATTGATGTTGCAAGCATCTCTTCTGCGCCCCTCATGCCTTCTTTGAACCGCCGCTGCTACTCTTTCTAGCTTGTTAGGAGCAGAAAACAGAACTTCTACCCCATGCTTGCTCCCCACCTTCTTGTCTCCTTCTTGGTCTGTGTGTGTTTGCGCTGTTGAACCATCACTATAAAGGGAATGCCCCCTTCATTCCGATCATGTGCAATATATACAGAAGCGCTGATCACATGACTTTAGACTTTGGAGTGCTGGATGTCTGAACGAAAGAAGCGAGCTCGTTTTTATCTGCAAGCTGACGTCACACATATCAGTGACCTAAACTCGCCTCGTCCTAAATGCTGTATTTAATTATATGCATGATTGTTAAACTAGGTTGCCTTTCGCACGAGTCTGGCTCTTTTTTGAAGGTGCAGAAGCGGAGGAGCGGCGAGTTTAGTGCTGTCCATTTGTAGCATAAGTACAGTGTACGACACACACCGATTCAGCGGTTATCTGCTTTGAGTGAAATCCAGTCACCGGTTTATTTAGCTTATTTATTTAGAAGCGAACACGGGTAGACGCCTGGTCTGACCAAAAGGGCTGTTAGAAAAATCAGTGCCAGTTACTATCGGAAACTCAGTGCATCCGAAAGAAAGCAATTAACAGCAAGGAAGAAAGACAGACCGGTGTTGTTTTAATTTTGTAGCGAGAGCTACATTATCCGCAGTCTGCCGTTTCTCTGTGGGCCTTCGGCGCCACTTGTGTGCATGCACGAGGAGCCGAATGACGTTACAGACAGCTGGTGCGCCGCGCCGCTGGCCTCAGACCGAGAGGAGCCGCCGAGTGACTTCACAGCTGCCGGCGCCTCCGACCGAACGGCTGCCTGTTAATTTATGGTTCACCGGGCCGCCTTTCTGGCAGTCAATAAAGTTGAATAACACGTGCCGCTTTCACTACATGCTTGGTCTTTAAAGGACATCAAATTCCAAGGTTGTACAAAAGACTACCACACGTTTCCTTTGTATGTGAGGACCATAAGAGCGAAGTACTAATTTTAAGGGAGGTCTAGAACATATTTTAATTTCATTTTAAAGTTTGTGAAAATGCTCACTCTTGAAGTCTGGGCCATCGCTAGTGCATCAATGTGACGTAGGAACAGAGAAGAAAACACAAGCAAGTATTTCCTACGTCATTGCACAGTTTTCTGATGTACGGGACCAAGTTTTGCGGTTTCGCGGCCTAGCAACCTTGGTTACGAGCGCTCACGAGTCTTTTTTTTTTCTGCACGCTCGCGAGTGCGACGGTGCTTTACGCCCGGCGTTGCCGAAAGATCCACTTTTGCACAGGCATATTGCCCGTGCTCTAATGTAGGAAGCATTCTCTGGTATCATGGATGTTATGTATTTTCTTGTGCGAACGTGAAGTACGCCGAGCATGCCGGCCGACCGGCCAGCCTGGATCCCGTCTGCCGGCGTGTCATAAAAAGGAGCTAAAGTGTGTTCTTGACGTAAATAATAAACCCTGGGATAATAAATGTGACAAATGTGTCATTTTTGAGGATCGCTGACGAATACTGAGCTGCTGGCAAAGGTAACGACTGTGAAACGAGCAAACTTTTTGCCACAACCGCCTCGCAGCTGCCGTGGCCCGACGTTGCGGTCCGGCTCGCCTGGCGCCCGCTCGCTCCGTTGCTGAAGACGTCGTGGAGATTTACCATACTAGTATTTTATTGTGAGATGATGCTGTTGACAGTAAAGCGATGTGTAGAGTAGGCCTTTTATTATAGCGCAGGCGACTTCCGAAGCGCCGGCCGCTGCGGCTTCGATGCGGAAGAGGCTATAGGCCTAGCGACGACCACGGCAACCAGGCAGCAGAAGAGCTCGTCGCCCGGAGCGCCCGCGAGCGATGCCGTTGCCGAAAGCTCGAAACATAAGCAGGCATGCTTTGTAGCTGCTCGAGCAGTCTTTCTGAGGGACTGCTGTACGGCGGCGAAATGCGACACCGGTTGCGGGCGGAGCTTGGGTAGAGCGGCGCAGCGATGCTCACCGCTCCGTGTCCCTGCTTGCAGTGGGGCGGCAGTTCGCAAGCGACGATCAGTGCGGCGCGTCGGCCAAGTGGCCATATGGCTTGATGAATGTTGCTGCGCGTGCATTATTTGTCTAAATAATGATTGCACTTCGCGCTCTGAGCTCGCTACTTGTTTTTGGTCGGCGAATGTTTTCGCTCGGCCACCGATATGCCCAAGGCACGTCGGCCAACGGGTCTCGTTTTGGTCGGCCGCGTTGTCACACTAGGACGACGCTTGGTCGTTGGGGCGTCGTCTTCGGTGCAGTGTGACTGGCTAGTCGGGGAACGACCAGGTTGGTCGACGCGACCGTCGGCGTCGCTGTCGCGTCGACCGCGGGGTCCCGTCGGCCTAGTGTGAACGCGCCTGAACTGCGCGCTGGTCCCTAGGCTGCCCTAGTCGTCGCTAGGCCTAGGTGGTCTCGCTTCCGCAGTTGACGGCGCTTTGGAAGTCGACTGTGCTATAATAAAGGGCCTACTCTTCACATCGCTTTAGTGCGAACTCGTCCCATAATAGAAGATAAGTTCGATTTCCACGACGCCTTCATCAGCGGAGCTAGCAGACGAGCAGCGCGCACGAAGCAGCAGCGTCGAGCTGTCGGGATGGGACAACGTCGGCGTGAGGTCAGCGCTGTTGTCGGCAGAGTGTGACACACGGGTCGGCCGACGCCTGCTATCTCGGCGACGCGACGGCGATGCGCTCGTCAGGCGACGACCGGTGCTCGGTCGGCGTCTGCGCAGTGTGACAGACGCGCCGACGGCACGAAAATCGCTGCCGCCGACCATCGCCAGACTGAAATCGGCCGATCGTCGGCCTAGTGTGAGCGCGCCTTTACCATTTGACGTTGCCTACACGGTCGGCGTTCGCTGGCACAATCTGAGCTGCGTCGGGCCTGACGCCTGCCTCCTCTTCGGAATCTCTGGCCAGGGGATCAAAAATGAAGTGGTTGTCGGGGTTCGAACCGCGGCGTCTTCTTCCTCGTCTGCGTCACCCGCGATTCCTCATAATCGGTGTCTTCGCCGAAATAAAACTCTTCTTTCCGACTCGGAGCTGTTCGACTTTCCCTCCGCCCGGCTCTCTGTGTTTACGCGCACCACGGGCGTGTCAAGCAGACGACATGCCTACACGACGTCACGGCTTTCCGGACTCACGTGACAATGCATTGTCTGGTTTTTGACGTCATGCAAGAGCCTGGCAAAACCTGGCAACTACGAACCGAAACCGAAACTGCTGGGTACAAATAATACGATTATTAATTATATAATGCGAGTTCATGCTTCTAAGATGGTGTTCCATGCTCACTGAATCGCTACGCATTATTTACAACCCAGAGATACAACACAAAAATTTGCTGTCTCTACCCCTTTAATGTTCCCAACGTAGCCATGACGATAAGCAAAACAGCAAGACATAACCAGGGATACCGTACCTCTCGCTACGTGGCGTGTCTGAGCTAAGCCGCGGCCAATTTTTTTTTTTATTTGGAATACTCCTAACCCACTCGGTTAGAAGGCCCACGCGACGGCCAGAACAGGTCTGCGCATGCGCGACGCGTCGGCGGCTGCCCAGCGCGTCCATTGCGCTCGCATCCGACAGTGCCAGATATCAGTGCCTGCGCGCGGGCGCTGGCGCGCGCGTCGGAAGCGGGGTCCGGTTTTCAACAGTCGAAGGACCGCGGGGCTCTCGCGGGGCCTTTTCTTCACGGCTGAAAGCGCTTTCAGGTTCCCCCAAATTTTATCGGAATCCTTGCAGCTCCCCAACCATCTTCTGTTCACGGCTTGACATTTTTTCAGTCAGCTCGCGAGGGAGCGCACCTGAAGTGTGCTCCCACTGCACCAGCGCCACTTCTCCCCTGCCGGTCATTTTGGCGTTTCCGTCCGGGCACGTCGCCGGCGGAGCGCATTGAGCCAGCAGCCTGTCGACTGGTATGCGCGTGCTGCTCGCGCGGCTGGCACTCTATCTTTCATTGTGAGCACGCGCCGTCCTACTCGCGTGCGCACAAAAGAGGTGTTGCCGCTCGCTGTGAGTCATGGTTGGAATTCCGCGACGTTCTAAGAGTGGAGAAACTTGTGTCAGCGGCTGTCACAGTAGTTCTCTGAACATCAACGGCCAAGGACTGCCCGTGGAATTCTATAGACTTCCTGGACATGTCCTACATTCTTGGGGGAAAAAATTAATAATGGAAAATTGCAACGTACAGTAATAGAAATATTGAAGATAATGGTCTTAAAAATTTTTCATTGCTCTTATCGAGCAGTTGACGATAGGAAAAACGTTAATACGAAAAAAATGCAAGCCTATCGATGGGAGATTGCTATAGTGAAATCTTCCAGTATATGAAAAAAAAAATTAGGAGCCACTTTGGCGACTAAAGTGGTGCAAGGCGAAAGCCTGAGTACAGCACTGCCACGAATGTGGTAGTGAATGATGATTCAAGTGCTGCCAGCGAATGACGCGTCCATTGGCTGTCTGCTTGTGTCACTGATGTGTGGTTAAGATGTTGAGCTTCGCCTCTAAGAGTGGAAGGCGACAGCGTCTTGCAACGCTGCCAGGGAGTCCACAGAACGCCATCGCCCATTCGGTTCTACGCCTTGCTGGAGGGTAAATTTATTTTTGAGGAAAGGAAATGTATCTCTCTCTCTAGCATATCTGGGTGGACACCTGAACCTCGCCGTAAGGGAAGGGGGGAAGATGGGAGTGAACGAAGACGCCGTTAGCTAGACGCGCCTTTGCTCATTCCAAACCGTTCAGCTGGCATGGCGGAGTGGCTAGCGTGCTCGTGTCGCACTCCGGAGACCCTGGTTCGATTCCCCAACTCTATCAATTCCGTATTCGGTTTTATTGATTTATGTGGTCTGACTGGAAAGGTTAATTAGGCTATTTGAAATTTGTACTATTGCAATTCTATCCATCGCGTTCTGTCATTCACCTCTCAAATGTTGGAACTGTCTGGGATGTTCGACACAATGTATATGAAACGAGAAACTGGGTGGAGAAGTAGGTGGTGGTGGAGCGAACGAGGGTTAGGCCGGTTATCTGTTTTTTTTTCAGCAGCGTCTGTATTTGCGGACGCGGTTGTTACTGCTACGCGGCTCTATATATTCTTTTCTTTTCCTCTTTCTTCTGACTTCTTTATTCTTCTCTATCTTAGTAGGCTAATTGATTTAATTAAGCAATTAACTAAACTCAGTCCCTCTTAGTTGGAGCATCACTATACGATCCCTTTAATTGGTTGCATGGTTACTAGCCAAAGTACGATTGGCCCCATTTGAAATTCGCGCCCTGTGACGTCACGGCCGTTTCGACCAATTGAAAAGCGTGACATTTTCTGTCGACAACTCCTGCTTACAACGATGAGGCATTAAAGGCTTCCGCCTTAAAATGCGTTCATACACTCTTTTCTATTCAAAAGTGTTTGTCCGGAATTGTATGAAATGGATGAGAACGAGAAACGGCAGGTCTCAATAACTGCTGTGGGCAGGGTGAAGTAAGCGTTTTTCTGCTGCTAAACACGTTTGGTATGTTGGACGCGTAATATTCTGAGCAGTTTTTGCTGTAATTCACTAAGCATGCAGCGTTTAGTAAAGCTCACGCTAACGAAACTAATTTTTTTGCCGTTTTTTATTTTGGAGGTTGACAACAACAGCTAGCGGCGTTATGCAGACGCGTGTGAGGCAAGGTCAGTGATAGCCTGAATGTTCAGACTTGTGACACCTGGCTCAATTTTCGAAGCTGCTTTGCATGTAAAAAAAAATATAAAAATAAAATTAATCAAAATGTTTGCTTGCATATGAATGAGTGTTTCCATATGAGCGATGGCTCTGCAAATTAATTGTTTTGGGGATGCGCGTGCGCTGTAATCGGCATTAAAATAAATATACCAACCGCTTATCTCCGTTGTAGCATTTGACCAAACTAGAACATTTTTTCTCTTAGCCGTATATAGCAAGCAGCTGGTAGGAGCATTTCGTGCGTGTTTTCGTTTTTCTCTTCAGCCTCGCATGTCTCCTTAAGGCCACTTTATTTTAAGTTAAAATAAAAATTATTTCCATTATTATTCAGCGAAACACGTAAAAGATCCTTATTATTTGGCCAACAAACCTGCATGCACCGAACTGCTCCGCCACCCAACGAAATTAAGTATCTTGCGAAGATGGCTGCGCCAAAAAAAATGGTATTTACCTCGAATTCCATGTCTTAAATGATCTCGTCATTTACGTGCGATACACATTTCGCCGTTACGGTACCGGCTTTTTCGTCAACCATCTGCTTCACGGAGTGGGTCTGATCCACTAGCAGTTCTTTTTTTAAAGTTTGCGCAGCGAAAAAAAAAAATCAGTGTCCACTATTTCTTTTAACCTACATCTCAGAGCGTACTGCTGCGACAGAAAGAAATGCGAACAGCGCGGTGCCTAGGCGCTCCGCTGTTGGAATTTATTTTCGTCACTCTTATACTTGGCTCGCAGCACAAATAAGCTAGAGACATCCGTGATACAATAATGTACCACTCTAGCGTCTTTTTGTTACTACCGAGATAAAAACGCATTAAAGATAAATTCCGACCACGCAGCGCGTGGGCGCCGTACTGTTCGCATTTCTTTCTAGCGCTCCTGTAAATTTTGCTAATCCTCTGAAGCTCGTCAGCGTTCAAGTACGAGGGGAAAAAGCAAAAAAAAAACTCGCGACTGCACATATGATTTGCAGGCTGGCCAACACGTGCAAAGTACATGCAGAACTGGCTTTTTTTCGGGTGAAAGCGCGCTGCTCGCGCAGCTACTCAATGGGAGGGGTGACCGGTTTGCCCGGTCAAAAATGCGGAGCCGGCCGGATAGGGCGCATTTCACTGGCGTCCGCAGCGCCCTCCTGCGAAGCTGCGGTTCCCTCTGCGAGAGGGGGGGGGGGGGGGCATGGGCGCAAAGGATAAGGGTGGTGGATAACCGGTTACCGCGGTTAGGCGAATGGGCCGCGCGTCTCCTCCTTTCCTTTGCGAGGAGCTTTACTTGCCCTCACCCACATTAGTCCCTCTCCCCACGCTGGTCAGCGCTGGAGCCGCGCAGCATGCACACCATTCCGACAGTTATGAAGCGTGCAATGCACACCAGCAGCCGTGCTCGCGATTGCGGAGGGCGACGACGTCAACGACTGTTTGAGTGCTGAGCTGCTCTGTGCGCACTGCGGCGTTCACGCTCGTCGTTCTCGTGGTCACGTATGTAGTGGACTCCGTCGGCGAAACACGTGCGTCCGCTGCCATAGCTGCGAAGTGACATCCGGATTTATCAGCCAGCGCCTCCTTTGGAACCACGAGGAGTACACATGTTTCCCTGGCCGTGCCTGGTCCTCACGTGAGTGAAACAACCCATTTATTGTGCCGTAAGCGTTAGTTTTATTATTGATGCAAAAGGATTAGAAGGCTGTGCTGACGCCGACAGTGCCCACAACATTTGTCGCCGGAAGTTGCTATCCTATGACGTCATGAGACATTAGAAGCCAGAGAAAACCATTAAAAATAAGACTAGCGTATATTCCGCCTTAGAACTCGGGTCGCCGGCGTGCGAGATAATGTGACAGGATGACGCAAAATTTACTGAGTGATGACACGGCATCCGAGCTGGTTCACAATCGCTGCCAAGTGGAGATAGCGAAAATTGATAGAGACGCGCGGCGCAAAACCACATCCGCCAAAGCGACCACGCTTGTTCGAACAACAGATACCAAAGTTGCGACTGAAAGAAGGATGAAAAGGAAAGTGCACGGCCTGCCCAGTGGCTCGAGCTGAGCCACAATCGCTGCCACGTGCAGACAGAGGAGCGCTGAAAATGAGGGAGGGTAGGATTTCGTGAGTCGTACGCCTCGTTTCCTATGCCAGTGTGGCCAGACTATCTATACCCCTCTCCCTTTTGAATTTTGTCGGCAACCACGCTATCGCGCCGGAACTGCCCCACTTGTTACAGCAGCCCTGGCCGGAGTGGCCGTAAAAACGAAAGAGCACGTGCGTGGCGGTTGTGATATTGGTTCTGAAGCGAAAAGCTTCACTAGGCTAGTAAACACCGGGTCTGGCGTGCTCAGTGATAAATTTTAGCCACATCTGCGCATGCGCGAGTTCGCCGCGTGACGTCACTGGAGAGCCGCAGGTGGTCGGTGGGGCCGCCGTCGTTCGCGCTCTGCGCGTGTTTAAGGTAAAGCCCCTCGATAATTATCGAGGGGCTTTAGTTTAAGGCGCGGTTATACTCCGACGTAGCGTGCGCGCGCGGCACGGCGACGTCACGTCGGCGAAACGCGACCCTCGGCGCCCGACCGCCAGCGTGTTCGGCGGCTTCCGGCGCGGTCTGACGGCGGCCGGCGCGAAATGCAGCCGGCTGCATTTCGCGCGGGCCGAGCCGAAGCACCGCGCGCGCCTCCAAGCCACTCCCCCCCCACTACCCCCTTCGCCACTCGCCTCCTCTCCCAGCCGGTTTTCGAACGAAGAACGTTCTGCGCATGCGCTGCCTCGCGTCGGAGCGGCTGGACTGTAGAGCTCCCGAAATGCGCCTGACGTAGCGTCGCCGATCTGACGTTTACCAGTTACTACACATGCGTAGTTTACCACAGTTACTACGCATGCGGAAGGAGGGCTATATAACGCGCTTGCCTACATTGTTATCGTCGTGCTCCCAGTGCATTGTGCACCGCAGCAGTGCAGTGTGCACCGCAGCGCGCTCGGCTTCCTCGTATGACGCTACTTGCAGCTGCGTGTTTACCACAGTTACTACGCATGCGGAAGGAGGGCTATATAACGCGCTTGCCTACATCGTTATCGTCGTGCTCCCAGTGCATTGTGCACCGCAGCAGTGCAGTGTGCACCGCAGCGCGCTCGGCTTCCTCGTATGACGCTACTTGCAGCTGCGTGTTTACCACAGTTACTACGCATGCGGAAGGAGGGCTATAGAACGCGCTTGCCTACATCGTTATCGTCGTGCTCCCAGTGCATTCTGCGTGAACTGCGACAGCCATGACGTCAAGCAAAGCATAACTCCAGCTTTTCGCTTGTATATCCAGGCGTAAGTAACCAGAGGTAAGCCACTGCCAATTTTTTTTTAATAACCGATGTCTCGCGCAGGTGGGTACCACAGGCGAAATTTGCCGCTGCGTGGCCCCAGCGAGTGTATAAGCCGAGACAGGCGCGTGCTATTCTTGAAATAAGAGTGTTACGGACACATATGCAGCATTCACACATCTACTTGGGTAGGCAGTGTTGAACAGAATAACTAGTAACAACGAAGAAATTGTAGGCTGTGCTTGGTGAGCGGTCGAGAAAAGTGCGAAATTCTGGCGTCGTCAGAAGCAGCATTGCAGAAATAATTACTTCATGCGCGTGCAACCTATTAGTGCCCAGTCACTTCGCAGTGGCTATATATATATATATATATATATATATATATATATATATATATATATATATATAGAGGTGGGCACAGAACAGGTGAGAAACACAAAGCACATAGAAGAAAAATACACATAAAAACAAGTTAGAGGAAGTGGGACCCACACGAAAAAAAAAGTGCGATTAACAGGTACTCAGTAAGAAAATACCATGTCCATGCTTATTGACAGGCGTGTCAAGCTCGAGATGCTCGACAGGGTGCGTAGCCGTGCAGCAACTTTCGTGGAAAAATGCGGCAGCTTGTCCCTTCTCCTGGCCGCGAGGGCAGGGAGGAAAAAAAAATATCCGACCCCCCCAACAGAGAGAGCAGGGAAGAGAAAAAAATAGAAAACGAAAAGAGAAGGGAAAGAACGTGGAAAGAAAAGAAAAAACTTCAAAGCAGTGATTTATCTTCGCACTCTGCAATAATGCACCCACCCCCGGCTCAGAGGAAGTATCGGAAGGAATGTCAGAAATGTAAGCTTATATAGTAAAATTAAAAAGAAAAAAAAATTATGTGGCTTTCGCAGGACCACAAGGTGAGCAAACCCGGGGGGGTGGGGGGGGGGGGGTTGAAGGAACGGCACAAATGTGGCAGGCAGAAAGGGGCATGACCTCAGACAACAGTCAGTGGCGCTTTGTTTAATTTCGTAGGCCTCTGACCTCGGAAGAGAGGTGAGGGTGCCGTAAGTTTCATTAATGCGATTTTGCACTGCGTTAAATTTAAAAATAAAATATGATTCTCGTTGCTCACGCTCACGAGTGTTTTTGAAGCCACTCTGTAGTATTGTTACTTTAAGTTTGTCAAACTCGTGGCCTTTCTCGCAGAGGTGTTTCGAAAGAGGGAGGTTGGGGAGGGATTGTGTATGTGAGCGGTGGTTATTAAACCTGAATCGGAAGGAATTGTCTGTTTGGCCTATGTATTGCATTCGACAGTCGCCACGCTCGAGCATGTAAACCACGTTGCTGGAATCGCAATTTAGGTCTTCCCGAATAGAATCAACAGAATTTGAATGGGTTCTTTTAGCCAGTGCCGTGGTTTCAATGTGTTTCAATGCAATTTAGGTCTTCCCGAATAGAATCAACATAATTTGAATGGGTTCTTTTAGCCAGTGCCGTGGTTTCAATGTGTTTGCAGACTTTGCATCAGCTTTTTCCGCATGGTGTGCAACCTACAGCTCTCGGTTTATTGACTGTCGAATGGACAACATGGTTTTGTAGATTTTTTGGTCCTCTATATGTATCTGGGGGACCGTTGTGAAAATTTTTGAAAGCCGGTCACTGTGTTCTATGATATTGAAGTGTTTTTTGTGAAGGCTAGTGTGAGATTACAGCGCTTTGATGTTGGCTGAGATTCCTTAATGACGTGATTAATATTAGTTGCTTCGGCCTCATTAATGACATCGTTGATTATAGAGGACGAGTAATGTTGTTTGTTAAAGTGACCCGCATGCGATTAGCATTTTCGTGAAAATCTTCCGATCGTGAGTAAATTCGTTTGAATCTGATGGCCTGTGAGTATAGGTTTGAAGTTTTGCAGTGGCGTGGGTGGCAGCTGTTGAAATGAAGATACTGTTGTCTGTCTGTGGGGTTTTGATAGACACTAGTGATTAATGTACTTCCTTCTACTCGAACCAGAACATCCAGGAAGTTAATTTTATTGGTTAAGTAGGTGTGTGTGAAAGAGATATTGGGATGGATTTTGCTGAATGAGGCGATAAACTGGATGAGTTCGTCCTCGGTTTGTGTTCAAACTATGAATATACCATCCAAAAAGCGTTTGTAAAAAGCTGGTATTGTTGGATAGGAGGAGAGAAAGTCTGATACAATTTTGTTCATAAATATGTTGGCGTAATTTAGAGCCATTTTTGTGCCCATAGCTGTTCCGCTAGTTTGAAGATGAGTTGTCGAATTCAAAGCTGTTAAGTTTAAAGACCACATTTGCTAGTGTCTCGACGGCACTTGGACTAGGTGTGCCCAGAATTTTGCATTCTTTATATGATCCGGCCATTGCCTGAATTCCGTCGTGTGGGATGTTAGTGTAAAGTGATACCACGTCTAGGGTAACTAGGAATATGTCTTGAGGGAAGGTGACATTGGATAATGTTTTCAGGAAGTGATTAATGTCGCCTATGTAAGATGGATGTTTTGGAGGTATATATTTGGTGAGAGAATCGATCTACTCCGAGGTCGGTTCTGTTATTGTGCTAATACCAGAAAAAATCGGTCTCCCTGGATGATTCTGTCTGTGTATTTTCGGGAGCATGTAGAAGCGCCCCGCGGGGGCATTTCTTGGCGTGAGCGCCTTACCTACTCGCGGCGGTAATTCACCTTCATCTGTTAGTTTATTGATATTGTGAGACGGGAGACAGAGCGCAGGATGGAGCGAGCTTTAATGGCACCCGCAAGTATGGCGACCAACCCTTCGAAGAAAAAGATGATCGATGATGATGGATATGTACAGATGAAGACGAAGATCGCATGTTGTGCTTTGAGCGATGATGATGGATATGTACAGATGAAGACGAAGGTCGCATGTTGTGCTTACAATATCAACAAACATTAGTGTCACTAATGCACTGATTGTAGAAAGAAAACCAGCGCAAAAGACGGGGACACCGAACTGGGAACACAGCATCGTCATGTGTTCCTTTTCTGCCTCTATGTCCTTTGCGCTTTCCTTAATTGGCCATGCACCTGTGCCAGTTTAAGTTCACTTCCTGTGAAGTTATCATAAAAGTAATGTATTTTGGATTTACCATTTTTACAGACTGAGTTGTTTTATCTTTTGGACACTTCCGAAGAGAGGAGCTAGTATAGAAGTGATTTACTTGGAGAATACAAGAAAATATTAGCTTGCAATGCATTTTCTCATATTTTAACTCTGCTTGGTGGTAATACATTACAAGCCATACGGTGTTACTGAGAACCAAAACCCCAGTGCGTGCACAGCAGGAAGTTCTTTGTATTTAGACCATCCAGGAGGGAATGTACAAGGACCCAAGGATAGCAGAAATGCTAACAAAAAGCAAACAAAAGTGAGCTGGGGCTCGCAACGCATTTTCGGTTCTGGCAAGTACGAACGTTGGGGGAAAGCCACAAGTTGCGGGCGCCTAGCAGTTGGAAGGGTAAGAACAATGGAAGGTGCTTAGAAGCGGAGGTAATTGGCTGCGTGGGGCGCACGCGAGGTCGCGGCGTCCAGGGAAGCTTTTCTAATGAATTGCGGTATTGCTAGAACACTGCCCGTTGACCGAGGTCGACAAGAGGAACATGTCACTGCCCGCGCGAAATGTCTACGTTTTCTTGCAGCAGCGCCTTGGGAAAGGGTTAAGCCCCACCGCGATGGACACTTCCCAGGCGTACACGCGAAGCGCCTGCGCGCCCAGCACGCGCCGCGACGGGCGTCGAAAAGTGGCATTCACCTCCATGCTCCTGGTGCTGGCTCGCTCCCCCTCCCGAGCCGACTGAAAGAATGTCAAGCCGTGAACAAAACATGGTTGGGGGGCGGTGAAGGGACGAATTAAACCGCGAAGAAAAGTTCGGGGAACACGAAGCTATGAAGAAAAGAGCCCTCGAGAGCCCCGCGGTCCTCCGATTGTTGTCAACCGGACCCCGCTTCCGACGCGCGCGCTAGCGCCCGTGCGCAGGCGCCGATATCTGACATGTACAGATATCTGCGCCCCGCTCGCGCCTACTCGCGCGTAGCGCCTCGCGCATGCGCAGACAAGCTCCAGCGTACGCCCGTGCGCGTAGGCGCTCCGCCCGTACGCCTCGGAAGTGTCCATCGAGGTGGGGCTTTAATCTTCACTCGTCGCCGTCGGTATGAAGCGAAGGGAACGATGCGACGTTGTGTGGTACCATTCTCGGGAAGAGGCTTAGCAACGCACCGCAGAGGCGACTGCCTCCTCTCTTGTCCTTCTACCCGGCAGGAGCTACTCGCTTCGGTTTCGGCACGGAGACGGACAATAGTCGTGGGCGAGAGCGGAGGGTTCCGACCACATGAATGTCCTTAGAAGAATGCCACTTGTGCCTCCACTATGGTCGTGCTACTTTGGCGCAGGCTTGGTTGTTTGTTTCGCCGTAACGGTTTGTCAGCGAAGTGAACACAGCACAGTGCCTTCTTGTGAACAGCAAAAGCAGGGACGTCGCGACCACATCGGCATTCGCAGGAGAGGGCAGTGCTGTCGCTTATTTGCTGGCTTATCCTCTGACAAGCCAAAAAGTCTTCACGCCTGTTACTACCCTTCGTACCTCAAGCGTTTCTCTTCTTGCTATGAAAGTATTATGCGTTGTGCCCACCAGTTCAAGCAGCGCGAAAAATTTCAGCGCTGCAGGATTCGTATTGAAGGAGCGCCGCCCTTGTTTCGATCAAGTTATCATCAATGGACGACTTATACTTGCATATTAACTTAGATAAACCTATACCTTTATGCGTTGTGTCTGGTGTATATTCGCAAACTGTAATCTGGAAAGCGAGGTCAAAATATAAATGTCCTTGAAACCAACTTATTTTCCTGAAATTCTTTTTTGTGTCGTCGTCGCTTTGCGGGCCGGGCCCGGTTCGGAACTTCACTCAGAGACCAGGGCGGGCCCGAGCGGGCTCAGGGTCCTTCACTGTCGAGCCCAGCGCGGGTTCCAAATTGTCGCCCGTGCACAGCTCTACTGAGGAACCTATCCACATCTCCTTTTATGAAAAAAAGAGCTATGTGCAGCGTTTAAATTGTACAAGTATGAAGCTACAATAAAGCCAATTAAAGGCTTCTGTACAGCAGGAAGAGGAATTTCAAGAGTACGCTATATGTGACGCTAGTTGTCTCAGTCACACTTCATGCAGTCAACTATTATTTCATATTTTTTGACCCAACAGACATGGAATGTCTGAAGGTGAATGCGTACCAAACACACCGAAGTATCAGTTATGATGCCTGAAAAAAGTCTTACTGCATCATATTAAATGCCCAAATCTTGATAAGCAGCTGTACTGAAGAATCAAGGAAAATAAAGTTTTCTGCCATTCGGGCTCACACACTACAAACATTCTTTATACATACCAATTAAAGTTGAAATAAGCCCTTTGGATAAAAAAACAGGAAGGATAACAAGAACAGTTTTGTAAACACCGAAATGTAAACACCGAACGGAAGAGATCGCAATTGCCGACTGCTCCGTTATAATATTGCCATCAATACAATGAGTTGATATTGAATTCTTGTTTTCTTTTAAATGTCGCCAAAACTTTGCCGGGGGCGAAACAAGGAAGTTTTCCATAGTTACGCTGGGATAATGCTCCTTAGCCTTTTTAATACAGAGCTTAATTGCAGATGAATGTCATAAAGTTTATGCATAGTATCCTCAGAGCGGCTACGGCGAAGGTTTTTTCGCGTTCTGTTCGTACTTCGTTCCAGGCGTACAATGCCTTCAGTCTGTTTGTGCGTCGCACACACTTTGCTCGGAATGGCACGAAATCTTCAGTGCACTTCAAGACAATATTTTGAAAAATGCCACAAAATGCCATATCTTAATCTACATGTTTTGGAACAGTTCTTGCTGCAAAACAGGTGTAAGAGGTCAGCATACACGTCTTTCATTCACTTAAGGCGCGTTGACACTAGGCCGACGTGACCCCGATGCCGACGAGACCCCGATGCCGACGCGACGGCGACGCCGACGATCGGCGGTCGCGTGGGCCAACCTGGTCGTTCCCCGACTAGCCAGTCACACTGCACCGACGACGACGCCCCGAACGTTCAAGCGTCGTCCTAGTGTGACAACGTCGCCGACCAAAGATGCCGACGAGACCCGTCGGCCGACGTGTCTTGGGCAGATCGGTGGCCGAGCGAAAACATTCGCCGACCAAAAGCGAGTACCGAGCTCACAGCGCGGAGTGCAATCATTATGTAGACAAATAATGCACGCGCAGCAACATTCATTACGCCATATGACTACTTGGCCGACGCGCAGCACCGATCATCGCTTGCGAACTGCCGCCCCACTGCAAGTAGGGACACACGGAGCGGTGAACATCGCTGCGCCGCTGTACCCAAGCTCTGCCCACAATCGGTGTCGCACTTCGCCGCCGTGCAGCAGTGCCTGTGCGCTGCTTGGGATGGTGTACAAATGTCACAAGAAAAGACAAGATCGCCTTGTGGTCAGAAAGACTGCTCGAGCAGCGATAAAGCATGCCTGCTTATGTTTCGAGCTTTCGGCAACGGCACCGCTCGCGGGCGCTCCGGGCGGCGAGCTCTGCTGCTGCCTGGCTACCGTGGTCGTCGCTAGGCCTATAGCCTCTTTCGCATCGGAGGCGCAGCGGCCGGCGCTTCGGAAGTCGCCTGAGCTATAATAAAAAGGCCTACTCTACACATCGCTTTACTGTCAACAGCATCATCTCACAATAAAATAATAGTATGGTAAATTTCCGCGACGTCTTCAGCAACGAAGCGAGCGGGCGCAAGGCGAGCCGGACCCCAACGTCAGGTCAGCGGCAGCTGCGAGGCGGTTGTCGGAAGAAGTTTGCTCGTATCACAGTCGTTACCTTTGCCAACAGCTCAGTATTGGTCAGCTATCCTCAGAAATGAAACATTTTTCACATTTCTTATCACAGGGTTTAATATTTACGTCAAGAACACTCTTCAGCTCGTTTTTATGACGCCGGCAGACGGGATCCAGGCTGGCCGGCCGGCCGGCATGCTCGGCGTAAACATGTATACTTCACGTTCGCACAAGAAAATACGAAACAGCCGTGAACCAGAAAGGATGCTTCCTAGATTAGAGCAACGATAATGTGCCTGTGCAAAAGTGGATCTTTCGGCAACGACACCGCCTGCGGCAACGCCGGGCGACGAACAGTGCGCTGGTCCCAGGCTGCCCTAGTCGTCGCTAGGCCTAGGTGGTTTCGTATCGACTCTGCAGCTGACGGCGCTTCGGAAGTCGCCTGTGCTGCAATAAAAGGCCTACTATTCACATCGCTTTACTGCCAACTCGTCCCATAATAACAGATATGTTCGATTTCCACGACGCCTTCAGCAACGGAGCTAGCAGACGGGCCGCGCGCACGAAGCAGCAGCGTCGAGCTGACGGGATAGGACAACGTCGGCGTGAGGTCGGCGCTGTTGTCGGCAGAGTGTGACACGCGGGTCGGCCGACGGCTGCTATGTCGCCGACGCGACGGCGATGCGCTCGTCGGGCGACGATCGGCGTGAGGTCGGCGTCTGAGCAGTGTGACAGGCGCGCCGACGGCACGGAAATCGCTGCCGCCGACCATCGCCAGACCGAAATCGGCCGATCGTCGGCCTAGTGTGAACGCGCCTTTAGGGAACAAAGCAGCGCAGTTAAGAAAGTTACTCCCTCCTTCCAGTGAAAATTTTAAAAAATGCAATGCTTTTTCAGCACCAGCATGAAATTCTTACATACTGAGAGCATGTTGAAATTGTTGTTAATGCACCATAAAAATTATGTCATGAAGCCCCATAACGAAGAGTGTGATGATTTATGGAAATATTAGAAGCGTATTTATGAATCAAGTTGTTAATACTATAACGTTCTCCTAAGCAAATAAAGCTGCCCATTGTGATAATTTTGATAATGCCTTTATGCGGCTAATACCACCAGGAAATGGTAAATAGAGAAAAATATATTCTTTGATAAAGGCCTGTACGCTGCACTTGTGCTGCACTTATTTCATGCTGTACATATTCTTATTGCAGTGTATTCTTTGATAGACATATTTCTGGTTAATTACATTCTTTGCTTAGGTTCAGAATTCTTTTAGCTACATTGCATCCACTTTCATGCCATGATCTCAATTCAAATGTAATTTGTGCTTGGACATTTCGTTTTGTCCGTGCTGCTGTAACGCCCTAGTATATATGAATGATGTTGAGACCTATTTCAAGCGGTTGTACTATATTTCAGTCTAACCTCCTAGATCACGATCATCTAAGCCTTTCCCTAGCTATTGTCATCCTTTTTTATGGAAACACTTAAAAACAAAGCACCATGATCTATTTCAGTGTTGTTTTCTTATTTGGCGATTTCAATTTTTCAAACATAACATGGAATACCAGCTCCTCTTTAATGTCCCCGTTCTCGTCTCAAAGTCGCAAATTTTTAGGTCTGTGCTTAGTATTCTCGTTAGTGCAGTTGCGCACACAAGGCGGCGAATGCACTAGATTTAATCTTGACAAATCGATCTCGCATAGTCTCACCCATTACATACCTGCCGGGCATGAGCGACCACTTGCTAATGCACTTTGACATTAATCTAGCCCCTCCGAACACTAACAAAACAAAAAATAATACGAGAATTAATACAAGAGGCGGTGAAACATATCTGTATATCCCACACGCTATGCCGGAAGTCTCCTGAATGGGCATCTGGATCAGCTAGAGCTTCTTTTCAATTGCTCGCAGGCATCTGATCCAGCTTGTGCGAGTGAACGTCGTGACCAAATATTCAAACACTCTGCGAGCCGATCTGTGGCGGCTCATGAATTGCATGCGGCCTTTGTTGGCCAGTTTTCTTGAGGCATTCTCAGCCTCGAAGGATCCCCTTGGATCGCTTCACTGGCCACTGCGCCGTGACAGCCGGCTGCTATGCGGCCAACTTCCCGCTGGCGACGCTCCGGCCACACTCTTAATTGTGTCTCTTGGATAACAGAAAACTGCGTTTGCGAAGGTGAGGCCAGAAACGCGGACAAGCGTACCTTAACATGTTTGCGTACCATCAGGAGCATGTTCACTGTCAACGGGATCTTCGGGTATGTTTATTAATTCTCAGCTCTCGGTAGGAACATCAATACCGTCGCGGCTTAGTTCGTTTTTTTGGTGCATAGTAGGCTACTTTTTTCTGCTTCATGATTTGATAGCTGCATTCAAAAAATTCCTTTCCTTGTTGTACCAAGCTATGAAGGCAAGATTCATCATGCTCTATTACGATATCCAAAAGTCGCATAGATGTATCCTTCAAAATCTGCTCGTCATTTTGCCACGTGGCTGCGTGATAGTTCTGACAGGGCTGGTTTCACATATATCTGTGCTGAAAAAATTGCGCACAAACACGAGGACTAAGCAGAGACAAAGACAAGGACGACCGCTAGTCACAATTGAAGCTTTATTCCAAAAACATGCGCAAAGAAACAGGAAAAACGAGACCAGACCAAACTGTCATCCTCATCACATATCATTGAATATATCCTTAAACCCTTTAGTGCGACATTGTCTCTTGTAATAAGTTAAAGTACTAACGTGGTGATGATATCTTATTCTTTTTTCAAAAATTTTGCTGTCTTTTAATAACGTTCTAGAAAGTTCAGGGATGAAAAGTTCACCTGGATGCACACAATAGCGTGATTTTGAGGCACCCTGGCGGGCAACGTCCGAGAATGACCTGCTACTCAGGTCGTAGCGGCGTTCCCCTGTTGGCGGCTGCGGAGGGGGGACGTCCGGAGTCGGATATCTTTGTGGCGTATTTCTCGCTGGTTCGCACCAAGCGTGGTCCAGCCACCGTGCCTGGTTACGTGCCGAATCACGTAGGATGATGTGCTGCAGATGCCCTGCAATTAGGGCGACGCCCTCGAAACTCGGATGAAGGCCGTCCGCAGCAAGAACCCAATCCGGTCGGAATCCAATGGAGCCTATGGTCTATGTAGAACACTCCCCTCGTGCGAGAGCAGTACTTGCGCAGAAGGTCGTTAAACCTGAAGGCCTCCTGGTTGCATCGCTCCATGAAACGCCGGTTACGACCTCCCGTGCGGCGATTTGGAGCTCGAGGCAGCACCAAAGTTGCGCAAATTTTGCTCACGTCCTTGGTGGTGCTGATCAGCTGCCAGTACCGCTGGAATGTCTGTAATGTTCAATGATTTTCTCGTGTGTTTAAAACATCTATTGATGCTCGCCGGAGATGTGGAAAGCAATCCCGGCCCTAATATACAGGAAGTGTAAACGGAAATACGAAGTCTGGCGCAAGATGTTAATTCCATCAGAAATGACACCAAAGAAATCAATGAGTCGTTGGCTGCTATTCAAGCGAAACTTGACACCCTCCCGCAACTTGAAAAAAGGACGTGCGATGTCGAGGAAAAACTATCACTTATCGAGCGCTCATTGTGTGACCTTGCACGCCAGGTCGATGACCTCGAAAACAGAAGTAGGCGATCGAACCTAATTGTTTATGGCGTAAAGGAAGACGAGGATGAATCAATAGACAGCCTCGAAAAGCAAGTGATAGAAGATGTAATAAATACTAAACTCGGTGTGACCATCTCAGGCGTAGAAAGAATCCATCGCATAGGCGCAAAGAAAGAAGACAAGACTCGACCTGTAATATTCAAACTGCTTGACTACAAAGACAAAACCAAGATCTTATCGAACTGCCGGAAGTTAAAAGATTCCTCGATATCGATCAGTGAAGATTTGTCGGAAAAAGTTGTGGGATAGCTGCAAGACAAATCGAGATAACAAAGAAAAAAGTTTCATTATTGTATGACAAGATCAAGGTGAACGGCGAAGTTTTTGTCTGGGATGATAGTAAAAATGACAAAGTAGCCATAACAAAAAAGTCCGTCAGCCAATTTCAAGAACGGTACAACTTGAGACAAAGAAACAGCTAACAATAGCAAATATAAATGCTCGCAGTATAGTTAACAAAGCAGTTGACTTGGAGGCATTCGTTATAGAACACGAACCCGATGTGATTACGCTCACGGAAACCTGGTTGTCTTCATGCATTCCCGACGATCATATCTTGCCCCCGGGCTACATAGTACTACGCAAAGACAGGCCTACACGTGGCGGAGGTGTTGCAATTTTAGTCAAAGATAACCTATCGTGTACACTGCTGCCTGCCGTTGATGGTATAGAGGCACTTTGGTGCAAAGTAGCGCTGGACCAAGCCGCATTCTTCGTTGGCACTTTATACCGTCCACCCGACGCAAGCGCAGACACTCTAAACCTACTTGAGCAGTATATGCAACACCACGTGCCGGCATCTAAAAAGATTATCCTAACTGGCGACTTCAATTTGCCTGGCATATCTTGGGAAACGCTTGACTGTGGGCCCGCAGATAGGAATAGCGCTGATGCACTTCTTGCTTTGATGTTTAATTTTTGGTTGAGCCAAATCATAAATGAACCAACACGGGTTACTTCGACTAGTAGCAGCATCCTTGACCTGACGTTCAAAAGTGACGCTATTCCCTCAGAAAATATTTATGGGAAATTGCTGAAGGCATCAGTGACCACAAAGCAACTATATGCTCTATCAAACTCTCTACGTGTCGCAAACCGAGAGAAACACAATCCTTGATTTACGATTGGAAAGGTACCGACGATGCGTCTATTCAAGATCATTTAGCCTATGAGTATACAGAATTTTCGATCCTCTCTGCCGACGTCTCAGTTACTGTAAACGACCTATGGAACCGGCTTAAGCTTACAATAGAACAATGCTTGTCGCTCTATGTGCCCAAAAAACTAAAAAAAGTTCGAAAAACAAACCCGTGGATCACCCGACCAATTATTCACCTGAAGCGTAAAATATCGCGATTGAGGAAATCTAAAAACAAGCACCCAGCAATTGCCTACAATAACAAAATGCATGAACTATCACGAGCCCTAAAAAGTGCTGTTGAAACTGCTAAGTTCTGGCGCTACCTAAACCCACGCAAGCCCAGACAGAGTGACACACCTGAAATAGAATCGTTACAAAAAGCGGTCAGGTTCTCTCATTACTTTAAATCCGTTTTTACGGTGGATAATAGCATAAGGCCTCAATTTTCAAGCCGGCAAAATGGCAACAGCCATTTAGGCGAATTGTTGATAACTGAACCAGGCATACTGTCTTTACTGTTAAACATTGATGGAAAGAAATCTAGTGGCCCCGACAATATCCCCAACCAGTTCCTGAAAAGGTACGCAGAGTGGATGTCCAAATATCTTCTCCTTCTCTACAATAAATCCTTGGATACTGGCGATGTACCCAGTGAATGGAAAGTTGCAAAAGTAATTCCGATTCATAAAACTGGAGACGTTAATAACCCTGCAAACTACCGGCCAATTTCCCTTACCTGTACAGTATGCAAAATCCTAGAGCATATTATACTTAAACACATTGTAACCTATTGTGAACAGAATGAATTACTGAACAATAACCAGCATGGCTTCAGAAAGGGTCTGTCCACAACAACGCAGCTATTGGAAACCATACATGACTTGGCATCGACAATTGACATGCGCGGACAAATCGATATGCTTTTCCTCGACTTTTCAAAGGCTTTTGATCGCGTGTCCCATCCCAAACTCATCTACAAAATCGAAAACGTTCTCGGTACTAATACGACTACTGACTGGATAACAGCATATCTTTCTGACCGCAAACAGTTTGTTCAGTTTGAAGGATGTTCATCCGAGTGTGTAAAAGTTACTTCAGGGGTCCCGCAAGGCACGGTATTAGCGCCGATTCTATTCCTAATATATATAAATGACATAACAAGTGGTATTGACGCGACTGTTCACATGTTTGCGGATGATTGCATAATATATAAAAACATTAACAGTAAAGAAGACCAGATCTCATTAAACACCGATCTCGAAGTAATATCAAAGTGGTGCCAGGAATGGCAGATGACACTAAATCTAGGAAAAACAGTTGGGATGACCGTGTCAAGGAAAAAAAGAACACACACTTTCCCGTATAAAATTGGAGATAACATAGTAACATTTGTCGATAAATATAAGTACCTTGGCATAATCATTTCTTCAGACTTAAAATGGGACAAGCATATCGCATACGTAACATCCAAAGCATTTTCCGCTCTTTGCTCATTAAGGCGCTCCATCAATTTCGCCTCACCCGACATAAAATTCCTTGCTTATACATCACTCGTGCGACCAATTTTAGAATACAGCATAATATGCTGGTTCCCACACACAAATAATTTAATTACCAAATTAGAAAACATACAACGCAAAGCAGTTAGGTTCATCTATAACAAATATCGCCGCCACGAGTCACCATCCGAACTTCTCACCCAGGCTGGTCTCAGCACTATTAGTAGTCGCGCCAAGCATACACGCATCAACTATATGTATCTTCTCTTGTCTGGAGCCTTTAAGATCAACAGTGAGAGTTACATCTCCCGCTCAGCTCAGCGCAGCACTAGAACACAACACTCCAAGCATTTAATCAAATTCCGGGCACACAGAAACACTTTTAAGTACTCATTTTTCCCCCAAGCAGTCCGTGAATGGAATGCCTTACCTGATGACGTGGTCAAGTGCCCGTCCCTGGAAAGTTTTATTTCAAAGCTGTCAACTGTACCCTGACTGCAGAATGTTGTCGATTCGTTACTTTTGCCCTCCTGAAATTTTTTTTTTTTTGTGACATGATCTCTGACTAGTTTTTTTTTCTTTTGTTCCACTGTGCCAACTAGAACTGTATAACAATAATTTAAGTGTACTTTTCTTACTGTTGTTTTCTCCCTTTGTATAATATGCCCCAATCCTGCAACAGCCTCGGCATCAGGCTAGCAGTATGTACTAAATAAAATAAATAAATAAATAATAAATGTTGTTTTTTGCTGGCTGCTTTGAAATGTCGTTGGTGCCGACATGCAGAACCACTGTTGTCGAAGAACGAGGGGCGAAGTCCAGAAGGTGCACTGCGTCTTCGACAGAGGCTCCAATTTGAGAAATAAAGGCGGGAGTCCCGTTCCGCCCAGAATGAAAGCGATTATGGAGAGTCTTGCTTTGGGAGTCGCCGATTACTGCTGTAGTTGTTGAGCTGCTTGGGAACTTCCAGGTGATGTACTTAGAAGTGACTTTCCCAGGTGCCATGATTATAATATAAGGGATATGAAATTGCCACTGCGAAATTAAGCGTGAATGACGGAGCCGACCTGAACGCATGCGTTAGCTTCGGCTATCGCCGGAAATGCGGTGTAAAAATATACAATCTCAAACCGTCAGCCACTTACCCCAAAACCCCCTTCAATGAACTTCTGCCAGCAGGACTGAAAATGAACTGTCTTGATAACTAGGTCCGCGAAAATTAGAAAAATCTCACAGCGCCTTTTGTAGAAAAAGAGCTGAATGCCAGGAGGACTTTAACTCGAAAGTTATGCGGTTTGCCGACTCAATAGAAATTTCCATAATTTAATCCGAAGCTCTCCGCTACGACGGCTCTCATGGCCCATGTGGGGCTTCGGGACTTTGAACACCACAGTTAATACTTCCGCACAATATACTTTGTTTGCAATGCAAATACTTACGGCACGTGGTCACGAGAGTGGCCGCGCAGCTCACCCACTCGCCTTCGGCAGATGGGTCTACTTCTGCTTGCGCGAGGCGGATTATTTCGCGGCCGCGCGCAGCCTTCGCGCGCGCGGTGAGGAATACCACAGGCATTCCTCACCGCCTTCTTTCAGCCACGTCAGTGGCACGACTGCCACACTGTCGTCCTCCAGTGGGAATTTTACCACTGCGAATCGCTTTGGCATGCTGCATGATGGAAATGGGAGCCAGGATAAGTCCAGAAAATAAGGGTTTTTGACCACCTCGCTCGCCTTGTCATGCACGTTCATACCTCTCACACAAAAGCCTCGCAACACAATGAACGAAGCGAACGCGGCCCATGAATCGCTGGCAAATTCGCTTGCATGTGAAACGAGCTTTACATTTCTTGCAAACATGCGCCTCGTGAAACGAACTTACTTTTGCAGGTTTCCGGCAGTCGTTTGCAGCGTGCCTCGATACCAGAAAGTCTAGGCGCTCACCCACACCGCGGGCACTAAGAACCATTCCAAATGTAGCTCGTAGACGAGCAATCTCTTCTCACTATTCTGGATTTCGGAACGTATCACTGGCCTGCGTCTGCACTAACAGAGCAATGTCTATTTTTGGGTATAAAACATTCGCGCAGAGCTTCCACTTGCGCCTGCATCCTTCTTCTTGCGGGAAGCCATGGTTGCAGCCATCTTGAAAAGCAGTCTTGTTCGCTACGAGATCTTCCGAGACCTCTCCGCAAGAGCCCGTAACGACGCGATCGGTGCGTACGTATACGCAACGGGGCGAGCTTTACGTAGCGTTCTGCGCATGCGCACTCGCGGCCCGCAACGTTGTTGCGTACGCAAGCCGGTTACGTTCGGCCTACTAAGTGTCTATTGTAGTTCGGCCCTTACCTCGGGATTGAGAATGCGCACGCCCGACAAGCGCGTCAGCATGACTACCAGACGTTGGTTCAACTGGCGACGCCGGCGGTCCTCAAAGCGCAAATGATGCGGATCCTCCTAGTGCCGCGGCAAAACTTTGAACACTAGCGCGACACTAGCCACGTGCTTCTGCAGCAGCAGAACGAGGTCCTGTAATGTACAAGGCAAGTGGGTAAGTGGTACAGCACTTCATGAAGCGGAAGTTTAGACTATGCGTATTTTACACAAAATGCGTACCTTTATGTGGCTCCTGATTTATCGCGGGTCATCTCTGCAGAGGTCGTTGCCTCCAACATAAAAACGATAAAATCGGCGCGCCGAAAGCGCGTCTCTGCAATCATTCTAGCTAGGCTGACATTGTCGTGGCCGCCAAAACTGAACGTGCATGTCTAACTGGGAAAGGCGCAAGCGAGAACTGCGGCCCGCTCGCGCCTGCTCGCGCGTCGCACCTCGTGCATGCGCAGACAGGCCCCAGCGTACGCCTGTGCACGTAGGCACTCCGCCCGTACGCCTCGGAAGTGTCCATCGAGGTGGGCTTTAGACATCGACGCCTGCTCACGGGCGCTCACGCGCGCGTCGGAAGCGGGGTTCGGTTCACAACAATGGGAGGACCGCGGGGCTCTCGGGGACTGTTTTTCTTCAAGGGTGGAAGCTCTTTCAGATTCCCCCCAAGTTTTCTTGGAATCCTTGACGCTCCCCAACCATCTTCCAAACTGTAGCCGAGTACTACTACAAGGCACTTTTAAACGCAATGGTACTTCTGCCTGCAACTGCTCCATCCCTTGCAGATCTGAAGTAATGTTCGAGATTTCACCATGCACTACTAATGCCTCGGTCAACTATAGCTGTTCTCAATGCAACAGCTCTCAGAAAGCCTAAAAAGATTTAAAGAAATTAATTTTTTTTTGACAAAGTCGCCTTCCATTTACTTTTGACGTCGAGTGTATATGTCTGGAAAAGTGCTCCGCCCTATACTCTCTTCCAATTTATGACTACCGTTTCCTTGGCCCCGAGTGGTATCGCAGGTAATCGGCGCGTTCATGCGTAGCCCAGAGAGGAAACTTCCGGGCTCCTGTCGATACCCAGCCAAGCCCAACCATTCTCTTGCAACCTATCTAAAGTTTTTCAAAAGACGACCCTTTGGAACAATCGCATGGTACAAACGATTTCCCCACCTCGGCGTGAGCCGGAACATTTCTTTTCCATGAAGCTACAACCGGGTCTTTTTTCTTTTCTTTTCCGTATATACGTGTTTATTTGCTGCACAGAACGTAGAGTCGATCATATCTCCTCAACAGTTCACCAACGTCGCTGGCTGCCTCAACGGTGCAGTAATCTGCCACACCAAGGTATCATCGAAAGATTCCTTAACCGACACCAGCGCGGTCACACAGCGTCTGGCGGTTAGCGCTTCAAGGTGGCTGCCTGTATTGTTTAATTGTATTGTATATATTTGCATTAAATTACGCTATAATTTTCTTATAGTAGAATTACAAAATTCGAAACGTATATGCACGCTGCCTATGTTCACTGACAGTTCCTTCCGCCGTGAACCTGTCGTCATGGCCATCGAGTTTCAAGCTCGTCAGTAACCTTCCGTAAGTCATTTAGTTACAAGTGCATGCTGGCAGTCATGGCACCAATGCGTTTACTGACCTCCGCTAGACGCTTGAGCACAGCCTCCAGCGAATTCCAACGTGTGACCTTGGGCGAAACAAGCTCTTTTTGTCATTGTTTCGTAGTTTCTCCGTTCTGAAGTATGATAGTCTGAACAAGTTGACAATGGTGCCGACAAGCGCACTGCTGTGTGAGCCGCCTCGTCTTCATGCAGTGTTTATACACTGCAAGTTGCAATGTGCGCGCAAGCTCACCCTACTGAAGCGACGAAAATTTTCCTGTTCTGCACTTTCTGGAGCTGCTGTTTCCTCCTCAGCTGCCCAGGCCTCCCCATCGTTGTCGACTTGGTCGAAAGCCCTGTGGACCCAATCGTCTGCAAAGTTGTCCGCTATCTGCGACTTATGCCGCTCATATATCAGCAGTGCATGGTCATGAAACCTCGTTGTAACGCTATGGGAGAGCTTCATATGTTGACCGCGCCTTCCACGAGGCGGTGCTAAGAGTCCTGTGGGGGCAAAGACGCGAGCAAGCGAGCGTCTCTACGGCCGCGAGACTACGGGCGGAGTGGGACGCCGGTGGTGCTGTAGCAACTATTTTCTCTTTTCACTTTGCCTTCGTTTGCAAAATAAGTACAGTGCACATGATGGGCCAGCCTGCGATGCCGAATACTCGCTGCGTTACGGGTTGCCGCTCCGGGTACGGAGGCAGGAAAAGGCCTCGCTGTTCAGTCTGCCGAGCGACGCCGAGCAGCGTAAAATATGGAAGCGGGCGATACCCCGACAGGAAAGTGGTGGCTTTAGCTTAGACTCCAAGCATGTCCGTGTCTGCGGGAGGCATTTTGCCCCGCGGATTTGATTCGGCGACACGAGTTCGTGATCAACGGAGAAGCAGTGTCGCCGCAACGCGAGAAGCTGAAACTCGGTCCTGGCACCGTCCCACGGATATTCGCAGGCCTACCAGCGTACTTGAGCACGAATCTGTGACGATGTTGCATTTCAGACAGCTGTTCTCTTCAATGTGCTTATGGCTTTTGGTGCGAAAGCACTACTTCATGGGGTCAAACCCAACCAAGAAACGGCGTCCCTGACTTTGAGGGTGCAGAAATGAAATAAATATTGCCGCGCCTGGAAATTTCAAACCACCGGCGCCGTGAACGGATCAGCTTCGCTGGCCACTGCACGAGAGCACTGTGCTATCGCAGCAACCGATCACGCCTCGTGTTGTTGTTGCCTCAAAAACGATGGCACATACCGACGGTGGGAGATTTGCCAAGGGTTTTGGTGCAGACCCAAAAAAGGAAAAAACTAAACTGCAACAGACTCTTGCGCTGCCCGCATTGTACACCGTCGTCTTTATCAACTTTCACCTTCGGACCGAGCACATCAGGCCAGCTTAACCTCGATCAGAGCTTAACTTCGGCCTAATATCGTCGCCAGACATGCCAACGACCCAGCGAAGCAAAACCATCCCTTACAAAAAAATTTATGGTGCTTCTGCAGAAGTTTTTTTGCTCAATCGCATCGCACACAACGTACTTTCTGTGGTGTTCGTGTTGATGTTTGTGTGGAGTCCTTGTCAAGGCCCTCCCCAAAATTCACCACCGATTCTCTAATGTGCATGTGTTGAATAAATGTTTGATGAGGATATGATGCATCCTGTGATTGGTTTATGTTGAAGACTTATGATGATTTTTTGTGGAATGTTTGCAGAAAATTTGCCGCCGATTGTCTGATGTGCGCTTGGTGACTAAATATCTGATGAGGATATGACGAATCCTTTTAAGGGATTTCTGGTGATAGTGTTTTGTGGGAAGTTTCAAGGTGATTTGATGCCGGTTTCGTGGTGTGGATGTGATGTCTGATTTCGAGATGTGGATGTTATGTCAGATTTTGTGATGTGGTTCGATGCCTGAATTCCTAATGTGGACGTGATGTCCGATTTTGGGATGCGGATGTGGTGTCAGATTTTGTAATGTCGATGTAATGTCTGATTTTTTGATGAGGTTAGCGACGACAGAAATAGTTTAGAAACATTGTCGCCATATAATTTTATCGTGAAAGATGCGCATAACGGTGGTACCTGTGCGGGTCTGTATCTTTAATCAATAGTAAAATACTCCGTGAATGCATCCATATAAACACCAAAAAATGGATGAATGCTGCAGGCGACAAGTACACTGATGAGGTATAGCTTATAAGTATTAATTTATTCCAAAACGATACAATCAATCAATGGTCTTGTCATTTTATTTCTCATGACACCATTGATGAAAGGCTTATCCTTATCTGCTGCACCGCCACTCCTGGAAATTTGGAGCATGTGTAGCCTAAAAAATAAAAGAAAAACGAAGTGTAGAGCAGCTCTAGCATGTGCATGCTCTGAATTCAATTTCAAGATATCAGGTCCTTGCCTCCGACTCTGATTGTGGTTCAAGGACATAAGAAACATTTATGGAACGAGGTAATCATAAAAAAAAAAGAGTGGAAAAAGCGAAATGTACATTTTACACGTCATTACCATTTCATCCATCTAAGAAGAACACAAGGGAGACATACAAACCTAATTTGATAAAAAAGCCCTTGGAGGAGGACGAGTGCAGACCCACATAGGATATTAAGCACCTGCATCGAACCATCTTCACAAGAGCATTGGTGTAGCACATCGGTCTGTGGGGACCGCTAAGATGCTCACTACTGCTATAGAGGAGGGAATATCTCTGGCACCTGTGCATGTACAGTCTTCGTTCGGTGAGGGTAAGAGAACATGCATTGCTGGAAACGTGCCGCGCGTTCAAAGAAAAAAATTCTGAATTTGGTCACAAAGCATTTCACTGCATGCAATAATCACGGCTCCAAAGAGACGACTTTTGAATTTATCTCAGAAGGACAGAACGTTGTTTAGTGTGTGGGTTTGTAAGTGGACACAGGCCACCACCCACCGCGGGTTCGAGCTTCGCGCGAGCCAAGGGCCCCGATCAGCCGTCACCACACACACACTGGGACACCGCTGCAGCGCACTCAACCTCCGCTGGGAGGAGAGCGATTCGCCGCAAAGAAATAGGCCTCCAAGTTCGCAAAGGAGACGTTTATTCACGTCGTCCTTCAGCAGTACACACACACTCAATCGTCACCCCGTCCCGGGGGCGCGCGAGGAGCAAGGCTCCGCTGCGCGCACGAAGCGACTCGAGCAATGCGCGCAGCTAGCACGCCGCTGCAGGAGAATGTCCCCGCGGCAGTGCTGTGATCTCCCTCTCGTGTCGACCGTTGGGCCGGTTGCGAGAGAGAGTGGGCAATCAACGCAAGGTACGCCTGTCGGAGGTCGCTGGACCCCGCTGGACAGGCTCGAGCCGTTGCAGGTCGGAGGACACTTGCGGGCGAGCTCGAATAAGCACTGGTCCGAACGGCAAAGGCCGGCACGGACAAACAGTAACGTACGCACCTTACGCTGTCTCGGAGGGATCTCTCTCTCGGGCCCCGCTCGTACGGTCGCTCGGTGCGCGGCCGCCCAAAGCCGGTCCCGAATTCCCGCCAAAAGGCGCCAATGGCAAAGGCCCTTGGGGAGCCGGGGCGGAGCTGTGGCTAAATGACAGTGATTAGTCACCCAGCCGCCTCTCCACCGCCTGAGGCGGGAGCAAGGGACAGAGGAGAAACAACGCGGGAGGCCGGCAGCGCCGCGCAAAGGCGACGGCGGAAAGCCAGGATTCCCACATCCCCCTCGCCTTAAATGCCCTCCTACCCATCGGCAAAGCACGCGGCCACAATAAAGAAATCAATACACAAAAAAAAAATAAGCTACACTTCAGTTCCAAAAAATAAAGAAATGAATACACAAAAAAACTAGCTACACTTCAGTTCCAAAATAAAGAAATGAATACACAAAAAAAAACTAGGTACACTTCAGTTCCAGCCAGAACAAAGTAAAAAAAACACAAAGGAAAACAAGGCAAACAAACAAACACTGCCATACGCTTCAGTAAATCAAAACAGCTTGCAGATTATATACACGGTACACAAGAAGAAGTGCATTCAACTGTACAGCTATGTGACAGGTGGATGCCAGCCTCAAAGTTCGATGGCGCGGCCCAGTGGGCCGGTCGGCGACTCGCCGCTCGCAGACTTCAAGTTGAACGGGTTGGGAGGGCTGACGACTGATGGCGGTCTTCTTTCCGTTGATGACGACGGGGCCGCGGCAGAGCACTAACCTCGCGCCCTTGGGCACGACATCACGTTCGGGCACAAGAGAGTTAGTGTACCCCTTTCACGCTGGCTGAAACGGGCGAGGACGTTCGGCGGCGTCCTGATGTGTAACCTTGGCCACAGCGAGGGGTCCTTCTCATCCTCGCGCTCACGCAGAAGCACACAACGGCACAACTCACAGGCGTCGCCTTGGCTCATGGTTGGTTACGCGCGCACACAGTCACAGCCACAACCACGCATACACCGGCAAGTGCGCGGACGCTGGTCGGCGACAACGATCCCCTCATCAGAAGCGTCCAGAGGCGCCGCGGCGAGAGTCAAAGGGTGCACTTTCCGCTCCCCATCGCCCCAAACGCCCCGCCAACTTCCCCTCCATGCTGGCCGCACAAAACTCGCACCGCGACACACGGCTCCTTAACGAGCCAACCACCCACAGTCGGGCCGGAAATGAGAAAAGGCGCGCTGTACAAACGACACCCAATCTATTCCTTCTAGCAGATAAGAGCAAGCACGATCGGGCTGAAGTTTGCCTATGTACATCTCGGTACGTTAGAACGAAGAGAGACGTACAAGCGGGGAAACGAAAGTGGCTAGAAACTGACTCAAACAAACAAATAAATAAACTGATAAACACAAGGCTGGAACTGAGCATGCTGCAAAAACAACAACACAAAAAAATAATACACCGTGCTTCGCCTGGGTAGGGCCTGACGAGAAAGCTCGCCAGCTAGCTGAAGCTGCGTGCCTTCGGTTGCGGAAAAGTCCGCCGTCCGGCATCAATCACACCGGTGACCGTTGGGCGCCAGTTGTGGGTTTCTAAGTGGACACAGGCCACCACCCACCGCGGGTTCGAGCTTCGCGCGAGCGAAGGGCCCCGATCAGCCGTCACCACACACACACTGGGACACCGATGCAGTGCACTCAACCTCCGCTGGGAGGAGAGCGATTCGCCGCAAAGAAATAGGCCTCCAAGTTCACAAAGGAGACGTTTATTTACGTCGTCCTTCAACAGGTAAACAAACACTCAATAGTCACCCCGTCCCGGGGGCGCGCGAGGAGCAAGGCTCCGCTGCGCGCACGAAGCGACTCGAGTAATGCGCGCCGCTAGCACGCCGCTGCAGGAGAATGTCCCCGCGGCAGTGCTGTGATCCCTCTCTCGTGTCGACCGTTGGGCCGGTTGCGAGAGAGAGTGGGCAATCAACGCAAGGTACGCCTGTCGGAGGTCGCTGGACCCCGCTGGACAGGCTCGAGCCGCTGCAGGTCAGAGGACACGTGCGGGCGAGCTCGAGTAAGCACTGGTCCGAACGGCAAAGGCCGGCACGGACAAACAGTAACGTACGCACCTTACGCTGTCTCGGCCCCGCTCGGACGGTCGCGCGGTGCGGGGCCGCCCAAAGCCGGTCCCGAATTCCCGCCAAAAGGCGCCAATGGCAAAGGCCCTTGGGGAGCCGGGGCGGAGCTGTGGCTAAATGACAGTGATTAGTCACCCAGCCGCCTCTCCACCGCCTGAGGCGGGAGCAAGGGAAAGAGGAGAAACAACGCGGGAGGCCGGCAAGCCGCGCAAAGGCGACGGCGGAAAGCCAGGATTCCCACAAGTGTCCTGTTTTCCCCTTGAAACCTTTCTTCTCAACGTAATTAAACTTGCTAAAACGAATTGTGCGTACTTGTTGTGAATCGATATGGATCCTTCCCTGAAGACTTTTCCGAGGCTTCCAGAATGAAAGAAGAATGAATTGTTTTCGTATTGCATGCTCCACAGTAGAGATTTTCTGAAGTTCCGGTTATCACTAAATACAGCAAGATATGCTGCAGGTTGTAACATTTCGCGTGCTTTTATTTAATCACTTCATCTTCGACTGACGAAAAGCTAAAATGGAGAACCTTCTGTATACAAAGAAACTGATAATGGCGCCAACTGATAATGGCGCCAACTTGGTCCGAATCAAGTACTTCTTTTTTTCCTGCGTCCTCGTTGGTATTGCTGCCTTTGCCAGTCAGTGATTTGCCACCGAGTTCTTCGACTGTGAAGACACTACGCAGGAGGCGGCGGGCAAACTTGCACGGTTGGCCTCGGCAGTGAGCCAGCAAACGTTCGATGTCCGTTTTTTCCACACAAATACCATTGCCGATTTCTAACTGCGAAAAAAAATTTCAAACAATACCTTGATAAGCAAGTTAGCATACTTGCAAAAAGAGACATGAAATGTGAACCTTGTTCCTTCAGCTAGGTCGTTATTTAGAGCGATCATTAAAGCAATCGCATTTCTTTGCTCCACAAGGTGGAGGTAACAGCAAATGTGTGCTTCCATCTCGTTACAGAAAAACTAAGGAGAGCTACCAACAACAGCAGTGAGACAGAGTAGCCATGTTCTACGCTCACGGCAACAACCCAGCGTGGGCAGTATGGGAAGCCACGCTACCTGTAGCTTATTGCTTGCAGGTCACCAGCCGTTGCTGAAATTTTTGACCTTTCGCGCTATGAGAGACGTTGTAGAGGTTTCCGAAATTTAACTAACATAGGATTCTTTAACGTGCACGACACCGCACACAGAACAGTGGGGCCTTGGGCTTCGCTTTCATCGAAACGCAGTCGGGATCGAGCCCGCTTACTGCTCAGCCCGAGGAATTGGGGTCGGGTTCGGGCCGCGGTGGCCGCGCTTTGATAGAGGGTACAACTTAAATCACAGCGGAGCTCCGACCAGTTTGAGGATCGCTGCACAGAATTTGTCTACGACAAAAATGTCCACAGTTAAAGGAATGTAGACACCTGACTATTGGGTGCGTGTTTTCTTCTTGGTAATGAGGCGTAAAGCATTATCATACATGGATTATCATGTGATATCCTACCATAGATAAATAATTTGCGATCTAATTTCTTTCTCGAGCTGTTTCGGTATCGGTTTGAACAGCTGAACAATGGCTGTGACCTCAAAAAGAGGTTATAGGCCACGTGAGGCATGAAAAACTGCAATTTAATCGGCGCTTCTCCATACGATGTCATTAAGGTTTGAAGAGGGTTGGCTTCAGCACTGTAGTGAATTAAGGTTACGAAACAGTGATTATATCGCAGTTTTTCCATGTTTCAGGTGACATAACCACACTTACCCCGCCGCGGTGGCTCAGTGGTTATGGCACTCGGCTGCTGACCCGTAAGACGCGGGTTCGATCCCGGCCGCGGCGGCCGAATTTCGATGAAGGCGATATTCTAGAGACCCGTGTACTATGCGATGTCAGTGCACGTTAAAGAACCCCAGATGGTCGAAATTTCCGGAGTCCTTCACTACGGCGTCCCTCATAGCCTGAGTCGCTTTGGGACGTTAAACCCCAGTAAACCAAACCATCCTTTAGGTAGGTCTGATAAATCAGCCTATAAAGTCATTCAATACGCAGCGCAAATTAGACCACGATAAGTAGCAGAGTTCTAAAATGTTTTCTGGGCATGAATACAAGCGACAAAAAGTAAATAAATGCAACGAAAATGGTTTAAAACGCCAACCAGCGATTCCTGACTCATATTTCCTTTATTCTGCAAGCAGAGAGTGCTTGGCTTCGAAGTTCGATTATTTCATCCTCGCCATAATGTATCCACAGGGGTACGTCCGTGGTGTGAAAATCGCCAATACAAAATACTTCATGGTCAAAAGTGTCCCCAACACGGACAAAATTGAAATCTTATAAGGAGGGCGACATGAAATGGCTAAAGGCTGCGGCGGATTACTAGCTTGCGCCCTAAAGGCCCGTGTGCTGTGCGATGTCAGTGCACGTTAAAGAACCCCAGGTGGGCGAAATTTCCGGAGCCCTTCACTACGGCGTCTCTCATAGCCTGAGTTGCTTCGGGACGTTAAACTCCAATAACCCAACCCAACTCAGCTTGCGCCTTAAATACACGAGATTGATTACAGTAACTACAAGCAACAGCATAGCCAAACGTTTGACTTAATCAGTCCAAGGAAGACTGGATTTCGATAAAGTACTCAACAGTAGGCGTTTACGCCACTTGACCAGTACTGCTGCAAATCACGGCAGCAATCATGTTGGAAAGGAATACGCGGAATGTACCAGATTCCTACAATGTTTCCTAGGCTACTAAAAAAATTGTTCATTCGATGATGCTGCCGGCAGCGATGCAGGCACTACATCCTCTTGGGTGGGAAGGGAGCAAGCTTAAATATACTAGCAGTCGAAAATATTCTACAACTCCGTGGGAACCATAATCTTGAACAGATCTGCACAGGAAGAAAGCACTAATTCATGCATGAGCCTCTGCGCACAGACGCATGAAAGCTGCTTATCATGCGTAGTTGATCAATCGAATGCCATTGTGCTCTAAATATATTTTGAGCTCTGGTTAGCTACACACAAAACTTCGCGGAGAGCCACAAAATTTCAAGGCATAGCAGAAAAGCTTACAAAGAAAGGACAATGTGAAGCGACTTACTGTAGCTATCCTCAGCGGAGGCAAGCCTCTCTTCTAACAATTCAATCTGCTGCTCC
The DNA here is from genome assembly GCF_055824585.1 of Amblyomma mixtum. NCBI lineage: Eukaryota > Metazoa > Arthropoda > Arachnida > Ixodida > Ixodidae > Amblyomma > Amblyomma mixtum. Next base: position 174,118,653 of record NC_143012.1, read on the forward strand.
AGTTTTTGTACGCACTCTGCCGCGCCACAATTGCAGTCAGCTAATGCCTGCATCCATACGACTTAGTACGATTAGAAGATCAATGAATTAAGAAATTCAAAAGCACTGCCAGCAGTTTTTGTTTTTACTCAGCAGCCGGATATGGGGGAACGGAAGGAATGAACAAGGTGTATGGCCTTTACAATCATAAGAGCTTGTATTCTTCCAACATCAGTGTTGATGCAATGCAACCCCACTAAAAAAGAAGAGGCAACCAATTTTCACGTCCTATTTTGTTTTAATGGAGACGATAACCCAGTGCGCTTTCAAGACTTTCTTATAACAATTACATTCCCGCAGTCTCGATTTCACCAGGCACAGCTGTGACTTTTTAGTCATACCAGTTAAGACTTTCTAAACGGTTTTTGTCGGAATTTATTGCGTAATTAGTATTCAGGCTGGAAAATCATTTCCCGGGACAGCCTAGCTAAACTTGTTTACAATTAACCCCTTAACAATAAGTATTTGTTGGACAATAATTTCGGTGGATCGAACGTTAGACGCGCACCGAACTTAGAATTTAACTTTAAAGAATAGAAACGCTGCTCTTACTGCAGGCAACGGCACGAATACAGTCTAGCCTGTCTCGTGTTTTCTGCTAGTTTTCATGTTGGATAGAGCCAGCTAACATGTAGCCTTACGATACCTTTATGGTGTGCAATCATCGACAGTACCTTACAAGAGATGCTGGTTCACTAAAAAAAAAGGTAATTGAAGCTATTCATTGAAGAGCATGAAATATCGTGGCACACACTTGCTTCATCCACCGGACGAATAAGTCTTGGTCGATGACTAGACAAACTCAAAATATTGCCACATTCCTGGACATTCTCGTGGCGCCGTCTCCTGGCCGAACTGCCTTAACCGCCATTCTGGCTAGCCTTAGCCATGGTGGCGGGCAGTGCTTCTTCGTCGTCTCTTCTTCGTGTTCCGCTCGGGAGTTCGCTGCTACGTGGCGCTGTTGAGTAAAACGTGACCTGGCTGTCCCGACTGTATAGCCGTGACAATATCAAATATCAACAAAAATTCAGCGTGGAATCTCCACATATTAAACGTCGAGCGCAGTGCAGTTTACTTGGGAGTCTACTAAGCCCTTACAAGCCCCCTCCCCCCAAAGAAAGCGAAAATGGGAAAAGACTGACGGATTGACTCGCGACTTTGAAGACCGGGTAGCACATGAGCAAAGGACGCAGACTATACTTCGGAACGCAGCCATCACTATACATTGAAATATTTGCCTGCATCTGGATGGCAATTAAAGTTCTTTTTACTACATTTCGGCAGTTTTCAGCAGTGTACATCGAAACATTAATTCTAGATCCACGATGCTTTTTCTGCCGGCTGTAGGCACAGTAAAGCATTGTTTCGGCGGGGTCTACTTTGCCCGCAGGCGGGAGAATTTCCGCGCTGAAACCCTTGATCCCGGCACACAACTCTAATAGGCTACAAAAATCGACGTGATACTTTGTCATGAAAGCTGATTTTTGGTAGATTCATTTCCGTCAAAAGCTTTCCAGACATTCCGTGCTACACTGTCGTTTAAAAATTATAATCGAGAGAAACTTGACTGCTGCTTGGGCCGTGAGCGCCTGCAGGAACCGCTGCATTGTGAGCCAAATAACACCCAGCGGTCACGCCGTGGAAATTCTGCTCACTGATCATCGAAAAAAGTGCGGTTTATGGGTTGCGCACTAACGAAAAAATAGTGTGACGGACTAGAAGACGACGAAGCGGGCAGTGGAATGGGCAGGAGCGCTCGTGCTTGGCTCGCAGACATTAAATCATATCATCGCCATCGGTCATGCCGTCCTTTCTTCATCGCTTGCCGTCACGTAACATTTGGTGTAAGGTGCGGGGTACCTTCTTCATCCCGGTCCCGGAGCTTAGGAGCCTGCTGTACACCGAGGTCTTCTGTGGAGAGCTCACGGCTTCGCACCTCCCGGCGCTTCCCCAGCCTGCCAGGTATGCCCCGACGCCGCCGCTCTTCACCGCCCCGCCCCAAGCCCCGACCAGAAGACACGACGACACAACGACCGCCGCAACTGCCCTGTGACCCCACTCACCGCCCACATGAGAACCCACATGAGAACGATCCTAGAAGACCTAACGACCTACGACCCCACTGAACCGAGACCGCCGCCACTGACCAGAGAACCCATTGACCACCGACACTCACACGAGAAACAAGTACCCCAGCCCCTGCCATTGGGTGCGTCCACGGGCCTCGACGTTGACTTCCAACAACCGGCTGCTCCTCAGTCTTCGTGGACCTGGCTTCACCCGCTCATCATCTCTTTCATCGTGACGGCAAGCCCTTCATCTTCTCTTCCCTGTTCATATGTTCTGCCACGCCCATCGTCACGTCCTGCTTGTCATCGTCTGTGGCATTCTAGTTCGCGCGATCGGGACGATCGCTTCGTGGCCTCGAGTCATGTGACGGACTAGAAGACGACGAAGAGGGCAGTGGCATGGGCAGGAGCGCTCGTGCTAGGCTCGCAGACATTAAATCATATCATCGCCATCGGTCATGCAGTCCTTTCTTCATCGCTTGCCGCCACGTAACAATAGTATACAAAATGAAGAAGGGGGACAACGTGCAAAATTATTTAGGTTAATTAGCGGGCTATATACTTGCATTACTGTTGACATGGGACCACTACGATGAACGCTTTGTAGTGGCGCAGACTATTATCCATTCTTACGCTTTTGGCTGCTTCAATGGTAATTTACGATTAGCACTCCGAACTTCTCACTAGACGGGAATGGCCGGAAGAAATAATAGATGGGCTACTCTTAAGCTGTAGCCGACCACTGGCAAAGGGTGGTGCTGCTTCCGGCAGCGGCGAAAACTAACTTTGCCGGCTGATTCGATGCCACAAACAACCGCAGGAAAGCTGTTCTTATGGCATCCTGAGTAGACAACGAGAAAACGAATTTCGACCCGAAATTTCGGCTGGCCGCCAGCAGAATATACTGTCTTTACTTTTAGACAATTAGAGCAACTATGACAACTACAATTGCCTGCATCCTGACGTAGTGCGCGCGTATCCGCATAGATAGCGCTATTCCTATGCAGTGCATGAGCCTCTGCATAGATGGCGCTCTATGCTATAATGCGTGTGTCGCTACATAGATGGCGCTCTGTGCTATAATGCGCGTGTCGCAGCATAGATGGCGTCATGCTCATCCACGCTTATTGAATACACAGTGAATTCATATAATCATTTTTATTCAACAACAAACATTCAACAACAACATACAATAACATAAAAATATACAATAACATGAGATGACATTGAACATTTTATTCAACACAGGCGAACACTTTGTTCAACTACTTTTCTAATTCTGCACATTTCTTCTCAATGATGGAAGATGTCTTTTCAAATGCATCATAGGAATTAAATTCAATAACTGACATAAGATCTTTGACGGACATGTGATTGACCGCGCACTTAAATCTCTTAGCCCAGTCGGTGACATTGTCACTAGGGACAGCCTCCTCATCAGACGTTATCGATGCTTTGTACAAATGGAGCTCTCCAAATGTTGTTCTATAATCGCGTTTTCGCGATGAAACATTCTTTGTTGGGATCTTAATGTTGCTCCAGTTGCAACAGGGGACGGGCGCACCATATGACTCGTCGTTTGGGGGCTCAATTTCACCTTCAATTGGGGGCTCAATTTCACCTTCAGTTGAGGGCTCAATTGGGGATTTTTGCTCACACTCCAAAGAGGTCCATCCGACACAAACATCGGACTCATCAATTGGTTCTGTGGGTTGTTGCGCTTTCACTGCTTGCAGAGGAAGATGCCATGCTCGAAAGCACCGTAAATTGGCGATGCTGCCAAATCATTTTTGAAACTTTGAGAGGCATGTTAGTATTTGCGACATAGCCACATGGCACGGGCCCGGTCCGCAATTCTGTGATGTGTTTTCTAATAGTGGTCTTCTTGATCTCCTCGTCCACATTAAGTGAGGTTGTCAACAAAACGTGTGCATTTTTCAGGTCCACAGAAACCAGACAATTGTGCACAATTCCATTGCATTGATCAATTGATCCCTCGCCTGCAATAACTACTATCTCTTCAAGTTGTTTGCATTTTGACAATTTGCCAAAATAGTTTGACTCAATCTCCCGGAAATCCCTCATATGCGTGAAATCCATGATTACTACTTTGGCACAGTCCGGCACAACCACATCATTTTCACTGGGCAATGTTGCAACGTCAAGATATGCCACTGTTTGCGGTGCATTCTCCCTTCTCAAGTCTAACCACCTAGATAGCACGTTGCCTTCCATGCTATAATTTTGCTTGACAACATTCTCCTGGCGATAGAACTCCTTGAGAGAAGAGATCAAATACTTGGCAGATTCGCTCAATGGGATACACAACTGCTTGGCATAATTCCGTACGAAATCTGACAAGGCTGAGACAAGTGCCGGGCTCATCCGTTCAACATTGCTTATTTTTATCAAATCAACGGGGCAATCATCTCCATTTCCAGTGTGGATTACGTCAGACAGTGCATAGACAAAGCGAGTAAGCTCGCGGTCTTGCCAGTTCAGTGGAGCATATTGACATGGCTTCAGTTCTATGTTTGATTTATTTATTTATTTATTATTCCTCAAAGGTCCCTTTCGGGGCATTACATGAGGGGTGAGGATAACACGGAAAAAAAATATACATTAATAAGAAAATGGACAAAAATTACATTGATGAATGCGCTTCCTCGATGGTGTTTTTGAAAAGTCGGTGAATCATGATGGTGGCCACTTCAGCAGGGAGGTTATTCCAGTCACGGGCAGTCTTTAAGAAAAATGATTGCTGGAATGTGGTGGTATGGGCACGTTCAGGGTAAACAGCGTTCGGGTGGTTATGGCGGGAAATGCGATGGATACGTGGAATTAATTGGTTGGTTTCTGTAAAGTTGTGGAAGAATTTGTGAAATAAGCAGAGACGTGCTGTGTTCCGACGGGTGACTAGCGTAGGCAATTGCAATCGTGATTTCAGACCTGAGATGCTGGTATGATAGGAGTAGTCAGATGAGATGAACCTCGCGGCACGATTCTGAACAGACTCAATGGTATTAATTAGGTTAGTCTGATGGGGATCCCAGACAGAGTTAGCATATTCAAGTTTAGGTCTGACGAAAGTCTTGTAAGCGAGCGATTTGAGAGAACTTGGTGCTAGAGCAAGGTTGCGCTGAAGATACCCAAGGACACTGTTTGCGGAGTTAGTTATGTTGGTGATATGGAGAGTCCAAGTTAGATCACGAGATATGGACGCCTAAGTATTTGTAATGATTGACCGAAGAAATTGGGCAGTTATTAATAGTGTACACTGGTGCGATGAAGTTGGGGCGACGGTGAAAAGAAATCAGTGAGGTCTTTGAAATATTAAGACATGAGCCACGTGTTACACCAATGTTGCACTTGTGAAAGGTCTTCTTGAAGAGCGACGATATCTGAAGAATTTGTTATGGGGCGATATATGACACAATCATCAGCAAACAGTCGGACGTTGGAAGAAAGACTAAGTGGAAGATCATTAATATATATTAGGAAAAGAAGGGGACCTAGTACACTTCCCTGTGGGACGCCAGACTTCACAGGTGAAAAAGATGAGTGACTATTAGCATAGACGAACTGATGACGGTCAGTTAAAAAGGCACGAATCCAATTAACGATGAAGGGGTGCAGATTCAGACGGGAGAGTTTATGTATTAAGCGACCGTGAGAAACTTTATCGAACGCATTTTCGAAATCAAGGAACACAGCGTCACAATGAATATTACGGTCTAAGTACGAGTGTAAATTGTGTAGGAAAAGGGCAAGCTGTGTCTCACATGAGCGGCCTTTAAGGAATCCATGTTGATTAGGATGGAAGAAATTTACAGAAGTTAAAAAGGTAGCAACATGCGAGTACAAAATATGCTCCATGATTTTGCAGCAAACGCAGGTGAGTGAAATCGGGCGATAATTTAACGGGGATGAATGGTTACCTTTTTTGAACACGAATGATTTTGCCGATACGCCAGTCACGTGGTAAAGATCCTGATGATAGCGATTGCTGAAAAATGAGCGACAAGATCACACTGCTAATATCTTTAGTATCTTTAGATGCCCATTTCAAAGCCATGGCAACCTTTCATGAAGGTTGTTAGTTATGAGCGACACATTTTTTAGGCCATCTATCAATGACTGACCCATGTCCCTATGCACCACGTGCACCCTTTCGCTACAGTAATGCAGGATGGCATCCTTTACAAATGGATATACATTTTTAGCCATTGCCTTGTAGTTTACATACACGCCAGCAGGAACAAATGGCTGGTTCATGCCTGCGATGTATGACTTGCAGCTAGTCATTTGCATTTTTTTCACATTACGAATGGGTTCTCTAACTGTAACTGGCACAGCGTCACGAGGGGTTCCTTCTTTTGCTATAATACAAATTTCTCCAATACACTTGTGCGTTACCAAGAGCTGGTTTACAAAAGTATAAAAGCGTGCAGGTCCGTCGTCGTTCAGGCGTAGAGAAATCGAGTGGGTCTCTACCTGGCCAGATGCAGTGTTGTCCTTTACGGTGTACAGTCCAGCTTCGATGAAGCGGTACAGCTGCTCGTTGAATCCATACAGATTCTTCCTGAGGGCGCAGGTCCCGTAGAGCCCTCCACACTCCATGACCAGGGGGCTTCCATCAATCAGGTGATGGCCAATGGCCACCGCCGCCGTCGCGAGACAATGGGATTGCTTGCGGGATACGTCTGCGCAATAAATTTACAATAACACACGTGAGCAAAAGTTGCACTTTTGCTCACGTTGACATCATCCGCCCACCTAGTTTTCAGCCGCCGTCTGCTACGCTTTTCTTCCCTTGGAATCCAAGAAGTTCGCAGGGGTCAAGTTGATGCAGCTCGCACAGGACCAGGTTAATTGGAGGAATATGGGAGAGGGTTTCGCCCTGCAGTGGGTATAGTGCGGCTGATGATGGTGATGACGATATCTCTAATCAAAGGGGTCTCTCCGCGGCCGCTTAACATCTATTCATCGCGATTTTCTCGCTCCAGCCGTAAACCAGTCTGACAACATTTTGTTCACCGTAAGTCCACATTGCTTACCATTCCCGAAAAAAAGGTTGTCTACTTCTCTCAACATTGAATTTATGTTCTGCCTGAGGCAGGCAGCACACGATTTGTTACAGCGTCACAGATTACCGAAGGTGAAGAGAATGTTGGGGATGACCCCCATACTATTTGCCTCTTCGGTGGCGGCTCTGTTCCACTCTCAGGAGTGTTGTCCGGGATGGCGCCTACTTGAGATTCCTGCACGAGTCTTGTCCTTTGGCGCTCCATTGCGCGCATCGTGCCTGCATTTCATGCTACGCACCAAATCTTGAGAGTCCTGGCGTTCCTAAATGTGTCCGAAAAGTAAATGATGACACTTACCGAAATCCAGAAGGGTTGCCGGCGCTTGTGGCTGGCCGGTTTCCCACTCCACCATGACTGTTGTTCCGCGTAGCTCTTCTATGGCGCTTTCCTTTCTTAGAAGCTTCACACCAGCATCAGCGTCTATGGCACGGACCGCATAAACGTCCCATTTTTCCTCTGCGTTCCATTTTACTAGTACATGTGTCATTTTGGAGAAAACGACGGTAGCTGGATTACAACTAAACAGTTCTCACTCTACCTTCCGAAGAGTGGCTACACTGCAAACGGAAAAACACCCAGAAAGGAGTAAATGGCCCATCGCGTAGCACACTCCCGAAAAGGAGTTTCAGTTACTCCTCTAAAAAGGAGTATTTGCTACACTCTCACGTACGGAGAAGTATTTTTGGTGTTCACTAAGGAGTAAAACTTTTCCTCCTATTAGGAGGGGGTTCTTTTCGGAGTAAATGTTTTGATCATTTACTCCTCTCAGTACCTGCTTTACTCTCACGTACGGAGAGGTATCTTTGCTGTTCAAAGGAGTACAAATTTTACTCCTTTTTCACGAGGGGTTCTTTTTGGAGTAAGTATCTGATCATCAAGCAGTATTAATGCTCCTTTTAGTACCTGCTTTACTCTCACATACAGAGAGGTATCTGTGGTGTTCAGAGGAGTAGAAATTTTATTCCTCTTAGGACAGGTGTTCTTTTTGGAATAAGTGTTCAGATCATAAAAGAGTATTAATGCTCCTTTTAGTACCAGTGTACTCTCACATACGGAGAGGGATGTTTGGTGCTAACAGGAGTAGATTTTTACTTCTCTCAGTACATGGCACCAAACAGCAGTAATAAATTATCCTTTTAGAGAGCTTTTCAGGAGTGTTTCAGCTCCTTTTAAGGAGTTTCTGGAATGTTTTTTGGAGTAAATTTCCTATTAGAAGGTTGCATTCATGATGCAACAGGAGTATATTTCACTCTTTGAGGGGGCACAGAACTCTAGTGAATGCTTAAATCAAATTAGAGACACTGAGCTGAAATAATCTTTAATTACTTACTCAGTTGTTTACAACATTATTTTCAATACTATTTACAATACTATTTACAATACTATTTGCAATACTATTTGCAATACTATCTACAATACTATTTGCAATACTATTCACAACACTATTCAGAACACTATTCAGAACACTATTCAGAACACTATTCAGAACACTATTCAGAACACTATTCGCAACATTAGGGTTTGCAGCTAACTCTTGAACCATTTATGGAGAGCCACCTCCATGACCCTTGTACATGTTTATGAGGTTCAATGACTTGATGCGCGGCTTTGTGTGTTTTAGGTCCAGAAAGGCGTGCTTCATAAAGGTTAGCATTCTATGCGCCTTTTGGGGGTATTCAATGTGGAATTCCCAAAAAGACGAAAAGAGATATGCCATCCCTGCATGCAGGGATGACACCTTAAGAAGGTGTTGCTTGTCAACATAAAGGCTTATTCTGCCGTCAGTCCTGATGAGGCACGGAGTGAAAGGGGGCTCCTTCTGTAATGAAGATTGCAGAAAAACCACACAAAATCAATTACACACCTGTAGGCTTGAAGCAGTGTTTGCAGCAAGAAATTACGCTATTTCATTCAGATAGACGTAGTTAAAGTTTTGCTTGTAGCATTAGCTGCAAGCAAATAATTATGCTGCGCTAAAGGCCTCAGGGTGGAAGCTACTGATGGAAACCAAGCAGCAAGTACATATGAAGAGCGACATTCTTCAGAGGTGCACTAATAAGGATAAAACAATGCACGTAGATAGCATGATCTGGTGATTGCAATAGGGCTGGAATAGTCATGCTTAGTCAAGTTGTCAAAACTGTCATGCAAGAGCCGAGAGAACAGCTTACTTAGCTTAGCTCCCCTATTAGCAATTATTCCAGAAACGCAGCAAAACTAGCACTGAACCTAGTGACATTTTTGAAACCACTGCTACTAAATTTAACGCCAGAAACATGCAACAATTGCTCCTGCACAGAGAGTGTCATGGCCATATAGTATTGACAGTGCAAGGCACTGCGCACTACTAATCAGCATAAGGGGAGGCTGGCTAATCAGTCTTAGATTGAGCATGCTCAATCTATCCTCTTTAATAAAAACGCATCATGTTCTGAGTGACGTAGGTCTTCGCATTTTTGTGTCATTTGCTTTTGGTTTGATGTAGTGCTTCGATGCGAACTAGATGAACATCAATTAGCCCTTCTTGTATCCTTGTAAGCCACAATGCGGTACAGTACATATCGAAAAACAAAGGCGTGTTTGCATGCATGATATTATTTTCAACTCTGTTTATTCCTTTTTCCATGCTATTTATGAAAGACTGTAGTAGTTTCTAAAAGGCATTTGCACATTGGAATGGAAAGCAGACACTTAGCAATCACTGCAGTTCTATCAGGCTAGCGTGTGATACAGATGAAAACACAAGATTACCTCCACGTTCTCCTGCACTAGGTCACGGTCAGTTACTGGCAGTGTGCCAAGAAAGGAGTGCAGCTGGCAGTAAAATTGCCACTCAACTCTTTTAGATCCTGTTGCAGATCCAGATCGCCTCAGCTTCCGAGAAAGACTATTTTAGTCCATGAAACTGCATTACGAAAATACACAAGGTACAATTTTTTTTAAGAGAGAAAAATGGAGGAAAGGTAACGCTCGTGCTATTGAACACATTCAGCAAATGAAGCTGTACGGCTCGGGTAGCAGCTGTATTAGCACGTGCAAGTACAGCCAGCCAAATCTTTAGCTGGCGTGCGCGACGGCCGCTTTTTCTGTGCTCCTGCAGTTTATGACGGCGCAAAATTGCTAAGATATCAAATTTAGGCTCACTAAACCTCTGCTTAATATTGAGCTTCCCTCAAGTTTGCTCCGTCACAAAGCGCAGGAGCGCAGAAAAAGCGGCCGTCGCTCACGCCAGCTAAAGATTTGGCAGGCTGTACATGAAGCACGTTTTAACTTCAGCTACCAGAAAGGTATGCTGTTGAGCACCTACTATAGATGAGAATACTTATGTCACCTACTATAGGCGACATCAAGAAAGAAACGCGTGTGCTGCTTGTGCAAGTCACTTGTACCAGTGGAGTAGCCGGCCCTTTTCACGCTGTTGGTGAAACATTAAAATACACATGGTTTGATTTGGTTTAAGGTGTTCAACGTCCCAAAGTGACTGAGGCTATGAGAGACGCCTAGTGGACGGCTCCGGAAATTCACCTGGAGCTCTTTAACGTGCACTGACATCGCACAGTACACGGGTCTCTACCATTTCACTCCCGATCAAAGTGCGACCGCTGCGGCCGGGATCGAACCCATGTCTTTGGCGTCTGCAGCTGAGTACCATTATCACTGAGCCATCGCGGCGTTTAAAAAATACACACGGTGCAAAGGAATTGTACGCTGTTAGTGCAACGAAGCTTAGTTCAGGACGACGCCGCATCACGTACAGCATAGGACACGCAGCTCGTACTAATTTGTGTGTTCTGCCGAACGCGGCGAGGTTGGCACTCACCCCGACAACCTGGGCATCACTACGATAGCGGTTGCCGCACGTCACGTACACACTAGTGTTTACACGGGGAACCAAAATGGCTTGTAAACATCATTACTTAAAGAGGAAAAACAAAATTATGTGCTTGCCGGTATTGTTTGTTTAAATTTTCAAGTTTCTGCCGCACCTGCTTTGCCGAGTATGGTCATCCGCCAGCCGGAAAGCGCACGTTCAACAACTCCGCCATGGCGCTATATATGCGCGCATTGCGCATGTTTGAGCGCAGTGTGCTAAGTTTGTCCTGCCACATTCATATCAACACTTCTGTAGTCGCAATAGGCCAGTTGACACGCTTCTGGGAGGACGCTTCGCTTGCCGCGGCACTACACTTGACCGACATGGTGGCAGCCATTTTGTCAGTTAGCAAGGCTTGACTGTGCTGGTCGACCTCAGTTTACAATAGCCATGGCTAGCGACATAACTGCGGTTAGGTTTCCGGTGCAACTGCGCGTAACTATGCTTAGTATTTTGTAGAGAGAGGGTGTGGTAGATGGTCCTTGGCGATCACAAAATGAACAAGGGAGGTGAAAACCTCAGGTTGCTTGAGCAAACGTTTCGACAAGAGGACTTGTCTTCGTCTGGGCAAAGCGTTCATCATTGGCAGGGATTAAATAGGGCCTTCGCTCCGAGGAGGAAGGCCCCGGGTGGGGGAAGGAATGTTTGGTTTGGTTTGGTTGGTTTGGTTTATTGGGGTTTAACGTCCCAAAGCAACTGAGGCTATGAGAGACGCCGTAGTGAGGGGCTCCGGAAATTTCGACCACCAGAGGTTCTTTAACGGGCACTGACATCGCACAGTACACGGGACTCCAGAATTTCGCCTTCATCGAAATTCAACCAACGCGGCCGGGATCGAACCCGCGTCTTTCGGGTCAGCAGCCGAGCGCCGTAACCACTGAGCCACCGCGGCGGGTGGGGGAAGGAAAGTGGTGTGAGAGGGGATGCGTGCCAGGAAGGGGAGGGAGGTGAATCTTGATTCGTTAAGCTGCTATACTGGAAAAACCTATATCCAGGGGGTGTGAACAAATGATTTGAAGGGGCTGCGACGGGGGAGGGGGGGGGGGGGGGGCGCTGGGTGGACCTGTAAAACTCAGATAAGAGGATTAGTCAGCGTGGCACAGGGAAATGAGAACAAGGCAAACAAAATAGGCTGGCACTGGAAGGAGAAAGAAAGAGGGCGCATTTCTAAGGAAGGACAAAGCAGGGGGGGGGGGGGGGACGGCTCGAGTTCAGAGAAAGCCAAAAGGTGGGGGCGGAGGGGGTACCAGGAATGTCATGGTTTCCGAGAACTGATAGCCGGGGTTTAGGGGAAAAAAACGAAAAAGTGAACAATGGGAGAGGGTGAGAAGGCCGGAAATGTGGTGGAAGAAATGACATGGGAAGGGTGCAAAGAGCGATAATATACTTATGCGAGGTTCTAGGAAATGGTCTGGGAAATTTAAAATTATGCTAACCCTGGAATGTACCTGACAGATTCCAGGTTTCCTCTGGACATGTTAATCCCTGTTGGTTGCCGTGTTTTAAATTTGTGGATTAGGAATGCTTCTCTGTATTTTCTGTCCCTAGTCGATTTGAAGCCTGACTGAGGGATGCACAATTTGAGTTCATCGAATTTGTGATGGCGTTGATTAAAATGGGTCGACACTGCCTTCTGTTCATTCCGTGTTGTGTCAGCCCGGTGCCCGTTTAATCTGTCACTCGGTGTTTGCGCGGTTTCGCCGATATATTGTTTCTGGCAGAAGGAGCACTGAAGTATGTGGATAATATTGGACGATGTGCAGTCAAAACTGTTCTTTATATCGAAACTGAAATCGCTTGCCGTACTTTTAACCGTAGTGTCCGTTTGTAAATGTTTGCATGTCTTGCATCTAGGTCGAGACCACGAAGTTACTGTCGGTGGTGGTTTCTTACCGAGCCTAGCATGCACCAGATGTCATTCAGGTTTGTGTTGCGTCTGTATGTTAGCGTTGGTGCGTCGGGAAATATTTTCTTGAGACGGTCGTTACCATGGGGTGGTATTTCCGCAGAATATTGTTTATGTTTGGAAGCGCGTTTGAGTATTTCGTTATAAGTGCAGGAGGTCGTTGACTGTTAGCTTTTGTTCGTTTTTTAAGAACTACATCTCGTTTCAAAGTGGTTGCTCGTTGGAACGCATTATTAAGGGTTGTCTGTGGATGGTTTCTGGTGATTAGTGTGTTTTTTAGCGAGTGGAGGTGTTTCAGATAGTCGTCGTCGTCGCTACATATTCTTCTTAGTCTCGTTGCCTGTCCTACGAATATACCTTGTTTGCAGTGTCTTGGATGATGGCTAGTGAAATCTAGGTATTGTTGTCGGTCGGTAGGCTTCCTGGAAAGTGTGGTTTCGAGCTTGATATTTTCTTAATGGGCTGTGGTGTCAAGGAAATTGACTTGCGTTTTCGAGTCGGCTATGTAACGCAGGTATATAAGTGGTTTTTTTTAGAAATGAATTTAGAAGCTTTGATTCTAGTAGCCCCATAAAAATGTTCGCGTAGGTGGGTGCGAAGGGAGTGCCCATGCTTGTTCCAAATACTTGAAGATAGTAAGAAGAATCGAATTCAAAGTAGTTGAGTGTTAGTACCAATTCAAGTAGCGTGAGGTACACTTCAGTTTCGTGCGGGTGAGCATTTTGAGTTAGAATTTTGGAGAGCGCGTCGATACCTTCATTTATGGGAATATTTGTGCACAAAGCGGCGACGTCAAGTGTGGCAAGTATGCTATCTTCTCGGATAATGGAAGCGTCATTCAGAGTCTCTATTATGCGGGGAAAGTGCGGTGTATCCTCGAAAAAGGAAGGGAAGTGGGTGGGAATATCTGCAAGATAGTTCTATGCGTTGTTTTTCTATTTTGGTGCCTAATTGTATTTATATGCGCAGCGTGCCAAATAAATATCAGTTGTTATTTCAGCGCTGTGTTGTCCGTTTCCTTCCTTCTTCCGCGCTCTTCTTTGGCCTTCAGCCTTGTGCGGTTTCAATCATACCATTACAGAGTGCGCCGTAGAAGTAGGCGGTAGGATGGTTCGATAGGATACTGGGAAGTTATCTCAGGAGACTAAAGATCTGATTAAGAAACTGCAAAGCATGAGGATGTCTAACTCCACAGGCAGAATAGAACTAGTAGAGCTGTCGAAGTTAATAAATAAACGCAAGGTAGCTGGCATCGGGAAGTTTAACATGGAGAAAATCGAGCATGCTCTAAAGTGCGGAGGTAGCCTAAAAGCAGTGAATAGAAAACAGGGCACAGGTAAAAACCAGATGTATGCGATAAGACACAAAGAAGGCAATGTCATTAGCAATATGGATAAGATAGTTAAGCTAGCCAAATAGTTTTACACAAATCTACACTGTAGTGATTGCGATCGGAATGTTACTGAGAGGCAGTAGAGCGCAGCAATGGGACATCCCGCCAGTAACGAAGGAGGAAGTAAAGAAAGCCTTAGGAGCAATGCAGAAGGGAGAAAGCAGCTGGTGAGGATCAGATAACAGCAGATTTGTCGAAGAATGGAGGAGAGATTCTGCTCGAGCCATCCTGTATACGCATTGCCTTGTGATCTCAAGCGCACCTAGAGCTTGGAAAAATGCTAACATTATCTTAATTCATAAGAAAGGAGACGTCAAGGACTTGGAAGAATTACAGACTGATCAGCTTATTGTCTGTTGCCTACAAGGTATTTACTAAGGTAATCGCGAACGGGGTCAGGACAACCTTAGACTTCAATCAATCAAATGATCAGGCAGACGTTCGTAAAGAGTACTTGACAATAGACCATATTCACGCTATCATTCAGATGATAGAGAAATGCGCAGAATATAACCAGCCCCTATATATAGCGTTCATTGATTATGAGAAAGCATTCGACTCAGTAAAAACCTCAGCAGTCATGCAGGCATCGTGGAATCAGAGTGTAGAAGAATGTATGTGAAAATATTGGAAGATATTTATAACGCTTGCACAGCTACCATAGTTCTCCATAAAGTAAGCAATAAAATTCCAATAAGGAAATATTGTGTCAGGCAGGGAGACACCGTCTATGCTATTCACTGCCTGTTTACAGGAGGTGTTCCATGGCCTGAAATGGGAACAGTTGGGGATAAGAGTTAATAGAGAATACCTAAGTAATTTGCGATTCACTGATGACATTGCCTTGCAAAGTCATTCAGGACATGAACTGCAAAGCATGATCAATGAGTTAGACAGGCAGAGCAGAACGGTGGGGCAAAAATTTGACATGCAGAACACCAAAGTAACATTCAACAGTCTAGCAAGGGAGCAGCAGTTCGCAATTGGTAGCCAGGTGCTGGAAGTAGTAAGAGAATATGTCTATTTAGGGCAGGTAGTGACAGCTGATCCGGATCATAAGAGGGAAATGACTAGAAGAATGAGAATGGGGTGGAGCACATATGACAGGTTCTATAAAGTCTTGAATGGCAGTTTACCATTATCCTTCAAGAGAAAAGTATGCAACAGCTGTATCTTACTGGTGCTCACCTATGAGGCAGAAACGTAGAGGTTAACAAAGAGGGTTCACATTAAGTTAAGGACCTGTGGAAAGAAAAATGGTGGGTTTAACGTTAAGAGATCGGAAGCGGGCGGAGTGGGTGAGAGAACAAACGTGGGTTAATGATATCTGAGTCGAAAACAAGAGGAAGAAATGGGCTTGGGCAGGGCGTGTAATGCGAAGGCGAGATAACCGGTGGTCTTTAAGGGTAACGGAATGGATTCCAAGAGACGGCAAGTGTAGCAGGGGGCGGCATAAAGTCGGGTGGGTGTATGAGATTGAGATGTTTTCGGGGATATGGTGGCTGGAAAGGACAGGCTTAAGGGAGAGACATGGGAGAGGCCTTTGCCCTGCAGTGGGCGTAGTCAGGTTGATGATGATGATGGTCCACCATTGCCGGGCTGTCTTGCGTATTATGACCTGTAGAATGATACAGGACAGCATTAGTGCAAGTAGTGCAACGCAGGCTTCAGTCAAATGCTATTTTGTAGTGAAAGATTGCCCCTGCATTCAAAATATGATGCATAATGAGGCTTCATCACACCATGAAATGTCTCATTGAAGCAATGCCATGTACAGTGTTATAACAATGGTGTGGATAAGCATGCTTGAGGGATGAAGGAAGTATGAAATTTTGTGGAACATAGAAGTTAGGTTTATATGAAAAATCAAAGCATGGCAAACAAACGACAACAGGGAAAAAACTGCACTGCTTTGGTTTTCTGTGCTGAACCAACTAACCCAAATTGCCACTCTTCATCAGTTTTTTTTTGTCCTCCACTGCAGCAATTATCAGAGCAAAGAAATTTCTCTGTTTCCGATTTCTCGCTTGACAGAAAAAAAAAGATCTTTTATGACAGACAAACACCGCATCTTCAGTGCCTCTATCATACCTTCATGCCATGAACTGGCGACAATGGCCGTTGGAATGGCCCTTCACCCTCCAGTCTTCGCACTGCAATATTTTCCACACCTGCCGGTGGTGGCGATGTGGCGGCATGAAATTGAAGTGGTTCCTGAATGTCGTTCTCAGGGCTAATGACACCGATTTAGCCAGGGCTTTCACCCGCAGCCTCGGGAGACGTGGTAGCCATCTGCGGCGTACAGGGCACGTTTTTCTTGTCCCGTTGCAACAAACCGCCCCTGCAAATGCACGAATAATATGGACACTATAGCAGCATCTCACATAATGCGACACAGTCAAAATGCGCAAGCCAAAGTGTACTTCATGATGGAAATATGTGGTCGTAAAGTAAACGAGGCACAAAGAAAAAGAAGACACAGGACACGCGCCATATCAAGTATATTTCAATCGCAGTCACTTCAGCATTCCAGGTTAGAGGGCCGATATGCATGCAGTGCCTTTCCGGTACATTTACCACTTCATGACCACGCCAAGGTGGTATTCCAAGTTATATACAACTTTGTTCTCTTCACATTATATACTTTTGCTTGCCTTGATGAAACAGAAAGTCCATGGATTCGTACTAGTCATTTATGATGTAACACAACGTAGTACAAGCTTAAATCAGAGAGAGAGAAACAGAAGGACGGAAAGGAAGGGGAGGTTAACCAGGCGATGCCCAGCAGGCTACCCTACATGTGGGGAGGGGAACAAAGGGGGAAAAGGAAAAATAGCGGCAACGAGATGAGTTTTCCAAGTGTCCATGGACCACTATGTCAAGGGGACAAAGGGCACACACTGAAAGCTTAAAGCTTGTAGACGAAAACACAACCCAGAGTCCTTTAAGAACCTCAGGAGCGCTTTCACTGCTTTCCTTTGTGAGGAAGCTTGTGTCCAGGGCCCCAGAACCTTGGGCTTTGTTAGAGGGCGTGAGTCCAAGCGGTAGAGAGTAGCAGCCAGGAAGGCGCACTCTCGCTCAAAACGAGGGCAGTCACAGAGTAGGTGCCCAATCGTTTCATCGCAGCTGCACTGCTCACATGCAGGACTCTCTGCCTGCGGAATGTTTACCTGCACGCCGACTAGCACCACATCCTCTGAGGCTGCGAGGATTCTGATTATTGTCAAGCCTTTTCCTCCTTTTTCTTTGCCCCGCTGTCTCCGACAGCCGTGGTGGTAGCCTGAAGAGAAATATTTTCCTGGCCACAGAGGCTGCCTGCTGCACCAGCTTCTGCATGGAAGAAACAAGCAGCATTAATAAATGTGGCATACAAAACAGCAATGTGAGAGGAAAGTGGCCAAGTATGCGACTGTCGCATACATGAGAGCAATATATCCATCAAACTTCTCTGTCTATACTGCACGATGAAACAAGAAGTCTCCTAGCTTACATGCCGTTCTGGCACTTTGTAAGCACCATGCAGACATGTGCACATTGAGGAAATCTGACGTGCAGAAAAACAGAAGAAACGCCAGAGACAATTCATACAGTAGACTATGCACTAAGTAATCACAGTATAACGTACACCCTCCGCACTGCGTGGTCCCTTTCGCCATCAGTCACCCACTGTTTGTTTCTATTCCCTCTTTCTTCCCTTGGAAGTTGAGGGGCAATTTTTTTGCGTCTTTGCCTCCTGCAAACCGAGGCTTCACACGCCAATGCCGGATACTTCTTGTGGTAGTGGCTTTTCTGATAGCAACCCATGGAAAAAAGCAAGAAAACGAGCTATAATCGTGACATCTGTCGCGCAATTTGTTATGCGCGAAGCACGTGCTCCTTGCCGCGAAAACCACATTTCGCACGCGTAGCCGCTACTCACAACAGTCGCAAGCTCCCCATGATCACATACCTTTATATCATCGGCTATGTCCTCCGGCGGCCGTTGGGTGCAGAGGTCGTTGCCGCCGACATAAATTGCTAGGAAGTCCAGTGGCTTCAAAGACATCCTGTTGATCATGTCCAGGAGGATCCGTGCGTCGGCGCCGCCGAAACTGAATGTGCACACGTTACACGGTACATACAGTCTTGTGTCGTTCAGAAATTTTACTTCGTTGTCGCCAGTGATCGCGCCGTGCAACGCAGAAGACATGGCGACGTGTGGCACTTCACCCTGCCGCGCAGACAAACCCCCGCGCGCACAAACGTAAGCACCACGTGACAACCATCGCTAGCAACGCACTCAAAAACTAGAGCATATGTAGCGTGCATACTATCCACAATAAAATATAATACTATTATAAAGTGCATCTGTCTAAGGCTCGAACTTCGCTATTTTTGTGACTTTTGTATTTTGTTCGCGCCACGTTTGCTTCTAGTTCTGGTTTCGAATTCCGCAAGGAAACGGGCATGGGAGTTTGGAAAATCTGGGACGCCGGGGAATGTGTTCGCAGAGATAGAGTTTATGGTTCGCAGCCACGGTTATGTGGCTGTAACTGCACTGTGAGACTCGCCAGCAGCAAGACTGTCACTCGAGCGGGACAAAGCAACTCACCGAAATATGTCAGATTCTACCGCTGTTCTGGCCACCGCGGTGGCTCAGTGGTTATGGTACTCGGCTGCTGACCCAAAAGACGCGGGTTCGATCCTGGCTGCGGTGGCTGAATTTCGATGGAAGCGAAATTCTAGAGGCCCGTGTACTGTGCGACGTCAGTGCACGTTAAAGAACCCCAGGAGGTCGAAATTTCCGGAGCCCTTCACTACGGCGTCTCTCATAGCCTGAGTCGCTTTGGGACGTTAAACCCCATAAACAAAACCAAACCAAACCATCTACCGCTGATCTCGCCGTTCGCTGTTCGAGGGGATCCCGTGCAAAGAGAAACCTCGCTATAGCAGGAGTAGCCTCCATGGCGGTGGTCAAAGATGACAACATTTTCCGCACATGCAACATCAAGGACGAACCCGATGTAGAACTTGTTGGGTTATCTGGCGCATGGTTTTGGTAATAGAAAGCGAAACTCAAAACGGAATCGAGGGAAGTGAACACGACGACGCGCTGTGAACCCGATGTAAAGCGATGCTTCTGCGATTCAGTGCCCTCTCCACCGCATTTACGAACATTACACTATGCAATGCATCCGCGGACAGTGTACTTGACAGCGGTTCACCATTCAAGCGGTAGGCTACAAGAAAAAGCAAAACACAACTTCAGTATTTTTTTTTCATCAATTTCGAATGCTGAAGCTTTGCACACCAATAACCATGCGACGCTCGCATGCGTTTTCGCCCGAACAGCCAGCTTTTTGAAAGCAAATGGGAGCGGGCGCGCCATGTGAATTTTGGTATAACAAAATGTGTCAGAAGCAAACCTATAGCAATTTCCCTAGCAGCAGTCAGGCAACGGCAAAAAGGTCTGGTATGAACTGCATACGGCTGACCTGTTTTGCTATATGCTGTTATTAATAACATGGGCTATTTTTTCACTCGCGTGTCATTATTTCAAAAGCGTCTGAGTATTCGCTTTTACTGTTATAAAGCTGCATAAGATAGTTGTCTGGGCTACATATTTCTGCATGTTAGGTACGGACTGAAACCCTTCTCACAGGCTCTGTCCGAAAGACACTGGCAGTTGGTGTTCGCACACAAGCCTGATAAAATACTAATCCGAATTAGTTACCCCACAGAGTCTGTTTTTTGGCAACTTCTTCACACGAAAGTCTCAGGGAATACCTCCACATACGAGCCCAAAGAGTCAAATGAGTCCTATAACCGTGTTGTCACTTAGTCTGCACGAAAACATAATTACATTGCCTTCTTTACGAAGCCCATCTCTCATTTGCCATGTTACACAGCATTACGACGCCGACACCACTGAAGGTGTTTGGGATATCACTGGGGTGATACATTGTTATATGGGTACACGAAGTTGACGTACTACCCTAAAAAATGTTTCACTGTGAGATGTATTACAGGTTACAACGGAGACTTTAGAAGAACCTTGTCAAAGAAGGGCTTAAATCACACCTGCACTGACCGCATGGTTGGTGCCTGCTAAGATGTTTCAGTGCATGTTCTCTCAAGGAAATAATTGCAGCAATGCTTCTCATTGTTGACAACATATATTTGAAAACTGTTTTCTCTCGCATCTCACCCGCAATTGAATAAGAAAGAGAGCAGAAAGGCAAATATTTTTGCATGTCACAAATCTGCCAGTATCGCTGCATAACAATAAATCAACTTAGGTTCAGTTTGAACTGTATAAGTTTGGAATTATTCTGAGTGAGCTATATTTTTTACTTTATGACAAAACAGGTAAAATATTCAGTTAACACCATGGTTTCTTAAGGCGGGAGCCTTTAGTGCCCCATCGTTGTAAGCAGGAGTTGTCGACAGAAATGTCACGCTTTTCAATTGGTCGAAACGGTCGTGACGTCACAGTGCGCGAATTTCAAACGGAGCCAATTGTACTTTGGCTAGTAACCATGCAACGAATTAAAGGGATCGTATAGTGATGGTTTAAAGGGAATGAGTTTAGTTAATTGCTCAATCACCTGATTAGCCTAATTAACCTTTATAATGAGGCCAGATAAAAAATAAAACCGAGTAGGAAATTGGTCGAGTTTGGGAACCGAACCCCGGTCTCCGAAGTGGGATACGAGCATGCTAACCACTCCGCCACGCCAGCTCTTTTTTTTCTTTATTGCCTGGCTTTTGCAATGAAAATTGGACAATACAAACAATCAACAAAACACAATAAACGCTATGTACATGCGACTCGTGGTCAGTCAGCATGAATCTGGCTTCGTCTAATTAAAATTCAGGCAATGTACACAGCGGCTCCAGTTTTGAGAGCCACTCCAGAGGGTCCGCAGCGGCCTTCTGAATGGCCAGAAACATGTCCATATTTTCGCGAAAGTAAATCCTGGCAGGTCTTGCGTATCGGTCACAATGGTAGCCTGCCATTCTGGAGCCCCATATACAGTGGAGGCCTGTCAGCATTATTAAGGCGAAAGCCTATAATGTCTCATCGTTGTAATCAGCAGTTGTCGACAGAAATGTCACGCTTTTCAGCTGGTCGAAACGGTCGTGACGTCACAGTGCGCCAATTTCAAACGGGGCCAATTGTACTTTGGCTAGTAACCATGCAACCAATTGAAGGTATCATATAGTGATGCTCGAAGTAAGTGGGACTGAGCTTAGTTAATTGCTTAATTACCCAATTAGCCTAATTACCTTTTCTAGTCAGGCCATATAAATAAATAAAACCGAGTAGGAAATTACTCGAGCTCGGGAATCGAACCCCGGTCTTCGGAGTGCGAGACGAGCATGGTATCCACTCCGCCATGCCAGCTCTTTTTTTTTCTTTATTGCCTGGCTTTGGCTCATGACTAGAGGCCGTATTTTTAGGTACTAAAAAGCACGTTTTAGGCGCCATAAATAGGCGGCTAAAATTTCATTTTAGGCACCTAACGGAGAAAAATAGGCACTATGAACTTTATCAAAAGTGCACACAGTTCCGAACTTCAGCGCGCAATATCTGCCGTAAAATAAAACAAAAACACAGCAGGAATGATTTGGGACCTTAAGCAAGGTGCGAACATTAGAAGCCGTTTTTTTTTAAACCTGTCGCTCAACTTTTCCTACAATACACATGCTTCAGCAGAGCAAAATGGACGGTTACCAACACTTTTAAAACACTTCGGTATACCTCGAAAGAAACAATTCGCTTGTCGTGTACAAAAGTAGAAACAATGAACACCTTAACAGGAGGCTGCGTATTTAAAAATTGATAAAAGAGCGAAGAAACCATTTCGATTTAAGGATCATGCCGGAAGAGTGGCCTTCATGCAAGCATTAAATGACCATTGTTTGAGTCATTTACTCTATGGTTTGAGTGCACGAATGCATTTGCGTATGCACGCACGACTGCCAGCTGTCTAGTGTGGCCTGCCCCAACAAAATCACCGCCAAATGTCATTTGATGAAGATGGCATGCGGCTGGGGCACAAGGAACGAAAATAAGGCAGGTTACCCAGGTGCAAATTTTAATCAGTTAAACTGTTTCCAGCAGGTTTATGGAACATTTTACTGTTGGTTTCAATTGGATCCAGCTGGTAATTATTTGGAGGAACCTGTAAGTTACTCCGTATACTTTCCGAAATGTGGTGCCATCTGGCCAACTACCACTTTAACAGCCAAAGTCATCAAGAAGCTGCCAGATAAAATGACAGAAAATAGGAAAAAGGTTGCTGACGAGGTCATCTAATGTTGCAACGTGTGTGTTCTACTCAAAACCGAAGTGGATTCGAAAGCAAACAGAATCTGAAAGCAATACCACAGCGTATTTCAGGCCCCTTTTCTGTAAAATAGGGCATTTTTAGGCACCGATGCCGGAAATAGGCATTTATAGGCACTGACACCCTGAATAGGCATTTATAGGCACTATAAAAAGAGTATTAAACATATTGTCAACACCTAATTCATGCTCATATGTAAAAATGGTGCGCCTACGAAGCGTTGAAAAAAATAGGCATTTGCCTAAAATCCGGTCTCTACTCATGACATTGCACAACAAAATTACACATAACGCTATATACATACAACACTGTCGTGGTCAGCCAGCACGAGACTGGCTTCGTCAGCTTAAAATTCCCGTAACATACACAACGGCTCTAGTCTTGAGAGCCAGCTCGGTGGTTTGGAATGAACAAAGGCGCGTCTAGTGAATACGGTGTCTTCGCTCACTGCCATTCTCCTCCCTTCCCTTCCGGCGAGGTTTAAGTGTCCACCAAGATATAAGAGACAGATACATTTCCTTTCCTCAAAAACCAATTTACCGACGAGCGAGGCGCAGAACCGAATGGGCGATGGCGTTCAATGGACTCCCTGGCAGCGTTGCAAGACGCTGTCGCGTTCCGCTCTTATAGGCGAAGCTTAACATCTTAACCACACATCAGTGACCGCACTTTAGGTAAAAAAAGTGCACTCCCCCTGAATTTTGACGGGTTTCCACCGAGATATGTGAGACAGTTACTGCGTAATTTCCTTTCCTCAAATACAATTTTCATTTTCTTCATTACGGGCCATCTTTGTCTTTCTTCTTTCACTCCCAATTCCTCCCTTCCTCTACGGTGCGGTTCAGGTGTCCACCGAGATGACAGAGAATTACTGCGCCTTTTCCTTTCCTCAAAAAGCGTTGCGTTCAAACGGCAAAGCATCGCGCCGAACGGGTGGTGGCGTTCCGTGGACTCCCTGGCAGCGCTTCAACACGCTGTCGCGTTCCACTCCTAAAGGCGAAGCTTGAGCGTCATTAATCAGCAGTTAATTAGTATTGAGGCACTAATCAGCAATTAACCATTAATTAGTGATTTGTCATCACTTAGTAATTAGTACTCAATTACATGTGACGCCACCAGTGCCACAGAAGCAGGCAAAGTGATGCGGAAAACGCTTTCGCCTCTACCCACTTTAGACAGTGTGCCCCCTGAATTTTTAAGTCGAAAGGCACCCCATCCTCATTTTCAACAGATAAGTACCGAATGCCGTACGGGTCTAGCAGAAATTCTTTCTTTAAGGTTCGCTGCAACACATCCCAAAAATAAACCCCTCCCCAACAGTGTTTTTTTAAAAAACATGGTCTATTGTTTCCGGCTTCCTGCAAATCAAACAGTGAGATCCCCAGGGTAAAAAGAATTCCTTTCCCTCTAAAAATTTTTTAACCGGTAAGCTTCCGGTGTGCAGCTTAAAAAAGGTTTTTGTTCCTGGCGGCACCTGCATTTTTTTCACTCTCTTTAAAACATCTTTGCCTGGGCCTCCACTGTACAAGGCCCTGTACAAGGGCACGGGGAAAACTACATCGCACAAAGCACGGTACAGTTTCTTTCGTTTCACAGTGGACAGAAAGTCATTTGAAAACCGCGCGGAAAGAAACCTTACACTAGCAACGCCCTTAATAAAGTATGTAATGTATGTCTTCGGAAATTCTGGTGACTTTTTGCATTAGGCTCATTCGACTGTCTTATGACTTTCTTGTGAGTTTCCTTATGCGTTCGTAATGGCTTTCTAAAACAAATTGGCCGCCGTCATTCTAGTGTGTTCCTAATGCATGCTTTTCTGATGCCTTCTTCTTGGGTCTCTGATGTCATATCAAAGAGCTTCTGCATTAGAATCTTTGATGCTGATCAGATGCATTTCTAATGTTTTACTGCGGTTTTCCCAGCTCGTATTTGAGTGTCTTGTGGGGGCAGAGAAACATTCCGGCATGTTTTAATGCAGTATGTAAATAAAAGCAGTCCTCCATGCTACAGCGAAGACAGAGTGAAAATTTGCACTGCATGTGGGAACCACCACTCCGACTCTACCACCACACTCTTATGAATCTGCTACTGTGTAGTTGTAAGAAGACATTAGTTTTCTAGCTCCTGCAGCTTTGAGGCATCAAAAGTGTAACATGTGACTTAAAAACTATGTGTACCTTGTGAGGTGGGCATCATCGTTTTGGTGGGTACATGTAAACATATAATACAAGGATCCATGTTGTTAAAAAAGGCATGCTAAATAACCAGCCAAAACTTTTTAAATCAAAAGCTGGCTTGCATGCATGGCGATCACATACATACGAACTTCTCTGAACTCATTTTATTTCTCTGCTCAGCATTGATAACAGGCTGTTCTTCAGCTGCAGCAGTGTGGCTGCAGGAAACCGGTCACATGTGTACCCTGCACACACACATACAAAAAAGAATTCATGCATTTTGCAAGTTGCATATGCAGTTCAAGGCAGCCATGTTACTCAAAAAACTTCAGCAAATATGTGAGACAACAGTCAGTCATTCTTGCACAGAAAAGAGACAATGGCAGACAAAAATCATTATACAGCAAAATGAGAGTGAAGAATTTCAATGCACTACCTGGCAATTAAACAACCCTTAACAAATGCATGTCTTCTAACTTTTAAGAACCGAAGTCAGGAAACAGCGAATACATGTATTAGGTTGTTAAGTACTGTATATTCATGATTGTAAGTCGAGCTATTTTTTTTTAATATGAAAATCCGAAGTGGGAGGGGGGTCAACTTATAATCGAAACCAAAGTAGGTCACCATAAATGAATGTGAGGCAAATTAGATATCAGGGATGGCACAGCGTGGTTGCGATTTTGTTTGCTCGACGGCTCCACCCAGTACTATTCAGCTATTCTGTGCACTTGTTCAGAGGAATTATTTGTTATTTATGGGAGTGTCAATAGTTGATGGAAGGGCTGCTGTTCCAATCGCAGTGACGCCGCCACTCAAAATGGCAGCGCTTCCGGAGGTGTCTGTAGCCAATGGAAGAGCAGATGTCACTCATGCATAGTTTCTCTTTGGCTCTGTTCGAAATATATTTTACTTGACTGGCAGCCATGTTTTACCAGTTTTTAATGCAGCGCTTCGTCAAACGTCACTTGTGCTCCAGGAACGGTAAGTGTTCAGCGTTCGTTCACAGCTAATTCAAGATGGCTGTCAGGCTTTACATCGAAGAAAGGAACAACTGCGTGCTGCGCCACAGCGAAAAAATTTCAGCTTTTCTACACGACGTCATGGTGCAGCTCTTTGTGAAGTGCAGTATTTCGTTGGACAACGACGTTAGAACAATGTGCTGTGGAATTGCAGCAGCGACAACGATGGCAAAAGCGTGGACGAGTAGTCCAGTGAGTAATGCATTTTCACTTTGATGCCACATGCACGCTTTTTTTTTCTCCCTGACATTGAATATGGGGATGTCGACTTACAATCATGTAAATGAGGTATTGTCCCATAACACATGGTATGTATCTGGAAATTTTGTATCATACAATGCCTCTAATTTCAGCACCTAGATAAAGCCTTCTAGAATGCAAAACTTGCACAAGGTTTATATTCCAGTCTGGCAAACCTAAACTGAAATTTAATTCGTGAACCAACTTGAAGTTTAGAAAGTTCGCATTTTATACATGCAAATTAATCTATTGCCTAAACGCAAAGCAGTAGCTGTCCCTTTCATCTCTCAAAACGAAAAAAAGGTAGCTTAAAACTCGTTTTCTAAATCAATAGCAATACTGCTATATCAACTTGAATTCCCATTTAAGTAACATGCGACTATGAATTCATGCTAAAATTTTTCAGAATGCCCTTCCTACCACAGTCTCACAGATGCATACAGTACTTTTAACTAAACTATTCGAAAACAAAACAGTGCATACCTAGCACGGCATTCAGCCGCACTGGATCTAGCCCATCCCTGGACGGACCCTCTTTATAAGCATTAGTGTCTCTTACATACAGTGACTTGCCCCGAAGTTCCTCTTCGGTGAACACATGCCGAAGAAGGCCTCTCGCGAATTTCATTGGCAGCCCTTGGCAATGAGCTGCCAGCCTGCTGATGACAGTCTTTTCGACGAGGACACCGCCCCCTATGTCCTCCTGCATAAAAAGAAAAGCACAATTGCAATAGACACACATTCCTTTCATCGGTCTGTGCTAGCAATCACACAATCACACGCTGTCGACACCCACATCAAGCAACAGGATGACGCGTGCATGTGCAAGACTTTGCTAGGGGTGAAGGATGCACAGTACACGATCCTATTTGCCGTGGCCAACAAGGCCTTCAAGAAGTGCGGAATGTTACCCGTATTGCATTCCTTGGCATCAAGAGAACACAATGGCATACATTTCAGAGTTTCCTGCAGAAATTTTCTAGAAAACTGTTCGCAAAATACTTCCATAAAAAGCGCATAAGTGCTCAAGGAATTGTTTTACATGAAATTAAATGACATATCTAGAATCAGCACACAGCTATACATATGCCCTGAAAATTTCATAGCTATGACTGGATTAATAAAATTTTCTTTTCAAGACCAGGGTTCGCCTTAATCATCGATTACCATGTGGCAGTAGTCTACGACAGTTCAATTTATAATCGAATTGCATCTCTCATTTGTTTCAGTTTCAACAGCCAAGCAATCGCTATGACGTCAAAGGTCCATATAGGTCACGTGAAGCATGACAAAAACTGTTATACAACTGCTGCTTTGTCGTTTTAATTCACTACAGTGCTGCCAGCCTGCCTCAAGACTGAACACAGGTGAAGAAGCAGTGAATGTATCAGCTTTTCTCAAGCTTCACGACCTATACAGAAATTTGACATCAAAGCCAACACTCCGCTGTAGATACAAGTGAGAAGAAACTTGATTACAAAATATGAGAGGTCGCACGTGAACACCATGTGGTGATCCACGTACAACTGTCTTGGCATCACTGCAAAGAACAAAAATGCAACCAAACTTGGCATGTCCTTTAATGGACCTCTAGCTTAAAAGCTCAGCTGAACACCTCAACCTAATTACTAAAGCGAGTGACAGGCTCAGCTGAACACCTCAACCTAATTACTAAAGCAAGTGACAAAAAAGTGTTAGCTGTGGTGGTTACTCTACCACCTTGTCTTTTTTTTTCATGCTTCCTGCCATCAGCATGGCAGGCACTTCTTGCTATGTTGCATTTGCTTTGCTATTTAGAACTGATCCAAACACATGCACTTGTCGACAATCATCCCCGCAGGGAGGCGTCTGCAGCATGCGGACGTTGGTGAGTGGCGACACCACGGGGTTAACCCGAGCATCCGCAGGGAGATCCCCGCAGGGGGATGATGGTGAACAATGCGTAACCACGGACCCGAGCATCCGCGCTTAGCCGTGCGTGGCATCGCCGTGTCCGGGGAAAAGGGGATCCTGGTGGCTGAGCCGATGCCGAGCGTTTGGACCCTTAAGGCCCCTCGGCGGAGGCAACACACCACTTTGGCCCCAGCTTCCTGCAGACGGCACCTCCGGCCTGACCCAACCGGAGGAAATCGGCAGTCACCTTTTCCTGTCCTCCCCTCTATCTTTCACATTCCTATTCCCTTTCTTACAACTTTCCTGTATCCTCCTCTCTTCTTCGTTTTTTTCCTCTTTTTCCTGGCGGCGAGGGTTAACCGTGTGTGACCAACTACCCTGAGTTGAGTCATATTAGGTTATAGTTAAGGTGTACAGCTGGCGTGGGCAGGACTTTCTTTCAAGTTCCTGTCGCGTCCCCTTGTTGGACTCCATGGTGGGTGGCTGGCACCATGACCGAAAAACTAAATTTTTTTATGGCTCCCCCCCTTTCCAAACCTGATCGCTCTCTTAAAAGAGTGCGGAACGAGGCAGAGAACTTTTTTTCTAAAAAGAAACCAACATTTGCGAAATTCCATGTCGTCCACAGTGAAGTTCAAGATAAACAGGCCAGAATTCTATCCCCCTTTATGGTATCGAAATGCTTAACAGAAGCTTTGGGCCCCGGCTACAAAGTATCGAAAATGACCAGTGGCTATTTATTGCTGGAACTCCGAGAAAATGTCCAAACCACCAAACTCTGTAACATAGTGTATATTGGGGACACACCTGTCTCCATCACTGCACACCGATCCCTCAACACTGTCCGTGGAGTCATCTCAGATAATGATTTTCTACATCTCACAGAGAAAGAAATGCTGGAAGGCCTTTCCGATCAAAACGTCATTGATGTGTACCGAATCAAAACCCGCAAGGACAACAAAGATATAGATACCAAACACCTGGTCCTGACTTTCAACACATGCACATTGCCAGAAACCATCGACGTTGGATACCTCAAAGTAAATGTTAGACACTATATCCCTAACTCCCGAAGATGCTTTAACTGTCAGAGGTCTGGCCACGGCTCACAGAGTTGCCGCGGCCGCAAAACTTGCTCGAAATGTGCATCAAAAGACCACCATTCTGAGGAATGTGACGCAGCTCTGCGCTGCGCTAACTGCGAAGGCGACCACGCTGCGTACTCCAGGGCATGTCCGTCCTGGAAAAATGAGAAAGAAATCATCACCATTAAGACCAAAGAAAACATTTCATTCAAAGAAGCCAGAAGGCGTTTTGCACTGACAAATACATTCTCTTTCACAGCCAAACCAAACTATGCTGACGTGGCGCGCAGGGGCGGTGCACCACGCAGCACTCCGGCATCTGCCGCGGCCACTCCCACCGCGCCTGTGGCAGTGCCATCAACGCCCCAGGCAGAGACAGCCAAGGCTGCTCTGCCAACTCCAAGCCAGGGAGCGCCGGCCCATGGGTCAGCATCCCGCAGGACTTCCCCCCGTCGGGGGAGGCCCGACACCAACACATCCGCGGCTTCGCGGTCCTCCAGCACCTCTGGTGAGGTGATGGATACAACTACCACTCCGCCCACTTTGCAGCGGCGGACCGGCTCACACGAGCGAAGAAAAGATAGAACCCCGGTAACGGGCCCAGAACAGTAAATTTCTTCCGTTCCATTCCCACCCAAAAAAACAAACATGACATTTGTTGTTCAATGGAACTGTAGAGGAATGTTGAGGAACTACAGTGATATAACTCATATTCTAGGGTCAGTGATGCCTCTAGCTCTATGTCTCCAGGAGACCAATCTTGGTCCACAACATTCAAATTTCTTAAAACATTATACAACTTTGAGGCGTGATCGCGAACATGCAAATAGACTCTCGGGAGGCGTCGCAATCATCATCCAAAGTGGCGTCCCGGCTCAAGAAATTAAACTGAAAACAAAACTTGAGGCGGTTGCGGTTAGCGTCATCAGCCACAAAACCATAACAATATGTTCTGTATATCTTCCCCCACACATCACATTAACATGCCAAGATGTAGAAGGCCTGATCGATGAACTGCCGGAGCCATTTCTGGTAGTTGGCGATTTTAACGCTCACTCTCCGTTTTGGGGAAGCGAACGCTGTGACTCTAGAGGCCAAACAATCGAAGATTTTATACTTTCGAATATTATCTGTTTTTTAAATACGGGAAAAGCCACATATTGCTGTCCAAGCTCAACAAAAATGAGCTCTCTTGATTTAGCTTTCGCATCAGCATTACTTTTAACGATTTTAAATGGGATGTTTTAAATGACCCCATGGGCAGCGATCACTTACCTACCGTCATCAGGCTCTCATCACCCACTCCGATCATCCCCACAAGGCCACGGCGCTGGAAAATTCAGCTCGCCGACTGGTCACTTTTTACAAAAACTGCCACTCTGGAAAAGGAATTATGTGACGACCTTAGCGCAGATGAAATTAATGAGAAGTTTACTGAATGCATAATATCGGCCGCAACACTCGCTATACCACAAGCAACAGGAATTGCACAAAAGAAACACAAAGTGTGGTGGACAAAAGAATGCACATTAGCAAAAAAACAACAAAACAAAGCCTGGAGCGCTCTGCGTCGATATCCCACTGCAGAGAACATACCTTTAAGAAGGCAATTCCAGAGCGCGGTATGTGCGAAGAAATGCAGAAAAAACCTCTTGGCAGAAATATGTCTCCTCAATAAACAGCTGAACAACATCAAAGAAAATGTGGGAAAAAGTTCGTAAATTTACTGGCTACCATACCCCTTTCACACTTCCTCTCTTGACAGCACCCGGCACACAAACATCTTTAGAAGAACAGGCCAACATATTGGGCGAGCATTTTGCTGAGATCTCAAGCTCATCCAATTACACAAACACATTTCAGAAACACAAAGCAATAGCTGAAAAACAAAAATTCCCATCCGGAGCAGGTATACATGAAGATTACAACCAGCCTCTCACATTGCAAGAATTAAATAAGGTATTATCCTCTGGAAAAAAGACAGCACCAGGACCAGACAACGTGCATTATGCTATGCTTGCCCATCTCTCCGAGGCTGCTGTAGAGGCACTGTTAAAATTCTTTAATAAAATCTGGATAACTGGAAATATACCTGACGAGTGGAAAAAAGCAGTCATAATACCTTTTCTCAAACCCGGAAAACCAGCAACAAGTCCTAGCAGTTACAGACCAATAGCCTTCACCAGCTGCATTGCTAAATCTTTCGAAAGTGTAATAAACATTAGACTGACCTTCGTACTTGAATATCGGCAACTATTAGATACACACCAATGTGGGTTTAAGAAAACATGCTCGACCACAGATCATCTTGCCCGCTTAGAAAACACCGACCGGGAGGCGTTCATCCACAAGCAGCACTGTATTGGGGTCTTCTTCGACTTGGAGAAGGCCTACGATATGACGAGGAAGTTCGGCATCCTCCGTGACCTAGCAGAGCTAGGTATCCGCGGCAGGATGTTGAACTGCTTGAACGACTTCCTGGCTAACCGCACATTCCGAGTCCGCCTAGGAGCAACTCTCTCCATGACTTTCACCCAAGGGAACGGTGTACCCCAGGGGTGCATTCTAAGCACGACACTCTTCATAGTCAAAATGAATTCCTTAGCTACAGTAATACCCAAGTCCATAATATATTCAGTTTATGTAGATGACCTACAAATAGCATGCACGTCCTCCAGTATATCAACCTGTGAGAGACAAATACAAATCACACTAAATAAACTAGGCTCTTGGGCAGACAGAAATGGATTTAAATTTTCTCCTCAAAAAACAGTAGCTGTACTTTTCTCATTGCGACGAGGCCTACAGGTCGATCCCAGTCTATACCTGAATCACACTGCGCTACCAATTAAACAAGAACACAAATTTTTAGGCCTAACTTTGACAAGAAACTCACATTTCTACCACACATTAACAACCTTAAAAAGAAAGCTTCTCAAGTCCTCAATATCTTAAAAGTGCTCTCACGGAAACGGTGGGGGTCCGATAGAGCAAGCCTTTTACAAATATATCGCTCTCTGGTGCGCTCCAAGCTGGACTACGGTGCATAGTATATGGTTCGGCAAGAGCATCCTACTTAAAAAGATTAGACCCCATTCATAATCTTGGTCTGCGCCTATCATCTGGAGCATACAGAACATCACCAGTAGCCAGCCTATACGTTGAAACTAATGAGCCCGCTCTTGAGGACCGAAGAATCGCACTTACATGCACATACGTCTTAAAAATCCGTTCTCTTCCGAAACATCTCTGCCATCCAGTTGTCACCAAGTGCCCATCTAAAAGATTATTCATCAACAAACCACATTCTATCAGACCATTACTAATGCGCTTTGAAGACAAATGTGAAGAGCTAACAGTACTAGACTGCTTACCGAATATTGCACAAAGGAATGAATATTTGCCACCATGGTACAGCCTGCTTTCAGTATGTGACTTCACAATGACACATTTAGATAAAAAGCAAACGCCAAATGAGTACATATTACAGGAATTCTTTGCACTACAAGAAAAATATGACACCTACATTGAATTTTATACCGATGGCTCAAAAACAGAAAGTCACGTTTGAAGTGCAGTATCGGTTTTTACTGCTGAGTGTTATGCCATCTTTGTAGCTGTAGATAAAATAGTAAGAGAGAATATCAAAAATAGCATCATTTACACCGACTCCCTGAGTATGCTTAAAGCACTGCACTCCAGAAATGCTGCTGAACCCATAATAGGAAACATCATACATAACATAGTTAAAATCACAAAACAAAAGCAGAACATTAAATTCTGCTGGGTTCCTAGCCATGTTGGAATTGTGGGCAATGAGAAAGCAGATGTATGCGCTGCACAAGCCCGGAATGGTCAAATAAAACAAGTGAGCATACCGCACAGGGATTGCTTAAAGTTTATCTACAGTAAACTCAGAAATAAATGGCAGGCTGCATGGCAAGAGCACGTAAACAACAAACTACATTCTGTGAAGCCAATTTTAGGGGAATGGCAATCATGTAGGCATCAAGAACGTTTTACCGAAGTCATTTTATGTCGATTCCGCATTGGACACACCCACCTCACGCACAGCTTTCTACTAACCAAACAGAACAAACCTCTCTGTCACATGTGTGGTGCTGAACTCACGGTGAACCACATTTTAATTTCATGTATCAAACTAGAAGAACTAAGAAAGAAATATTTTACAACATTTTACAGGGAAAGCATCCCTTTACACCCCATGTTACTTTTAGGTGATCGAGCACTGGTTGACATCTCTTGTATTTTTAGGTTTCTCAAGGAAGCCAGCGTTTTAAACAAACTCTAAGTATAAAAAGCTTCACCTTTAACAAAAACTCTAACCTTGTGTTTGGCGCATCATAGCCTCAGTTGCTTTTGCGCCATTAAAATCAATATAACTAACTAACAATGACATCCATCGATGGGGCGAGTGGCAGTGGGCCAGACGAGTTTGGTGAGTGAACCTTCTTGTGATGCATGCCATTTTTTATTTTTCATAATCAAATCGGCCTAAGAAAATGTTCACTGCAAACAAAGGATTTGTCCAATGAGCGCCTGTTAACCTTGTCCTGTGCCACTTGAGGGCACCTAAGGATCCCCTGAAACTTCTAGTCTCATCCTTCCACCATCTCTGCTGTGCCCCTAACTTTGACTGTATGTGCTACATTTACCTTTTCTTGAAATTGGTTAGATACCCTTTCCAGGCCCCAGTTCTTTCTGCTCTTTTTATCTCTACTTTGTGTCGCTCTCCTACTCTACTGTGTGATTACATCTATACCTTTCGATAGCTTGCCGTCCTGCCTTCAGTTGCATTTCAAGCCTTTTCATTAAGCTTCATGTTTTTCCCATAGTTATCTAATAATTAAAAGCTTTTTAAATGATTGACATCCCCTTTCTTGTGAATTAACAAAATATATTAGCATTATTCTGGTCGTCTGGTACATTCAAAGTTGTTAGGCGTTGTACCGTGTACAGGTTGAAAAGTTTTCTGGCACAGTGTTCCTGCTGTCCTTCAGCAGATGCGCAGTTAATTGAACCTGACGTCTTTTTTTTTTCTTTTTGCATTGCCTATGAGGCTTGCTGTACTGCCCCTTTCATTTTTGGCAAGATATGCGATTTTTCTGAACTGCTCTCGCTCCGCAGTGTTCTGCTGTGTCTTTAATGCTCGTTTATGGGGGTTCAACGTCCCAAAGCGACTCGGGCTATGAGGGACATGGTAGTGGAGGGCTCCGGAAATTTCGACCAGCTGAGGTTCTTTAACGTGCACTGACATCGCACAGCACACGGGCCCCTGGAACTTCGCCTCCATTGAAATTCCACTGCCGCAGCTGGATCGAACTCGCGTCATTTGGGTCAGCAGCCAAGCGTCATAACCACTGAGCCACTGCGGCCACGGTGCTCACTTATCACTTAGCCCTCATTATTTCACCAGTTATCTTTTTAGCCATCAGTGTTAGTGTAGCAGCCGATCAACTCTTGACTGAGATGTGTTTCTCATATTAATGTTTCTACAAGTTTTAATACAGCATAACCCTGTTGATGTACTCCTCACGGGACTAAAGAAAATTGGCTGTGGCTTAGCTCAGCTATGCCAGACATACGTAGCGAGAGGTAATGGACCTTCAGAGGCTAGGCGAACTCGTTGAGCTGCATCTTCACGGCGTCGCTTATTGAGACGTTTTGCGTGTTCTTCCTCGGTCTCGTCGCCTTCGCCTTGTTTCGTTCCAACAGCTAAGCCTGGTTTGTTTCAGCCTCTCCGACTCGCTCTCCAACTCCGGCCACAACAGCTTCAACCAACCGCCCTCTTATACAGGCCGCTACGTGTGCCTGCTGCTCATTCATTCATAAATCTTTAATCACAAGGATGACCTGAGGCCTAAGGGGGAAGTGGGTTGGTTAGGTGAAGGTGAGGGTGTCGGTCTCTGACATGAAGTCTAGCAGGGCACTGAGCTTGCGCTTGGCGTCGGTACTGGGGGCCGTCCAGTCTTCGTATGTCTGGATGTGGTAGGCAGAGGTGTAGCAGGCGCAGAGGCTCGCAGTGCCAGGACAGGTCCAGATCAGGTGGTGCAAATCAACAGAGTCAGCAGGGCAATTGGAGCAGCCGATCCTGGTTCGGTGCCATCGACTCGGGATGTCCGGGGTGTACGCTGCACCGGCTCGCACCTTGTGAGCGAGAACTTGGGCCGGGCGAGAAAGTCCAGAAGGAATGGATGGAGTAATGTCTGGAACAAAGTCCCACGACAAACCCCTCTGCTCTTGTTAAAGGCGTGTGATGATAGAGTCAGGTATTATGAGCGGGATGGGAGAACAATAAGGGTGGTCCGAGTTGGTCGGCTCACGTTAAGGCAATGCCGACGGTCTTCCTCTAGCTGCGCGCCAGCAGCCTCGTGGGCAGTCCTGTTCCCGGTCCCTTGTGCGTGATGTCTGGGTGTCCAGTGAATGCGTACGTAGACTTGGGAGGTCTCTTGCTGTGCCTGCTGCTATCTCTGGCTCTCCTCCTCCTCTGACGTTGCACCAGATGGTGTGACTCCATCTGGCAACAGTTGCTAGGCAACGGCGCAAGAAGCGGTGTGACCACGGCGTGACCACCGCCGCAGTGAAAATGCTACTTTGCGACCAATAGCTCTTGCTACAAAAAAAAATGCAAGAGCGAGGAAACATTAGAGGCAGGAAGTAGGACAAATTGAAAAATGACAGGAATGAAGAACTAAACACATTTATTGCAGTGCTGGCACTTGAAAAAATCATGCAGCATTGTCTGCTGCATTTTCTTACGTCCGGTGAGGACTACTCATTTCTCCAGAATTTACGGGGCTATGTGGCTGTTGCGATCGTTGCAAACATACTTTCTGAGAATGTCTAATACCCCTGTCACACTAGCAAATTTAATGTCATTCGAACCTAATGGCATTCGATGCATCGAATGTCATTCGGTCTCTTTCGGTGCTACACGGCAAAAAGTAATGTCATTCGAAAATGATGGCATCGACGATCAGTGAAAAAAAAAGTCCAACTGAACGACATCAGCGCGCATAAAAAATGTTTGAAATTGTTGTGCAGTGTTTCAAAAGCGGGTGAGAACATTTGTGTGCAGCATTATAAGCTTACAATATTATTTGCGGCCATTCTGCGCCACTTTAGACATCAAAAGCCAAGCCAAGTACAAAGTCGACCACAAATCCGATAAATGTAAACAAACAAAATGGCTGACTTGGCGGGGCGCGGACACGCGCGGAGCTTGGAAATGACTTCCAAAAGGTGAACTGCTCAGTTAAGTCTTTAAGTACCTTCGACCTTAACAAACATGGCACGCCAGCCAGCAAGAATCACGCATCCCAAAATGACCGACGGTCACGGGAAAGACGCTGCTTCACGCTCGGCCGCTGCTGTAGGCTGCTGAGACCGGGAGTAAAAGCTAACCACGACAGCCTCTGGTGTGAACAGATTCACACTAACATTAATTTTTTTAGCAGAACTAAATAAATGCACTTTCTAGGTTTGGCAGTGTGCATATTATTTTTCGCGTCGCTTGTTCCTGCTGCGTATCTGGTGTCCAGAGTACGCATTCGGTTCGAGATCGAATGCGAGTTCCCCTAACTCATTCGATGGCGAATGTCATTCGAACCTAATGACATTACATGTTCCCGTGTAGCAGTCGATTAATGGCATTAGGTGCTAATGTCATTCGATTCGAATGACATTAAATTTGCTAGTGTGACAGGGGTATAATGCCGCTACAGCCAACATAATGGTTGGTTCCAGCGGTGGTTAGCCCTCTTCCTCTTTGTTGCCACTGCTGTGTGCATCCAGAAGTCACAAAAAGATGTGATGAGGTGCGGAAGGACAACATCTATCGCGCCAGCCACACTAACACTAGCAGCACAATTACAAAGAAACAAGGATAGGTGAAGAAAAAATTAGCTGTGGTTTAGCTCTGATTAAACATGGCGAGAAGCGGTAGCTTCATGTGGCTGCGCTTTGCAAAGCTTTGTTTGTTTCTAGTTTCTCGGCTTCTTTAAAGATTGTTGTTTCTTTGGACTTTGCCGCACGTAGCTACGTGAAACTACTGCTTCTCACCAGGTTTAACCAAAGCTAAACCACAGCTGATTTTTTCCTATACCCGCGGTGTTAGATTTTCTGCGTGTGGAGCGCTAATCTTCCTCTTTGTATTCTTCGTCTTCCTCTTGTTATTCCTCTTCTAACTCCTCTCGAAATCGCCTGTCAGTGATCAATCGTGAATCGCTCGAATCACAAATTACCATGATATTGCATGAGCGGCTGTGTAACCTAGCAGTTAGTATACAAGAAGCACATATACAGGGTGTCCCAGCTAAAAGTAACGAAGCTTGTAAAAAAGAGGATGATCCCTAGCCGAGTGAGACCAACTGAGGGTTGTTGCCAGTCGCGTGTCCTAGTCTGTAGTATTTTTTTTATTATGCAAACATGATTAATTAGCAGAGACTAATTAGCTAACTTTTTAATTATTGCCTACAGGAAGAAAGTGTCAATGCAGGAGTTGTGGATCCCTTAGAAAAATAACCGTTTGCCGTGTTTGCAGCCAAGTACCACTGATACAACTTCTTTTATTTGACTTAAAAGAAAGCCCGCGAAATACAAAAAGAGCCACGTGATAGAGAAGCAGTTTCAGCGCTCCCAGACGACCGGCCAAGCAAAGACATTCGCTTATCTTTGCAACGTTGTCCCGAACGGGTTCGGCGTTTTGCGATCGTTCCGAGATATACGCCAGCAACTCTCGTATCGCGGCGCTAAGGCGACCGTTTCTTCAGCGCGTGACGGTGCAAGTTAGCGGCCCGGCCACATTCCTATCACTCGAGGCGAGGTTACGTGTGAAAAAGCACTCCACGCGAGCTGCGCTTCACTTCCTTGAAAAGCAGCACCTGCTCACTTTCCATGACGCATAAGCAGTTCCTGGCGCATATCTCGCCGCCTCCTTAGGACGCCAAACGCCGTTCGGGACAGCGTTGCAAACATAAGCGGATGTCGTTGCTTGATCGCTCGTTTGGGAGCGCTGTAACTGCTTCCCTATCACGTGGTTCTTTTTGTATTTCGCGGGCTTTCTTTTAAGTCTGATAAAAAGTTGTATCAGTGGTACTTAGCTGCAAACAACGCAAACGATTATTTTTGTATGGGATCTACAACTCCTGCATTGACACTTTCTTCCTGAAAGCAATGATTAAAAAGTTAGCTAATTAGTCTTTGCTAATTAATCACGTTTGCATAATAAAAAAATACTGGAGACTAGGACACGCGACTATCAACAACCCTCAGTTGGTCTCACTCGGCTAGGGATCATCCTCTTTTTAACAAGCTTGGTTACTTTTAGCTGGGACACCCTGTATATCTCCAGTTTTATTGAATTGTCACGCCGTGGGTCTGAAGCTTAGTGGTTAGTGCACCTGGCTCTCGCCCAATGGACCTGAGTTTGAATCCCGCTGATTGTGAGGTTTATTTGTTTGTTCATTTTATTTGTGGCAGACTTGAAGGTCATGTTGCGTGCATGGCGGTCTCAGCCGTGCACCTGTAGCAGTGAAGCTACTGCTTCAAAAAAGTGCAACCACTGTTGATGATGGCACAGCCTGTCTGAATGCCGTCTGCCTAACACAGTGGTGCTAGACATGCCAGGCCAAGTAAAGCCGCTTTAGAAGTAAACTTATGACCGCCACTGTTTCTCATTTAGGCTGGCATGGGGTGTTATTTCACAAGTATTACTGTGTAGGAATGTGGCCGAAGTTACATTGCAACGAACAGCAGGGTTTATAATGCATGGAACCCTATTATCATCATGCCAGATCTAGACCACTACAATGTGTAGCAGCCAGGAAAATGGAGCACCCATCAACTCAGCAGCGAGGTTCTACTGTGCAAAGCTTTCACTGTTACCTTGACAGCAAAATACTAAATTTTTTTCATTTACTTGGTAGCCCACAATGTCAAACTGAACTCAGTTTGCTTTTTGCTTATATGTGCTGCTGAGGTGCATTGATATTTGTGTACTTCCTTGTCTTGTCAAAAAAGCATGCTCA
The DNA here is from genome assembly GCF_055824585.1 of Amblyomma mixtum. Classification (NCBI taxonomy): domain Eukaryota; kingdom Metazoa; phylum Arthropoda; class Arachnida; order Ixodida; family Ixodidae; genus Amblyomma; species Amblyomma mixtum. The sequence goes on from NC_143012.1 coordinate 174,157,820, forward strand.
GCCGAGGAGATGGAGAGCGCCGCGGACTGCCAGCTCCAGCTGCCTGGTGGGCAGGACACTGTGATAGGTTCTGCTAGGGATGATGGAAAGGTGATTGTGCATGTTCTTAAGTCATATAGTGTATCAAATACCATAGTAGAGTGAGTGAATGATTCTTAATTAAATTGGGGCTGGTACATAGTGAAATGGGTACAGTTTAGAGGATGATGCTAGCTTACAGTAGAAACTTATACTAGTCCCAGTAAGTGTGCTGAAAAGGGTAGTGTGCAAAGCATAGATGTGTGGTTTTCAGACAATATCATGTAAGGCACAGGTCAGCATTTCTAATTTGTCATTTTTGTGCGTCATTACCTGACGATGCCATAATGGGTCTGCAGTTATTCTTGTCCTGAGGAAATTCTTAGTACACAAATATTTTTTGATCATGAGGAGGCTGCCTTGTTCTGTCAGGTATGCCTGGTTGTTGGTATGTGAAATTTATTCTTATTTCAGAAGTTTGTTTGAATTAGGGCAGAGAACATTATTTCAACTTTTGGCGGTATTTGACTCGGAATGAAGAGAAGCTAGAACTGTCAGAAGATTGTACTATATATTTCATGTTGCACGCAAGCTATTTCTTTTTTTTTTCGAATTATAAGGCTAGAAATAGAAAATCTACTGATTTTGGACACTGCTCGCTGTAAAAGAGTGCATTCATGCCTACATAATTTTTATGTTTGTCGGCTGTTTGTTTTAAGTTATGAAATATTTAAAATCCCTTGATTCATTGCTGTTAATGTGTACAAATGCGAAATTCTCCATGTTTGCTGCAGGTCTATGCAGGCAGTGGGCTCTGGATGGAGCCTGGTGCCTGGCAGATGCTCCTGAGAGCACCAACAGACTCAATGTTCTGCCGCGGTGCTACTCAGGTCTTCTCGTCTCGCGCCTCGCCTCGGTTCTGCTGCTCTGACTGCTGATCATCTTCCTCTTTACAGGTTTCTTTATTTTATAATAAAGCTTTGGTTTGCCCTAAATCTGGTTGTCAGTATATATATCGTAGGGCATTACAGACCCTTTTGGCCAGCTTAATTGGAAAATATTATTAGTAGCAGGCGCTGCCTTTTTGCAACAGTGGAGGCTGCTGTGCCTTCTGTGGATCCCGGTGGGTCGGCAACGGCCGCCCAGAGGAAGCGCCTGTACGCCACGAGTGACTCCAGCAGCCAGGACACCGTTGTGTACGGTGATGACTACTCGACTCCCCGAAGTGATGACTCCTCGACCGACGATGGGTTTGTACCCGTCGTCAGTAAGAAGGCCAAGCGGTGACTGCGGAGACAAACTGAGTCGACGTCAACGACGTCCTCAAGTACGGATACGGTCATCACGGCGCGAAGTGCCGAGGCCCATACAGCCTTGTTCGTGCCATTGGAGCCAACAGAAAACTTGAATCTCCTGAACAGGCAAGCCATCTCCGTATTCCTTGAAAGCCTTGTACCAGGAGGGATTAAAGACGTTCGAGTTAACCCGCATAAGAACATCATTGCCATTGATGTCATGAAGCGAAGCGAGCTGGACAGTTTGGCCGCCATCACCAAGCTGGGAAATATCAGTGTACGCCCACTTATTCTACAAGACAGCGGAACCACGGCTGGCGTAATTTACAACGTCGACATCGCTATCCCTGACGCCGACTTGCCCATATTAATCAAGCCGGCAACCAACAGCATTTCTATAATGCAAGTTAAGCGCCTTGGAAGGTCTACATGCACCAAGCTGTCTTTCAAGGGTGACTGCATTCCATCATACGTGAAGGTGGGGCACTTTCGTCACCCAGTTCGTGCATTCGTACCTAAGCCGCTACAGTGCCGGAAGTGTATGAAGATTGGTCATGTGAGCGGGGTCTGTCAAAACACCATTGTGTGCCCAAAATGCTCTGAGCCACACAGCGGCGACAGTTGCCGCGCGACTGCCTTTGAAGCGCGCCAATTGTCGTGGCCCTCACGCTTCTTCCTCGAAGGACTGCCCTCGCCTAAAGACAGAGAGGGCGTGATCATGGTGCGTGATCATTCCACCCAAAGAGAAGCCGCTGCAAAGGTGCGACGACGTCGTTCGCGCCGCCGCCGAAGGTCGTTGAATGAAACTAATACCTTCGAAGAGAAGACTCCAAGCGGCAGTGCAGCTTGTCCGCCTCCACCGACAACAAATCAGGAAAGCCTGGCAACTCGTCAAACACGCCCTGCTGCCTCTGACACAACGTGGCCACCACTACCAAAGCCTAGAGCACACACTTCGTCCGGTACGTTGCCGCACCCCATGTCTGCAACACCTACAACTGATCCGGGCAAAAGGCACGATTCCGACCACGGCCAAGATATACAAGTGATTGCAGTGCTAACGTCACTGATGAATGTTATGCGTGCTCTGCTGTCCGGCTTGCGCACGCCAGCAGCACATAACGCACTGCAAGTACTGGACGCGCTACAGCCAGTTCTTGCAGCTCTTCATTAGAAGGCACCATGGCTCCCCCGGAACAATCTTTTACGAAGAAAGTCAAGGAAGCTTTTATTTTTCAGTGGAATGCTCGCGGGCTCCAGTCCCGGATTTCAGATATTCGAAATTATGTTTATGAAAACCGCTTCCCCATTCTTGTTATCTGTGAATCGAATCTACCCAACATTTTGCGATTATCCGGTTATGAAGCTTTTACTTCCCCCACGCGCAACAGAACCAGCAAAGTCATCGTCTACATTCGACGTGAACTTACATATGTGCATCATTCGGTTCCCCCACACAATGACAACCAGTATGTTTGCCTCACAGTGAAGAGCCGTGACCTCACGTTTACGCTTTTGGCTGTGTACATGGCGCCGTCAAGCCGCTTTGACGAAAAAAGGTTGAGTGATTTGATGCAAGCCACCTCCGGTCCATGGGTGATTATAGGTGACTTCAATGCTCACCACACCATGTGGGGAGGCGTTAGGATGAACCTTAGTGGAAGGAAACTCGTCTCCTTCGCCTCTGACCACGGCCTCCAGTGCCTAAATGACGGAACCCCGACGTATATTCGAGGGGTGACCTATAGCAGCTGCCTAGATTTGACTTTCGTTTCGCGATGCCTAACCAACAACGTCCAATGGTTTTCTGATGTAGAAACCCATGGCAGTGACCACATCCCAACCTACGTGATTTTTACCGGCCATTGCACGTCTCGCTCTGCCACACGTATGCAGCGCATTGATTGGACAGTTTTTAAAGCGCGTATGGAGGATGCATGCATGGAAGGATTCTCGACAGGTCTTGAACAAAAAATTAAGGAGGTCATGGAGAGCGCAACGTGTTGCTACAACCCCGTCGCAAAGTACACCGACTTTGATATTGAATTACAACGACTGCGGGCGCTACGGCGCAGGGCAGAGCGCAGATACCGACGCACAAAGTCGCGCTTAGACCTCAGAGATGCAAGACGCCTGCAGAAGAAAATCGAGCGCAGAATTCAAGCCCTGCAGACACAACGTTGGAGAACATTTTGCGAGACACTTAACCCACGAAAGCCTTTGTCACGCGTTTGGAATGTGATCCGTGGCCTTCGTACGTCCCCTCAACAGCGCCACCCGTTTAAATCCCTCGCGCTCCACCAAAAACGCAGCGAGGTCGCGGTAGCCGAAGAATTTTGCGCAAGGATAACAGGCCAACCGAACCCATCCACAACGCTGCACTGCAGTGATGTTCCACCCTCGCGGGATTCACGAATGGATAACTTGTTCTCCATGGAGGAACTTGACGCTGCGCTGGCTTGTTGCAGAAGGTCGTCATCGCCGGGGCCCGATGGTGTGACATACTCCGCGCTCGCCAACCTTGGCCAAGAGGCTCGACGGGTTCTTCTGGACACATACAACAAGTCATGGTGCGAGGGCATAGTTCCTAATGCATGGAAGACCAGTCGTCTCGTACCACTCCTTAAACCGGCAAAATCACCACTCGACATTTTAGCATACCGACCAATTGCACTCTCCAGCAGTGTCGGGAAAGTCATGGAAAGAATGTTGTTAACACGCGTGGAATGGTACCTGGAGCGATACCAAATTTACCCTGCATTTATGTCTGGGTTTCGACGTGGCCGCTCTTCCATTGACAATTTGGTTGACCTTGTATCGTCCATCCAGCACCAAAAACACTTGAAAAGATTGACTGCGGCACTATTCTTGGACATCAATGGCGCCTACGACAACGTAACGCGTCAGGCCATTTTGGACGCATTAGAAGCTGCTCAGATTGGAGGCCGCATGTTCAGCTGGATACGCAGCTATTTGTCAGGAAGGTCGTGTTTTGTCCAGACTGAAGACGGACCAACCTCTTCGCATCTAAATTCGCGCGGAGTCCCGCAGGCTGGAGTGCTGAGCCCAACTCTTTTCAACATAGCTCTCGTCGGCCTGGTTGACTCATTGCCACAATCAGTGCAGATCTCAATATACGCCGATGATATCTGTATTTGGGCATCAAGCGTGACCCGTCCCCAAGTTCGTGCGAGACTACAAAAGGCGGCAACGATACTGACGTTATACCTTCGTCAGCAGGGCCTAAATATTTCAACCGAGAAATGTTCCCTCGTGGTGTTCACGCGAAAAAAAATGACAAGTTACCCCATATATATTAATGGCAACGCCATTCCCTATGAGAAAATCCATCGCTTCCTTGGCGTTGTTATTGATAGGAACCTCTCGTGGAGTCCCCATCTTTACGACATGCGAAAGAAACTGACAGCGATTGTTCATATTCTCTCCTTCCTCGGGGGAAAGTCCTGGGGTGCATCTGTACGCTCGATGCTTCAACTGTACCGTTCGCTGTTCCTGGGATACATGCGGTATAGCTTTCCCATTTTAAACAATATCAGAAAGACAAACCTTCAGACACTTCAAAGTGTTCAAGCGCAAGCTCTACGAATCTGCCTTGGGCTACCTAAATGTGCCTCAACGGCAGCCACTATTCTTGTCGCTGGGGAGCATCCTGTTACTTCATACATTGCTGTTGAAACCATGAGAACACACATTCGGCACCTCACGCGAGTTCCGAGTCATCATCTTGCAGCTCTTCCCGTACTCAGACCACATACTGCATTTGCAAAAGTAATTCAAGCTCACCGTGCCTATCTTCCTTCGCAGTTCGCCCACCCATCAAGATCATGCTCACCCATATGGAGTCTCCATGAACCCCGGGTGCACCTATCTATTCCTGGAATTAATAAGAAATCTGATTTATCATTGCCTGCTCTCAAGCAACTGACACTGCATCATTTGCATTTTAACCATACACACCGCATACATGTCTACACAGATGGCTCAGTGACTTCAACAAGCTCTGCTGGGTCTGTGGTGATACCGACCAGGTCTATTTTAATGAAGTTGAGGACTACCTATCTCACCTCTTCAACTGGTGCAGAACTAGCTGCCCTATGGGCTGCAGTTCAGTTCATTAGTCAGGAATCTGCACATGACTGGACAGTGTTCACCGACTCTAAAGCAGCCCTTCAAGGCCTGCAAACTGCACTACGCCGTGGGTCACACGAACAACTCGTTGCCGAAATCCGCAAGCTCTACCATGACGCCACATTGAAAGGACACAACATAATTTTCCAGTGGATGCCGGGCCACTGCGGCATTCATGGCAATCACCAGGCTGACGAAGCTGCCCGTTCTGCCCACGATGACGGAATCCCCGTTAATATCCCCGTAACGAGAGCTGACGCAGCGTGTGGGCTTCGTTCCTTGAGGCTGGAGCTCACACTTTCAGCGTGGAACTCTGGTGAGTTGTGCAACCGTTGCCTCAGGACTTTGGACCCTGGACTGCGCCTCCGTCTTCCGTGTAATGTAGCGCGTCGTGAAGCAACACTACTGTGTCGTCTATGGCTCGGTGTTGCCTTCACGAATAAGTATGCTTTCCGGATGGCGATGGCCGACAGCCCTTCTTGTGTGAACTGCGCCTGTGATGAGACAATCACCCATATCTTGTGTGAGTGCCCTGCCTTTGTAGCCGAAAGACATAAGCTGCGGTGTGCTCTGGACCGCCTGGACCCTCGCCCTTTCACAGAGGCCAAGATCCTCGGTCCGTGGCCACAACAGTCAACTGCCATCAAGGCTTACAAGGCACTCTTTCGCTTTTTGAGAGCGACTGCCTTAATCGACAGACTGTGATTATTTCCCTTTACTTCTCTCTTTCCTCTTTAATTCCCCTCATTCCCTTCCCCTGTGCAGGGTAGCCAACCGGAATTTTTTCTGGTTAACATCCCTGCCTTTCCCTCTCTCTCTCTCTCTCTTGCGATGCACTAAACGAAGAAGCTATGTTATCATGCGCAATGTGCAGCACACATTTCTGAGTGATGAAAAAACTTATCTATGGTGCGCCATTAGGACTGGCGTCCCTCATTAGGCCTAACACTATCCCGATACCTGCAAGCAGGATCTGTGCCAACAGGCCGACACCAATAGAACCAACAGGTCTGACACCGACAGGTCCATCACCATCAGGTCCATCACCATCAGGTCCATCACCATCAGGCCCATCACCATCAGGCCCACCACCATCAGGCCAATCACTATCAGGCCCATCACTATCAGGCCCATCACCAACAGGCCCAAATTACGGGTTCCTTCAGCCTTCAGACCGATAGGCTGAAGGAATTTTTGACTGGGGGGGGGTAAGAACGGTAAAAAAGTGAGGGAAGTTACCTTGATGCCTCCCTCGCCACGGAAGATGGTGCCGCGTCATCGCGCTGTTCCTGCTCTTGGTTGATGCACGCGCGGCGTTAACCTTGAAATCGCTCTACACAGTTCGATGGCAAGAGCTTTCGCCTGCCCCATGAATACCCGCACGAAGCGACCAGTCTTTAAGCACTGTCTCGTTGCATGGACGGTGACAGAGCGAGCGTCGACAGCTCCTTCGCTGAAACTGCGCTGGAGTACGGACATCGACAGCATAAGTCGCCAAACCGCAAGCCTTTTGCTATTGTCTTGTATCGCGAGCACGTAGGCGAGATAGGCGAAATTTTCTGCAAACCCAAACCCTGAGCGACGCATTGGTTCAACGGCCTTCCTGTCATCGCGGGAAGCCATCACATATAGCTCGATCGTCACCGTGAATTATCGCCACATGCAGTTAGCGCTTAAAAGAAACTCAGGAGGTACAAATTAGCCCGAAGTCCTCCACTACGGCGTCCCTCATAGCGCTTTGGGATATTAATCCCCACAACTTAAATAAAACGTTCCGTCATATATGAGTCAAAATCATTAAGCACAGCCATGCCTGGCATGTTTTTTAAGCACAACAACTCGGTTTTCAATATTGGTTTCGTGCCTCTGTCACAGGACCAGCCACTGTATCCAGGGTCGAGAATAACTGTGGCTGAAAGCCTTCTACTCATGGGGCACAGCCTCCACCATGACTCATCAAAAGCAGCCACTGAGAGCCTGCTAAGCTTGCTCGAGGCACATCTCCCAGAAGGCACACTTTTGCCAACAACGAAGCATAAATTTTTCAAACATTTTAGTGGAAGCGGTGAGAATAGGAACAAGCATTTCTATTGAAACAACTGTTTGAGCTACATCGGAGAATCACAAGTGGCACAGGTGGTGTGTACAAAATGCGGCATGCAGCACGACGTTGGTGAACTTATAAAGTCATATTCGTATTTTTTTATGATGGACTTGGAGTCACAGATACGCGACGTGCTGAAAACCAGTCAGCTGAAAAGTGCAAACCATGAAATTTCTTTAGACGTCAGTGATATTACTGAGAGCATTGGCTACAGAAAACTTCCTCTTGGACTGGATGACATAAGGCTGACATTCAATACAGATGGCGTGCCCCTTTTTGAGAGCAGTAGCTTTGGGATTTGGCCACTGTTTGCCCAAATTAATGAGATCCCATATAAAGACAGGATTTAAAAACTTCTGCTGACAGGTTTGTGGTTTGGTCCACGCAAGCCTGTCATGAACACATTCCTCCTGCCTTTTGTAAAAAAAATTAATGAACTCTCCGCAACCGGAGTAAGATGGCAGAATTCAAAAGAATATGAAAAAATATCCAAAGTCTTTCCTGGCCCGTGCACTACTCACAGTGTCGCCAGGTGTGAACTAATGGGGATGACCCAATTCAATGGAAAACATGGGTGCAGCTGGTGTGAAGAACCAGGGGAGGTGGTTGCTCGAGGCAATGGTCATTGTCGAGTTCATTCTGCCCCATTATCTGTGCCCAAGCTGCGCACACATGAGTCATTTGCTCAGCATGCCTGCAAAGCCAGAACGAAGCGAAAAAAAGTAAGCTGTGGTGTCAAAACTACAAGTGTCCTCACACTTCTTACATATTTTAGCTTTTGTTCTGGCTTTGTAGTTGACTACATGCATGCTGTATGCTCTGGTGTGGTAAAAGCCACAACACTCATTTGGCTGAAATCAGGTATACACAAAGGCTTTCGTCTCCGCAGCTGCCAAGAAGTAGATAGACTTCTTTTGAGCTTGTCTCCCGTTTGGGAGTTGTCAAGACTGCCAAGATCACTGAAAGACGTAAAGTATTAGAAATCAGCTGATTGGCGCAACTGGCTGCTTTTTTATTCTCCGGTGGTGCTGTCTAGTTATATCCCATCCAGAAATTTTCGGCACTGGCTGATGCTTGTTGATATGATGCATTACATGCTTGGTGAATGTGTCACACTTGAAAGCATGAAAGAATTA